>NC_141695.1:1642302223-1642902223 GCF_964263255.1 Lissotriton vulgaris
AGAGCTTTTTCGAGTCGGATTCTCTGACTCGATCCAGCTGATCGATGTGTGCATTGTACTCGGACGCTCGGAAATCGGGCCCATTGCGCTGTACGAGTCAACCATGTTTTAGTCGTCCGGAGGGCTTTGCTGACTGGTACGAGTCGCTTGGAGCGCGAGGCGATATTCACATCGTCTTTGCTCGCACGTACAGCGGTACGAGTCATTCGGAAACCGGGCTACGAATCGGACTCGCTCGCTACGGATCCCGTTCAGAGTGCTTCTGAGTGGGATCGGAATCGGGCCCTTAGTGTTGCAGCTCATACATGCATTGTGTACAGAAAGCAATCTTTTTTCTACTACATTTTACTGCAGCAGACATTTTTGAATGTTTTTGTCATGACTTGATTTGAGCCTACCAACAGTTTTTTGGTTATTACATCAGATGGTGATTTTGAGGGTCAAACCGTGCAGAAGGTATGAACAAAGGCACTTAATTTAGGTACTGTCTTCTTTGCTTTCTGGTCTGGTTATTATGCTCTGCTATATTTGATCACATAAATGATCTAAATCATAGCACTTATTGTGGTATGTGGTTTGTGGTAGTGCAGCGTTTTTTTGCTCATTTACTCCTGATTGTTTTTAATAGCGGTTCACCAGTTCTAATCACGGCTTGGAGTTTCTTCGGTAAACTATTTTCTTTAAAAAAAATGTGGATAGATGGTTAGGTTATTAATAACTTTGAAAACTATAGAGTTTCATTTTCAAATTCTATACCCATGTTCTATTCTACTTGTCTCTACTTGTCTTGTCCTCAACCCTTTTAGTGGATTCTTTGGAGATCTGTGGCTGCTACAGGGCTCATCTGGTTATGTTGCCTGCTGAATCTTGAAGATGTTTCTTTACCAAGAGCAGAAGAAGAAAAGCAAGATTGCAGGGTATAAACAGTGAAAAATCCAGGCCACACAGGATGGGAATGCAGCTTATTTCTGTTGCTCCACCCATTTGATAAAGAGGTGCCACCTTTCATGTATGATTTTGAGTGGCAACTGGTAGTTTAGAGGAGTAATTGAGAAGGCAGACACATGCTTCTCCCATCCACAATCAAACATAGTCACATCCATTCATTCACAAGTACACACACATACTCAAACGCAGCCATTCACAAGCACACACACTAACACCCATCCACCAACAATCGCACATATACTTACACCCGCCCATCCTCTCACAAGCATCCATTAACAAGCACACACACATACTCATACTTACCCACCGCCCATCCTCTCACAAGCATCCATTAACAAGCACACACACATACTCATACTTACCCATCCACCAGGACACACTCAGATCCATTGATTCGCAAGCCCATAAAATACTCACACCCACCCATTCAGAAGCACATTCACCCTGCAACCCCCTCAGAGACAGCTGTTGGTAAGACTCGTGCTTTTTTACTCCTTCTTTTAATCTATCCTGAGCCCAGGTCTGATTGTTTGCAAAATATGACATAATGTAACATCTGTTGCTTTGTGTGTTTCGGGTACCTCTCACTGGTCCATTTAAACTCTGCTCCTGTTAGTTATGTGTTCTCTTGCTCTCAGACAACCAGTTTTGCTGGCTGAAGTTTGCAAGAGCCCCTTCCTTTCCCTTTACAGCTTGCTTTTTTCTATCTTCCACTCTGCATTTTTTCTCTCCTTTGCTTTTCTTCTCATTCCCCAACCATTTACTGGTTCTGTTCCCTTTCTCTGCTCTGCTTTGCACCTTTGAGGCCTCGCTTTCTTTCTGCTCTCCTCTCTGCTCCCCTGCTCTCCTCGACTTGTCAATTCCCCTGTGTGATCCTGTGTGCTTTGACTTTCCCCTGCTCTCTCTGCCTTCTTACCTCTCCTCTCACAGGCACTGCTGCCTTCCAGAATCTGTTTATCAGCCCAATAGGCTTGTTCTTTTCAGAATACAACAGAAGTGTGAAGAATCCCACGGAGAAGGAAACGAGGTAAGCAGGAATGTGAATAAAAGATAAATGTTTATTCAGTAAGATCTGATCACATCCATGGAGCCCACGCCAACCGCCGCACTGGAGTACTCGGAACACTCTACACACAGAGCGTTCCGAGTTCCAGGAGCTAGCAGCTGCCTCGAGCCCACACGAGGATACCACACATCCTCCTTCCTTGAAATGAACAAACATGAAAAGAAAAAGGGAAAAAAAAAAAAATAAATAAAGATACATTATATGAACTACTACAACCAATACAGAAATAAAGCTGAAACATCAAAAATGCAATAATTGTACATATTGGCAACACAAATTACTTTCCCACTTTGTAGTCCTTGAGCCATGAGGGAGGCTTCCCTAACCGAGGGTTTGACCTGTTGACAGGAAAAACTGGAGGAGGAATAGGAGCAGCGATGCGCATAGGTACAGAAGTGGAGAACCGTCCACCCTGAAGGACGGGTACGCCACCAACTTTATTGCGAACGCCACCAACCCCATTGTGAGAAACACCACCACTATGTGGTGATCCATCACCCAACCTAGGAACCTTAACAATCTTGGAAAGACTCCAAACATTTTCATCTGTCAATTCCACCACCTGTCTACCTACTCTAACTACAAGCATAGGATCAGAAAAATGTGACTCATCAAATCTAATGAAACCAGACTTCCTCACACGAACCCAATCACCAACACTACACGGACTACTAACAGAAGCGCTGACTAAACCAGAACCAGGTTTCTTACATTTGCCATTAATAAGATCTCTCATCCACAGTTGGCTCATGTTACAAACACCCTTCCTGCCACGCATTTTTTCAAAAGGAGATAAATCACCCTCAAATCTGGGAGTATTTCTATAACTCCATAAAAGTTTCCTAACAGCATCATAACAATTTTCACCATTACACAAAGCCAGTTGTAAACCTTCCTTAAGAACTCTGATCCACCTTTCCACCATGCCATTACCTTGAGGATAATATACTGAAGAACGTTTGTGAATTATCCCGTGGTTGCTGCAGAATAACGTCATCTCGACAGATGTAAACTGCGTACCGTTATCAGATAAGATTGAAACTGGAAAATCTTCTTTCTCAAAAACACAATTTAAAAATTCAATGATGACTCTAGCAGAAACATGCGGAACAAATTTCACCTCAAGCCAATGAGAAAATTGATCAACTAAAACAATAGCATAAATTGGACTTTGACCAAAACTCATTGGACAAGCAATATCAAGAGAGACACATTCCCAGGGTCTAGAAGGTCTAGTAACAGAATCACGTTGATATTTCACAACTCTCTGAGAGTTGTCACTGATGCAACATTCTACACAAGATCTAACCTTTCTCTCAATAAATCTATCGACACCAGGCCACCAAAATTCGCATCTTATCCTTCTCTTCATGCTGGACATGCCAGGGTGGCCTTCGTGAGCCATATCCAAAATGGTTTCCCTAAGAGCTTGAGGAACTACCAATTGTAAACCCCTTAACAAAGTGTCACACTGAACAGACAATTCATGTGCAACATGGAAATAAGGCAAAACCCCTTGCGACAAATTAGTTTTGACAGGCCATCCATTCTTAACAAAAGACAAAACGTTCATGTAATCAAGGTCATCACCACATGCAACCCTCCATTCGTCTTCTTTAATACACCCATTGGACACCTCACAGATCGATACAACTTTATCAGGATCATCATCAGGAGCAACCAGATTGTCATCCTCAACAGGCAATCTTGAGAGGAAGTCAGCTAAAACATTTTTCGCACCAGGGATATATTCAACTTGAAAATGAAAGTTTTGTAATTTATATTGCCATCTCGCAATTCTGGAGGTAGCTCTACCACAGCCTTTGGTCGTGAAAAGATCCACGAGAGGGCGGTGATCAGTTCTCACAACAAAATTGGTACCGTACACATATTTGCAAAAATATACAATACCCCGCCAACAGGCCAAGGTTTCCTTTTCTAAAGTAGAATATTTTATCTCAGCACCACGCAACGGTCTTGATGCGAAAGCAATAGTGACAAGACCGATTTTTTGCTTTTGCATAAGTACCGCACCAATGCCCACATTGCTTGCATCGGTGACAATGACTGATTTACAATTGGTGTCAAATGGCGATAAGGCAGGAGCAAAAATAATGCACTTTTTAACAAAACTAAATTGATCTTTACAATTGGAGTCCCAAACAAATTGTTGTTGATTTTTCATCAAATTCCTTAAATGAGAAGTTTTGTCAGCAAAAGAAGGGATGAATTTGGCATAGTACTCGGCTAGCCCTAAAAAGGACCTGAGCTGATCTTTGTTAGTAGGTTCAGGTGCATTTTCGATAGCTCTAACTAAACTCAACTTAGGAGAAATACCCTTCTTACTGATGGAATGCCCCAAATAGTCTACCGAATCCCTGCTAAATTTACACTTCTCCTTGGTGAGAGTAAGACCATTGTCTTGCAAAATCGATAAAACTTTAAATAGAACTTCAGAATGCTCACAATCATCCTTACCAAAAACTAAAATGTCGTCCTGGAAATAAAGGACATTAGACAAATTTTTGAACAGGTTATGCAAGACACGCTGTAATACAGAGGAAGCAGACACCAAACCAAAGGGCATCCTCTTATACCTGTATGCCCCTTCAGTAGTTATAAAGGATGTTAGATGCTTACTATCGTCATGGAGGGCGATTTGATGATACGCGTTAGATAAATCTAACGTAGTGAAAACTGAAGCATTTTTGAGTTTTGAGAACATCTCGCCGATATTCGGAAGTGGATGTCTGTCAACTCATACATTAGAATTTAGGTCACGCATATCAACACATAAACGAATCTTTCCATTCGGTTTGTGAAGATTCAATTTCTTCGATAACATCAAGTTCACACAGTCTTTGAAGTTCCTTTTTAACAGACTCCCTTAAAGACAGAGGAATGTTGCGTACTTTATGCACCTTAGGTAGTGCATTATGTTTTAAAATTATCTTGTGTTTAAATTTTTTAAACAAACCTAAATTGGAAGAAAAAACTTGAGGAAAAAGCGTTTCCCATTTGTTAACAGAGGATACATCAACAGAAATAACAAAATCAGAATATCCCAAAACTTGTTCTGGATGGTTCGGATCAAGCTTAATCATCAAATCTCTTTGCTGTGGCCAACCCAATAAACATGAACCCTCCTTAGCAACATAAACTTTTGATATAATGGATTTACCTTTAAAAGATAAAGTAGAGGAAAAATACCCAAGTACCTCAATTGGTTTTTTACTGTATCCAAGCAACCTTATGTCAGAAGGTAGCAAAGATACATCTGGAAATTCTTTCATAACTTCGTCACCTATTAAAGTGTGCTTTGCACCAGAATCAGCCATGACTTTTATAAATTTAGAGCCAATCTGTAACATACAGAAAGGTGCATCCTTTTTTTCCTCTCCAATTTCATACACAGCTAGAAGGTCCTCATAGTCTTCATTATCACTATCCACTACTTGAACATCTGAATATTTGGTACGTCTAGGGTCAGAGGAAAAATTTATAGGTCTGTTACGACTTTTGCACATTCTAGCAAAGTGGCCTCTAGATCTGCAATAATTGCAGAGTTGTCCAATTGCAGGACATCTTTTGTCAGTTGCAACGTGGCCAGGAAAACCACACTTAAAACAAACTACATCTTTTCTGAAACTTGAATTCATCGAAGAGGAAAACGTTGGTTTGCTCGAACAGTTTTCTACATGTTTCTTCTTGACAACTTGAACCTCAGAAATTGCAGGTCTTTCCACTGAAGATTCTTTTGACTTCTTTTCAGATAATTCTTTTATGCCTAATTTCATATCCTCAAAACGATGTGCAATGTCAAGAGCCTTAGAGAGAGACAAGTCTTTTGCATCAAGTAACTTTTCCTGTAGTTTTACATTTGCTACATTATGCACTAATTGGTCTCTCACCATCTGATCGTGAAATTCTTGATAATTGCATTTGGCTGCCAAAATTCTTAAGTCTTTCACGAAGGAATCAATAGGTTCAATAGGTAATTGCTGCCTACTCAGAAATTTATGACGTGCTACAACCTCATTAACTTTTTTGATGAATTGTTTGTCGAGCTGCATAATGGTGTTTTCGTAAACATCAGTCTCTTCTTCAGACGAATTGTCTACAGCTAGAGGAGGAAGATGAGAAAGAACTTGCCTGCCTTCCGCGCCTAGAGAATGTTTAAGAATGGCAAGTTTACGCTTATCAGTATAATTCTCACCTCCAATAGCCTCAAGGTATGCCTCAAAACCTTCACGCCATTGTTTCCACTCTAAAGGTGGTTCGCCTGGACTTGCCAAGAATGGAGGAGGAGGATTGAAACTTTCCATGTTGATGGAATGAAGATAGTAATAAAAACAATGACTTTAATACAGTTTGGTTAGGATAATTGTCCTTTCTCAGAAGAATCAATAGATAAAATTAGGAGACTGGAGTTTATTGTGATGTCATAAACAATTGCAGTCTAAACGCAAAGTCATAACCTTGAGAAAGTCATTGTTTTAATACTGAATTGAGAGAAGGCAGACCATTATGATATAATTATGTTCTAAACAAAAGAAATCAGCCAGGAAACTCTTTGTGTGGTTGCCAATGCGTCATAAAAGCAAGGTTGCTAAGCGACGCTTTGTTATACTTCTTGAGGATCAAGACGATCTCAGTTGCGCATGCGTTGCAAAATTGGATACTAGTACGCACGCGCGCTGCTGAGAACAATAAGCGCGAGGTTGAGCGCATGCTTCAACTTGCGCTGCCGGATTGAACGCGCTTTGACTTAAAAAGATTAAAATTAGGATAAAGTCTCACCGCTAGGCTGGAAAAAGCGGGATTTTCAGGAATATAGGCAGCAAACTACAACGGAGCGTCCGATTAATTCTCTAGGAAGATTCAGCAGAAGATCTTCGTAATGGTAATCTTGATCTAGTTATACCAGGGCTGCGGGCTCCCAATTCGCTTGGGTGTGTTTCTCCATCGTCGCCAGTGAAGAATCTCATGAAGAAGGAAACAAGGTAAGCAGCAATGTGAAAAAAAGATAAATGTTTATTCAGTAAGATCTGATCACATCCATAGGAGCCCACGCCAACCGCCGCACTGGAGTACTCGGAACACTCTACACACAGAGCGTTCCGAGTTCCAGGAGCTAGCAGCTGCCTCGAGCCCACACGAGGATACCACAAAGTTCCACTGAGTCAAGCAGATGGAAGGTATAGCAGCTTTATGAAAACGTTTGCTTATGTTAACAGTTAAACTTTGGGAATTTTGTGCAATTCCGCCAGATTGTCATTCTCACATTTTTACTGTTGCAAGACCCAGTCTTCCTGCCTTTCACCTCTCCACACCAATTCTCCATTCCCATCTCCCTACCTGCTCTCCCAGAAACAAGTTTTGGATTAGAAATCCGAACACAACATCTTCCAGGTGAACTCAATTGGTAAGTGCTGGGCAACCACTAGGCCGGGCTGGCAGGTGAGCCTGAGAGGCTGACAGAGGGACACATGATTATTCCCAACCTATACAAGCACTCTTCCCAGGCAGACTCAGCAAGGGCACTAAGGCAAAGGGCAGAGAGGACAGGGGCATCTTCCCGGTATGGGCATAGGATCAGGAATGCTGCCCATTTTTCTTCCTATACAAATTAATCACTACACCTTTACAACTAGAATTAACAGAATCTCTCACAAACACACACCTACCACTACCAGCAAACAAGGTCACGCCAAACAACCCTTAAAAATCAACCCTGGGGGCGTGGCCAAGATGGCGGCGTGAGAGGACGCTTCTCCTCGCGGCTCCCCGATCCGACTAGGCCCAAGCCTTGAAATATAGCTTCTTCTCCCCCCGCTGGCATTCAGCAGCACCGGGAGAGGTTGTGAAGCCCGGAGAGAAGACCTTGGCAGGGGAACTGGCCTCGGAGTGGTCCCGGAGCAGCCTGCCGGACGGCATCGGAGGTCGGGACCGGGAGACAAAGGAGACAGAGGTCGACCTCCGGGAACCAGAAGAAGGTGACATGGCCGGCTGCACACAGCGCTAACCCTCGGTCCGGTGTAGAACGAAGAAGAGAGAAGGACTCTGCAGCGACCGGACTGCCCGGATGGCGGCTTGCGACCCGGCGAGTGGATCTGCGCTGGAGGGGACGCTGCAGGGCGGTAATTGAGGCCGCGGCTGCGGCCTAGCGGACCGGACGCTCGCTGGAGGGAACCCGAAGCAGACGGAGACAAAGCCCGGAGTTCCACCCTCGGTCCTAGGAGCTGAACCCCCTCTGGAGCTCCCCCCGGGCTAGGAGACGGAAGAAGATACAGAGGGGATCCCGTGTGACCTGGAGGGCTCAGGAAGTGAGGACTGGCCCACACTAGCCGGCCGGCGACTGCTACGCCGGGGACACCAGAGCGCGGCTGTGCCGGACTAGCCACGGAGGGAAACGCCCCGAGAAGCCTCCAGCTGCCTGCCTACCCGGGAGGTGTCGGGACGGACCGGTGGGCCTCGCGGCATCGGCCGCAACCAGTGCCTAACAAGGCCCAGCAGAGACGACGGGTGGAACGGCAGCACCAGGGATCGCAGCTGCGGCCCACCAGCAAGGCCTCTAACGGAGGCTCTTCGGAGTGGAGCGAGCCCGCCTACCCGAGAGTCTTATAACAAGGCGGAGGGCCCAGCGGTGTCGGCCGCATCGGGAGACCAGCGGGGCCCAGCAGTGAAGACGAGCAGTGCAGCAGAACTTGGGGTCGCGGCTGCGGCCTCGCGGCGAAGGCCCCGACGGAGAGTCTCCGGAGCAGACCGTTGGTATCTGGCGAGGATTTCTCAGTAGATCCCGGAAGACGTCTGGAGAGCCTGAAGTAGCGGAACAGGTGGAGCGAGGGATCTGGCCCGCATCCATACCACGATGGCGAACAACAGGGGTAGCAAGAAAGGGGACCGCACTCTCCCGGAGATGCTCAGCAGGACCCAGCAAAGAGGAGACAGGGGACAACCGTCACCGAGCTCCGCCGGAGGATCGCAGAACACGTGCGGAGGGGAGCCACCGGTCACTAGGTCCTTCCTGGAATCCCTCTTCAGCACCCTCAGGGACGATTTTCAAACACTGAAGCAGGAAGTAGCGGGAGAGGTGCGAGAAGTGCGCAGAGAAGTAGACAGCCTGGGAGAGCGGGTGGCCACTGTGGAGAGCACAAACCACCGGCTTAACGATGAAATTGTACAGCTGCAACAGGAGGTGTTGCGCCTGCGGGACCAGCATCTGGATCTCCAAACACACAACGAGGACCTTGAAAACAGGTCTCGATGAAATAACATTCGGGTCCGGGGAATTCCATCTACAGAAGAGGGCACGGATGTGGCTGGTTACTTACGAGACCTGTTCAGGGAGATCTTGGGAGAACCAGCGGAGTTTCCCGTATGGATTGACAGGGCGCACAGAGTGGGACCACCGAGGCGTGCGCCGGCACCACCACCGGACATTTTGGCCTTTCTCCCAGACTTCCCATTGAAAGAGCGCATTTTGGCTGAGGCACGAAAGCAACAATCCTTCACCTTTCACGGTAATTCTGTTGCTCTGTATCAGGACTTGTCCGCTATCACCCTTCAGAACCGTAAAGCATTTAAGATAGCGACCGATTTTTTGAGAGAGCACGAAACGTCCTATGCCTGGGGCCACCCCTTCCGCCTTATCTTTAAGTGGAATGGCACGATGCACCAACTACAATCACTGCAGGAGACATGCGAGGTTCTGGGGATCACCGCAGAGGAGGAAGATACAGCTACGCCAAGCCAGAGACGTGGCCCTAGAGACGGCTGGCAGAGGGTGTCGAGGAGACGAGCCCCTGCCACTCCCCTGAGACCAGACTCACCCACCATTAGAGCCAGCATAGCGAACGCCATTTCCGAAGTGGCCAGAGACACGGCTTCCAATGGTGATGTCGCATTGACGGCATAGAAACACTCCGGGGGGAGAACATCACAGCCTTACCGATATTGCAGGTTTGGGGTCCGGGGAGGTGGGGGCCGTGGGGAGGAGTAAGTGGCCGGACGTCCACTCAGGTAATTCACCACAGACTTGTCAACTTGGGACATGACTGGAACTAAAGGTTGTTGGAGTTCCAGGGGGGTGCGGGAGGGGAAGAAGGGAGGGGGTTGGAAGAGGCTGGTTGTTTGCAAGAGGGGGTTGTTGAGGGAAGTGTGGGGGAGGGGGGGAGGACAGCAAAGGGCAGTTCAGGGGAAGTTCAGGGGGAGTTGGGGGGGGGAAGGGTGGGGATCGTCCAGTGCTTTTGATGCATCTACTCTGGCCTGACAGAGCTCCTGCACACTACATATCTCAGAGCCGCCCCACCTGGGCTATGATTCAGTGCTTGCGCTACATTTGTCCCTACGCCGATGGCAGCCCTTAAGGTCGTCACCCTTAATGTAAAGGGGTTTGAATAACCCAGTCAAGAGGAGGGCGGTCCTGTCCCTGCTGGAAAACACACAAGCAGATATCTGTCTCTTGCAAGAGACCCACTTGCTAGCCTGTGATTGCCATAGGATGCGATCTCACAAATTCCCAACACAATTTTTCTCCTCCAACACCACCAAGACAGCCGGGGTAGCAATCCTAGTGTCCCGAACATTTAAAGGGGAGGTTTTACATAAATTTGCAGAACAAAAAGGGAGACTCCTAGTGTATAGAGTTAAGTCAGGAGGTCTGGTGTTTACCATTGGGTCGATATACAGCCCCAACGAGCATCAAGAGCGATTTCTCAACTCGGCCTTAGTGGATATTACAGCCACCTCAGATAGGCACATTATCATAGGAGGAGACCTGAACATGGTCTTCGACTCGTCTTTAGACAGATCAGCGCAGAGGTACCCGCAGACGGGGGAGATTTCACAGGTGGGCAAATCACAATTGGAGGACCTGGATCTCCACGACCTCTGGCGCCGCCTCCATCCCACCGACAGGGATTACTCCTATTACTCGCATGCACATAGGACCTATGCGAGATTGGACCACCTCTTGGTCACAGGGCCAGTCTGTGACCTAGCCACAGCCTCTGAAATGGGGGTTCTCTCCTTATCAGACCTCGCGCCTGTCACGGGCACATTTAGCTTACCACCGGTGTCCCCTTCGCGCGGGGTTTGGCGCCTCAGGGATACTCTATTGCATAAAAAAACAGTAGTGAAGCACATTACGGACTCGGTCCATGATTATCAGACCCACAATGATAATGCCGACACTTCCCTAGCGACGCAGTGGGCAGAATTGAAGGCGGTGCTCAGGGGGGAATTTATAGCAATATCGTCAGCAGAGAACAGAGAGCGGCAACACAAGCGAGACGAACTCACGCACAAAGTATGTGAGTTGGAACAGGTACATCAGCGTACGGGAGCCCCTAGAATCTGGAGGCAACTCAAGGCAGCGAGGAAACTCCTGTCGGCCTTGGATACGGATAGAGCGGAGTATGCAGCGTTACGTTTGAAACATGCGTATTACACGGGGAGGAGACAGGTGCAGCCGGCTTCTGGCGAACAGACTCCGAGTGGCGCATCAACAGCATTTAGTGAAGGAGCTGTCGGTCTCCGATGGAGAGACAGTTACGGAGGATGGCCAGATAGCGGAGGTTTTCCGTCAGTATGCAGAACTATATGCCAGTGAACCCCCGTCGGCACATACGGAGGCAAATTATCTGGACTCGGTCGACCTCCCTTCCCTCGCTCCAGAGCAAGCGGAGTACCTGGAAAGGGACTTTCGGGTTGAGGAGGTGATTACTGCCATCTCTAAACTCAAACATGGAAAGGCTCCGGGCTCAGACGGCTATACGTCACTCTTCTATAAAACGTTTTGCCCCACGTTGGCACCTATCCTCACCCGGCTCTTCAACTCATTCTCCGCTCCTGGAGCTATCCCACCTGATCTACTCCAGGCAACCGTGTCGGTCATCCCCAAACCAGGGAAGGACCGGACTCACTGCAGCTCATATAGACCGATCTCTCTCCTGAACATTGATCTCAAGCTGTACACTGGGATCCTTGCGGCTCGGCTGGCACTTCATCTACCGGGACTGGTGGACCCGGATCAGGCAGGATTTGTCCCCGGGAGGCAGACGGTAGACAATACCAAGAGAGTGGTTCACATCCTGGAGAAGGCCTCCCGGATTCCCAGAGAGAGAATGCTGTTAGCCGTAGACGTGGAGAAAGCGTTCGACCGGGTACATTGGCCTTATTTAGAGCGGGTCCTGGCGAAGGTGGGAATAGGAGAGAAATTCCGCACCCTAGTATTCAGTTGCTACAGGTTTCCATCTGCGGTGGTACGGGTGAATGGCTGCAGCTCTCAGAGGTTTGCGATAGAGAGAGGCACCAGGCAGGGGTGCCCATTATCCCCGCTGCTTTTCGCACTATATATGGAGCCCCTTGCCCAAAGGATACGCCAGAACCCGAACGCGAAGGGAGTAAGGATGGGGAGGTATACCCACACAATTAGCCTCTGACATTATACTGACACTAGCTGATCCAGGGAGGGCACTCCCAGCATGTATCGCAGAGCTAGAGGCTTTCTCGACGGTCGCAGGATTCAAAATGAATATGGGGAAGTCGGCGGCCCTCGATGTGTCATTGACCGCTGCCACGCGAACCGAACTACAGAACCTCTTCCCCATGCACTGGTCACGGGACCTGGGGCCAGATGTAGGTGGCCGTTTGAGGCCATTTACCGAGCGGTAACGGCCGATTTTGGCCGTTACCGATCGGTAAATGGGTGACAGGTATGTAGGGGGCATTATTTTACCGAATCGGTAAAATTACCGAATCGGTAATTTTACCGATTCGGTAAAATAAAAATTCGGTAATTTTACCGATTCTGAGGCACCCAGATGTAGGTGGGACTCTTCAGAGTCCCAGAGGCCTTACCGAATCGGTATTTTACCATCAAATCCAATTTGATGGCAAAATACCGATTCCGGTGTACATCTGGAATACCTACATATCCACCCCTTAGATTTACCGATTTTTAATTACCGAATCGGTAAAATTCGGTAATTAAAAATCGGTAAATCTATTTTACCTACATCTGGCCCCTGGTGCCTTATCTGGGCATCTTATTGGCACCCACCCTGCCCGCTATGGTAACCGCCAACTATGCAACTTTGGGAAAGAAAATTAAGGAGGAACTGGGGCACTGGAACAGAGGCACACTATCTTGGCTCGGCAGGATAGCCGCGGTTAAGATGACGATCCTACCACAGGTTCTGTATTTGTTCCGGGCTCTGCCGCTCCAACCCCCCAAAGGGTGGATTCAACAGACTCAGGCGGACTTTTCACGTTTCATCTGGCAGGGCTGCAAACCTAGGCTGAAGAGGGCCTTATCCACGCTAGACCCTGAAGCAGGGGGTCTGGGTATACCGGATTTACGCAAGTATTTCCAGGCGGCACAACTGCGATATCTTGTGGAGTGGAGCAGATGGGATTCGGATAAACACTGGCTTTTCCAAGACCAGGCAGTAGCGGGCCGGCCTCTACAGGACGTGCCCTTTCTGCGCAGGGCACACCGTCCCCCCAATCTGTACGTGTCTTTCATCACACGAGTCCCGACGAAGGTATGGGATGCCACTAATGTTGTGCATGATCTCACCAGGTTCCCCTCGCCGTTCACGCCATTGGTCGAGAACCCGGATTTCAATCCCGGGATGGAACAGAGGGCCTTTACGCGCTGGCGGACTACGGGGTGCAGGACGCTGTTCCATATGTATACTCCAGATGGCGTCATCCCGTTTCAGGATTTCAGGCGAGACTATCAACTACCTGAAACGGAGAGAATGCGTTATTTACAAGTGCGCCACTGGGCGCTGCAGCCGCAGGTGCGTGAATCAGCGGACAGGAGGCTTCTACCTTATGAGAAGTGGCTTGTGACACGCACCTCAGATGCGAAATTAATCTCGGACCTCTACAAATTTTTGCAACCTCCTTCCTCTCGTCTCTATAATCCGGGCAGGGAACGTTGGGAACGGGAATTGGGGAGGACATTGAGTCACACAGAATGGGACCAGATTTCATACTGCGCATGACATTCCGCATACCACACAGGACATACTGAAACGTTCACTAAGGTAACCACCTACTGGTACTACACACCAGAAAGATTGCATGAAATGAATCGTAACATTGAGGACACATGCTGGCGGGCTTGTGGACAGATAGGCACACTTACGCATGTGCTGTGGGATTGCCCTCTGCTGCGCCCCTACTGGAAAGAGGTCTTGGACGAGATTGACACACACTTTGACATCGAGCTGCCACGCTTCCCTGCGTGTGTACTGTTGGGCTTGCCCAACTGGTTGATGTACCCCCTAAAGTCCCGTAGGGGCAGGCAGATTGCAATAGCACTGGGCTCAGCAGTTCAAAACATCCTCATACACTGGCGCACCACCACACTCCCCTCCATCACGGGTTGGCTGCATAGATTATGGCATGTTCTGGGCATGGAGAAGTTGTCGCTCACAGTGGCGGGAGAGGTGGAGCAGTTTAACGACCTGTGGCAACCGTTTCACTCACTACTGGTCACGGAATTTAAGGAACTCACATGTCCACGATACCTCCGACTTTTGAGATTAACATCACCTGCAGATTCAGCTGATTGATGAGTCTTAGATTAGAACTAGCTGAGAGGGGAAGGCGGCATAGGAGGGGTGAGGCGGGAGAGCGAACTTAGCACTGGACAGGGAGGAGAAGGGAGGGGTCAGAAGGGGTGGGAGTGGGGGGGAGTTGAGAGGGGGGGTTGTTTATTTTTGTGTTATTGTCGCAGCATGCGTACCAAGCGTCGAGCCCGGATGGGCATTTAGTTTGAAGAGACTTTGCGCGCCGAATGCGCTCCTAAATGGCTGTGCCATAGCACTGATTTCTTGCGACAACTGTTTTCTATTTTTGTAAATGTCTCAATAAAATGCTTTAAACCTAAAAATCAACCACTAACCAACCTTATATCCACACAAGGGCTCATTCACTTGTAACACACCCCACACCTGTATGCTAAACAGCAATCTAAAATGCTTATCCCTGCTATGCCAGTATTTCATACTGTAGATATCCATACTCCCCTCAATCTCACACACTCTCAAGATTCTCTCTAAATCCTTCTACTACAATTTCTCACCTCCCAATATTACCCTTGCCAGCCCTCACAGCCCTATATTCAACCGACTATCATCCCCTTCCCCTTCTCCACCGTCCACCCGAAGACCATGACAACACTTTTTTGACACCCTTCTCCAAAAATAAGCATATCTCTTCCCCTTGCTGATCCTACAACTACCCATCCTATCCCCTTGTCTACCCTGTCTCACATCCAAATCCAACCCACTTCTTTCAGTATCCACACCGCTGAAATTCTTCAAATTTGAATCCTACTTTCAAGTCACTATACCTATATTAGTCATTATTACCCCTACCAAAACAAACTGCAGAATCCACACAATCATTCTCTGTAAAACATCTATGAAATTCCCAACCTTCCCTATCCCACAATACCAACACATATCCACTATGCACTTAGTGCCAACACAAATAACTACAATTCTCACCTACCTCTACCCCACAGTTTCAAAGCAGCAAAAACACCAACCACTTAGTCCACGAAAAATAACATGAATGACTCACCCCTCTATCTTCCATTGTAGAATTCAGGACCTTAAAAATCAGACCCTTATGCTCCACCACCTCTCATTCATATCTTTCCACCTTCAACATAGACAAAAGAAAGCTACTCCACACCACTCTTCCTAACTTCGCAACCCCGTTTCTACCATATAACAATGTAACTATTCAAAGACAACTGCACAGCACAGCCCATTCTCTCAGATAACCAGTCTACTCACCACCCATACATGTACACCCTATAAAATGACTTCTAAGCCAGTAGAATGAGAATAATGGCACCAAAACAACTCAATTAATTTTAGTCCAGCTACAGGTCCAACTATCAACTACAGCCTCCAAGGACAATACTTACTCTCACACAGCACTAAATCACACCACCTCATTTAAATGTCTTACTAGTAAATGGTTGTGCTATGTCCAAAAACAAGTATTAAATCTTCAACATATTGACAGACACAAAACATGACTTACTCTTTGTTAGACCTGGCACCATTGGCGTGGGTCTACCTTCCATTTTTGCTGTTGCCTCATATATTTTTGCTGATATTAAATGCTTTGGGCACTGTGCCACTGCTGTCCAGTGCCACAGTGCAAGTGCGCCCTACTGTAAATGAATGTATTAATTGGTGATTCCATGATTGACTGTTTGGTTTACTTATCAGACCCTAGTACAGTGCACCAGGAGTGCCCAGGGCGTGTTAATCCAAATGCTGCTAGTGGGCTTGCAGCACTGGTTGTGCCATCCACAGAAGCAGCCTTGTAAAATGTGTCTTAGGTCTGCCATTGCAGAGCCTGCGTGCAGTCTGGTACTGTCATGCTGACTGGGCAAGTGCACCCACTTGCCAGTCCCTAAACCTTCCCTTTTCTTTATATCAGACACCCCTATGGTAGTGGCATGTCCTAATAGTGAATTACAGCCATTTTCGTTTTTCACTATTGCAAGGCTACCTGTTCTCCATAGGCCAGAATGGGCTGTTAGAATTATTACATTTTATAATCCTAACTGACTCAGAGAACATGGTAGAAATTTGAGTTTAGTATGCCTGGACTCAGAATGATAAAATGCATCTTTTAGTGAAGTTGGTTTTAACATTCTGTGTTTTCAAATACCACTATTAAAAAATTAGGTATTTGCTTGCCTAAACCTTTCAAGCCTGCCTCTGCTAGGTTGTGTATTCCTTTGTCTGGAGTTTGTGAGTGACAGGGCTGGGGCTTCCAAGAGACAGGATGAGTCAGCCCAGTGGTGAATAGAGAGATCTGCATCTAGATGGGAGGGAGAAGTTGCACCTGAACCTTGAATAGGGCAGTGCCTGCCTTCCACAATGCTGGCTCCACCTCCTGGGGAGCGGCTGAAGTCTCTGCCCTGCACACTGAAAGAAGAGAAGGAGTCCTGTCAACAAAGTGCTCTAGGGCTGTACTTGCCTTCCACAATGCTGGCTCCACCTCCTGTGGGGCGTCTGATGTTTCTGCCCTGCGCTTTGAAAGGAAAGAAGAAGTCTGGTAAACAGAGTGCTTCAGAACTGGTTTGGACAGGGCAAAGGCCCCTCTCCCCTCAGAGAACAAAGGTTTTTGGGGAATCAATATTGGGATCTTATAACACTACCGTAGGTTGGGGGTCTGGAGGGAAAATTTATAGACATGTAAGTGTACGTTCCCTAATTACTGTTCTGAAAACCACTATATACAACTACAGTCTCTTACATGTGTATTATAGATAGAGCCCTATTTTCTCTCTCAACTATCAGAGTGTTTTCAAAGTGTTTTCTAACTAAGGGCAATCATCCCTTAAGGATAAGTCCCCTCACTCACCCGAAGGTGACATGCTTCATCATATGGGGCCTCCTTACCAGTGGAAAAACCTAGTCACCGCTGGGAGCTACTACTTCAGGGTTTAAGGAAGGAGCTCAGAGATGTTTTAAGTTTTCAAGGAAGTAGGATGGTAATCCCATATGAATGTGATGGATTTGTGATGGGGTCTATGCAGCGCTGTATGAAGGGAAGGTGTGAATTAAAACTGCCTAGATAGAATCACCAATTGACTTTATTAACGTGTTCTACCTGACAGGATTAATAGATGTAACAGCACAGTGGTATGGATATACACCACTGTTAAAGGTGGGTCGACATGTTTCAGCCTATTGATCAATTTATATGTATCATCGGCTTTCTTCAGGACCAGATATTATACATTGCTGCTGCAATAAATGTGAAAAAATGAGAAAAATAAATGTTTGATACACCACCAGTATTCCTGCTTAATTCGTTTGCTTGTGTCAGGCTATACTCTGGGTATCTGTTGAAAAAACACAAGATACACAAACACTTTTTTAGGAATAGGGAGAGAAAGACAAGTAGGGCACATCTAACCATATTTAAGCAGGAATACTGGTGGTGTATCAAAAATTTATAGGGCTCTATCTATAATACACATGTAAGAGACTGTAGTTTTATATAGTGGTTTTCAGAATCAATATTGGGACCCTGATCCAAAGAAATTAGATCACTTTTGGACTACAAGAAGAAACCTTTACTGAGGAGAGAAACCTGAAGAAACTGAGGAGAGGCTATTCCCAAGCTGAAGTACTGCGTGGGGGATTGGCCTGCAGTGGTTGCCTTACTGCCAAAGGAAGGAGAAAGGAACTTTATGTACTTTGCTTTCAACTTGTGAAGGGTCTCCAAGGGCTTGGAAAAGAGCTTGCCTCCTGCTGAAGTCTCAGGGACAACAGACTTCGACCCCCAGCTCCCCAGAGTTCTTTTGGAATGGCCTGCTGCTGTTTTGGGTCTTCTGAGGGACTGCGTGTCGCAAGGAGCTAGAAGCGCGATTCAACGAAGAAGAAGCGTGTCGCCGTAGCTGTTGCTGCCGTCGCATCTTGAATGTCGGCGCTGTAGCTGTCGTATTACACCGCATTGAGAAAAGTGTCTTGCAGCGAGGAAGAAGCATGTCGCCATCGCTGTTGCTGCCTTCGTATCTTGAATGTCGGCACTGTAGCTGTCGTATTGCACCACATTGAGGAAAGCGCCTCGCATCCCACGGAGAAACGGGCCGCCGTCGGAGCTGCTGCCGTCGCATCTTGGATGTTGCCGCTGTAGTTGTCGTATCGTGCGGAAGCTTCACGCAAACGTGGGAGAAGAGTGTCGCAGCTGAAGCTGTTGCTGTCGCATCGCTGAAAAAGGGTGTCGCCGCTGCAGTCCACGCCTTGAACCGAGAACTTCTCGCATCCCCGGAGAAGAGTGCCGTATCTGGAAGATCTTCACGTCTTTATTTCTTTGCACCTGAACTTGCCGCATTTACATCGCTGCAACATTGCTTGTCGTGGAAGTGCAAGGCATCCTAAGGTACATTGACGCAAAGTGTTACATCTTGAGAACTGAACTAAGCTAAAACTACCATCTTAAAGTAACAGTATTGTGTATTTTTGTCGTTTATGGTCTTGTGGTAAATCTAAATAAAGTCTACCTATTTTTTATATTAAAACCTTGTGTGGTGTCCATCTGTAGTGTTGTCACTGTGTTACTGTATTTGGTCACAAATGCTTTACACACTGCCTCTGAGATAAGCCTGTCTGCTCGTGCCAAGCTACCAAGGGGGTGAGCAGGGGTTATTTAGGAGTGTAATCCCCTTATCCTGACTAGAGGCAAGGATCCCTATTTGTCACAGGTACCTACCTGTGACAACTAGAGACCCCCAAATCTAACACTTTTTATAACTGGTTCATGGCAGGGGAGGACATCACTCCACTAGAGCATGCAAACTGCTCTACCAGGCAATCGAAGCATTACAGAAAATCACATAGGAAAAAAAAGGAGGTGGCTTAGTCATCATATTTAGGGAAACTACAACTCTCCTGAGGATGTTTCCTTACAGGTTAGTGAGGCCCTCCTTGTCGAATGCAACCCAACCCCAAACTTTACCCATAACTTCTTCTTCTTTACTGACCACCACCTACTGCAGAACAATCCTCAGAGGCCTAGAATTATTCAACTTACAACAGCTCATTCCCAAACCCACACAAAGTGTAGGACACACCTTAGATGTAATTTTGGGCAACCCAGACATAGTTGCCTTTCAAAGGATTACACTGGTCATGCGGTCATGTTGCTTTCCAACACAAAAACCCACAACTCACACCAGCAGAACTCAGCTTACCCACAACCACATATCAACCTTAGAACAAATTGAATTAGGAGGACAGAGAAACCCAACTTACTTCAAAAACAGATCTGGACACAATAAACTCATTTAAAAAACTCTACGGATGGTCCTATGAAACGTTGACACATTAATACAACAGAACAAAAATGAAAAAAATAACAAAAGAAAAAAAGCCCCTTGGAAGGATGCACATAAAAAAAAAATAACAAATCACAATTATTCAATGGACCTTCTCAAAACAAGCAATCCTCAAGACAAAATACCTATATGGACATAACAGATTGTACAAGTTATCAATAAAAGAATTTAAAAAGCTACTACTCAAGTAGAATCTAAAACACACAAAGCCACAATCAATAATTTTGAAAATACTCACAGAATGTCCCAATTTAAATGCATCAAAGAAGCCCATCCCATTTTGCAAACATGTTGTCTCAAACTGGCCACTAATTACACAACCAAAACAAACATGTTGGAGTCATACTTAACATGCAAGAAACAAAAAACCCTAGCCCACTTCCAACAAACCCCTGCAAAGGAGAGTTAACACAGAATCTGCACACCTTCAAAGAACCACCAATTAAATGTCAGGACCTTGTAAAAGCTGCCAGGTCAGCCAGTTGCCTTTCTTAGCCTCGTTGCCCAGAAATCGTCCAAAACATTCTTCTACCAACTTCAGCAGCAGTCCCAGTGAGAGCACTGATCAAAAATTCCTTTGCAACAGGAGTTTTTTCAGAAGGCATACATACACACATTAATAAAGAAAACAACCCTGGGCCCTTAAGACTCTAACAAGTACAGACCAATGGCAAACAGATTATTCCCAGGCAAAATTAACAAAATAGCAGCTTTTGATCAGATGTCACACTTCACTGAAGAAAACTCCCTGATTTCCTACTGCCAAACTGGATTCTGTCCAGAAAAAGTTACTAAATCAGCTTAAATCTCCATTTGGGATGACCTTAAAAACATAGTAACCCTGAATGGGGTTGCTATGCTATTTCTCTTGGAGATTTCAGCTGCCTTTCACACAGTTGATTATAACACACTATTCTTAAGACTCATGGAAGCGGCATAGAGGGTACGGCTAGTTCTTGGATCTCATCTTACCAACACAATAGAACAAACGTGCTCCATGCTTTTCCTATCTTGTTAAATCCTACAACATAACTGTAGGAGTTTCTCAAGACTTATCATCTCCCACCTTTTCCCACAGCTGTATGAAATCCTTACCTGAACAATGTTTTTGAGTTCCAGGCGATACGACGAGCACAAGGTAAGTGGTTTTCATTTTTATAAATTTAAGTTTACCTCGTCGTCTGTCTGTCCACCCCCCACCTCACCACTCTTTCCTGCATGGGCCGCCCCTGTTGCGTTTACGTGCTATAAGTACATAGATGACACACAGATACTTCCAAAATTGGAAAGGACCTGAGAAACGTAAAAATATTTAGTTACCTTCAGGCCGTTAGCCAGTAGAAGGCATGCAGCCATCACACATTGAACACCTCCATAACTGAAATACTAATTTCTCTCTGCACCTGGCCTTACAATTTAAGATCACCACGAAAAATATCCAAGTTTTCAAGGTCAGAATCTTCAGATCTGGCATAGGCTCCAATCTGTCAATGAATGCCTAGGTAGATACGATATCCAGATCAGACATTCTTACCATGAAAATGTTACGATGTAACTTCCCACACCTAGGATTCAAACAAAAGGTCCAAGGAACAATCTCTCTCGTCTTGTCTCTTGTCAAAACTAGATTACGATTATGCTCTATGTCACGACTCACTTTTTATCAACCAGAGGATTCGAAACTCCGCTGTCAGACTACTCCTACATGCAAACCAACAAGCCAAAACCTCCCCTGCATTTAATGCCCTCCACTGATTACCAGTTGCCGGAAGGTCCTCCTTCAAACTGCTTTGTATCACCATTGAGGCAACAAATAGAACTTACAACTTTTCATCAGGAAGAAAATCACGAAATACACCCAACACGGGAATTCACGCTCTTACTAGCACTCGTCTCAAAATCCCAGTATAAAAGAAAAACAAGCATCTGCAATGCAATACATCTCGCATTTAAGCAAGCTTGAGCTATTGGCCTTTTAAATGACACTGCCTTTTATTTATGTTTTAAATTTTAAAACATAAATAAAAGGCATTGCCATTTATAGTACCAAAAGCTTAAAATCTTGAAAATGCGAGACCTATTGCATTCCAAATGCTTGAAGGCATCGCTGAGTTGCCCCTTTCTGTCTCCCATGGCCCCTGAAGAGCTCCCGGTTTGCTACGAGTTAAATAAACAAGCCGATGGTCACAACTGCCACAAGAGGCCCTGCTACCTCCTGCAGTAAGAGAAACTCATTATAGAAAATACTGCTTACAGACTAAAGAAGACATACCATGTAACAACTGAAGTAAAAGGGTCAGTCCTCATGGGAGGTTACAAATGAAGACAAGGTGGTACTAAGGAGGGACTAACAAACCTAATGACAAATCAGAAGCCAGCATTTAAGAAGGACAATGACACAAGCCAATGACAAATATGGACGGAGAATGGGCGTGGCTTCAAGTATATACTCCAATACAGCATAACTCGCTGCGCATGCGCAGCCCAGGCTCGACCTAAAAAACATGGGTGGAACATCTTTCTCTGAGCAAGAAGCTAATCTATTGAATTCGTTAACCCTAAAAATGAGGTCTACTATAAGCCATTCTAGCTTCAGAAGACTAGTCAAGATCTGGCTCTTCCCTACATGATCACAATACTCACAGCACAACCATCTATAGCAATAGTATGAACATAATATGAAAAATATATATAAATGCGTAGATGCCATCCGGAGACTGAAATCCCAGCCACCCCGTTTCTCTCCACATATATCAGCCAAACTCACAATCAACCCCCTAGACTTTTATAACTAAGCTTAATGTTAATGTGTTGCAATATACACAGAAATAACTCTCTACTGGGCATAACGCATAACGCTCTCAAATTCTATAGCCTAAATTCACTTCCTTATTACATTGTAAAAACATTATTAAAATTAATTTAAAATGAAATACTTTCAGCAATCGACGTTTACCCACATTGCTTAAAATAAAAATAAAATTCATTCTCTCCTTCTGTGAATCACCTTCCCCTCGACTCAGTCGGAAGAAAACAATGATTTCTGTTTCGTGCATTTTGCTTGGCATTTGTGTGTTTATTTTTGTTTCAGTCTAAATCCCGCTCAGTGACTCTTCCCTGCTCTTAGATTATAAAGCGTATGCTTTTTCACCAATTGTGTGACCCTGAATGCAACAGGGTTGGATCAGAGTGTGTGTGTCATTAACTTACAGGCACGCTTTCCCTTTTTAGCTTGACCTTTGAAAGGTTTTCAAGGTTCTCTTCCTGCCCGTCAAATGGCTTCTGAGCAACACCACAAGCACTCACCTCCTTGCAGGGAATGCGCTTGCTTCTCCAGGATACCGTGGGGAATTTAAGCTGAAAGGTTGTTTCAACAAATATCGTGCACGCTTCTGCAAACCTGGCAGAGTGGGCCTGGAAAAATCCCACTTTGGTCGTCGACATCCATGGATTTTTTTAACTGATGTCACATAAAATTGGGCATTTGCCTCACCTTGGCAGTTGTTTGTTTCTAAGTGCTCCAGGCAAAAACATCAGTGTCTTCTGTAACCATGCAGTGGCGGCTCCTTCTCTAAGGAGGAGGAGCGGAGTCTTACTGCTCTGTGAGAAGTCGTTAAAGAAAACAAAAATGATAATAACTAGTGTTATTATCAGTTTAGTTTTACTTTCCTGGTGCGGGCGGGTTGGACTACCAGAGCAACGCAGAGGAGGAGTGGTTTGGCCTCTCCAAGTTGCGCAATGACGCTTTGACCGGCCCTCTCGGGCCAGCCAAACTGGCATGCGCACTTTGATGTTCTGCACCCAGGCTGCATTACAGCCTGGGTGCAGAACACGCCACAGGCTCCCATTCCCTGCCTGAGCGCCGATCCACAGCGCTCAGACCAATCACAGCACTGCAGCGTTGTGATTGGCTAGGGGAGTCAGGAGCCTGGGTGCTTCCTGTTCCTGCTTCCAGGAGCAAGAGGCGGCGGCAAGCAGACCAGGAGGCGGCAGTGTTTTTTTTTTTTTCATTTACAACCCTTGTCATCCCCCCTCCCCGCCACACCATCCTTGGTAAATAGCGGCTGCCACTGTAACTGTGTGGTTTATAGCCTTGATTCTGAGAACAAACAGTGACTGCTGTATACCTTATAACCTTAAAGAGCTCATGGACGAGAGTTGCGCATAGGCGGATGCGTATAGTGGAGACTAGGACGCACTGAATTAAAGAAAAAAAGTGATGTCCCCTGCGCAGGCACAAAACTCACATGTGTTAGGGAGAGCAGTGATAGGCATAGATAGTGATTTCAAACAACCTGGTCTGTTGTTTCTTGTATGAAATGCGAACGTGTTTTTTGCTTGCTAGCCAGACTACTTTAACTATAACTCGCGCCTTCAACATGCACAGCTTATACCCTATCATATTACATCACTTGTAGCATGTTTATACATCACTTGTAGCATGTTTGTAGAGTGTCATAGAGTGGCATGTCATAGTATCGATAAGAATACTCATGACATCTGAAATTACATCATTTATGTGAAGACTGTGTATGAGAGGGGCGAGTTATAGTGAATGTAGACTGGCTAGCGGGTTCACAACACAGTGTATGGAGGTCTGCAAGTTATAGTACGTTTTGGGGAGGACGCAAATAATAACTTTAAGTTATAACCATAACTTTTACATTTCTAATATTTGTGTAGTTTAAGTTTGTTTTGTATCGAAATAATAAATAATAGTGTTCCTAACTTTAACTCCTTCGCTGCGGCGGCTATTCCGCCGCAGCGCTAACGGTCGCGGGCGTGCGCGCGGCTCACCCGCGCTGGTGACAGAACCGTTCCGTCACGGCTCACGGGTGAGCTGTGCTTGTGACGGAACGGTTCCGTCATGGCCCCGCCCACTTAATTAAACCGGCTGCGCAGGCGCGGCGGCCGGGCCGTGACGGAACTGTTCCGTCACCAGCACAGCCCACCCGAGGGGCGTGACGGAACGGTTCCGTCAGCAGCATGGAAAGTGTTAACTAATATTTTGCCATTGAACTTCAATTTTTTTTAAATAAAAATGTGTTTCAAATTATGGAGTGAAGTGTAGTTGAGTGGAGTGTTGTTGAGGGGAGTATCATAGAGTACAGTGGAGCAGAGTGTTGTAGAGTTTACTGTTGTAGAGTGTCATGGTGTAGAGTGTCATGACATGGAGTGCAGTGGCATAGAGTGGAGTGGCATAGAGTGGAGTGGCGTACAGTAGAGGGGCATAGAGTGGAGTGGCCTAGAGTGGAGAAAGCTCATTGGAGGACTATAAATTAATCCCAGGTGTGGCAATCCTAGTAGCCACAAGAAGGAACTGCAGTTGGTACCTGTGATCAAGGAGCAATGCTGAAATGCGCTGGGGAGGCAGACATGGTTCCACACCAATAATTTGATTAAAAAAGATGTAAAACCAGTGTGGGTGTGCCGCCTATGCTTCTCGGGGTCCAGTGGGAAGCCTCTTTGTTCATAAAATTCACAGCACAGCCCAGTGCCGGTAGAGGCGTGCACCACCTCGAAAACGACATCATACCGCTTGCAAGGATCAATACGGGGGGTTGCTGTCATAGCGGATTTCTGCGTTATGAGGGCCTGTCTTGACTGTATAATTGAAGTCTATGAGGGGACTACAGGACTTCAGTGATTGTATTTTTATTGATTTTGAACCATGCATATTGCACCAATTGGAGGGTTAAGATTGTGTGAGGAACTACTAGGACCATGATGCATTGGATCCCACTGAGGAAGCTCATTGGAGGACTATAAATTAATCTCAGGTGTGGCAATCCTAGTAGCCACAAGAAGGAACTGCCATTGGTACCTGTGATCAAGGCGCAATGCTGAAACGCGTCAGGGAGGCAGACATGGTTCCACGCCAATATTTTGATTAAAAAAGATTGAAAACCAGTGTGGGTGTGCTTCCTATGCTTCTCGGGGTCCTGTGGGAAGCCTCTTTGTTCATAAAATTCACGGCACAGCCCAGTGCCGGTAGAGGCGTGCACCACCTCGAAAACAACATCATACCGCCTGGAAGGATCAATACGGGTGGCTGATGTCATCGCGGATTTCTGCGTTATGAGGGCCTGTCTTGACTGTATAATTGAAGTCTATGACGGGACTACTGGACTTCTGTGATTGAATTTTTATTGATTTTGAACCATGCAAATAACACCCATGTGAGGGTTAAGATTGTGTGAGGAACTACTAGGGCCATGATTCATTGGGTCCCACTGAGGAAGCTCATTGGAGGACTATAAATTAATCCCAGGTATGGCAATCCTAGTAGCCACAAGAAGGAACTGCCGCTGGTACATGTGATCAAGGCGTAATGCTGAATCGCGTTGGGGAGGCAGACATGTTTCCACGCCAATAATTTGATTAAAGAAGATTGAAAACCAGTGTGGGTGTGCCGCCTTTGCTTCTCGGGGTCCCGTGGGAAGCCCCTTTGTTCATAAAATTCACACACAGCCCAGTGCCGGTAGAGGCGTGCACCACCTCAAAAACAACATCATACCGCCTGGAATAATCAATATGGTTGGTTGCTGTCATCGCAGATTTCTTCGTTATGATGGCCTGTCTTGACTGTATAATTTAAGTCTATGACGGGACTACAGGACTTCTGTAATTGTATTTTTATTGATTTTGAACCAAGCATATTACACCCATTGGAGGGTTAAGATTGTGTGAGGAACTACTAGGACCATGATGCATTGGGTCCCACAGAGAAAGCTCATTGGAGGGCCATAAATTATTCCCAGGTGTGGCAATCCTCATACCCACAAGAAGGAACTGCCGTTAGTTCCTGTAATCAAGGCACAATACTGAAACGCGTTGGGGAAGCAGACATGGTTCCACGCCAATAATTGGATTAAAGAAGATTCAAAACCAGTGTGGGTGTGCCGCCTATACTTCTCGGGATCCCGTGGGAAGCCTCTTTGCATATATATATATATATATATATATATATATATATATATATATATATATATATATATATATATATATATACTAGCAGCCCGTCCTGACGTTGTCCAGGTATGAATTGCTGCCGGCCAGTAGTATATTGTTTTGTAGGATTTCGTTTTGATAGCATTTCTTGTCTGTGACAGGCCTGTGAAACGCTCCGATTCACAGTGCACTGCTGATGCACTTACGAGTGCGCGTTCAGTAGTGTGTGAACTCGAGTTTCCCTACTTTATTTTTCCTTGCAATATTATATAGCGCGAACTCGACAACATGGCATGAGCACAATTTACATTACAGAAGAACACATTCATTTGTGGTAGGAACGGGGAGACAAAGCGATTTGCCTGGAATCACAGGATGTTGAGCTGATGCCGAGATTCGAACGTAGCTCCCCAGCTCTAAAGTTCGCAATTCTAGAACTTGTGGCGGGAGGTGTGTCTAAAAGTGTATGTCGGTGCTGGCCATCAATGAGAGAGACCTGTGCATTTTTCAAATCGGTGGTGAAAAAATAGGAGTATGTTGCTGGAGATGTGGGCCACCGTGCCACCAATGTACTTACTGGGGGAGGGTAAACACCCATTATTCCGCAACTTTCTTTCCGCATACCATCACTCCGCATACTATCATTACAAAAGTGCCATGACTCCGCAATGCAAGTATAACGCATGGCATTACATTTTATATGCTTTTACCACGCATACATTTACAATGAAATTCATTGTAAATGCATGAATGGTAAAAACATGTTTTTTTAAAAATGTTTGGATAAGGTAAGTATGGGTATAGGGGTATATGTTTTGGGGTACTGAGGTATATGTTTTGGGGTGTTTGGGTATTTTAAGGGTTTAGATGTAGTTTTGGGTTATGGGGTACAGGGGTAGTTTTAGGATTTAGTAATAGGTATGGGTTTTGGGGTACAGGGGTATTTTTAGGGTTCAGGGCTAGGTTTGGGTTTTGGGGTATAGGGGTATTTTTAGGGTTCAGGGGTAGGTTTGGGTTTTGGGGTACAGGGGTATTTTAAGAGTTTGGGGCTAGGTTTGGGCTTTGGGGTACAGGCGTATTTTTAGGGTTCAGGGGTAGCTTTGGGTTTTGGGGTACAGGGTTATTTTTATGGTTCAGGGCTAGGTTTAGGTTTTGGGGTACAGGGGTATTTTTAGGGTACAGGGTTAGGGTTGGGTTTTGGGGTACAGGGGTATTTTAGGGTTCAGGGGTAGGTTTGGGTTTTGGGGTACAGGGGTATTTTTAGGGTTCAGGGCTAGGTTTGGGTTTTGGGGTACAGGGGTATTTTTAGGGTTCAGGGGTAGGTTTAGGTTTTGAGGTACAGGGGTATTTATAGGGTTCAGGGCTAGGTTTGGGTTTGGGGTACAGGGGTATTTTCAGGGGTTAGGGATAGGTTTGGGTTTTGGGGTACAGGGTATATTTATAGGGTTAAGATGGGTTAGTGTTTAAGGGTGTTAGAGTATTTTAAGGAGTAAAGGTGGGTTATGATTATGGGGGGCAGAGGTATTTAAAGGGAGCAGGGTGGACACCCGGAGCTGGAATGTACAGAACCTGGGAAGAAAAAACAATGAAATATTTGGCACAACGCTCGCTTTTTTTCCCCGTAATTCCGCGCCCCGCACATGCCCCCAGCACACGCCCACAGCACACAATATGAGACATGGCATGAAGAGCGGAACGTACCACACGCCCCCAGCGTTTGTCACTCCCCCAGCACACGCCCACAGCACAACGCAGACACGCCCACAAGGGACTACTTTGCTGGCACAGTTCTTTTACCTTTTAAATGTATATGGTGGGCGTCTGCATAGCCTATGTCCTTCTGCTGCAACTGCACTTTCCAACGCTGTATTGGGTGTTGTGATTGGTGCTGGGGTTCCTGAGATTACCCGCCTCAAAGGTTTGGGCTTTCTCTTTATTATATTAGTATAGATATGTATATATATATATATATATATATCCAACAACACAGGTAGCCCAAGGAGAGAAGCCGCAGCCAGATGGTGAGTTCTTCGTTTTATTGGGCAGCTCACAAACAGGCTCAGAACAGAAATGGCAGCCAGCAGGTTAAAGGAATGGTATTCCCTTCATCAGTGGCAGTGTTGCAGTAAATGACGGGGCAAAAGTTCCCGCGCTCATTTGATTGAAAACTACCTGCCACAGTGGGCGTGGCCATCACCATGGCCCCCTGGTACATGTAGTGCGTCGAGGTCCACCCTGGTGGGTATGCTCCGTAATTGTGTCAATAACGCAAAATTAAAACCACAGTTGGTGCTTCAAGACTGTGCTGAAAACTGTCCCGCTTTATAGCCGCCAAATACGAACTTCATGACAGCAGCTCACCTGCATAGACGCTGTCATGCTGCCTCCTTCTTGCCACAACCCCGACAGGCGTCGGCCAGGACCCGCACCACAGCAGTGGGCTACTTTCTGCGGCGGGCAAGGCCGCAATATATCCAACAGCACAGGTAGCCCCAAGGAGAGAAGCCGCAGACAGATGGTGAGTTCTTCGTTTTATTGGGCAGCTCGCAAACAGGCTCAGAAAAGAAATGGCAATCAGCAGGTTAAAACACTACACCAGACACGTTTCAGGAATGGTATTCCCTTCATCAGTGGCAGTGTTGCAGCAAATGACGGGGCAAAAGTTCTCGCGCTCATTTGATTCAAAAGTACCTGCCACAGTGGGCGTGGCCATCACCATGGCCCCCTGGTACATGTAGTGCGTCGAGGTCTTCCCTGGTGGGTATGCTCCGTAATTGTGTCAATAACGCTAAATTAAACCCACAGTGGGTTGGTCCTTCAAGACAGTGCTGAAAACTGTCTCGCTTTATAGCCACCAAATACGAACTTCATGACATCAGCTCACCTGCATAGGCGCTGTCATGCTGCCTCCTTCGTGCCAAAACCCCGACAGGCTTCGGCCAGGACCCGCACCACAGCAGTGGGCTACTTTCCGCGGCGGGCAAGGCCGCAATATATCCAACAACACAGGTAGCCCCAAGGAGAGAAGCCGCAGACAGATGGTGAGTTCTTCGTTTTATTGGGCAGCTCGCAAACAGGCTCAGAACAGAAATGGCAGCCAGCAGGTTAAAACACTACGCCAGACGCGTTTCAAGAATGGTATTCCCTTCATCAGTGGCAGTGTTGCAGCAAATGACGGGGCAAAAGTTCTTGCGCTCATTTAATTCAAAAGTACCTGCCACAGTAGGCGTGGCCATCACCTTGGCCCCCTGGTACATGTAGTGCGTCGAGGTCCTCCCCGGTGGGTATGCTCCGTAATTGTGTCAATAACGCAAAATTAAAACCACAGTGGGTTGGTGCTTCAAGACTGTGCTGAAAACTGTCCCGCTTTATAGCCGCCAAATACGAACTTCATGACAGCAGCTCACCTGCATAGGCGCTGTCATGCTGCCTCCTTCGTGCCAAAACCCTGACAGGCTTCGGCCAGGACCCGCACCACAGCAGTGGGCTACTCTCCGCAGCGGGCAAGGCCGCAATATATCCAACAGCACAGGTAGCCCCAAGGAGAGAAGCCGCAGACAGATGGTGAGTTCTTCGTTTTATTGGGCAGCTGGCAAACAGGCTCAGAACAGAAATGGCAGCCAGCAGGTTAAAACACTACGCCAGACGCGTTTCAGGAATGGTATTCCCTTCATCAGGGGCAGTGTTACAGCAAATGACGGTGCAAAATTTCTCACGCTCATTTGATTCAAAAGTACCTGCCACAGTGGGCGTGGCCATCACCATGGCCCCCTGGTACATGTAGTGCGTCGAGGTCCTCCCTGGTGGGTATGTTCCGTAATTGTGTCAATAACGCAAAATTAAAACCACAGTGTGTTGGTGCTTCAAGACTGTGCTGAAAACTGTCCCGCTTTATAGCCGCCAAATACGAACTTCATGACAGCAGCTCACCTGCATAGGCGCTGTCATGCTGCCTCCTGCGTGCCAAAACTCCGACAGGCTTCGGCCAGGACCCACACCACAGCAGTGGGCTACTCTCTGTGGTGGGCAAGGCCGCAATATATCCAACAACACAGGTAGCCCCAAGGAGAGAAGCCGCAGACAGATGGTGAGTTCTTTGTTTTATTGGGCAGCTCGCAAACAGGCTCAGAACAGAAATGGCAGCCAGCAGGTTAAAACACTACACCAGACGCATTTCAGGAATGGTATTCCCTTCATCAGTGGCAGTGTTGCAGAAAATGACGGGGCAAAAGTTCTGGCGCTTATTTGATTCAAAAGTACCTGCCACAGTGGGCGTGGCCATCATTATGCCCCCCTGGTACATGTAGTGCGTCGAGGTCCTCCCTGGTGGGTATGCTCCGTAATTGTGTCAATAACGCAAAATTAAAACCACAGTGGGTTCGTGCTTCAAGACTGTGCTGAACACTGTCCTGCTTTATAGCCGCCAAATACGAACTTCATGACAGCAGCTCACCTGCATAGGCGCTGTCATGCTGCCTCCTTCGTGCCATAACCCCGACGGGCTTTGACCAGGACCCGCACCACAGCAGTGGGCTACTCTCCGGGGTGGGCAAGGCCGCAATATATCCAACAACACAGGTAGACCATATGTCTGCGGCTTCTCTCCTATAAAGCGGGACAGTTTTCAGCAGTCTTGAAGCACCAACCCACTGTGGTTTTAATTTTTTTGGAGTGTAAAAATGTTGTGAGCAAGGGGGTTCTGCCGCCGAAATGCGTCAAGCTGATCGTATGAAATAAATAAAATGTTTTTTTAATCTTGGTCCCACGGTGTCAGCGCCTGATTTCGTACGCAAGGATACATGATTGGAAACGCGTCTTTAAGCAGCTTGATGGAATAAACTCGCGGCGGGCCCGGACGGGATCGCCAATCCCAACAAATTGCACCGCACTCGTTCACCTTTGAAAAGAACGATGTCCAGGCCAGCAATTATGTTCAAAACTGGGTTTTAATCACAGCCCTACTCGACGCGTTTCGGGAACAACTTCCCTTTCTCACGAGCTTTCGGGCATTTGGTGGAGAATATATATATATATATATATATATATATATATATATATATATATATATATATATATTCACCAACATTTTGGAAAAAAAGTATATTCATCATGTGTTATTATGAATATAGAATGCATAAGTAATATCCTCACGTATCACGCATGCAAAGGTAAGTTCATCCACTAAATACATGACTTTAGAGAAAAAAATACTGGTGGCTCTTCTTGTCGCTGAACAACAAAATAATCGCTGGTTGCATACTTTTACAATTGTCTGCCAAGTCAGGTGATTGGCAGATACCTCTTTCAATCTGCAATTCAGCATTTCTCTGAATCCTGGATGCATACGATGCTCATTGAACCTTTTATTATTCATTCTCAACCATATCATAGGTAACTGCATTTTACTGAAAATAAAATGAGCACTGGGAATTTGTTGCAGGGCATATGAAGCAATTTGGTCCAAATATAGCTGCTTGAAAGAACCTTTTGTACGACTGTACTAGAGGAATAATCTTCTAAGAGCTGTGTGTGGGTGTCACAAAATACACTGACGTACAGCGCCTGCTGCAAGAAACTAAAATGTCATCTTTGAGGCATTGGATTACAAATTTTGAAACCATGCTTTTATTATTCTATGTTTGTCATTGTCAGTCAGTTACAGGCATCTTCATGGATTTAGAGCTCTCTCTTCCCGTAAATTACTATAATGGTATATAGTATGTGGTAGGCTTAACGCAATAGGGTTTTGCAACATCAAGAGGAATCAACAAAATTATACAAATCAAAGGGACATTAGACCGAAGAAGGAGGAACAAAAGGGAATTCAGCATGGGATAATAATTTCCTATCATGCCGCTCTGCATGCAGTGTAACGACTTCAGCCTTGCGGAAGACTCCTTGTTGCTGGCCATGAATCGTATTTTTTAACTGAATTCCAGGGGTTCGATCATGTAATTCTCCCGTTAAAAAGTGGAGCAAGCTATTAACTGGGGTCCTTATTCCTCTCACACTAAGGGGCCGATTACGAGTCTGACGGTCCAAGGACCGCCAGACTCCAGGGGTCAAGGCGGTCTACGGACGGCCCTATTATGACTAGGGTGGTCAGACCGTGACAGCCCTGCGTTGGAGCCAGTGAACCGCCGTTCCCTGGCAGTGCTGTAGAACCAAAGGGGATGCTGGACGGAGTGTTGAACATTGCAAGCACTAACCCCTAGTCAACTGATCTGGACTTAATCCATCATCATTCTTTAGCTCACTCCGCCACCCCAGTTCAGACATGGCCATATACAAATCAGTCTGACCCTGTACCTCATGGGAACAGTCCAGCCCGAACTGCCAAGCCATGTCTTCCCTGGACCCGAAACAAGCATCCTGAGACGGGTTTCTGACTAATCAGCCATAATCAGCCAGGCTAGCTTGAATCCAGTGGCAAAGTGAGCAAGGGACCCACGTCTGGGCATACCCTGCCAACTTAGGGCGAACAAAGCAAAACCAAAAGGGATGATGGAGGGAGTGTTGAACAATGCAAGCACTCACCCCCCAGTCAACTGATCTGGATGTAATCCATCATCATTATTCAGCTCACTCTGCCACCCCAGTTCAGACATGGCAATATGTAAATCAGTCTGACCCTGTGCCTCATGGGAACAGTCCAGTCCGAACAGCCAAGCCATATCTTCCCTGGACCGGAAACAACAATCCTGGGGCCAGTTTCTGGCTAATCAGCCATCATCAGCCAGGCTAGCTTGAATCCAGTGGCAAAGTGAGCAAGGGACCTAAGTCTGGGCATGCCTTGCCAACTTAGGGCAAACAAAGCAAAACCAAAGGGGATTATGGACGGAGTGTTGAACATTGCAAGCACTCACCCCCAGTCAACTGATCTGGGTTTAATCCATCATCGTTCTTTAGCTCATTCTGCCACACCGGTTCAGACATGGACATATGCAAATCAGGCTGACTCTGTGCCTCATGGGAACAGTCCAGCCCAAACTGCCAAGCCATGTCTTCCCTGGACTGGAAACAAGCATCCTGGGACCAGTTTCTGGCTAATCAGCTGTCATCAGCCAGGCTAGATTGAATCGAATGGCAAAGTGAGCAAGGGACTCACATCTGGGCATACCCTGCCAACTTAGGACAAACAAACCAAAACCAAAACCAAAGAGGATGATGGATGGAGTGTTGAACATTGCAAGCACTTATCCCCAGTCAACGGTTCTGGGTTTAATCCATCATCATTCTTTAGCTCACTCCGCCGCCCCAGTTCAGCCATATGCAAATCAGTCTGACCCTGTGCCTCATGGGCACAGTCCAGCCCGAACTGCCAAGCCATGTCTTCCCTGGACCGGAAACAAGATCCTGGGACCGATTTCTGGCTAATCAGCCGTCATCAGCCAGACTAGCTTGAATCCAGTGGAAAAGTGAACAAGGGACCATGTCTGGGCATACCCTGCCAACTTAAGGTGAACAAAGCAAAACCAAAGGGGATGCTGGACGGAATGTTGAACATTGCAAGCACTCACCCCTAGTCAACTGATCTGGGTTTAATCCATCATAATTCTTTAGCTCACTCCGCCACCCCATTTCAGACATGGCCATATACAAATCAGTCTTACCCTGTACCTCATGGGAACAGTCCAGCCGGAACTGCCAAGCCATGTCTTCCCTGGACCGGAAACAAGCATCCTGAGACTGGTTTCTTACTAATCAGCCGTAATCAGCCAGGCTAGCTTGAATCCAGTGGCAAAGTGAGCAAGGGACCCACGTCTGGGCATACCCTGCCAACTTAGGGCGAACAAAGCAAATCCAAAAGGGATAATGGAGGGAGTGTTGAACAATGCAAGCACTCACCCCCAGTCAACTGATCTGGATTTAATCCATCATCATTCTTTATCTCACTCTGCCACCCCAGTTCAGACATGGCAATATGTAAATCAGTCTGACCCTGTGCCTCATGGGAACAGTCCAGCCCGAACTGCCAAGCCATGTCTTCCCTGGACCGGAAACAAGCATCCTGGGACCAGTTTCTGGCTAATCAGCCGTCATCAGCCAGGCTAGATTGAATCCACTGGCAAAATGAGCAAGGGACCCACGTCTGGGCATACTCTGCCAACTTAGGGCAAATAAAGCAAAACCAAAACCAAAGAGGATGATGGATGGAGTGTTGAACATTGCAAGCACTCATCACCAGTCAACGGTTCTGGGTTTAATCCATCATCATTCTTTAGCTCACTCCGCCACCCCAGTTCAGACATGGCCATATGCAAATCAGTCTGACCCTGTGCCTCATGGGAACAGTCCAGCCCGAACTGCCAAGCCATGTCTTCCCTGGACCGGAAACAAGCATCCTGGGACCAGTTTCTGGCTAATCAGCCATCATCAGCCAGACTAGCTTGAATCCAGTGGAAAAGTGAACAAGGGACCATGTCTGGGCATACCCTGCCAACTTAAGGTGAACAAAGCAAAACCAAAGGGGATGCTGGACGGAATGTTGAACATTGCAAGCACTCACCCCTAGTCAACTGATCTGGGTTTAATCCATCATAATTCTTTAGCTCACTCCGCCACCCCATTTCAGACATGGCCATATACAAATCAGTCTTACCCTGTACCTCATGGGAACAGTCCAGCCGGAACTGCCAAGCCATGTCTTCCCTGGACCGGAAACAAGCATCCTGAGACTGGTTTCTTACTAATCAGCCGTAATCAGCCAGGCTAGCTTGAATCCAGTGGCAAAGTGAGCAAGGGACCCACGTCTGGGCATACCCTGCCAACTTAGGGCGAACAAAGCAAATCCAAAAGGGATAATGGAGGGAGTGTTGAACAATGCAAGCACTCACCCCCAGTCAACTGATCTGGATTTAATCCATCATCATTCTTTATCTCACTCTGCCACCCCAGTTCAGACATGGCAATATGTAAATCAGTCTGACCCTGTGCCTCATGGGAACAGTCCAGCCCGAACTGCCAAGCCATGTCTTCCCTGGACCGGAAACAAGCATCCTGGGACCAGTTTCTGGCTAATCAGCCGTCATCAGCCAGGCTAGATTGAATCCACTGGCAAAATGAGCAAGGGACCCACGTCTGGGCATACTCTGCCAACTTTGGGCAAATAAAGCAAAACCAAAACCAAAGAGGATGATGGATGGAGTGTTGAACATTGCAAGCACTCATCACCAGTCAACGGTTCTGGGTTTAATCCATCATCATTCTTTAGCTCACTCCGCCACCCCAGTTCAGACATGGCCATATGCAAATCAGTCTGACCCTGTGGCTCATGGGAACAGTCCAGCCCGAACTGCCAAGCCATGTCTTCCCTGGACCGGAAACAAGCATCCTGGCTAAGCATGGGCGGAAAATCCGTTCCGCACGCGGATTTTGCGGGTTTTCGGTACATTCGCTATCCGCGAACTCTCGCAAATTTACCAAAAATCCGCAAATTTGCACGCAGCGGATTTTTTTGCTTGGTGATACAATATTGCGGCGTGCTGCGTTCACTTACCGTCATTCAGCGTTTGCCGAGTTGTTTTTCTCGATATTTTGCGAGTGCTGCGCCATTTGGATCTTGCTGCGGGATCCCGCGGGAGTTAGGTGACGCATCGCGAGAGTTCGCAATTGCGAACATGTAGATGCGGCGGGCAGCAACAATCTCGCACTCGTGAAATTACAAAATTTGCAATTCCGCACAAGAAATCCACTAGCAAGCAGCATAAACCTTCTGAAAATGATGATTTTTATCAGAATAACTCCTCAGGTTGACATTTGCCTGCACTTTTTTAGATTTGAGGCCTTTTTGACTTTCTTTGGATCACTTTTGGATTAGAAATCAACTTTCACAAGTAAGTTTGTTTGGGACATTACAGTTGCTGTTCTGCAGAAAAACGAGTTTTGCAAAACTGAAAGCACTCAGCAGGTGCAAAAGTTCACTCATCATTAGTAACCATTCCCTGTAGTGCTTCCTGAGGAGCCCCTCCAGAGTTCAGTTGCCTATGTTTGTTTGGGGCATTACAGTTGCTGTTCTGCAGAAAAACGAGTTTTGCAAAACTGAAAGTACTCAGCAGGTGCAAAAGTTCAAACTCATCATTAGTAACCATTCCCTGTAGTGCTTCCTGAGGGGCCCCTCCAGAGTTCAGTTGCCTACTTGCAACTATTCTATGACCCTGCTCTGACCCTCACAGCAGGCTCATAGAATAGCTACAAGTAGGCCACAAAGGTCCTGGGAAAAAAAATTGCACTGCAACAGAAAGCAAATTACAGATAAGGAAGCAGGTGCCAGACAGGAAGTTTAAATTCAGTGACACATTAATCAACCCCAAATTAATTCATGTCAGTTGAAGCAGGGCAGGTGTGCTTGCTTTCCCCCCCCATAATCTACAGTGATGAATCAGAGGGTGGCAGTGATGTACCAAAGTCGCGACCGTTGCGAGCCGACAAGTAAGTTCGCAATTGCGAACTGGTACAAAACCCTCGCGAACTGGCAGAAACCCTTGCGAACACAAAAAAAAAAAATTGGCGAGAATTCGCGGATTTTGCGGATTGCGAGTTCGCAAATATGCAAATTCGTGAACGCCAGATTCGCAAAATTCGCCCATGCTTAAAAATTATGTAATTTTATAACAAAATGTGCTCGGAGTATATCTTCTATGTTTATGATGTCACATGGGTGTATTCATTACACAAAAAAACGGCATAAAAATAGTAAGCGGACTGCGTTTCCGCCAGTGATCAAGGATACAACGTTATCCGAAACGCATCTGACAAGGCTGTTAATAAATTAAGACCTGCCAAAACACGATGGCTGGTGTCCGTTTCCCTCTCTCCATAACCATTGCCGAATGGTGTGTTGTGAACGACTTGGGATAGCAACGCTTGGATATATATATATATATAATGACACCATGTGTCCAAGTCAGCCCTTCGGACGCGTTTCACCTGACCAGCCTGCTGGTCAGGTGAAACGCGTCTGAAGGGCTGACTTGGAAATAAATCATTTTGGCCAACACATGGTGTCATCAACTCGTGTTGTTTCATGGGAGAGGTGAAATAATATATATATATATATATATAGAGAGAGATATATATATACTGAATCTTGCCAACTCCAGGTTTGCCAATTCTAGAAGTTCTCTTTGATGAATATTCCCTAGGACTCTCCAAATAGCCGTAGAAGAGGGAATCAACAGACAGCTATCTCCACTATGGGGATAATTATAGGGAACAGCTTACCTCACTTAGGGCTAAGAGTTATCTCTCATCTTCCTTGCAAGAGACAGGAGCATTCACCCTGCCATAGGCTATTACAAAGTTCCAAACCAGAGCAGTGTCTTTTTCTTTCATCCATCCCCTTTTCCCCCATGAGGCAGTGGATATCTAGATGTAAGATAGTCTGGTGGCTGGTGCCTCGTGAAGGAGTTGGGGATCAGTGACACAATATTGATCCAACAAATATTGAGAAACACAAATATTGGAAATTGAATATTGGGAATAAAAATATTGACTCCATATATAAACCACTATAAAAATCACTAATATAGAGCAAACAAATATCATTATCATAAATATTGCTTTTTACATATATCGATAACAAAAGTACAGGAAACACAAATATTGTTACCCATAAAAAACACATATACCATGTCAAAAATGTCAATTACCACAATATCGACTCCAAAATTATCATCAACATAACTAATAGATTCAATTAAAAAACACCCAAAAGCCAGTTTTCACATAATTACTTCAAATAAACCTGAAACGTATAATAAACATCTATAATTAATTTCAAATATATTACATAACCTAAAATAGATGATCATGCCATACAAATATAACACCTATAAACTATACAAAAAATATACCTAAAACATTATTATTTACTATAAACATGTAAATAGAAATAACAATATAAAATATATCAAAACAAATAAATTCATAGTTAAATAAATACAATTATATATAATACTACTAAAAGAAAACATAAATTAGCGTTTGCTAAACAAAGACCTAACTGATAAAAATAAAATCTAATTATATTAAACCAACCAATAAAATCACACTATGAACTACTTTAACCAATACAATTACTCAAACAATTAAACAAACAATTTAAAAGGCATACTAATTAAAGCAAAGGATTACTTCAAAAACGACAAACACTGCAAGAGAAGGGAACTGAATTCTCACTAAAAAAGATTATACACCAAAATATACATCTCTACAACTACACATTCAAGTAAGTAAAACTTATATTTAAACAAAAAACTGAATTGTCCTAAACTAAAATAATGATCCATTAGCAAGTAACTTGTAACACACTTTTTAATATTTATTGATTTACACAGACTACTTGAATTAAACAAATACAATTTCCAGACCAACAAACTGCTAGAAATTCTTCTCTACAACATTGCCGCATAAAAATGAAATAAAGTAAGTATACATAATAAATAAATTAAAAACTCACCTAAACAGCAACCAAAAACAGACCTAACTTCCTAAACCTCAACAAACAAGCAATACATACCCAAATTAAATAAATCTACCTTTTTTCCTCTTTCAACTGAAAAGAAACACCTGCTCCACATTTTTAAAAAACAGAAAGGGACAGCTGCAAAACCATGCAAACCATTTCAACGCAACATTCAAGTTAGTAAATAAGATACAAGCAGCAGCATTTTTTAAGTATACAAATAACTAGCATGTACAATGTAGCTATAATATATATTTATATTATTAAACTGCTTACAGATATAATCACAGAAAGCGCAAAATGTGTCACTTCACGACAAGTAAAACAGTTATTAAGTCATAGGCGTTACACCTACAGCCAAGAAAGTGCATTGAAAAAACTATAAAAACTATAAGCTGGAAATGAACTAAATATTAATCTAAGGCATTCTATGGAAGAACAACAACAAAAGAAAATCTTGTAATTGATACAATTAATGTATTTAATGTACAAAAGCATAAACACCCCTCAAACGTAACAGAGATAGAAGTTTGAGAAATGGTTTAAGACATAAGAGATGCAAGCACTTGTTCTTAGGAACCACAACCAAAATCATTAAAAACATGCTACCCAAAGTGCCCAAACATACAACAGGCCAACTACCATCTATCTCCACTTTAAAATGTCTAATTACACGCATTAAAAAGACACCAGTGGTACCCCACCTGCTCCTAGAAGGTACCGGGACATACACATACCAGAGCGTTTGACACACATAAAGAGGAACCCTTCCTCTTACATGACAATAAAATTAATAATAAAAAACAAATCCTAATCTTCTCCACTGCAAACAACTTAATGAAACTTATCCAGTGCCAAACATGGATGATGGCTGTGACCTTCCAAATGTGACCCAACCCATTCAGTAATATTTACACCATACATGGTGAATTTCAAAACACCAATATCCCTTTCATATACATTTTACTCCCTAATAAACAAGGCAGTGCCTATTGTGAACTCCTAAACCGTAAATATCAACAAACAAATAACTACTACTCCCAAAAAATAATCATAGACTTTGAACAAGTCTACGATTCAAACAATCCTACAAATATAACCTCACTCATCCATTCAAGGCAAGTACTATTAAACAAACCATGTAATCAAAGTAGATGGTGACACCTCTAAAAATATACACTAAGGGCCTGATTACGAGTACAGTGTTCTGTGGTGGCAGTCTGGGTGCCACACCTCGTCGGTCCGACCACTGTATTACGAGGATGATGGTCGGACCGACACAAGCCTGACAAAAGACCACTACCACCGCCAGGATCTTGGCTTCCCAAGGGGCAACGGTGGAGGAAGCGGTGGTCTGCGGTGCTGATGCCGGCACCGCCATGCAGATTACACCCTGCGTTTCTGAGGAGTTTTTCACGGCAGGGACCTCGACATGAAAAGGATGGCAGAAACCCAGGGAAAGGGGCCCCAAATAGGGCCCCAGAGCATTTTAGCCCATGGGTGGTGAATAGGGGCACATGTTATGTCCCCTCTGCTTGCACTGGTGTGTATACACTCTGTTCCATGAACGAAATAGTGAATGGTACACAGTGTCCTGACATGCAAGGAGAGCTGCCACGGCAAAGGCATATGCTTCAGGATCTCTATGAGCCTAAGCATGTCCCTGCCATCACACCGACAACACAACACCGCCAGCCCAGCCGTGTTTTCATAATACGGAGGTCGGGATGCCACCGGCTTGGCAGCGTAATCCTGAGCGCCACATCGCTGGTCCAGCTTTTGGACCACTGATGCCTAATCAGGCCCTAAGTGTAAAATTGTGCACTAACAGCCAAATCGCCTTCAAAGTGAAAAAATTATAGCGTTAGCCTGCGTCCCTGTCACAGAGGTAGTCAACCACTATAACATACTAATAGAAAGCCATTACTATTAACTAAATGAAGACAAATGTATTCCCCTAATGGACTATTTTGAAGATACATGGTTATGAGATTTTGTTAAGCGCACATTTCACCCAAAGGTCTCAAAGCGCTAGCCTATCCTGAGAAACAGTAGAGGAGAAAGAATAAGAGAGCAGGCAGGAAGAAGAGAACTCAGAACAGCCAGGTTTTGATAGCCTTACAACATTTTCCATGGTCGGTCTCCAAACGTAGATGCAGAAGGAGTGAGTTCCATAGGGTGGGGGCAAGATGCGAAAAGGATCTCCCGCCATTTCTCGCGGTATGAATCTTGAATGGGATAAGAATATGTTTATTAGCGGATCTGAGAGTTTTGAAGGGAGTATACCTGATCAGTTTTTTTGCTAGATAATGTGGACCAGGCAGTTGATCTTCAATGTAATGCGTTTCCTAATGGGAAGCCAGTGAAGAGCTCTCAAACTTGGTATCGAGGGAGATCGGGAGGGTAAATTTAATACCAGTCTGGCAGCCGTATTTTGGAGGACCTGTATTTTCGTTAGGAGCTCTTCATTGATGGAGGCCTGCAATGGTCAGGACAAAGACGGCAAGCCGAATTCCAGAAAACATGGTGGAATGTCTATGACAGCACCCTGGCACAGAAAACCAAAACAAAGAACGCAGTGGAAAGATGGCATAATGCCTTCCAATCCGCACTAGACAGAACTCAACCTACATTATACAAATGTATCGAAGCATTACAAAAAGAGCAAAGAAACCAAGAATAGAACAATGTGTTACCAACATTGGCACTAAAAGCAACAAACAAACGAAGGAAAAATTTACGAAATGCTACAAAGCAAAGTCAAAATATTCATAAATAACAAAGGACTAGACTACTTAGAAGTAGTAGCCAAATCTATCCGATAAAATACATATTAACCTAACATAAACCTCAAAAACCACAACATACTCTTACACATTAAACCAAATATATATTTTCTGTAAACAAATTATATAAATAGAAAAATATTATTCACTGAATTAATAAAACATTAACATTAATAATTGAAAAATATTAATAATACTAACCAACTAACCGACTTAAAAACAATTTCAATCCATGACATCAAATAAATACAATAAATAATTTAAATAATACATCATGTTAATATCATAAACATAAGATAAACAAAACAATATCACATTTCCAACTCAAAATAAAAAAGTTTTTTAAAAAGTACTGTTTTGTAGCTGTAGCTATCTCGCCAATCGTCATAATAAAAAAATAGTAAACCCACAAAAACTAATAAAACAAATACAAAAAAGCCAACAACAAAATGCAAAAATATTAACAATCAAATCGAATTCCTAAGCAATCCAAAGTCAGTAGATTCCATAATAATACCCGAAAAAAGATTTTTAAATACAAAGAATTGGTTTACAATAAACCAAAACAGATTTATTTTAAAAAGAAAAACATAAACTCCAACTTCCCATTGAAATTGTTCTTAAACACAAACCTGTAATAGAAAAGTTAAACACCATCTTGTACAGGACATTACAATCCCAAACATACACATACAAAACATTTAACCATTAAAACATAATTGACTCCACATATTTTAGAAATAACATAATCCTACACAAACATTACATTTAAAAAAGTAACACAACAACATAATGCAAAACACTAACAAAAACCCATCTTAACATACCAAAAACTCCTAAAGAATACTATACTCAACTTCTAAACATTCACCCTAAATCCCCCCTACCCTAAATACCCTTAGAAAATCCTTAAAAAGGTTTTACCTGTTCTGATGAACAGCAGCACCTAACCGCAACTTGCATCCTGTAAAAACGACCCAAAACAGCAATAGATTACAAAATAGAAGTCAGCAGTAAATAAAATGGCTGCCAAATGAAACTGGAAAAAAAGAGTATCTCCTTATAGATATCAATGGGAAATATAGTAATAATGTTTAATACATGTTAACGAAAATTATAAAAATTACAAAAAAATTTAAAGATGTCAAACAATGTTGTACAAAATGTTCCAAAAATTGTAAAGTATAAATTAAATAGTAGTATTAAATATATACAAATATGTAATATTTAATAATAGTAAATATGTTAAATAATAAACAATGCATGTAATAAAGTTAAATAAATGTTTAAAAATTATATTGAATGTAAAATAGTATGAAAATGTATATTGTGCAAATATGTATAACATCTATCTTTTCAGTTTTTTTATAAGTAAAAAAATGTAATTACTTTATTCCATTTTAAAATGATAATTCTATTTTACAAATATGAATTAAAATTGTTAAAAATATTTTTTTTAAATATGCAACATATTTATTATACTAAATTTGGGGGAAATGTTAGAAACTAAAGGGGTGACATTTTTTATTCCCACTCCAATCTGAACCAACTTGGGGAAGATGCTGGACACTATTCATGGATGCACCTTCCCCACACCAATTTGAGGAAGGTGCATCCATGAATAGCATGACAACCTCAGAGCTCAAACTGAAGACCTCAAGAACAGGTCTCACCATAACAATATCCAGTTCAGAGGACTTGGACATTTGAGGGTACATTCAGGGACAGTTCGGCTCTATCCTGGACTGGAAAGATGACGCTAAATTACGGCTGGATAGAGTGCCTAGAGTCGGTTGGACTGGCGGTCCTAATGCCAAACCCCCGGATATCCTTGTGTGTGTACATGACTTCGAAATTAAAGAGGAAATCATGAAGAAAGTGAGACCCAAACAACCTATCCAGTTTCGCGGCCACACCATTGAACTTTTCCAGGATATCTTCCCTCTTACCCTTCAATGCCGCAGGGAGTTCAGACCCATCACTGACTGGACTGCCTTCACTCCAAAGAGGTCTCCTATGATTGAGGCATCCCTTCCCACTGGTCTTCATTGGGAGATTGAGCTTTATCAAGTGAAAATGCTCAAATATGCCTGTTGGGTGCTCGACCTCCTGGAGGAATCACCTCAGAGGGCCAGGCCTGGTTCCTCCCACAGGTTCCCCCCCTTGGCAGCAGCATAGCGGAGAGTCAATAGATATGGTAAACCGCCACACCCAGGCTTGGAGGAGTGGGTCCAAGAGTGCACAGCAGTGTTAGACAGTTTGGCATTAGGGACTGGTGGGCAGCTACTTAAGAATTGCCCCATGGGCGCTCAGTGTCCGGGTACTCTGTCCTAGACGGGACCACTGTCATATAACACATGGCCTGTGGTGGCGGGGCGACTCTGCATTGACTTATTAACCCTGGTGGCCCATGCCCACTATGCGTCTTACCATTGACAATGGACTTCTACAAGTTCTGGTGTTGTTACCTTTGTTATTAAGAGATGGTTCTTCTGGGGTTTTGGTCCTTCACTTCTTTACATCTCCAAGTGGTATCTCAATGTTCATGACGCAGGTTAGGACACTTTTAGGTTGCTCTCAAACCAATTCCCCACCATGCTGATTCCTGACATCTACATAAGCCTTTGCACTCCTATTAATATTCTTAGAACTCAAGGTGACAAGCCTCAATGTACAAGGCCTTAATTAATCCCATTCAAATGGCAACTGTTCTTTCCCTCCACCAACGGGCAGAAACATCTGCCTTCTTCAAGAGACCCACCTGCTCCGCAAAGACACCCACAGAATGCAATCACTTTAGTTACCACAGTAACTTTGGTTATCAGGCTCTACCAAGCGGGCGGGGTGGACATCCTGCTGTCCAGAAGCTTTAAAGGAGAGATCCTCTCTAGAGTAACTAAGACTAAGGGACATCTTCTGGCCTATAGGTTCCAAGTGGGCAAATTTAATTAAACTTTAGCCAACAGTTATGCTCCTCAGGAACACGAAGAGACAATTTTAACGGGCACCCTCATGCCTGTGCTCCGCTGTTCAGATGCTGCCATTCATGTGCCTGTGCTCCACTGTTCAGACACTGCCATTCTGATAGGAGGTGACACTAACCTAGTGATGGACACAGATCTACACCGCTCAGGCCAACAATTGATCAGACAGGGGCCTTAATGGCTTAGGTCCTATGGTGGCTGGCAGACTGCGGGCTTCATGATGTCTTGCACCAACGGCACTCCACCACACAAGACTATACTTTCTATTCCGCAGCACAGAAGACTTATGCCCGCATCAACTACTTTGCCCCAGCCCGCTCCAAGCAAGCCCTAGTGATCGATACCTTAATCACTCCTCAGTCCCTATCCAACCACATCCTCTTGTCCCTTGCGCTGTGCCTCGAATCCCACAGTGGCCTCACTCCACAAGGTGATTTTGTACTCCCTACACACCAATGTCTTTAGCATATCTTTAGGAGGCACTAAAGCTAGTAGTTTGGGGAGAACATATATATCCATATCGGCAGTGGATAATCGCCACCGGATAGAGAAATGACAGAGCCTAGAACAAACGGTCTTGCAACTCGAGGCCATACAGAAATGCACAGGAGCGCCGGGAGTCTGGTGAGAGTTGGAAAAGGCACAACTTTACCTCAAATGCCTAAATCTTGATAGGACAAAATACACTATGGTGTGCTTGAAACACAAATGTGTGGTTGGACACTTGCACATTGCCTTTGGCCCAAAACTTATTCTGGATTGGTACAAGTTATCTGACCTAACCCAACTAGCGAAGTGAGTACTGACGTACATATAGCACAAGCGTTCCAGACCTTTTATAGCACACTGGATGCAAACTCGGATAGCCCTGGTGAGAACCCTTCCACCTATCTCGACACTGTCCCCATAGCCCCGTCCCAGCCCAAGAATCTGTAAGCCTAGAGAAACCTATTCAGATTGAAGAGGTGATCTTGTCCATCGATTGCTTAAAAGTTATGAAATCTCTGGGCCTGATAAGCTTTTTTGTCCATCTTCTACAAAGTCTTTTGCCAGAAACTGGCCCACTCCTCACATGCCTTTACAATATAGGCACTCTTACCGACTCTATGCTTGAGGCTTCAATTTCTGTTATCCTGAAGCCGGCAAAGACCTTGCCCCCTGGGGGTCTTACAGGCCCATTTCGCTCCTGAACATCAGCACAAAACTGTTTACTAATATTCTGGCACACCATCTCAACCCTCTTACGTCTGGCTTGGTCGCTCCAGACCAAGCAGGTTTCATCCCCATCCACCAATGCAGTGATATTACCAAACACATATTGTATTTATTGGATAAAATTCACAGGTCTCAAAAAGAAGCTCTCTTACTTTCCATAGATGCTGAGAAAGCATTCGACAGAGTCCACTACCCATACCTGTTTGATACCCTCCTTGGTTTCAGAAACAAATTCTGTAAATGGATCTCTGTCTATAGTGCTCCTAGGCAGCCGTCAGAGTAGAAAGGGTACTGTCCCAGCCCTTCTCCATCCAACAGGGAATTCGACAAGGCTGTCCACTCTACCCACTTCTCTTCACCCTATGTATGGAATCCCTAGCCTACAGGATGAGAACCAATCCCTCTATTTCTGGGATACCCTTCGGCGATGAATCACATCTCATTAGTCTGTATGCAGATGACGTGATCCTCTCTAATACCAATCTGATGTAATCTCTACCTGCTGTCATGGCAGAACTCCAAGTATTTGTTAATATCTCTGGGTTCAAAGTAAACATGCAAAAATCCCAGATTCTGAATCACTCGGTTGCCCCACCTCATGAGGCATATCGGCGCTCCCTGTTCCCATTTGAGTGGGCAACAGATTCCATTCTTTATCTTGGTATTCAATAAGCACGCTCGATCTCTAAGACATATCACTCAATTACACTGCCCTCACTGCGTAAATTCTCAATCATCTAAACAAGCGGCTCGACCTTCGCCTTTCTTTACTGGGTAGAATTCCTGCTATAAAAATTTCAATTTTCTCACGCATTCTTAATATATCCAAGCCCTCCCACTAACACCACCACCACACACTCTATACTCCGTGCAACTCCAAATCAACAAATTAATTTGGTACTGAAAAAAGCCGCACCTCCAGAAACATCTCTCTACCATTCAACACAAGAATGTGGCCTTGCGGTTTCTATGATTATGTGCTACTTTCAAGCCTCCCAGCTTCGCTTCTTAGTGGAATGGAGCCGCTCCCTTTTAGAGACATTAATGTATCCTGGATGATTTATGGATCAGGTGGGCTCCCACATATGGAAGGAGCCTTGGCTATCCTGCAAGCACTGGGCATGGGGTATTTATTCTTCCCCAGTGACTAGCTGAGTTTTTAAATTGTGGGACACTGTAGTGACTAAAGTAGGACTGACCACCTTTCCCTCCCCTAAGACTCCAATCTTCTCTAATCCAGACATTGGACCCGGGCTGCGAAAGGAGAGTTTCCGATGATGGCAGGAGTTAGGGTGCACGAGAATCTGTAGTCTGTTTGACTAACAGGGGATTATTCCTTTGAGCAAATGAAGCACGACTATGAGCTTGAGAAAGGGGACCGTCTTCTATATCTCCGTTGAGTGATGAAGCCAGCCATTGGATAGCAGGCAGGAAAAATGCCTCATCCTTAAAAAAGATGACATGCAACTAATCTCAGAACTCTATAAGCTGCTAGGAAAAGGGACACCCACAACTGCATCCATGGGACAGCCTAGGCAAAATTCGGTAGGGTACTCACTACCGAAGAGTGGGAAGATATTTACTACAGAGTTAAACATACCACTCACAACATGGCCAGCAGTGAAACATGGTACAAAATAGTGTCTTGTTGGTACCTGACCTCGTCATGGCTCCAAGCTTGGAATCCAGAATGCTCGAAAGTGTGCCGAAGTGCGTGCGGAGGTACGGGCACCCTAATTCATCTTTATGGCAATGCCAAAGATAAGTCATTTTTGGGGTCACATACTTAATGACATAGCCGCAGCTTTCCAAATAACTATCTCAAGGTTCCCAGCCTATACCATCCTGAGACTTCCCAACCCTTTGATGTACCATCTCCGCTCCTTCAGATGGCACTCACACTGGGAGCAGCCCATCAGGCGATCCTCTCCCTGGGGGGTACTGCCTGGGTTCCTGACCACACTGCCTGGCTTCACAAGCTTTAGTTTATATTAGGTACGGAGAAATTATTGTTAGCTGTAGAACAGAAGCACAAGACTTACTCCACTCTGTGGGCTCCATTCCTCTGTATCCTCTGAATGTAACGAGCTAACGTGCCTGACCAATCATAAGTTGCTGTCACGATTCGCTCCCTGTGCTCTCGTGCCCACCACCAGGGGGCTGAACTGTGGGACTCTCCAGTGTTCTAATATGCTTCCTGACACTCCCCTGCATGCATATCTTGACTTCCAGCCATTTGGACACTATTTGGGAATTGACATCCATTCCCAATCCATGCAGGGTTTTGTGAAAGCCAGCCTGCTTAGACTTAAAGCCAGCCTACTCATGCCTGAAACTCCATTACACAGAATTCCCTGCTCGCTGCTTTGTCTCCCCCCCTGCAGGCCAAGGATGGGTGGAGGAATTCAGCTCACCTGTGGCTGGCTGCTGCTAGCCTGCTCACACCAGCTGCATGTGATTACTGTGAGCTCTTTTAAGCCCCAGCTCCCTTCAGGCAAAGGTTGGTCATTGTAGCTGTTTACCGGTGAGACCAATTCTTGTTTCCAGTGTTTCCTGAGCTTTAATTATTCCTTGTTCCTGAACTGCAGCAGTTTCCCTTATGAATTAGCACTGCCTGCAGTGCTACCTTGTTTCCTAAGTTCCTGAGCTATAGCTATTCCCTGTACCTGAATTAGCACTGCCTGCAGTGCTACCTTGATTCCTGAGCTATAGTTATTCTTTGTTCCTGGGCTTATCTATTTCTTGTTCCTGATTTGCACTGCTTGCAGTGCTCTCTTGACTCCTTGTTTCCTGAGCTGTAGCTATGTCCTGTTTCCTTGAACCAGTATTGCCTGCAGTGCTACCTTGACTCCTAAGCTCTAGTAATTTCCCTGTTCCTGAACTAGCACTGCCTGCAGTGCTACCTTGACTCCTGAAGCTTTCGTAGTTCCCTGTTCCTGAACCAGCACTGTCTGCAGTGCTGCCTTGACTCCTGAGCCTTAACTCACTTCTTGTTCCTGCCCCAGCACTGCCTTCTCTGCTACTTTGTTTTCTTGATTCCTTAACCTGCACTATTCTAGTATACCCTTGTAGCCTCCCCTTCTGTATATCCATTTCCAGTCCCTGCCTTGCTTCCCATTTCCTTGGTTCCAGTTCTAATTTGCTGCCTTTCTATTCTGCTGTCTTACCTCTGTTACCTTGTTTGTTTGTTACCTGCTTTCCGCCAAGTGTGCCCTGTCATTTCCTTCCTTTCCTGTGAAGCACTCCTCCTTGCTAGCTCCTTGTCTATTGTGCTTGTGTTTAGTTCTACCCCTTTGCTGTTACTGCCTTGCGCGTTCCTGTTTGATCGCCAGGATCCGGGGGCTCAGCTGACTACCTAGGTGGTGTTTCTTGTTCACTGTGAGTTTTGTCTTTGAGTTACATTTATAACATCACTATAGGTATAAGCTTCACAGACCCTGCCTTTGCATGCATATCCTACATGTGGGTATTTGCAGTCAGTATCCGTAACAGCAATTGCGGGTAAGAAACTTACTGAGCTTCAGTCTTACCATGTGGAGCTCCTGAGTGCTTTACCCCACACCCCCTTTATTGTTAATGTTGTATTATATATATATGTCTTGCATGTCCGTCTTGGGTGTAGTTAGTCTGAATGCTAAATTGCCTTGTGAGTGCCCTTCCTTTCTGAGTCTTACCCATCTTGTTCACTTGTACAGGATTCCCCTTTGGATCCCTCTTTCTCCTCTGACTCCCTGTATGATCCTGGGCAGCACTGTACTCCTCCTTTCTGTGTACGTCTTCTACCCAGTTCCCAGTCCTTGTCCAAGTCCCTGACTGTGTTCCCCACATAGTCCCGGACAGTCCCTGACAGATGCTCTGTCTGCTATAGGAGCCTGCGTCTTCCGATAACACATCCTCGACCTGATCTCGTTATCTGTCTAGTACGTTTTTACACCTAACATTTGCATTAACATGTCACAACCACAGACCACTTTGCTACTCCTTAAGGACCTGGGAGGGAGAGGTCTGTTTTTGTTGGGGTTTTTGTATTCTTATGATAACATTGCCTACAGAAGTTGCTAACACATTTTAATATTAATAAAACAAGGTGCATATAAAAAATAAATAAAAAAATATTTTACAATATTTTAACAAATATTTATTTTATTATCATACAAAAAACATATCTCATTTCACATTTTCAAAAATGCAATCATGTAATAAAATAAAATGTTAAATTAATAAAACAATTTGCATCTAAAAAAATTATTAACTTTAGATTAAAAATGATGATACACATTTTTTAAATTTCTCCCCACCCTTCTCCCCTATGAACCCAACATCCCAGTACTAAAAAAAATCTATAATTTAAAACCAAGATTTTTTTTAGATGAAAACAATTTAAGAAATAAAACATTCTAAAATGAAAACATATTACTTATGCCTGTTTTTGCTTTCTCCTTCTGGGATGATTTTCCGTCTTTTTATTCTTCCTTCTTTCCCCTTTGTCTTTCCCTCTTTTGCCCTTGGTAAATGTCTGATAAAGAAAAAAATAAGTGCTAATATCCCGGATATGAATGCTGGTGGGCCCACCAGCAACCACTGTCTCAAATAATACTTGTCCTACCAAAATGTATCAAATGTTTTGTGATTTGGAGAGGAGTGTAGGTGATCACCCACACTGCACAGAGAACATACTCCTCTATCTTGGCCTGACAGCAGGGTTTAATTTTTAAAAGAATGAGTGCCAGTGCTCAAAGCTTTACCCGTAAGCATGCAGCCGAAGCTATTAAATGTTTGTGCGCTGAATTCTAGGCTGCATAGTCTTGAATCCACCTCATGCACCTTTCATTCATCATGAGACAGTCTCTGCCCGTTTATCTCACACCTGCAGGTTCCTGCTTTGTCCGTACAAGATGTTTTTTCTGTCTTTTTCTTTCTCCCTCATTCCTCTTTTTTAATTTTTTTGCAGAGTTTTATATAGCGCGAACTTGACCCGAACCAAGGGGCATATTACCAAGGGAGGCGATAGGCAATTATCGCCGATTTAGCGGCCGTTTTCAGGGGCTAAACGGCAATAATTCTAACTGATGTTAGCGACAGCTTTGAGGCGATAGCGAGCGGTTTGGGACCCGATTTGCATGTCAGCGATATTTATCGCTAATGACATGCAAAGCGGGCGTACCCAACCTGTTAGCGGCTGAAAGCAGTCGCTAACGTCGCTATCGCCTATTAGCAAGGCAGGCGTAGCGATGTAAATATTCCCGCTATCGCCAAAAACAAACGCCTGCTCAGACCAGTTCTTAGCCATGTTATCCAATGGGAGGTGGATAACATGGCTAAGAGCATTTCGTCGCTAATGCGTCACGCATTTCGGCGCTATCGCTGGATATTTTAGCACAATGGAGAAAAACGTTGCTAATAGCATGTTTTCTCCGCTAACATATCCAGCGATAAAAAAATCATCGCTTAGCCTATTTAGGGATAAATATCGCTACTTGTTGATAATATGCCCCCAAATCGGGTATCAGAGCGCTTTACATAGCACCAGTTACGTTACATGAGGACACACATTCATTTTGTTAGGCTCGGGGAGATTAAGTGATTTGCCCAGAATCACAGGAGGTTTAGCGATATTACCTAGACTCGAACCCGGTTTCCCAGGTCCGAGTGCGGGGTAATGTTCTATGAGGAAAAATAAGTGCTGGTCCCCAAAAACCTGAAATCTGCATGCTGTACGATAGGCAATGAATGATTTGGAAAATGTGGAAATCCATATTTATATTGAAAACGCAAAGGCTGCAGAATCATATAGTTCCAGTGCATTAAACTAGAGTGGAAAGTATGAGGGAGAGGATGTATCCGTACGGCTAGAGCGGTGGACCTCGAAGCTGGGGAACCGGGCTCGGTGCGCATGTAAAGCGCTCTGAAACCTGTTATCTTCGGATCTAGTTCGCACTATATAAAACTCTTTAAATAAATAAATTTAGAAATGAGAAATGGATAAGGGGAAGAAAGAGCGCATGGAATAAGCACAAATGAGAAATTGAGCATTTATGAGAACAAGAGATGGGTCAGAGGACAGTTGTGCTTTTCCCGCTACAAGTGAAGTCAGGCATGCCATGAAAGCAATGTACGTCTTGAAAAGAAGCTAAGACTGAATCTGTCACGCATTACCGCGTGGAACTTCGAGGGAGACCTACACAAACAGTGGTACATTGGCTGTCAACAGGTTTATATGGTATGTGGCTGTGTAATCTCTCTTTCTACCGAACGTTAATTTTCCTCAGGCTCACGGCACGGCCACGTTGCTATATTATTGCTCAATGGGGTATATTATGATTCTCAAGACGTTTTTCCTCGCCTCACTTTTTCCCTCTTTTCTGTTTCAGCCGAGGGCAAAGTCAATTGTTTTTTCATGCAGCTAAGAGCCCGGGACCACCGGAGAATTTTTAAAGGCATTTTCGGGTTCATCGACTCTTTTGTTCCGCCTTTCACTTGAAGGCGCCCCCGACTCTATTTTTCGTTTTCCTCCACAGCGAGTGATTAGGGGCGTTTTTTTCATTCAGGATTATAGACCAAGCACGGCAATGGCTTTCATGATCCCCAGAGCATTCTTGTCAGCAGCTCTGGAGGAAAATGGGGTCTCTTGCTGTTTCTGTGGTGAATTTTAAAGCAGGCATTGAGGGTATTACACGGAGAATTTGTGCACCGTGACTTGTATCCCAACAGCCTTCCCTATGCTCAATGGCGCTGGGTCTCGAGCACGCTCTCTGAAGCCCACGCACGACGCTAATACGTAACACTAATAAACCAACCATATTTCATCCAATCCGCTCATCAGTAATTGGAACCGTTCACCTAATCGCCCAAAAAAGGACCTTGAGGCTTCGACAAGAAATTGGGCAGTGCTATAGAAATACGGCAATATAAATGTACTTGTCGGAGTTGCCAGATAATGCACTGTCTTTTACCAACTAGAGTTATTGGCGAACCATGGGGCTCATTACGATTGCGGACCGATCGATACTGCTGGGCTGACGGTGGTGAACGTTCCGCCATCTCAATGAGATTTATCCACCGCCATTTTAGGATGGCGGTGCAGGGCTCGAGTCGGGGTACCACGCGGGTGGACGGCTTCCCCCCACTTATTTTACCAGGGGGACGCCGTCCCCCCTGCCAAACAGCTGGACTTCACTCTTTGGCATCTCTGGGACGAGGAGCTCGGCACCTTTCGTGACGTCACTTCCTGTTGTGACGTCACTTCCGGTGACAGCATCCCCCCACTTCTTTTTTTATGACTTGTGCCCTGTGGCGGTGGGTATCGCAGCAGTCCTTCCGCCGCTTTACCGCCGGTGGCAATTGTAACGGTTGCCTGGCGGGTGGAGAAGGGCCACTAATATGGTGGCGGTGCCTAGCAGGCACCGTCCGCCATATCAGGATGCAGGAAATGAAAGGCCTTTCCAGGGCGATGATGCCGCCATGAAAAGGCTGGTGGGGTCTGGGTCTAGGGGCCTGTTGAAGGCCCCCTTGTGTCCGTGGGAGGTGGGGTGCACTTGGGGGGTACCTATGGTACACCCCTACATTTCACTGCACCAGGTCGCAGGCACCGTGTGGTGCCTGCCATGCGGTGCTGGGAAATGCTAGACATGCGAATTTAACATCGCGGTGGGTGCTGTTGTCAGCAGCACCCGCCGCAATGTTAAATTGCAGAATGCGATCGCCATGGTGGCGGTCGCATCCTAATTTGCGGTGCGGGACCGCCGCATGTCTGACGGCCAGTCGACACACGCCAGGGATCCTAAAGAGCCCCCATGTTTTTAACTATAAATATAAGGACCGCAATACATTTAATTGAGGAATGGTAATGCACTGGTCATTCCGAGTTTGCCTATGCAACTTTCTTTAAGCTCGGAACCAAGCTTTTATCCATCATTTGACATTTCTTTTCTGGAATATGTTTTAATCTTTTGACATGAATATTGCACAAAATTTTGAAGGTGCATGTGACTTTCAAATAACCTTGGATTGGACCTCGCAATAGCATAGCTAACCTGGCCTGATGTCATCACGAGTCTCGCACTGTCAGTCCTGTCCCTTTCAGCCAATAGCACTGTGCTTACTGGGTCATGTGGTTTCACTTTCCCCTTATGTGTATGAGCCTATAATTCCCAAGCATCTTTAGTGGTGTTGGCTGAAAAATCAGGGTGGCTTAAAGTTATAATAATTGGCATCAGTCTGCCAAAAAGCGGTGTAGCATTTCAAGGACTATGTACAGTTTACCACCAGCAGCAATCAATCCATCCATGGTGTGATTTTTTTAGGCACCATTACCTATTACAAGACAACACTTCCAGAGTTGACACAGGGTAGATGGAGAAGACCTGCAGGACCTAAACCCTCCTCTGCAGAGCATTCTGCCCACAGAGGCTACCCACATTCGTATTCGGAGAACTCGGCACATAAAAAGATAGGCCTGTCTTTTTTATGTGCGTAGTTCTACGCCCGACTGCAGACTCTTCGTAGTCTTAAACTTACCATTAACTCAGAGTTTGTGGATAGCAAAAAAAATAGTAAACTTACACAAAAGTGTAAATTTACCTTTGTGAATCAGGCCCTTAGTGATCTACTCTTCACAAAGAAAGTAAAAACCTCAATGCCCTTATTCTGGTCAATACATATATAAAGGAAGTTGGCATTGAGTGGTACCATGATATAGCTTGACTCCCAATGAAATGCATGCATATTCCTTATGTAGTCTGTGGTGTCTCTATAGTATGATGGTAAATTTAACATATGCGGTGCAAAATAATGATTCAAGTATATTACTGTGGTTTTTAGCAAACCCATCAATTGGAAGATACTATACATCTATCAGATGGTGTACTTTTGGGTAAAAGCAGATGGTAAGTGTTTTTGGTTTCTCAACCTTGAGAAAGTTGCCAACCATTTTGCTGCTTACCTGCAGGCTCCTCCTTCATCCAGTCCTAACCAGGAAAGGCACAGCGCAGGAGCAGTGCAGGACAGGCGAGCACCACCTCAATCACACCAGATAGGCTCTTACATACTCTCCATGAGCCCGCCAGCATTTTCTGTAGTAGAACGATATCTGTGCCTAATTCAGTGCCTGAATTATTCCTAAACACCTGATGTGAGGATCTGGTTCACTATATTGTATGGCTGTGGGGCCTTATCTTGGAGTACACTCACAGATGCTATCGATGGTCCAGTCAGTATCGTTTACTCAATCTTAGGTCAACTCTGGGTAGCTGTGGCTGTGAGCAGTAAGGCTTGGCAAAGGATCTGATGGATTGATTACGAGTTTGGCAGTCTGACTGCAGTACCACTGCGGCGGCAGTAGGAAGAAGGCTGCCGTGGCAGCGTCTCCCGCCTGCCGTATTATTATGTTTTCAATGCGCCGGTGGCGATCTTTTTGACGGTGATGAATGATTTTTCATATTTCACAATGCATGTGTGTATATTATGACTACTATAAACATATGCATGACACATGATAAAATACCTACTACACATTGCTGGAGTCTTAACTATATGTGACCAGTCCAGTCAATGTGTAAATAGTACAATCAATCAATCAATCAATCACAGCATTTGTATAGCGCGCTACTCACCCGGGAGGGTCTCAAGGCGCTGGGGGAGGGGTAAGTTACTGCTCGAACAGCCAGGTCTTGAGCTGCTTCCTGAAGGAGAGATGGTCTTGGGTTCGCCGAAAGTGGGTGGGGAGGGAGTTCCAAGTCTTGGCTGCCAGATAGGAGAAGGATCTTCCTCCGGCGGTGGCTCTGCGGATGCGTGGTACGGTGGCGAGTGCGTGGCTGGTCGATCGTAGCTGGCGGGTGGGCGTGTAGAAGGTCATGCGGTCGTTGAGGTACTTGGGGCCCAGGTTGTGGAGAGCCTTGTGTGCGTGGGTGAGGAGTCTGAACGTGATTCTCTTGTTGACGGGGAGCCAGTGCAGGTCTCTCTGGTGTCCGGTGATGTGGCTGTGTCGGGAGATGTCGAGGATGAGTCATGCGGAGGCGTTCTGGATGCGTTGGAGTCTCTTTTGAAGTTTGGCTGTGGTTCCGGCATAGAGGGTGTTCCCGTAGTTTAGTCGGCTGGTGACGAGTGCCTGGGTGACGGTCTTCCTGGTTTCCGTGGGAATCCATCTGAAGATCTTGCGGAGCATGCGCAGGGTGTTGAAGCACAAGGCTGATACGGCGTTGACTTGTCTGGTCATTGACAGGGAGGAGTCCAGGATGAAGCCCAGGTTTTGTGCGTGGTCCGTAGGTTTGGGAGCGGTGCCCAGGGCCGGGGGCCACCAGGAGTCGTCCCAGGCGGAGGGTGATGATCCCAGGATGAGGACTTCCGTCTTGTCTGAGTTCAGTTTAAGGAGGCTGTTTCTCATCCAGTCGGCGACGTCTTTCATCCCTTCGTGTAGGTTGGCTCTGGCGGTGGTGGGGTCGTTGGTGAGGGAGAGGATGAGCTGGGTGTCGTCGTCACCTTGATTTCGGCAAAAAAAGGGTAATTTTGTTCGGGGTCAAGATGCTACTGTTAATGGGGGACCTGGAAAAAGGGATCCACACCAGAGACCGAAGACGAGAAAAGGAAATTAATGTGTGTGCACCCCAAAACCTTTGATTCCACCGATTGAAAGCATTGAAACTTCTCTGTACCGCCCTATGACAGCTGCTTTCCTCCAACTGCAGTCGAGGTGGTCTGTGAATGGCTGTCGTTTCGGAGGTGCTCTAGTGGTCTTTCACTCTGAAATCTGACAACATCATAATGTAGCGGGTGGACCGCCTAGTCGGCGGCGGTGAATCTGATGCCGACACCACAGTGGCAGTTGGGCTGCCAAACTCTAAATTAGGCCCTTAGTGTGAAGCATTTAACAGCACCATACAACGAAATAAGAAAATCACACACCACCAAAAAGACATGACAACAATTTATGAAAATACAGTGTAATTTTATGAATATGTAGAGACCTTGATCATTAAAATCAACCAGAAGGTTCTGGAGATACAGATTTAATATGTTTTTATCACATATAAATTCACCCAAAAACAAGCACTGGTCAACAAAAAGTTTGTAAACTTTTCAAAAGTTTGAAAAATTATTGCCGAACTCTGGCCCGAGTTGGGTGACCAAATCCAACAGGGACGAGGTCTAGGGGGCAGCATGGATGGTTGGACAGTTATCTGGCCACCAGAGGGTTTTTAGAGAAAGTTTCAAACTCTACAGCACAACTGCAGGTAAAGATGCTCAAAAGGTTGCTCCGGTTGTGGTGTGGTCAGCAGGGGTGTCTCCGTGGTGTTTCCTTGGACCACGAGTGTTGTGGGGTGACTTTGGCCATGGAGATCAGGGTCCATTGAAGTTCTCTACATAGCAGTAGTCGGACAGCCGATGCTGCACTACTGGTCTCACAGTACAGCAATTGGATGCAGACTCTTTGGTGGGGGCTAGTGTCCCTTGGGTGCAAGGAATCCAGACTCTGACAGCACCCCTGGGTCCGACAGACTTGGGTGCAGATTTTGACTATCTTGGCTTGTCCCTTTGTGGTGCCTGGCGACAGGTAGCAGCAAAATGTCTGCGGTGGCTACCTAATTGTCCATTTAGGCTCTTTCAGATTTTGTTGTCCTGGAACTGGTTCTTCAGAGTCACTGGGCCTGGTGAAGGCAGGAAATCGACTTTTCCTCATTGTAGGAGCCACAGGCACGTGCCAATCTCGCTAGCCCAAAAGTGCAGCAGGTGCAGTCTTCACGAAGGTGCAGCTGCTCCTTGTGCAGACAAAAGGCACTAGGGCAAACCTTCTTCAGTCCTCTTCTCTTCTTCAATGTGAACTGAAGGGCAGGGATCCAGGGGTGCCCAACGTATCCCAGAGAAGTGTCCTGAGGGCAGGCAGTAACTAACCAATGGGCTTCTGGGTCCCCTCCTCTCTAATTACAAAGTCCTGTGATGTGGGGAATCTAGTTATCCCAAAGTGCCCCATTCTTGTCCCTTCAAGATGGCACGACTCTTCCTTGGTCGTCGGGTGCAGGGTAGCCCACCCTAGAGGTGTTGATACCAGTAGGCTACACGTCCATGGGAAAACTGACTTGGACACAGGTTTCCCTCCCTTAGCTCTGTCTCCTAATAGTCTTCAGGAACAAAAGACACCCTGCTTAGTGATGTTGTCACAAGTGGCCCTTCAAGGTGGCTTTACCTTTGAAGCCTGCCTTTTTTCGGCTAACACTCTTAGTGGCAATCCTAGGGGGTGAGGTACTGATCCTAAAACCTAGAAGATGGCTTTGGTCTCCCCCTTACTGAAAAAGCCCAATTTTGAACCTCTTACATGGTCTAATTATGGATCTATATCTTTATATCCCATTTTTGCTAAGGTGTTGGAGAAACATGTGAACCAACAACTCACAGTGTTCACAGAACTTAATGGTTTACTCAACCCTTCGCATTCTGAGTTTCATGCAGGCCATAGCACCACATTAGCTCTTCTCTGTGTCACTGATGTCCTGAGACACCAACTGGATAATGGTAGATCTGCTGCACTGATTCTATTACATCTCAGAGCAGCATTTGACACAGTAAACCACAGCACGCTTCTACGAAGAAAAGAGGGTCTGGGAATACAAGACACAGCTTTACCTTGGCAGAAATCTTTCTTGCATGACCACGACTTCGAAGTCCATACTAATCAACACAGGTCAAAATATTACCTGCTAGTCTCAGGTGTGACCCAGGGCTCTACTTTCAGCCCATTGCTCGTTAACCTATTTGTCAGATTGATGGCACAAATAGTGGAAAACTGTGGACTTACACTTTTTTGTACACAGATGATATGCAACTTGTTGTATCTCTGTCAGCTAAAACAATCAAACGTGAAGGACCTTAATTCTTGCCTTACCCAAGTTTCATCATGGATGTGCACCAAATTCCTGAAGTTAAGCAGTGATAAGACCCAGGTTCTGCTGGTGGGAAATCCTCCTATCCCCTGGGGTTCCCACCTGTGGCCTACGACCATGGGCAGTCCCCACACCCCAGTGCCGGTCGTGAATAACCTGGGAGTGCGGCTTGATGACAAACTTACTATGAGTCATCAGATTAACAAGGTGGCCACTACTTGCTTGGAATCTTGACATTTCTCAGGAAGATTCTCTTTTGTCTCCCTACCTCTGCCCAGAGAACCGTATCCAGGCCTTGGTCATTTCCAGACTGGACTATGGGAATGTGTTTTATCTAGGGTCAGCAAAAACATTAGTTAAAACCCTCCAGATCTTTCAAAATACTGCTGCTCTGCTTTTGCTCCACCGTCTCCACCCTCCTTAATTCACCTCCTCAGCCAGTATGTTATGGACCTTACATTGGCTACCTATCAAGTGTTGTGTACAAATGCCTTTCAAATACCGGACCTGTTTATTTTATAGTCTTCATGTCTCTCTATTCCCCAGCACACTTGTTGCACTCTAGTCATAGGAGGTTGGCCATAATTCCTAAAATTAGGAAATCCCACCAAGGAGGTTGAGCATTCTTTTTCCTTGGACCTAGGGTCTGGAATGATCTACCTCCAGCACTGCGGGAGTATCACTCACTCTCTCGGTTTCGCAAATCTTTAAAGACATGGCTGCTTCAATTTTCGGAATCTTCCTAAGTCTTCATTTTCACTTGATAGCACTTTGGTCTGATCTATTTTCCGTATTTGAGCCTAGCGCTGGGAAACCTTTTTTAGGTAGCCCTGCGCTTTACAAATTACGCGTAATAATGATAAAAATAATAAGAGGTTACACCTTGCTCTGTGACATATGCCTTTGCTACTGGGCATGGGAGTCATTCACATGTCACACCCAGGCAATCAGAAACCTGTCTATGTGTCAGTGCGTTTGTGAGGCCCCTGGACTAGCTAGAGAGCAGAGTGGCAACTTTCAAAAAGTTGCTTATCTTCAATAGTGACTTGAAATCTGACAGAGCCATCAGGTCGGATGTAATGTCACAATTAATTTACCTTACTTGACTCTGTTCGGGGGTCCCATTCAGACGTTAGCCAGGCTGGGGTGCCAGTAGGTAACCCTGTGTTAGACAATGGGGCTCCTAACATATCCACAAAAAAATGACAATTTTGAAGTGCTGCTGCTAAGACACATGGAAAATCAAATGTCTTACTGAGTAATATGCAGCTCCCTGCCAGAGGACTCTATAGGCCTTCCGTGGGGAGCCTTACATATGTTCCTTAAGGGAAGTGGTGGCTTTGCCATTAGATGTAATAGCAAAGTCGAACTAGCAGAGTCACACACTGCCCTGTCAGTCTTCATTGGCAGACTGGGGCCCATTTTGTCTCTGTCACATGCAGAGTGGCAGAAACAGCCCTGAGTGAATACTCTCTTACATGCCCTGGATACCTGTGGTACCATATACTTGGGGCATATATTTAAGCCAGTTCTTGCGGCTTGGGTGTATCTAATTCAACATAACTTGGTATAGGGTTAGAACACAGGCACTGAGGTCAGGTTAGCAGGCTTCAAAGCTCTCTCAGAGTCAAGAAATGAGCCGCATCAGTCCAAAAATGTGGAGGTGAACATGCAAAAAGAGGCATTTCCTTACAACACACTACTTAACTATTGAACCCCAGTTAAGTTGGAACCCAACATATTTAATCCTACCGCAGGAAATGACCCCAGGAGAGAATAAGAGAGGAGAAATACAAAACATATGGAGGTCCAGAAAATATAAAAGGCAGAATGTCACAGGCCCTTGGCTAGCATATTAATCTCTTGCAGGGGCATGAGATGAGTAAAGAAGGTTTGTGGTTGTGAACAAGCTATAGAGGAAAAATGTAATCCCTTATGGTCCAAAGCGATGCCTAACATTTAATATGCTTCTGTAGTGTGCTAAAAAAACTATTCCACCAAAAAGCAAACAGTTGCAAATCCCTTTCATTTTACTTGCAGATGGGCATAATGGTTATTTTTTAAATATGGGCACAGGGGCGGAAATATCCAATGTACAGGCAAACTGTTTTTGCAATGTTCCTAGGAATTTGTCGCTGGTACCCTATTGGCATCAGGAAACTGTATTTTGCAAGTCTTAAATGAGGACACACAGAGAAATATGCAGAATGGGCACACATTAGACAAAAAAGGCTTATTAAAAGAATAATGAGTGAGCACTGCAAAGACAAAGAAATAAATAAGAAATGGAAACATGTGGCTGGAACTAAAGAGTTTCTTCCAATTTGATCCAATTTGTACACTATTTAGAACTAGTAAAATGGTGGCTTCCTAGGGCGAGCAAGCTGGTGCCCCAAATGGCAAGCAATGCTCTCCCATCACGTGCCATACAAATCTAAATCAGAACAACCACCACTCCTACCAATCAACAATCCCACTGACCCTTCTGAAAAAAATGTATTACAAGTGGCCCCGGTGCTCACATTTCCTCCATCAAGAGCCATCAAGAATCCATGCAGGCATAAATGAATGTAAAGTACAAGAGTGAACCCCCAACCATTCACTCAAAAGAAGCTTAGCAGCGAATCCTAGGCACAAGGTTACCAAGAGAAAGACAGATACTAGTTTGTCTCATTTGTCTTCAAGGGATCATTAGCTTCCAGTAACCTGGGCAAAAATATGAGAAATGAATTAAACTTACCCATCCAACAGAAGGAGAACTCTAGAATGAGCAGGCCAGTCATCACTGAGCCACAGAATATGTTGCCTCGTCCGCTTGGTGAACAGGCCCAGACTGGGAACCGAAACCAGCCCGGGCAAACTGTTTCACAGGCCCCCCTAGGGGGGAGGAGGGGGTCGCGGGCGAGCTGCTTGCTAGGGCCAGTTTCGCCCGACTTTGTTACAGGGGGCAGGTATTGCCAGCCCCCGGTAAGTAAAACGGCCACCAGGGGCCTAAAGCCGGTCCCCAACCTGGCGGCCCACCAGGGAAATGCCCAGTGCCCGCTACGGCCAGTCAGGCCCTGATGGTGAAACCCCTTTCATTTACCTCACCAATTTTGAGGTGTTCTCTTATTATTAGTCATACCCTAAAAAAAGATGTTTTCTGTCATTTCAGAACAAAATCTCTAGCCATATGCAGGCTAGGACTGCAAATACCAAAAGCTTTTGTTCACCTACTTAAGGAGGCATTCCTACACTGAAACATCCGTCAACCACTACCCGGAGTAGGTTTTGGCTTACCTAAGATTACATACACAACAAACAATGAGATGAGGGTCTAAGGGCAGATTTAACGACCGACCAGGTACACGCCCCAAACACAATATCATAACACTAAATTATACCTGGGAGTCAAAAAAAGGGGGTAAGTCATTCAACATGGATCACAAAACCAATATCATGCAGATAACACCAGTGAGAACACACCATGCACGCTAGTTTATGCTGGCCAAATCAAGGCTCAAGAGCATATGGAGAAAATTATTCCCATCAGAAGCCACACTGTACCGCCCTCTTTCTCATCATTTGGGATCTCCTTACCCAGGAGACAAAACGGCCGGTCTGATGTTACCGTGACCGATAGATGTGACAAGTGGGTGGTATGTGTTGTTTCAAAATTAAAGTGGCTACTGAAAAAAATCAGTGTGTTGTGATAAGAGTGAAATGGTGAGGGGTTTTACTAAAATTAGGTGAATCGGGTAGAAAAACAAATTTTATTAGTATCTCCCAATCCCTAAGGTTAAAAAGCAAGTGCAAGTGCGGGTTTGAAATAATAACCGTACTTGATGGTGGTCAACATGTTTCTGCATTAAGAGAAAAAAGTTTCAAATGCATTCTTCAGGACCTTATTGTGTTAAAACTACTGCTTTATGTGAATAATAATAAAATGATATCACCTGAGAATTCCAGGTTGTGTGTTCAACCATATACCATACGTGGTGGTTGAGAGGCTTCACCCCACCTGGCTGCGGCTCAGGTATAAGGAGCACCGCTCTGACCGTCGGTGTCTCCTGACAGTCTTCCGAATTAGAAGATCGTCGGGGTCCGGTTTTGAGGTGATACGAAGGTTCAGAGCGGGCTGCGAGCGCTGAGGGTGATGTGCCAGGTGCGCTCCAACCCCCCTCCCGAGACCCATGGTGCAAGTAGCGCCCTGTTTTAAAGTGCTGAGAGACTCCTGATCTCGGAGTTCTTTTTCTTTAGAATGAGCGATCTGCTCTTCTAATTTTTTAAGCACTTTTTTCACCTTTTTATTTTCACTTTCACGCCCCCAGGTTAGGGTGGACGATTAGAGAGTCCATACCGCCGGGGTATAGTCCTGATGAATGCCTTGGTAAACTGAAACCACCCGTATGGCAGAAACATGTTGACTGACTTATTGTATTTAGCTGAATTTAACCAATCCTAAAACCTTGGCACGTAAATTCAGACACATAAATACTCCTCACCTGTGTCTTAGGGATCATTCATTAAAATAATTTTTTCCTGATACCCTCTTAGGCACTTTTAATTGTAATAACCTTCACGTCACGCCCTTTTCACACAACCAGCTCCGCAGTCTTTCTGGCGTCGCAGCACACCAAAGAGGCACTCGGCCTCTTTGGTGGGGCCCAGTGATGAAGCATGACACTGACTAGGTCGGTGTGTGAGGGCCTTCCTACTCAACTTGAGTGAGTGTGTGACTTTTCTCAACTTTGCTCCAGTTTTGTGGCAGTTCTAAGACTGACCTGACCTCTCTTTTTTCGTTTAAGTGCATCTAACCGGGGATTGAGAGAGTGTCCTTGAATCTCCCTACCTCTCCCTTTGTTGTAATACATTGTTGTTTGTTACATAAAAGTCACCCAGGTCTCAACTGGGTTTATGGGTTACTTCCTGTGTTTTCTCTATCTGGTAACTACAGGGCACATCTGTGCGACCTGTACCTCAGCACCATTTTTGTTGAGGTTATGGAATGTAGTCTTTCCACTGATCTCTCAACCCTTTATTGATGACTTGTGGAGCCCTGTTACCGCCTACTGATGCTGGTTGCAGAAGAGGAAAACAGACAATACATTCAGTAATGCATTCATGAGTGAAAGCAAGTGAATGATTTCGACACCAGGTTTCAAAATGAGAAAGATGCTTGACTTCAGACTTTCTTTCCATTCCTAGTGCTTCTTGATGCCATCAGGCAGTGACTATGTTGTCCCCGTCAGAACTTTGAAAAGAGGGCGCACATCCAAACGTAAGATTTGACAAAAATGGGTAACTGCAAAACACACAAGATGATTGACGGAATGTTGCACAATGGCAAAACATTCACCCCCAGTCACAGACCGGGGTTTTATCCATCATTATTTTGCTCACCAAGCCACCCTAGTTCAGACATGGCCATATGCAACTCAGTCTTGACCCTGTGCCTCATGGGAACAGTCCAGCCCGAACTGCCAAGCCATGCCTTTGCTGGACTGGAATCAAGCATCCTAGGACCGGTTTCTGGCTATCAGCCGTCTTCAGCCAGGATAGCTTGACTCCAGTGGTTAGTGAGTCCCTTGCTCACTACACCACTGGAGACAAGCTATCCTGGCTGAAGACGGCTGATAGCCAGAAACCGGTCCTAGGATGCTTGATTCCGGTCCACGGAAGACATGGCTTGGCAGTTTTCAGCTGGACTGTTCCCATGAGGCACAGGGTCAAGACTGATTTGCATGTGGCCATGTCTGAACTGGGGTGACTTGGTGAGCAAAATAACGATGGATTAAACCCAGATCTGTGACTGGGGTGAATGTTTTGCCATTGTGCAACATTCCGTCCATCATCTTGTGTGTTTTGCTGTTCACCCTGTGTGGGAAGGGTATGCTCAGACGTGGGTCCCTTGCTCACTACGCCACTGGAGTCAAGCTATCCTGGCTGAAGATGGCTGATAGCCAGAAACCGGTGCTAGGATGGATGATTCCGGTCCAGGGAAGACATGGCTTGGCAGTTCGGGCTGGACTGTTCCCATGTGACACAGGGTCAAGACTGATTTGCATATGGCCATGTCTGAACTGGGGTGGCTTGGTGAGCAAAATAACAATGGATTAAACCCAGATCTGTGACTGGGGATGAATATTTTGCCATTGTGCAACATTCCGTCCAACATCTTGTGTGTTTTACTAAATGGGTAACTCTCAGAAAATCACTGTATTCAATCCCCCTGTGCCTCAGATTGTAGATATAGGCCATACAAAATGCATTATTCTGTTTTACACACTCATTATCACATCCTACATTTTGTAAATAGTCTCATTTGGAACCTGCACACCATACAGTTCATTGTGACGCACCTCATTATGAAAAACCAAAGGGATGATGGACGGAGCGTTGACAATACAAACACTCACCCCCAGTCAACTGATCTGGGTTTAATCCATCACGTTCTTTAACTCACTCCGCCACCCCAGTTCAGACATGGCCATATGCAAATCAGTTTGACCCTGCGCCTCATGGGAACAGTCCAGCCCGAACTGCCAAGCCATGTCTTCCCTGGACCGGAATCAAGCTTCCCAGGACCGGTTTCTGGCATTACAGCCGTCTTCAGCCGGGCTTGCTTGAATCCAGTGGCAAAGTGATCAAGAGACTCACGTCTGAGCACCTCATTATGAGACATTTGGCAAAACTGATGAGGTAGTACCCTACACAGTTTATCGAAACCAAAGACTATGTTAACTACAGGTGCGGTATTACCACACCTTGAATAGTTGGGCTTTGGGGTAGAGGTGAAATCCTACTCTAGATTATTGAGAGACATTATACCACAGAGGAAAAGCAATTTTTCTGCTCGAAGTGAGGCACAGCCAGGGCCACTGGAATTATAGACCAGGACAGGGTCAAATTATGTGGCAGGATTGAGTAAATTATATGTCAAGAAAGGCCAAATTATGCGGCGTGATGCGGCACATGTTATAATAGTACTACTTCATTATTTTATTTTATTTATTTATTTATTTATAAAGTTGTATATAGCGCAAACAAGATCCCAAGGGATAACAAAGCGCTTTACATTATCAATGAGAGGAATAACAAAAGCAGTCTCAACATCCTAGCAGAAGAAAGTATCCCTATTAGGGTACGAATTTGTTCATAAGGAATTTTGTACGTTTAACACTTGTTAACACTGTCTGGGTATTGGGTGCACCTCATTATTACCAGTGTAATACCCAAATGTAGCAATAAGCAACAGAAAGGTGACAAGTCAACCTTTGTAAAAGGCCTTCCACTGCGTGGCAACACGGGCCGCTGCGGTTTTAGTAACATTTGAACCGTTTGAGCTAGAAACTATTTTTTTTTGTTAAAATCTGCAGATTATGCAGCAGATTATGGATTATGTGGCAAATGCAGCAAATCTATACCTATGCGAAAATCGCTGCGGCTGCACAATAACTTACAGCCTGATTCATCAAGGAACCGTTTTGCGAGTCTCTAATAGAAAATCATAAGGAATCGCTATTAGAGACTCGCAAAACGGTATTCATGTAGGAATCGCAAAAGAAAATGCGAATCCTACACATTCCTTATTTGCGATTAGCAAATTGCTAATCGCAAATAAGGAAAAACTCCCCATTCATTCCTATGGGCCAAAAGGCCCATAGGAATGAATGGGGAGTATTCCTTATTTGTGATTAGCAATGAGCTAATCGCAAATTAGATAGCTATTTGAAGGGTGCCAGGGGTGTCCAAAGGACACCCTGTAGCACCCCTTAAATGCACATTTGAACAGGTGTTGCGCACACACATGTCCAAAGGACATGTGTGTGTGTAACATGCAAAAGAAAAAAATGCACTAAAGTGCTTTTTGCTCTTATTTCGCAATTTACCACCAAGTCAGACTTGGTGGTAAATTGCGACCAAATATTGCGATTTCGCAATTTCTAATTGTTTGATGAATTGCATTTAAGGAATCTCTATTAGAGATTCCTTAAATCCAATTCCTCGCAAATATGCGATTTCGGTAATAGCGATTTTTGCATTTGGGATGATGAATCCCAAATGCAAAAATCGCACTCGCAAACGGCCAGATTCTCAGAATCTGGCCCTTTGCGAGCGCAAATCAGCTTGATGAATCAGGCTGATAATTCCAGTGACCCTGGGCATTGCCATGGAAATCAATGTTTCCCACTGGTTCATGCAGACTTTCCTGTTCTGACTGCGTTTCATAAGCAAAGCGTGTTCGGAGAACTGACACAAATTGCCAGTTTTAAAGCACATCTAATAACTCCGCCACTGACAGAAGCAACTGTTACTTCCCGAATGAGGATTTTCTGAAACCTCAAAGTCCAAAGTTGTCGCCTTTGTTGATGTGTGTCGGTGTTGCAGCAACTGACATTTGTCTTGTAAACTGCAGTGCTTCCCTCATTTTCCAGTCACCTATCAGAAATGCTATTATTAACATTGTGAAACATTTTTTACTTTTAAATCGAGCTGGCGCTTCCTTTGGCAGTGAAATCCAATGCAAACCTGTTAAACAGATATTTTAAGTAGAAGGCACGTGTGTGCAGTCACCATTATATGTTAGTGTGTCTCGTGTCATGTTACACAACCACAGGGGTGGTGTGCTGCAACTGTACTTGTTTGTGCTTGCATCAGCATAACTGACAGGGTGAAATAGACATTTTACAACATGCTTTCCCAGTGTGCAGTGCCAGAGCCTTCCCTACTCGAGGGGTAGGCGCGACTTTCCAAATTCGTGACAGGTTAAGTCTGTTTTCACATTTACTTCCCCATGGTTCAGCCTCATGGACAGGTATATGTTTTCTTATTTCCAAAGCAGATTTTCCCATCACTTGATGTATTGTAATCAAACAAGTTATTTTCTCAGAAGTGTGAAAAAAAGGACTGCACAACTGACATTAATTTGTAGATAATAAGGGCCACATGTATTATAAAAACATTTATCGATTACCAAAAAGTGAATTTTACCGAATCCCAAAATATTATGTATGTAAGAAATCACCAAAGATTTAGCGATTTCCTAATATTACCAAATAGCGGTACGGTAAATAGGTAATACTTCTCAATTCGTTCCTATAGGTGCGAATGGTTTTGCATTCGCTAATTTGCCATTTGCTAATTGGTAATCGCAAATTAGCTAATGCAAAGCCAAGGCAGCCGGGGGGCCTAAGACACCCCTGAAGCACCCCAAAGAAAATAAATGTGCACATGCAAAGCAAGCCCTAGGGGCATGTGTGCGACACATGGCATTTCTCAAACTTTACACATGGCTACCATCGACTTGAAGTCAATGGTAATAGCATTTTTATAAATGCACAGTTTGCATTGAGGAAATGCTTGGTGCATGTGTTAAGGAAATCGCAATTTGCCATTCCCTATTTGTAGTCACAATTTTAGGGAACCGCAATTTTTGGGATTATCCAAAATTGTGACTACAAAATCTTTCATACAGCATGAACGGCTGTTTTGCATTTGCAAACGGTCGAATTTTGGTATTCACACTGTTTGCGAATGCAACATTGTTTCATACATGTGTATGCCTTACAGCTGTCATCTTGAGCTCCATCTTAAGAAACTAGGGAGGAGGCTGAAAGGTCTTGTTCATTTTGGATCTGTGGAGGTTTGAAATCTTCACAGAACATTCCATTGGAAGCTGCCCATCTGTACCATTCTTCATACCACTTACAGGTCTGCACAGTTCCTGCATCACTGCAGCACGGCCACAAAGAGGTAGCGATGTAGGAGTGCTGAGAAAAGGAACATGGCGCTGGATATTTGGAGATATGGTCAGGTTCATATTTTGGAACACAGCGGAGCATTAAGCTATTTACTGCTTTATGCGCGCGTTCTAATACCTACCTTTGTTTTTTTTTTTATTGAAGTTTTCGAAAATAGCCTCACATGGACAAAAAAAGCCCACAGGGATACAGACATTCGCATGATCAACATGTACAAAACAATTCCAATGTACTACCCCCAACCCCACCTCCCCTCTACCCCCGAACTCCAACTAGGCCTGGCATAGTGATAAAAGAGCACATCAGACCACAGACAGATAAAATAGCGGATATAAACTCAATGGCTGTCTCTCCGCCCCCTCTCAATCTATTGTTTCTTCTTCTAGTACCTCTTCGAGGGAGTAGTAAGAGATCCATTTACCCCACACTTTCCGGAACTTTCAGGGGCAACCTCTGCTGGAGTATGTGACTTTCTCAGCCATCATATACATATCAATTTATCTTTCCCACTCCTGTAACGTAGGGCAGTCCCTTGAACCCCAGTGGCGAACCGCATCCCTTTTCGCACCCACTAAGCTGAAGCTACAGAGCAGTAAGCGGGCCCGGGGCAAGTCAACGTCGTGGGGGATGCCAAAAATAAGGAACTTGGGGTCAAAAGGCAAGGATATTGAGAATATGACATTAATTTCTCCAATGATGAACCTCCAGTAGTCCTGTATGCGGGAACAACTCCAAATTGTGTGGAAGAAGGAACCCTCAAAATCAATGCATCTCAGGCAATTCGGTTCAGGGGTCTTTCCCGTTACAAGGAGATGACACCTATCGTAGTTGGCTCGATGAAGGATTTTGAACTGGACAAGCCTGAGTCATGACTTAATTGCGACCTTCGTAGGTGTGTGGAAGCCACCTTTATAATTTGATACCAAATATCTACTTTAATGGCCTGTAGAACATTGACACAAAAACATTTATTAAATGTTTCTGAAGTTGCTGAAAGTAAAGCTGCTCTCGTATCGCAAAGCTTGCTCAAGAACTATATTCGGACAGTACATGATGCTAGTTTAGCCACAAGTGCTTGGGCACACAATATTTGGAAGTGGAACAGTCTACATGTCCTTCACTAGAACAGATGTTGGAAATCACTTCTGTAGAAGTTACTGTTACTGGTACATTGCATTAGCTTGGGCAGTTCCAAAATGTGACGACCAGAGGTAGCAACAGCTATCCTGTAGTTTTACTGAACGTATTTGCATGAATAGTGATGCTTTTCCCTTGTGGTTGCACCAATAAAAGTTTTTGGAAGCCTCCTCCTAGTTGGGCATTCAGCCACTTTGCTGTCTGTCTCCGTGCTGAACGTACTATTGATTTGTATCTTGTCATGCATTAAATCCTCTCTTTCATCATATGTGCTGACAAACTGGTATTTCTTTTAGTAGACTTCAACAGGTGCATCAAGGCCGTATCCCAATCAATATCTTCCACGTCTCCCACATCAACTATCCATTTCTACCGCAGGCCTTTCAGATTATCCAGCTTATTATCAATAAGGATCTTGTATGTAGAGGAAATCATGTCTCTCTTAAGGAATGGATTGTCGTGCATATCATAACATCTGTCATTGTTGACAAATCCCAAAACAATTGTTGGTTGGATTGACTGAATTACTCCTGTAACAGAGGTGAGCTGTATTTAGGCTGCGAACTTTGCTATTTAAAATATATAAATATTTTTGGCATTGCCACTAATGTGAAGCTAATGTGTCTTTAATTCCTTCATTTTCATAACATTACTAGCAGCCCGTCCCGACGTTGTCCGGGTATGATTTGCTGCCGGCCAGTAGTATATTGTTTTGTAGGATTTCGTTTTGATAGCATTTCTTATCTGTGACAGGCCTGTGAAACGCTCCGATTCACAGTGCACTGCTGATGCACTTAAGAGTAGTGAGTGAACTCGAGTTTCCCTACTTTATTTTTCCTTGCAATATTATATAGCTCAAACTCGACAACATGGCATGAACACAAATTACATTACAGAAGAACACATTCATTTGTGGTAGGCACGGGGAGACAAAGCGATTTGCCTGGAATCACAGGATGTTGAGCTGATGCCGAGATTCTAACGTAGCTCCCCAGCTCTAAAGTTCGCAATTCTAGAACTTGTGGCAGGAGGTGTGTCTAAAAGTTTATGTCGGTGCTGGCCATCAATGAGAGAGACCTGTGCATTTTTCAAATCGGTGGTGAAAAAATATGAGTATGTTGCTGGAGATGTGGGCTGCCTTGCCACCAATGTACTTACCGGGGGAGGGTAAACACCCATTATTCCGCAACTTTCTTTCCGCATACCATCACTCCGCATACTTTCATTACAAAAGTACCATGACTCCGCAATGCAATTATAACGCATGGCATTACATTTTATATGCTTTTACCACGCATACATTTACAACGAAATTCGTTGTAAATGCATGAATGGTAAAAACATTTTTTTTTTTTTAAAATGTTTGGATAAGGTAAGTATGGGTATAGGGGTATATGTTTTGGGGTACTGAGGTATATGTTTTGGGGTGTTTGGGTATTTTAAGGGTTCAGATATAGTTTTGGGTTATGGGGTACAGGGGTAGTTTTAGGGTTTAGGGATAGGTATGGGTTTTGGGGTACAGGGGTATTTTTAGGGTTGAAGGCTAGGTTTGGGTTTTGGGGTATAGGGGTATTTTTAGGGTTCAGGGGTAGGTTTGGGTTTTGGGGTACAGGGGTATTTTAAGGGTTTGGGGCTAGGTTTGGGTTTTGGGGTACAGGGGTATTTTTAGGGTTCAGGGCTAGGTTTGGGTTTTGGGGTACAGGGGTATTTTAGGGTTCAGGGGTAGGTTTGGGTTTTGGGGTACAGGGTTATTTTTATGGTTCAGGGCTAGGTTTAGGTTTTGGGGTACAGGGGTATTTTAGGGTTCATGGGAAGGTTTGGGTTTTGGGGTACAGGGGTATTTTTAGGGTTCAGGGCTAGGTTTGGGTTTTGGGGTACAGGGGTATTACTAGGGTTCAGGGGTAGGTTTGGGTTTTGAGGTACAGGGGTATTTATAGGGTTCAGGGCTAGGTTTGGGTTTTGGGGTACAGGGGTATTTTCAGGGTTTAGGGATAGGTTTGGGTTTTAGGGTACAGGGTATATTTATAGGGTTAAGATGGGTTAGTGTTTAAGGGTGTTAGGGTATTTTAAGCAGTAAGGGTGGGTTATGATTATGGGGGGCAGGGGTATTTAAAGGAAGCAGGGTGGACACCCGGAGCTGGAACGTACAGAACCTGGGAAGAAAAAACAATGAAATATTGGGCACAGCGCTCGCTTTTTTTCCCGTAATTCCGTGCCCCGAACACTCCCACGCCCCCAGCACACGCCCACAGCACACGATATGAGACATGGCATGAAGGGCAGAACGTACCACAAGCCCCCAGCGTTTGTCACGCCCCCATCACACGCCCACAGCACAACGCAGACATGCCCACAAGGGACTACTTTGCTGGCACGGTTCCTTTACCTTTTACATGTATATGGTGGGCGTCTGCATAGCCTATGTCCTTCTGCTGCAACTGCACTTTCCAACGCTGTATTGGGTGTTGTGATTGGTGCTGTGGTTCCTGAGATTACCCGCCTCAAAGGTATGGGCTCTCTCTTTATTATATTAGTATAGATGGGCATTGCAATCTTTTCTAGATAATTGCGATACTAAGGTCCTGTCGAGTACAGCTCTTAGAACACTTTCAATTTACATTATAGGTTCATTTGCTATTTATGGGAAGAACAAAGAAGGTCAAGAATAACCTCAAAAATATGTCTACCTTCGACAAGTTTCTAACATCCACTCCTAAGAAAGATGGGGAGCTTCATCACAAAATGGCTCATCCAGTTGCTAGTTCCACTAAATCTCATAATCAGGCTTCAACTGTTCCTAGTCCTAGCTACTCCGCTGGTGTCATGGCAGCTGGGAAGGGTAATTCTGGAGGATCTGTTAAACGGCCAAAGCAGGGCATCACATCACATTCTAAGTCAACAGAGCGTCTCATATTAGAGGATCTGCTTGTGGAGAATAAAGCTCTGAAACCATTTGTTGTGGCTACCAATAGCATTTTACAAAGGGCTGGACAAATGGGCAGCCTTAGACAAAAGAGTTCAATTCCAAATTGTACACCTATAGTCTCAGACATATGTTTGTAAACAAATGAGTAGTGTCTCTCTCAAACATAATGCTACAAGTGAAAAATAACTGGGGGAGACATCCCTTAAGGATAAGAACCCTCACTCACCCGAAGGTGACATGCTTCATCATATGGGTCCTCCTTACCAGTGTGGAAAACCTAGTCACCACTGGGAGCTACTACTTCGGTGTTTAAAGAAGGAGCTCAGAGATGTTTTATCAGGTAAGGGACAGGATGGTAATCCCATATGTGAGAAGATGGGTGTAATGAGGTATGCAGCGCTGTGTGAAAAGGTGGGTAAGTGAGATTAAAACTATCTAAGTGGAAACACTGTTTGACTTTATTGATGTGTTCCGCTTGACAGAGTTAAAAATAAACAGCACAGTGGTATGGATATAGAACCACTGTCACTTAATGGTCAACATGTTTCAGCCTATTGATCTACAACAGAGTATCAGCGGCTTTCTTCAGGACCAGATTTTATATGTGCTAATGCTGCTGCAAATAAGTGATAACTGATAATTGTAATAGAATAAAGTAAAGTTTTATACAACACCGGTATTCCTGCTTTTCATTTTCTAGGCATTCCATCACCCTGTCAATGGGTCTCCTGTCTTTGTCAATAGTTCACCTTCTATAGTTCTGTCCTAGAAGGCCTTATCTAAATTCTTAATATACCTTGGGGCAGCACTACAGTGTACCTAGGAGTATCTTTGGTCCTCCTGTTTGTTATAGCATTTAGTATTTGGAAGTTATAATGGTGTACCTCTTTAGACACCTGTATTTTTCCCTGCAGCGCGGGGCCTCTTTCCAGAGCTGCCAGCCAGGTAGAGGTGAGGCAGGATTTTCCTACTATTGAGGGTAAGTCCTGATTAGTTATAAGCATTATCATACTAGTGAATCAGTGACTAATGCACTTATTATGCTAAGTAATTCATGTGTTAACCTAGCAATTCGTATGTGTCTTTCTCTCTCTCTCTTGCTACTTGTGTTTCATTTTTAGATACCTGGGTATGACCTGACAAACAAATGAAAAGCAGGAATACCGGTGTTGTATAAAACTTTACTTTATTCTATTACAATTATCAGGTATCACTTATTTGCAGCAGCATTAGCACATATAAAATCTGGTCCTGAAGAAAGCCGCTGATACTCTGTTGTAGATCAATAGGCTGAAACATGTTGACCATTAAGTGACAGTAGTTCTATATCCATACCACTGTGCTGTTTCTTTTTAACTCTGTCAAGCGGAACACATCAATAAAGTCAAACAGTGTTTCCACTTAGATAGTTTTAATCTCACTTACCCACCTTTTCACACAGTGCTGCATACCTCATTACACCCATCTTCTCACATATGGGATTACCATCCTGTCCCTTACCTGATAAAACATCTCTGAGCTCCTTGTTTAAACACCGAAGTAGTAGCTCCCAGTGGTGACTAGGTTTTCCACACTGGTAAGGAGGACCCATATGATGAAGCATGTCACCTTCGGGTGAGTGAGGGTTCTTATCCTTAAGGGATGTCTCCCCCAGTTATTTTTCACTTGTAGCATTATGTTTGAGAGAGACACTACTCATTTGTTTACAAACATATGTCTGAGACTATAGGTGTACAATTTGGTATTGAGCTTGTATTAGGGAACGTACACCCAGTGGTCTATAAACTATCCCTTTAGACCCCCAATCCACGGTAGTTTTTTCATAACTTAGATAAAAGAGTGCCAGAAGTGGAGTAGAGAATTAGTGATTCATAGGATATTATTACAAGAGTAAACACAATGAGTAAACAAATAGAGCTCCTTAACCCCTTGGCCGTGGCTCAAATTTCGCCGCTGCGCTTGGGGGGTGAGCGCGGCGCTGCTGTGCCCGTGATGGAACCACGCCGTCATGAGTCATGGGTGGCATGTACTCATGACGGCGTGGTTCAGTCATGGCCCGCACGCTCATTAATTCGCCCGCAAAGGCGAGGAATTAATGCTGCGTGGGCGGAGCGGCAGCCGCATGATGGAACCACACCGTCATGAGCACACGCCGCCCGTGGCTCATGACGGCGTGGTTCCATCATAAGCAGGCAAGGGGTTAAGAAACCGACAATAGATTTGGAAAACGGTAACAAAGGGATGATTTAAGGCTTTATGGCATTCTAGCAGGTTCTGAGAGTTCTTACATGATTGAAATTTTAAAACCTAATGTCGCAAAAAGAGTGGCTTTGCCTGACAATTGAGGACATAGGGCCAATTCACAAAGGGAGACGTACACTTTTGTGTAACTTTCCTACTTTTCGGTATTCACAAAGGTAAATTGAGACCAAAAGTCTAACTTTACTACTTTTCAGTATTCACAAAGGTAAGTTACTACTAGTAAAGTTAGACTTTTGGTCCAAGTTTACCTTTGTGAATACCAAAAAGTATTAAAGAAATATAATAATGAATATATTAAAACTAAAATGTTATCCCTTCGTTCTTATCCTGGTGTGGTAGGCTGAACATAAAGAAAACAATGTTTCTTTCAGTTGTAAACTTTTCTTTATCAGGAATATGGAATAAAAAAAGCTATATTTTGTTTGGAAATATTTTTAAAAAATGATTTCGGTTGAACATAGCACTTATCATTTGACTTTTGATTTGGAACAGGTTTGGAACATTATTTGTATTATTCCTAGTTCTACAGTAATTGTTTACTTTATCCATATAATACTTCTTATCTCATATTTTAAAATTTGAAACTTCTATAAAATAGAACTCTATCAATTTATTTTCTTTCTTCCCACTTCTACTTCTTACTTTTATCATCTTCCTTTTTCCCTCCAGCTTCCCAAGTGAAAGTTCTTACATAAATGTTAAACAGCTGAATAAACACTGTTTACATATCAATAACCTGATACAATATAAACTTATGAAGAGTATTATATAGGTTAGATTGGCAGTTGTATTATGCACTATAACATTTGTTTATCTTCTATTTCTGCATTTTAAATTCCTTCACATATTTTGTAAACAGGCTACTACATTTTTCAATTTACATAAAAAGTCTTATAACTTAAAAAAGAAAAGACAGCCATCACAAAGCCCTGCTTGCTCAGCTCCATATTCTCCCTTGACTCGTATTATTTATATTGAAAGTGGAATCCCAACAATATCAGATGCTAAATTGTAGAAGGATCTCATTGTTCAACAATTGGAATATAAGAATGTAAACTCAGTCATGTTACGTCCATTTAATCCCAGATTATTTTGAGACAATGGGTCAATATTTTCATCTGCTGTAAATTAAATTGAAAGCTTTACATTCAATTCTTTCACATTTCTTCCTTTCATCAGACAAAAATAACTTTTCTACATTTTCCCTAGATAGCCTCTTCTCTGTTGAAGGCTACAAAGAGAGACCTTCTTTGGACAATGAAAGCAGACAATGAGCTGGTTTATCATCTTGAATTAGGTTCCTCTAGATGAACAGGAAAGGGATCAGGAATGCTGGGAGAAGGTACTATGCAAAAATATAGAGCAGTGCAGACAGCAAAGCAGCTTTCTGGGAGTTCCTAGAATGATTTGACACAATTGGCTGGAATACATCATCTGCAACATGGGTACTCACAAACATTTCCCCATTAGCCAAAAAGCATGGTCTGTGGCATGACTGAAGGCCACATTGAGGCCTGCAGGGTGAAGGTCAGGGGTGGTGTAAGGTGGGCGTAGGGAAAGTGAAGCATGCATATGGTGTGGACAGTAAGCCATGGAGTTATTTCACGAGTCAAGTCATGTCCTTTGTATCCCTTTGTCCCCTTAATTACCATAATGTGATAGAGATAGATGAGCCACAGAAGGCTAAAGCCAACTTTGAGCCAGATGTCTAGCTCTGGCTAAACTTTAGGTTCTCTTGAATCCTTGAGCCCAAAAGCAAGCCTTCATGTGGTTTTTGTCTGCCACCGATGCTCTAACCTCATGCACCAAGAATTAAAGACAAAGCATTAACTTTTGATGTAAAACGTGAGAGGAAAAGAGATACCCATCAAGTGGCTGAATTGCCCAATGTGAAACCAGAAAACCTGGTATCAATCCCAGCTTCCCCACTTGGCCAAAATATATGACCCTTAGCAATTGTTTTATTCACTTTCCTGCCTTTTTCTTCATGATCACATATTGTAACACCTCGAAACATGATGTAAGGACATGCACTGCACAAAACCTTCTCATGTGTTGGATTTAATAAAGTATATAGTTTTCCAACATTTTAGGGCACCCAGACGGATGCACGTGACAAATGACTTGTCTTTTCATTTACTAATGACAAGGTTGTCAAGGCGGGAGGGAGGCATGAATGTTTTGGAGTTCATGTTTGAAAACGATAGTTAAGAATCTCACTTGGATTTTCAGCGGGAGTGAGCGGAGGTCACGATGTAAGGTCCCAACTTCCCAATCGAACAAGAAGGCCCAATGAAGTCAAAGCTGATTCTGACCGACGGGGAAGAGGGAAAGAGAAGAGAAACTGATGATGTCCATGGATGACTTGGCTGCTGGAGATGCTTCTATCAGAACCTGTCTGCGTGTCTCTCCTTATAAAGAAAGGTAAACAACATATAATCAGATCAATACATATAAGTATACTCACTAGCTTCTTCCTAAGTGCATGTGACAAAATGTTACTATAGGTACCTGTAAATTCCCTTCTCCCATTTGATGTGGTGTACGGAGGTTAAATGACACTGCCACTATATCTATGGGTGAAAGTAAGAACATTTGTTGGATTGGGAATAAGCACTGAGAATAGTGGTTACTAACATATACATATATACAACTGAGGCCTACCTTACACTATCTCTATGCTTCTTTTACATTAGGTTCATTAAAGGATTGCACTGTACAATAGAATTGAACAAAAAAAGTACATACAAATAGAGTGCATTACCTCTGTCATGCAATTCAAGTAACAAGCCATATCAATTTAGGCAAACACTGAGTTCTGTGATGAAAGGCTAAATGTCCAGTCCTTAGACTTAAACATTGCTGTCATAGGTGTCCCCACAGATAAAAGAACATTCTAATGATTGCTCTGAAACACGGGAGAGCTGCAGAAGTCGCACAAAAGTCATATAAGTAAATTAGGTCTCCTTCCAAAATATATATATATATATGTATAAGCGCACACAGCGCATTGCCCAATAAGGTTCATGTTCAGTGTTGTTGCTTTCTTCTTTGTACTGCAGGGTTGCTGGCAAAAGAATTCCCCCCAGACCGCAGAGGAGAGCTGTGAAGCAGAACCAGGAACGAGACAGGCCAAACCTCCAGGAGACATCCACCCTGACAGAAAATGCTGACGGAAGATAAGGAGGCTGCAAGGATGCCTGAAAATCAGGTAAGAGAGACACAAAGACAGGAAGCTGCAGACCAAAGAGACTAGAACAGCAAGCAGCTTCCTGTGGTGCAGCATGCTGCTTTATAGGCTGCACGCTACACTCCCACAGCACACATGAATCCACGGGCAGCACACCAATCATCACAATAATACCTCTCAATGTAGTGATATAATCTGATGTACTGAGGTGAAACACTTTTACATGTTAATGAAATACACTTTTTTGAATTCTGAAGAGAGTTTATCATACTTTTACACTTTTACACAATGTTTTTAAAAATTAACATGTTCCTATTACACGTTGTGCAGGACACTTAGGGCCCGATGTAGGTAGCCCAATACCGGTCGGTAACGGCCAAAATAACTGAATTTCGGCCGTTACCGACCGGTATTTGGCTTTTGAGCTGTAGGAGTTCAAAAAAGGGCAAATCGGTATATATGAGTCGGTAATTTACTGATTCGGAATTTACCGATTCGGTATTTACCGAATCGGAATATACCGAATCGGAAATTACCAAATTCTTATTTACCGAATCAGTAAATAAGAAATGGTAAAAAATTAGTTTTGAGATGTAGGAAACTTCTAAAATACCGAATTTCATGAAATTCGGTATTTAAGAGTTGGTAATTAACATGGATTTAAAGCAGTTGGTAACCAGGTGCAGGCTATAAAAAAGGCCCCAAAATGCAACAGTGTGACCAGAATGGCGGCATTCTATGTGATAGCAAGACGGCTACGGCTACAGGCAGCAGAGAGAGGGTCTGGAGAAGGGAGGAGCAAGTCTACAGACAGAGGATAACGCTCTTTCAACTCACAGAGGCAGAGATATTGCATAGGTACAGGCTACACCACCAAACCATATTGGACTTGATCAGGGTCCTGCACCCACTCCTGGAGCTTCCAACACCAAGGGCGCAAGCCATCCCTCCCCATGTGCAGGTGCTCTGTAGCCTACACCTGCTTGCATCTGGGAGTTACCAGCGGGTGATTGCTGTGGTAGGTGGGGTGTCCCAAAGCTGCCTGTCCCGTTTCTTCTGGAAGTTCCTAGAGGCCATGATGCAGAGAATGCATGATTACATCAGCTTCCCTGACACATATGCAGATCTGATAAAGACCAAGACTGACTTCTATCAACTCATTTTCCACACGTCATTGGCTGCATTGATGGCACCCACATCCCAATATGTTCACCTGCTGCCACAGAGTACATTTACAGAAACAGGAAGTCAACCCACTCTATCAATGTGCAGGTAATCTGTGATGCCACCAACATCATCACAGACATTGTGGCCAAATTTCCGGGAAGCACCCACGACTTCTACATCTTTCAGAACAGTGGGATCTACACACGCCTGACAGCGGAGGAATTTGGAGAAGGATACCTGCTAGGTAAAACACTGTGACACACCCTGATAGATATTGCAGATGTATGTGTTGTTGCGCATTTGAGTAATGGCAGTATTATTATCAAACAGGTGACAGCGCATATGCCGTCCCCTCGTTCATCCTGACACCCTACCTGAACCCATCTACGCCAAGCCAGAGGCGATATAACGTGGCACACAAATCCACTAGGAACGTTGTGGAGCGCACCTTTGGGTTGTTAATAAGCTGGTTCTGCTGCCTTCACAAAAGCGGAGGCACACAGCAGTACTAACCACTCATCTGCTGTAAGATCATTGCAACATGCGTAATGTTGCACAACCTTGCTACAAAGAAGGGCACAGAGGTGGAATTGTGCGATTTTCAGGACCATGATGATGAACATGCACTGCCTGACCCCAACACAGCAGGAGTTGCACCAGCAACAGATGGCAGACAGAGACGGGCAGAGATCACACACAACTACTTTTGAGTAAGTAAAGAGGCACAGACAGGTGGAGTATGTACCCAACGTAGTTTAATATTTGGCACTACGCAGGTTCTCAAAGGACACAAATATGCAACACAAATGGTATCCATTAGTAATGTGAGTCCTGGCTCACTTACCCATTAAAGTTCATGGAGTGTGGGCAGCATAAGTCATTTTTGGCCACGCCTACCGGTGCCAGATGAAATTGGCTGGCTGTTGTCACTAGGTGTGGATAGTTGGAGCACCATGGAGCCTGCTGCTCCTCCGTGTCTCAGCAACAGGGGGGCTTGTCATGCTGCTCCTACGGGTGCTTTCCTCGCTCTCAGGTACATCCAGAGCAGCAGTATGTGCTGACTGAGCATTGAGAAGCACCTCTACAGCACGTGTCACCCTTGCTAGGCCCCTGGACACCTCATTGCTTCTGTGTGTTAGTCTTTCTTGCATGTTGACGCATCACCTGCAAAGAAGGGAAGTTGCAGTGGCCAGGCGGTTAACAGCCTTGGTGTGTCGTTGTGCTTCCTGCCTATCCTTCCTCCTTGTTGTTCTGTCCTGATCCAGTTTCTTGCACAAGAGAAGCACGGATTGCGACTTGTCCTGCATCCCTGCAGCCATCTCCCTCATACCTGATGCCATCTCTTTGTTCTCATCCACCAGTGCACTGATGCCCTTCCCAATGTTTTCCGTGTTTGCAGTCAGGTGCTTCATCTGGTGTTGCACCAACTGGATGGCCTTCGCCTGCATTCTTTGTATCTTAACCATGCTACCCTCCAGTCCACGGAAGACACTGGGACCCTCCACATGTTGTGCAGCACTGCTGTCTCTGGGCCTGCGGTGTCTGGTACCTGTGTGGGCACCCTCTGCGCTGGACTGCTGTGTGGCAGTGCTTCCTTCCCCAGCCAAGGTTGGTGTCTCATCCCCCTCCATGCCACCTGCTGATGTTTCCATTTCGACTAGTGGGGCAACTACATGCCTCTTGCTCTTTTGAGCTGCAGGTGTTGTTTGCGGCAGTGACGCAGGCAGTTCAGGTGAGGATAGTAGCAGAGGGGATCCTGAACGCTCTGGGGATGCCTGCAGCTGTGGAGACATTTCAAGGTCTTGGGATGGTGGCTGTGTTGTTGGTGCACCAGTGTCCTCTGTGTCATTCCCTGCACTTGTGCCTGCCTCCTGGCTGTCGTCCCTCTGTGGTGCACTGCCTTCCTTCGCCCAGGTACGCCTGCGAGATGTCTCGCCTGTGGACATAAAAGCGTACATTAGCTATGTGCTCCTGCCTCACTGCTTATACAATTAAATTCTTCTCACTGAAACACTGTACATATTGCCTAGGCTTGATTATCACTGATATGTGTTGCATAACTTGTTGCTTGGTGTGCTGTATGCCATGGTAGGTCTTTCCATGACTACATCTCCCATAATGCATTGCTGCTGTATATTGCTACCTCTACTGGAGTGGAGTTAACACTGCCACATAGGGGAAATGGAAGGTGATGGGGTGGGGGTGATTGCTGTGCATGCTTCTTACCTTTTCTGGTGGCAGCTCTGGCTGAGCTGTCTGCATCTCCCAGTCCACAGACGCTCTCTGGTTCTATGGTGGACTCCACCAGCTCCTCCAGCTCAGTCAGGGGAGGTGCACGGTTCTTCCCTCCTTCAGTTCGGTTTGCCTCTTTGTGGAGCTCTGCAATTTTCTTCTTAGTCAAGCTCCTGAGGTCGTATCACCTCTTTTTCAGGTCATCTATGTCCCGTGGAGTCACTCCTACAGCATTCACCTTAGACTGTATTTCCAGCCAAATCTTTCTTTTGGATGCTTTCCAAACAATTTATGGTGTTCTTTCACCACCTCCTCCACGAGGACCTGCAGCTCCATGGTGCTGAATTTTATTTTTCTCTTCCTCTCTGGGAGTTCCTTTTCACTGGTGTTTGCCATTTTTCAATTTCAAAAGCACAAAAGTTTTCCTGTGGCTCAGGGACTCAGCTCTGCTCTGACAGCCTCTCCAGAAGCTTCTAATTGCTTCCAGCTGCCTGGGTGTAGCCACTTCCTTGTTGGGTGGTGGGTGGTTGCACCTGATTGGCTGACTCCAGAGTTTTACTTTTTTTCCTAGCCGATTCGGTATTTACCGAATCAGTTTTTACCGATTCGGTAAATACCGAATGGCTGATGCCGAATTTTACAGAATCAGTAAAAATTACTGAATTTTTACCTACATCCCATTTACCAATTCTAAAATACCGAATCGGTAAAATTCGGTATTTTAGAATCGGTAAAATAGGATTACCTACATCTGGCCCTTAATTTGCTTCTTTTCCATTACTTTTGTTAACGTGTAACTAAATGCTTGCCCATTTAACTGCTTTCTGAATTTTAGTGGTCTGTCAAGTAAATAGTACCCCAGTTCTGCTGTTCACCAAGGGGCCACATGGAAAGGCCAGGAGAGCCACAAGCAGTCCCTGGGCCATATATTGGGTATCCCTGCTCTACAACAATGGTCACGGAACAAGAGCTTTGAGTAGTAAAGCAGAAGAGGTTCCTGCAGCAGGCACCTGCATCCATCAACACTACACAGTAAGGAGGCTGCAAGGTAGAAGAATCTGAAACAGATTGTAGGGCAGGAGCTAGAAATTCGAACATTAGAAGCGTTGTGCCATAGACCTTAAGATTCATACTTTTTATGGGGGAATGTCAAGGTTAGGAATATCTGCATACAATGAGGGCACCATAGGTTGGGAAGAGGTTAGACTGTGTGCAGGACTTGAAGTTGGAAAATGCTTGTCAGTAACAAGCAGCCCATATACTTAGGGCCTGATTACGAAGAGGGTCATAAAGCCTACGAGCCTCATCCCTGTTTCAGTTTCGACCGCCTCATTACAATGCAGGCTGTCAAAACTGCAATTGGTCAGTCATTCCGGCTGGATTCCAATGGGCTCAAGGAGTCTGTCGGCCAGTCGGAGACCGGCACGTAATCCCAATGGGTGGAGTTTCTGCTGTTAGGATTATGATGTTGGTTTATTTATTTTATTTATTGAGTTTTATATAGCGCTGGCTAGACCGGAAGGTATCAGAGCGCTTTACATGAGGTTCCACAAAATTACATCAGTTAACAGGTTACATAAGTTACTAGTAAAACATTTAAAGAGCATAGGAGATGAGATAAATGGAGCATAGAAGGGTAAGGGGGTAGGGAGAAGGGGTAGGAGGGATATACGACAGCGAGACGAAGGAAGTCTGCCCAAGTCCGACTGGGTAGGTGACGGCCTAGGGGGAAGTCCACGGCCCATCTCCTCTTTAGCTATTGGGTAGCTCCACCGGGCATCGGTCAAATAGCAAGGTCTTGGTTAAAAAACATTTAAAGAGCATAGGAAGATGAGATATAAAATGGAGCAAAGAAGGGTAGCGGGAAGGGTAAAAGGGTAGGGGGGGAGATACGATGGAGAGCCGAAGTAAAGTCTGCCCAAAGTCCAGCTGGGTATTTGACGGCCAAGGGGTAAGTCCACAACCCATCTCCTTTTTAGCTAACAGGTACCTCCACCGGGCATCGGTCAGCTAGCTAGGTCTCAACGGTCGGAGGAAGATCCCATAATTTATGTCACGATGGGTGAGCCAGGTGGGGGAGGATGGTGGATGAGCGTCCCTAGCCTCGCTGGTGTAAGTTCAATTAGCTAGTCCATGGAGTCTGGTGTGGGTGAAGGGCTTCTCTATTTGCTGTAGTCCGGTGGAGCGAGAAGGGGGTGGGTGGAGGAAGGTCTTTGAGAGGGAGGAATAGTAGGTAGGAGCCTAGTTGTTTAGTCCATTTGTGTAGTGGCCATGTCGAGGTCAGGCACCCGGGTATTTTGAGATTCCTCGACCGCTGCCTCCCGATGATTCTAGAGGACATGTTAAAATGCTTAGTAGTCTCTACATATTCAATTGGCCCTATCAACTTGCTGGAGCTATGTTGGGTTTTCCGACATGCAAAACCTCCCTTAACCCTGCAGCCTCTAGTTAGGGGCCAAGTGCCTCCCTGTGAATCTCTGCACCATGCGGCAGGCACCGTGAGGTGAGGTGCCTACCACACGGTGCAATGATTCACACAAACTCCCATTTCTCTATGGGAGCCTGTACTTCTGACGGTTTACGGACGCAGCACAAGCTCCCATAGGGAAATGGGAGTTTGTGACCGCACCATGTGTGGTCGCATTGTAATTAGGTAAGTGGAACCACAGAACCATGGTCGAGCAGTTCCCATACTGATACGGTGTGTCCGTCTGACATCATAATAAGGCCCTAAGTTTCAGTTTGCTCCCCACTTCCTGGTTATGGTGAGCACTTCTGAAGTATAGGTGTTAGCTATAGGTGTTAGCACAAGTATTTAAGACACTTTCTGCAGAGAGCAGGTGCTTGGCAAGTGTTACATTGTTGTTGAGTTTCTTCCGCTTTCACTTAAGTTCACATCTGTATTTTTTCCCTCACCTTTGTTGCTTTCCGTTCTTCTCAGTTTCCTTTGGTTAAGACCTTTAGTACCCTCTGCCTTTGGTTCTCATCTTCCTTGCCCTTTGTTATGCCTCTAATTGTTCTTCCTTCACAGTGGATACCTTTGTTTGCTCTGGTGTACGGGGTCTTTGAATGTTAACTGGTCTGTCAAACGCTCCTCATTGCACCATCCACCAGAGAAATAGCTAGCTTTTCTTCCATTAATCACTGCTTTATTCAACCTGCTTTCCCATTGTTATCCCTTCGTAACTGTTGCTCTTTTCTTCCCGTTAGTTGTTTTCCCTATTTTTCTTGTCACTCAAGGTATCTCTAGAAAGGGGCTTTTCTTGCAAAACCAAGACAATTCTATCCTGTTTTCTCCTACTCATATTCCTGCTTCTCTTTCCTTGATGTCCTCATATCTCTCTGATTGGCGTTGTTGTATTCAGTTTTTGCACTGACAAGAATTTGAGGGATGACAGAGCAGTGCTTAATTTGAGCCAGTGGTTTCCGGTGTTCACCACAGTGCATGCATGACTGTGCACTTTTGAGGGGGCACATCATCTTCCCCCCTCTTGCACCACCATGCGGATAGTCGGCCAGTGGCCCTGTTGGGGTCCCCTTTGCATGCCTTTCCACTTAGCATTTCATGGCGGGGTTACCGCCATGAAATGCTTGTAGGAAAGGCAGGTCATAATCTGCAAGGCGGTGCCGATATCGGCACAGCCGCGGCAGACCGCTGCCTTCCCTTCCACCTCCATGTCGGGATCCAGAATACAGGCAGTGGCAGCGGGCTTCTGTCGGGCTGCTGGCAGTCCCACCATCTCAATCATAATACGGCGGTTGGACCACCAGGGTGGTGGTGGTCGGACCGCCACCATGAGTATGGTGGACCCTGGACTGCCATACTAATAATAAGGCCCCAAATATCATGAACATTTGACTTGGATTCGACATCCCTAAATGATGCACTCTATAGAACCATTAGCAGGTGGAAAGCCAAACTTTTGGGGTGGCCCGGGGATAAATGTAGGGGTACGGGAGGTGTGCAGAACCCCAAGACAACCTTAGTTCAAAAGTGGAATGAACATTGAAGAGGCCTTTAAATGTTGATTTTATCTTGGTGCATTTGCTATGAGTTCAGGGAGAGAGGTCCCTATAATGCAATGTCTTCTGACAAACTGCTGCTTATGTATCATGGGCATTGGTGATAGCTAGACCTTTCTTTTCCTGCAAATTGAGGGAATTTTGGAATGTGAAGCAAGTGACAAACTTACTGGGGTACAGGAATTATGAAAGGAAAGGCTGCTGTATGTGAAATGTTTTCGAACCCACAAAAAAATGTAAATACTTGGAAATTAACTTTACTAATAATTTAAACTAAGTAAGCAGCAAGAAAAGGTCAAGTGAGGCATGTTGTTGCCATCTAAGTTCAGAATTATAAAAAAAACAAAGATTTTAATAGGATCAAAATAAACCAAGACACTTCAGTACCGTGAAGCACAAAGGATGCACAAAGAATAAATATTGACAGAAATCCGATTTCCAAACTTTATTGTGAGTGCGTCACATAGTTTTAGCAGAAAAGCTGCATGACTCATGGACATTTTGTGGCAATTCCAAGAGCCGTTTCAATGGAAAGCATGCTCTCTTTAAAATGCCAGTGGCAGTGCCATAACACACCATTATTAGGTCATATATTGGGGACAAGGTGCTACAAAATACAATACTCGGACCACAATACTCGCCCACCATTCTACTGACGTTTGGGTGTGCCTCCTTTGCTACACTTTATTTTTATTTATTTTGAAAGTTTTATATAGCGCGGACAAGATCTTCGCAGATATCAGAGCGCTTTACATAGAGGGGTACATGATGGAGCATAGTTATACAGATACATCAATAGATCAAACAGTACAAATAGGTGGCTGCAAAGCCAATCATGTGAGCAATAGGACAACTCATACAAATAAGCGAAGGGGTCAAACATGTAGTACAAATCAGTGCAGAGTATAAACAGAGTTCGAGATAATAGTTCAAGTGTATTTAGCCATGAGGATAGCTTTTACTTCTTTTTTGAAGAGTGTAGTGGAAGAGATAAGCCTGGTTTCGGGAGGGAGTGAGTTCCAGATCCTAGGCGCCATTCCTGAGAAGGAGCGCTTATATGTTTTTTTCCTTCCGGAATCTTCGAGGTTTCAGCAGAAGATTGTTTGTGCCTCTAGTGTTTCTAGCTCCGCCAGAGATTGTCAGTTTCTGAGCGAGGTAGCCGGGTGAGTTTAGGTGTACCGCCTTGTGTGTCATGGATGTACCAGCTTAGTTTGCTCTTTTTCCCTGGTTTTCTCTCTTTGTGGATTCAAATTGAATTGAAAGTCTTTAAGTTAGTTGTCAGATACCTTTGTCCTTTTCATGAGGTTCTCCAATTCGGCCTCGAGGAGGTATTTCTTTTGACATAAATGGTGTTTTTTTGATCATTGTTATGGCACAGCCTTTTTGGCTGCTGAAGTTTCCTTCTCATAAGACTCCTTGCTCATCTTGTGCTCCCAAAATGCTTTTGGAGTCAAGGCTAGTTCCAAGGGTTTACCTCAAAATAGAGTCTTTCGACTCCGACCCTTTGGGGTTCTTTATGCTTGAGTTTCCTCTTCTTCGCCCATGTTTTATGCATTGGGGTGGCCATCAAGGACTTTGAGTCAGAGGATCTCGGGTGCACTGCCCCCCTACATGTCTAACACTTGGATTTTTCACAACCCCTGAGACTTCACTGACAGGTTGATGTCAGCACCCCCAATCTGAGAAATGTTCCAGCCCCACCGGGGGGGATTGAGACCTATGTGCTAAGGCTAAAACAGGTCCAAACACAACTTGCCACCATTTTAGCACTAGTGCTTTTCAGAACTTTAGAGCAAATTGTGTTCAATGCTTTGTTTCTGTGGCCAAGTACCACCAGTGAAAAGATCTGGCAGGAACCTGATGGTACTTGCTTGTGCAAACCACAGTGCAGAAGGTAGAAGTGCATGAGATGTGTGCGCAATTACCATTTGAACGTGTCATTCCCTCTTTTTTAAAAACCATTCCATACTTGGGTGCAAAACACCAAGCTAAGAGGCAAATTCTATTTGCACTAGGATGTTTTTGCACTTGGATCAGCACTTGCTTCAGAACTGATTGACCAATTAGATTATGCAATCTTCTCAACAGACAAAAGTCTTTTGCCATGTATTTTCTTGTTGGGGGGGTCAAAGAAAGCCTACAATGGGTTTCATGGGCCGCCGAAGAGCCTCTCTATCATCTTCACTACCCGGAAGTTTGAAGAAACTCAGTCAAGACTAGAGATTCTAAATAATTAACTTATCTTACACTTGAAGTCCTTACCTTAAATATCCCCCAAAAATACAGCTTTGCAATTTTCTGAAAAGACTTGTAGTGCATATTTCAGAAAGTTTGACTTAAAAAGTATTGTGTTTTGTAGCTTTTTGGGGAAACAAAATTCTAATTTAGTACATGATAATGGCATATGGCAAAGATTGGTATTTGGCACTAATGGTAAAATACAAAAAGTGAAGCAGAAAGCAGAAGAAAGGAATAATGCAACAATCAAATCGTGGTAAGTTCTGAATAGAGGTAAAGTGCCAAGAAATACAATAAGGCAATCAAATGGCAATCAAATGGAAATTTGAAAGCGTGCACCGCTCAAATATAGAAATAAAAATACGGAAGCCTTGCTTCCCATTCAGTTCGCCCTTTCACAAAATTGAACTATAAGTAGCACATCATATATAATTTGACATGTTTAGTATATTACCAAAATAGGACATTCATCCTTCTGAAAATGTTGATTTTAATGCTAAATGTATGACATTGTCAACAGGGAAATGTTATTTAATCTTGGGAGACTGCTATTTTAAAAATGTTTCCTTCCTGTAGACTCATGGGGAAACTGGAATGCCAGCAGAGCAGAAGAATTAATGGGCATATTATCAAGCCTGGGCGAATAAATTATCGCCGCTTTATCGGCAGGAAACTGCTGATAAAGTGGCGATAATGGGCTTGATAATATGCTCTATGGAATTCCAATCGAAGCTCATGTTAAATGTGAAGGACATCTAACATGAGCTTCGATTGGAATTCCACAGAGCATATTATCAAACCCATTATCGCCACTTTATCAGAAGTTTCCTGCCAATAAAGCGGCAATAATTTTATCGCCCAGGCTTGATAATATGCCCCTTACTCTTGTCCCAAGAAGACTGTTTATGAAAGGAACGTATTTGAATGTTTGAGGTCATAATAAAAATTTAGGGTCTTGTTTTGGCTTCCTGGTTGTTAGACCTGACATCCTTAGTGTGGTATTCCCATTTTGCCTTCACTCCTCCTGTGTCGCAGAATTCATTTATGTTGACTTTGACTTTGTGCACTATACCAAAACCTATCCAGTGCAAACATACTTGTGCTCTCTCCTTAGAAACATGGTACAATTGGCAAATACCTGATTGGTACCTTTAATTTACTTATAAGTCATATAAATGGTAGTACATGTACCCAGGGCCAGTAAATTAAATACTAATAGTGGGTTGCAGCAGTCATTCTGCCACCCACTCAAGTAGCCTTTTAAAATGTTTTAGGCGTGCCATTGCAGTCTGCGGTGCAGCTGTAAACTGACATTTTGACCTCATAAAATAAACCTTTGCCAGGCCTAAAACTTCCTTTTTAATACATACAAATCACCCGTAAGTTAAGCCCAAAAGGTTTGTTGGGCAGGGTGCATTGTAGTTGGAAATGTGCATTTAAATTTTAGTTCCCCTAGCAGTGAAAAACTCCTAGCGTAATTTTTCACTGTTTGCCAGGCCTATCTCTTCCATTGACTAATGCTAGGTTACCTTATTACATTTAATATGTGCTAACTATAGGTTGTGAACAAGTGGAGATGTCATGTTTGCACTCAAATTAATTTTAATTTAAAACTCTATTCTCTTTAGTGGTAAAGTCGGATTTTAAGTCAGAAATCTGAAAATGCTACTTTTAGAAAGTTAGCATTTTCTTGTCCTAACCATGTGTGCCTTCTGCCAGTGTCCTGGGTCACATAACTGTGAATGGCCCTGTTGTTGGGGTTTATGTATTCCTTCCAGACAGTGACACTAAGGGAGGCGTAGGTGTGGACAGGATGGGCTATCCTGGAAAAATGACTGGAAGGAGCTGCATGCAGAACCACTTGCACTTCAAAGGACCCTGCCTTACACACACACACACAAAGGAATCTGAAACCAGGCCTGCCCTGTTCTTTCTCTCCCCAGACAGTTAGGAGCCCCGACATGGGAAGGGGAAGAACTTTCCAGAACCAGATGTGGTTAGGACAGGGTGTCCCCCATACACAAAGGCTGGCACCAGGTATAAATATTAGACCTACAAAGCCACTCTTCTAAACACTCCTGGACATGTGGACATTAAGGAAGAAGGACCACCTTGCTTCTGATGACTGCCTTGCTGGCTGAGAAGGAAGACTGGATCTGCTTATCTTCATCCCAGGCTAACCTGAGTGATTCCACGGGTCAGTTGGTTGACCTCCTGTTTGAGCTACAGGGACACAACAAGCTCCGGAAGCCACTTTGAAACCGCTCGGCTGACTTGCTGTAACTGAACCTGGCTGGATTTGCAGCTGGGCCTGCTTAAGCACTGCTGGCCTTCGCTGGAGTGAGTTCCTGATCCCCAAGATGTGCCTTCCCAGATCCTGGATCCTTGGCTGTCATCAGTCTAAGCTCCTCCTAAGAAGAAAGGTGAAAACCCGAAGTTTGGGCTGTTCTCGACTGCGACCAGGTGCATTCACACAGAGTCTCTACCTCCCATGACAGCCTCAGTGTGAAACCTGCTCTTTGCACTACAGCGACCGCCAGCGACGACCGACAACGTGAGATCTGCACTCATCTCTACAGTAACAACAATCTGTCGTGAACACCAAAGTGGAGCTCCAGCAAGAGCCGACCCCGATGGCAAACCAATTGTTCAAGCTCACTGATCCTCGCATCCTGCTCCACTGGAAACTGGACTTTTTGCGCAGGAGTTTAAGAAGGTAAATGTTTCAGCAAGCTAAACTAAACTAGTCCCTGTATCCAACCCGCTCTTCATCAGTCACCCTGAACCTGTTACTTTTCCCCAGTGTAGCACAACCAGATGACTGTGAGTGGTGCTTGTGCTTCTAGGCCCCATTTTGACTAAAACATTTTACATTGCATATCTCCCGTTCTACTGATTGAATGTTTGTCATTTTGGTAGCATTTTATTTATTAAAATGTACTCTATTGTTCTATAGTTTTATTGAGTTGTGTTTTCATTTTAGTATCGTTTGTGTGCTGCACAAATACTTTACACATTGCCTCTAAGTTAAGCATGACTGCTTTTGTGTAAAGCTACCAGAGCCGGACTGGCTACCGGGCGTTTTGGCATGCTGCCGAGCTGGGGGCTGATTTCGTTGATGGAGACCTGCGTGTGCTGAACGAAATCCGTTTTGCTTTGTTTATTTCGAAGCACATGCAGGGCTCCATCAACTAAATTAGCCCCCACCGCAGTGATATCAGCCCCCAACTCGGCAGCACGCCAAAACACCCGGTAGCCAGTCCAACCCTGTTAGTGACTATTGTGGTTCACCCTGACAAGGACTATTGTTGGTTGCTTAGTGGGTCTTCCAATCCCCCCGTCCCCCCTTAACCTATAATCCAATTTCTTACAACGGTATTCTGCAAGGTAATATACAGCACCCAGTTAATACAGATACCGCTGACTGATGTGTGGTATTTCCCCATTTTAAATTTCAACACCTTGATATGAGAAATAACACAATTATGCTACATTTTCTTTCATTCTGAGCTGCAAAACTCTGAATGTGCAGTATTTTACACACACAAATTCAACAGGGAAGAAGTGTGGCATTACCTTATCACTTGTAATCATATTCAAGCATAAACTCCTGTTGGCACCCAATACGAGTTAGTTATTACTACTGTTAGTTACGAGATCTTGGAAGGAATAACTGTGCCACATTAGTCATGAGTTATGTTCCCTGTAGCTACAGCTCTTCAACTACAGTAAGGGATTTGAAAGTTTGCCTTTGGCTAAAGATAGGCTTCAGTTTGTAAACTATTTTGTTGAATATTATTGTCCAATTCTTTAAAACGATCAATAGTCTGCACTCACGGGTTTTAAACCTTGCATGGGTGCAGATTACTGACTGTTTGGATTTCATAAAACGTGTTGAAGTTGCAGATAGACATTTTCACTAACCACACCTTTTACAAGCCTAATAGTGAAAACTTTTGCAACTTTCTTTTTCACACTTGATGATAAGGCAAGCGGACAAAACAGAGCAAGTATAAATGGGCTTGCAAACTTTTATTTTGTTTTTTCTATACAGAAAATATGTACCCCACGTTGAATTCTCTATCTATGCACCCCAGCCATTTTTGAGGCGTGTTTGCTTTCTCAGGAGTCCCTGGAAAAGGATTTACCCCTCCCCCATGAAAGAGGAAAACACCAATCATTTCCAAAGGTGCGAGGAGGCCATGAACGCGTTTGTACATATCCACACACATCCAGGGTATTTCCATCTGAAAAAACCCTCTTCCCACCCTCAGGAAAATATTTAATCACTGAAAAAATATTTTACAAGTGACAAACAGACTTCTGTAAATTACAAAAGTTGTTCTGATCTCATATAAAATACTATTTTCAAGTGGAAGTCAGTCTTACAACCGTAAATAGCTTTGTGCATTGGACTTTTGCCCTTCACTTACGACAGTAGAGGACTGGCCTTTAGGGAAATATATTGAATTCCTTTTAAGAGGTGATTACGTAAGGGTAGTATTGCAAGACCGCAAACATTCAGGGTTAGGATGGTGTACTGTAACGTAGTGTAATGTAGTGTAAATATTGCATTAAGCAAGTGCCATCATGAAGTGTAAAAAAACTAATTCTGGACACAAAAATGCTGTGCTTGCCAGACTGTAAGGCACTGGTTTATTTGAAAGAGCACTGTTTTCAGCTACACAACACCAAGTTCCCAGGCTTCAATATGCTTCATGTATTTTAATATGTATTTGATCAGTATTCTGAGAATGAAGTTTAACAGTTAAAAGTACTGCTTCAGAGATATTCTTGAAGGAGTATAAATGTGTAAATACGATCGCATATATGAATTAAGGAAGAATGAAAACGTTCCTTAACTCCTTAAAGATTGTTGAGAGTTTCATTACTGGTGTGAGCTTGGGAAAGTGCCTTCGTGGGTATTCATGGAAACTGTAGAATTCTGAATAATGTTTATTATACTGCAATTTTAGAAACAACCTTGAATATATTCAGAATCAGATAGAAGGCAAGAACCTAATGTAGATACCTTTGTGAGAGAAGGGAGTGGAAGTGCCAAGAATTAAATAACTTTGAAGATATAGTTTCATTTATGCAAGTTTCAAGAATGTTAGAGTTCCATTAAACTGCAGAGTCTTTAACATAAAGATATTATAAAGGTATGTCATTTATTTTAGTATGTGTTAGATGACTCGAAAGAGCAAAAATGTACAAAATATATTGATTTCAGATATCCTCTTTGAGCCAATAGAGTTGGTATTGGCAAGGCTTAAAAGCCCCTAAATGAAAGAAAAACTTTTAAAACAAAATGGGCACAGCTATTACAGTTACACGTACTAGGCCGTAAAACACCTAAATGTGCACTGCTAAAAGTTTTTCACTTAGAAATGCTTAAAACATGATATAATATTTTCTTAGTAAACAAGCATTTGCAATGCAATAGGTCTCGCATTCGCGAGAGTTTGAGCTATTAGCATTGTAAATGACAATGCCTTTTATTTATGTTTTAAAAAACAAAACGTAAATAAAAGGCATTGTCATTTACAATGACAATAATTCAAACTCGCGTAAATGAGAGATCTATTGCATTGCAAATGCTTTTTTTGTTGGTTTGTTTTTTTGCTTCGTTCGAAACTTTTGCTGGTAATGTTCTGCTTTGCAATTGTAGCTTTTTGATTTACTCAAAGTGCCAGTTAAGCCACTTATGACTCGCCAACCAGCAGGCTGCTGATTCAAGAATATAGCAACCTAACAAATACATCAATTTACACTCCTCTGGGATGGGCACACGTTCCGCTGTGAATGAGAAAAGTGAGCAAGAGTGTTTGCTGCTCTCAGAAAATCAAGTCAGAGGAGACAAGTCCATGAGAACAAATGCATGGGAGCGAGCCAGTCAGAAAGTCTGCCTGCCACCATTCAATAAATGAGTGACAGCATCTTCAGAGCACATTAACGACTGCTATGCCTCGTAAAATTCCTACACAGGTGCAAACTGTTTGTAGGTATGTCAGAGGGACGAGTCACTCGGTTAAATTAGTAAGGACAGCAAAAAGTCACTTTTCTAAGACATCTGACTGACTACACTAATCAGAAGATGGCTGAAGTGCGGTGTGGCGCATAAAAAAAAACATTGTTTAAAGTGCGACGCTGCGGCATGCACTATTTCTGTAAATATAAAGCGGGTGCACAATTTTAAATAAATAACAATATTGAAAGTTAAAGCGCGACGGCGCGGCATGCAGTGAGCACTTTGTGTTCAAACAGGGCACTACAGTGATGTCTAAATGGGTGTCCTGGGTGCCTTTGTCTGTGATGCTGAGGGGGAGACCTCTTAACAGGCTGGAGACAGGGAAGTTTATAGTCTCTGGAAACAAGGAGCGCATTTGAGGGAAGAGTCGCTTCCATAACATTTTACTTCAGTGAGCTACTAGGGGCGCATATTGGCAAACAGTGACTAGGGTTTGTACGGTGACCTGTGATGGGATCGACAGCCTTCAGTGTTTTTACCAGAGGTGCACGATGTGTGGTGTGGGTATGTTTGTCAGTTTGTAGCTGACAAACGCCACGAAACACCGTTTGTAAAGTAATCTGAGGCAATTCCGCTGCCTAAAATGCCTAATATTAGTTATTTCCAGGACGTGACATTTTCGTGCGTGCGCGGCATCCCATCACGCCAAGTGGTTTAATATTCAGGTTAAACATCATTCAATGCATCCTTTAGTTTTGTTAAATCCACGACCCTTCCTGCAATCAGTGCGCCGGGGTCGGTGCTCTGTTTGCCGCACAGTGGCCTGTGCATGCTGCAAGGATACCCGCCCCCATTTCTTAAGAGATTGGCACTGAGATGTGAGGTGATAATTTAGCAACCTACTCTTGGGGCTCAGCGGCAGGGGGCCATGGGAGTACGGGGCTGTTCTTAACGGAAGGAAAACTAGCCAGCATACCGGAGAGTTTCCAGTTACAGACACAGGGGGAAATCTTCAATATAAATAAACAAACACAGCAATTAAAAGAAGTGCAAGCAGAGCGGACTAAAACTGTAGTTAGACGCCGCTGATTCGGGACTACACGGAAGTTACCAAATGATCAACAGCCAACAGAAAGGAAGATAACAACAGCGAAGCCACAAGTAAACCAACAGGAAGAGGAAAAACAAATTACATGGAGTTTAAGCCAACATACAGATTACTTTATGTCTTGCTGAGACAGCGCAAACAGCGCATGCACTGCCAAGGCGAGACCTAAAAAATTAGATCACGTATAATGAAGATATTACAAAAATGTTTAACTCTTGACCTCCTCAAAGAGATGTTTTTTTATAATAAAGTTAACATTTTATAAAATGATTCACATATTTCTGCAGAATGCCTCTGTTGAATAGAACTTACTGTTGCAATTAATTAGAATTAGTCTTTTCAATGGTTAACTATGCAATCATGTATGTAGAATCAGCACATAATTTAGATTCTGACCACTTCAACTACCTTGGATTTCCTTTTCAGAATATTCATGACAAAGTGGTTACTTTTCATTTAAAAGATGTTCCAACGTCTACATAGTCTATTTTGTTGACTTTAGTTTTGAAAGGTTAGAAGTTTACAACTATACATGGGAAAGTGAAGCCATAACCAAAGCATAATTATGTTCGACATTTATTTCAACAAATCTAACTAACACATTTGATGGACTATTGTCAGGCCCACTGGAATGATGCTATTGTGCAGCGATTTTTGCATAATTGTAGATTTGCCGCATTTGCCTCATAATCCATCACCTGCTGCATAATCTGCAGATTTTAACAACAAAAAATGTATTTCTAGCTCAAACGGTTCAATAGTTAATTAAATCGCAATGACACGTTTTGCCACACAGAGGAAGGACTTTTGCAAAAGCTGACTGATCATCTTTCTATAGCTCAGTACTATACTTGGGTGTTAAACTGATACTATTAAGGTACAACTAATGCCCAGACAGTGTTGACAAGCTTAAAAATGACTAAAAAGTGAACGTATACTATCACAAAATATGCCGCATAATTGGTCTTTTCTTGCTGCATAATGTACTCAACCCTGCAACATAATTTGACCCTGCCCTGACACATAATGCCAGTGGCCCTGTCTATTGTTCTCTCAATAAGATGATGAGGAGTACTCCGGTTTCCAGGAAAAATTGGATGATGATTGGATGGAAGAAGACGAGATAAACAACTGTTGCAGAATTTCATAAAATGTGTTGCTTAAATAAGTGCGTATTCCTAGATTAGTCTACCTTTCTCACACTCGCAGACATTCTCTGTGTCTGAGAAGGTCCGACTGATAAGCTTTATTCCATTTGCCCCAGACCCTACACCATTTTGCTCTGAGACTCTACTGAGTTTCTTGAGCTTCTCTTTATGGTACGTTCTGCTTTGATTTCTGATTCATTTAAACTAATTTACTGAAGCTTTATGCTTGCTCTTACTCTCTTGATATAGAGCTCTTTGTACGTTCTAAATGGCTCCTTTCTCTCATTCTTAGAATAGGGATTCTTTCTTTTATGGAACGCGCTTATTGCTTTTATTGATTTGTGCACTGATTTGATATTAACAAGATTTATTATACTTACTGATGAATAAACGATGACCTAATAAAGATGAACTACTAAAAGATTTTAATTAACACAATCTTTAAAACACTCTTCATTGACTTACACCTATATTGATTATTTACAATAGATTGTTGATATATCGATGGCCAAGGTCTGTCGGCCTGACGGAGAGAGTATTAGCACGGATGAATGGTAAACCAGATACTTAAGTTAACCTGGTTCTCGCTCTAGCAGTAAGGAACAGAGCAATGATTCACAGTGGCGAAAATAAAGTCTCTTTTTTATTTATGATCCGTCTTTCCTTTTCCCAGGTCTACTGGTAAACACCATATTACTGTTGTGTTTGGTTGACTCCCATGGATCCAAAATTCAGCTTGATGCATTCTGAAAGAAGCATCTTTCTAGTAGAAGTGATCTGATCTTTCCTGCTCCACTCCAATGTCACTTTGACTCCATTCTCACACAGGTATTGATAGGCGCTTGCAGTTTGTTAAAACTATTTTTTTTATCACATAAGAAGTGTATGTTATGAAGGACCAAGGGCAAAAGTAAAGTGTTCAATAGTTGGAAGAACTGGACTGTAAATCAAAAGTCCTGGAAAAAATTGTTCAAACCAGCATCACACTGCAGACAGCTGTGACTAAAATGAAGTGACGCATGCATGTTTGTTTGATAGCTACACATCCCCTTTGAAAGCTACTACCTGGCCTGAAGCCCACTGCAAAATGGCCGGTCCAACCCTGCGAGCAGATTAATGTGGTAAAGTGGTAGTATATTGACTGTCCTGACTGGCGTTTCAACGGATAACTTCTTATCTAACATGATAACAAGATTATGACATCTGGGCATGGCCTAATGAATAAAGCAAGGGAAAAGCCTGGACAACCTATTCTCATTCAAACTTCCTTGTAACAGTCCTTACTAACACAAGGTGTGTGAACCTTCCAAGACAGGCTCCAAGTTGCACATCTAATTTCTGCAGTAGCATGAGTCCTCATGATTGGAAGTCTCGCCCCTATTCCAGGCAGTATAACAGAGAGGCTTCCAATCAAACCTCCTGTATAAGTGTCCCAGCGCCAACCAGTAGGTCTAAGCTTGGAGTGCGGGGAACCCATCAGAACTTGGACACGGAAGACAGAATCAATAAGATTACTGGTAAGTACTCAAGGCATTACCTCCTCATCCTCTTTTTCAACCCAGTTTTTTTACCATGAGAATGTACAAAATCTATGTTTTGTTTCATGCAAGACAAACCACCACACGAGGACAGTACAAATATGATTTTAAGCAAAAAGTGTAAAAACTGACCACTTAAATAGGCAACAAGTATGACTCCACAAGTGTTCCTGACATTATTCACCTCCAGCTGACAATGAGAGATAAAAGCAGAGGGGAAAGTCCCCCCCAGCAAAGAGCACCCCATACATTCTTCACCAGTACCCATTGCCTCTACCAAACAGGCTACCACATACTTTGCGGAGTAAACCAGGACCCTTTCAGGATGGGTACATTCAGCCAAACCATAGACCAGTAAAATGACAGAATGCAGCCATCTGCTCAAGGATGCAATGAATAGTTGGTGCTCCAGCTAAAAGTTTACAAACAGGCTGTCAACTGTTCATTGTCGACAATGTGCACTAAGTAGGTGACCACATCCCAATGAACATCCACAGCATTGAGATAGATCTTTCTCTGGATACCATAGGCCTCAGCTCTTTCCAAATGACAAGCATACGAGAAAAAGATATTGTCCAACAGAAGATACGTAGAAGTTGCAGTATAAAGCTCAGACAACAGGCCTTGCAGAGCTGCAAGTAACAAAGACCGGTTACTCACTGGGGTCAAAAACCTCAGTCAGAGAGTGGACCACTAAAACTCCCTCAATAGCTGGAAAGCATTTACCTCAGCCATCAGCACCTCATGCTAGCTGTGTAGGCCCCAAAAGTTGTAAGACGTAAGACCCATTTCAGAGTCCTCTTGAAGAAACTAAAAGGCTTAGGCTGTGTCACAATTCCAAGCAGCTAGGCCATTCTTAGCACACCAGGCACTGAAAGAATCCAGATGACAATCACAAATCATAAGTACCTGACAAGACCCACATCCTCTGATCACCATGCCTGGCTCGAGAGGACACCCAGTCTATAACCCTACTCCATCTGGTTCTATGATGAGGATGAAAGGCATTGACTGAACCAAATTAATGCAAAGACATACATATAATGCCATTGACAATAAAGGAAATGTAGGGTAAAGCACTCAGGAGTTTCACACAGCAAGACTGAAGCTTGGTAAGTTCCTCATCCACAATTGCTGTTAAAGGTACAGCCTGCAACAATACACTTGTAGGCGATACATGCAAAGGCAGGATTTGTGGAGCTGATACCTCTTATGATGTTAAAAAAAGTGGAATTAATCCAGAAGTCACTGTGGATGAGAAACACCATGATGGTTGTTGACTGTGCCTCAAATACTGGCAATCAGAATACACAAGGCAGTGACAGAAAGGGTGGAGAACTAACTACGAAACCACAATATAGACAGAGCTAGAGAAAAACACTGCTTAACAAGAGCAGAAAATAAAAGGAAAAACTTAGCAGAAAACATGCAAAACATTACATCAGTAAATTCAAAGCTAAGGCAACTGGAAACTGGAACTAACAAGGAGGGAATTAAAAACAAGAATGCAAAAATGGAAGCTACTGAAATAGGGGAAGTTCAAGAAACAAGGATGCACTAAAATAGTGCTAGCTCAGGAAAAAAGGAATTTCCACAGAACAGTGCTAGTTCAATGAACAAGGATACTGCAGTAGCTTAGGAATCAGGAACTTGATAAACAGAGGGTCAGTCAAACAAGAAGACTGCTTCAATGACCACTGCTGGACTGAAGGAATCAAAAGATTGAAAACAAAGTTGACAAGTGATCACTAGCCTTAGATGTGATCTAACTAGCACCTGCCAACCACAGGTTTGCTGATTCCTCTACCACACCTTGTTTGCAAGAGTGAAAAAAAGCAGTGAGCAAAGAATTCTAAGAATTGAGGGGCTTACTTACAAGCCCCTTGCGCAGCCGGTGTGTCACTTTTAATATGGGAAAAATGACGGATTTGTGGCGCACAGGGCTAGTAAAAAAGCCCCTGAATACTTTGGCAAGCAAAGCATAAAGGCTGCCACAAAACCCAGCATGGATCTGGAACACGAGTATTGGTACACATAACAAAGGTCAAGGGTTCTGAAACTTTTTGTGTCAGTGAGGACTAGTATTCTGGCTATCGGAAAACCTGTATCTCACAGCAAATGAGGGACCAGGAGCGCTTATAGGTCCATCATACGTGCTGCTATGAGATCAAATATGTATAACAAGAGTCTACAGCTCCTTCCAGAGAAAAAGTGGGGAAAAGATAAGAGGTCGGACAGACACTAAGGGACTGGAAGGGGGTCTGCTCCCTTAGGAAAAGGCGCCCTCGCACACCCAAATGGGCGTCATCCTTCATCATAGGGCGTGCTCTTCATCGTCTGGTGCTGCAATGCCCGACGGGCACCCACAAGGGGGCTCTTTATCAGAGTTCTTTCTTTTCCAATGCCGTATGTGAAGTGTGGGCGTAGGGCCTGTTGTGTAGATTGGTGTGAGAAAGTGAATATATTTAAGAAAGTGTGTATTACAATTGATTAAGTAATCCTCTAGAAGAGATTTTTAATAAGTGAGTCTACTTGTCCGGTTAAAAACATATTGGCTATCACCAGACACATTGATCTATGATAGCTTAACATGTTTCTTGCCATTGGTAAGTCAATAATGATCAGTTGGCAATTCGTCAGAACCAATATTGCCCTAATCTACACAGTGGTTGGAATCTGGGTATATCCAATAGTATACAATCTCAAATGACCTAGCTGTGTCATAGTTATTGATAACTTAACATTGTTTCCTTCCACTCCCTTAATGTCTGTCCGACCTCTTATCTTCCCCCCCTTTTCTGATGGAATGCAGTCCATACTCTTGTTGAATGTATAGATATGAGAAAACCTGACATGGATCTAAAAGGAATGGGCATTTCATAATATAATATCCTCCAAGAGACTGGAAATCAGTTTAAAGGGTAAAACAGAATGCCAGGAAGCTTAATTGAATATTAGGAAGGCTTCCCACAGGCAGGCCTCCCAGTGGGGGACAAGGAACAAATCATACCAACCAGGCACAATGCTAGAATGAACCCAGCTACAATGTTGTCCTGACAAACGGTCAAAGTAAGATCGGACGTAACGTTCTACGGAAGACCAATCTGACGGTAATACCCCAACTTGAGATAGTGACCTCTGGAAGGAACATCACCCTCAAGTCTATTCAATACTTGGTCCCAGTGAAATGAAGATTCTGACTGGGCACCAGATGAGACTGACAGATTGATGAGGAACCCATGAAACACACCAAGGTTCAATTCCTATATGTGACACCATGAGCCTGAGGAGAGAGAGGGAGAGCCCCCACCAAAGGAGCCAGCACATTTGTAATGACACTTGGAGAAGGTATCAGCCCCACAGCATGTTCTGAATCTCAAAATGAAGTTCCCCAGCTGCAAACTAGAGAAAGAAAAAGTGATTGGGATGGATGAGAATCTGAAAGTAGGTATCGCTCCTGTCCAGAGAAAATTTAAATGCGCTCAACAGAATGAGAAGAAGATGCAGTGAAGGGTAATCATCTTCATTTGGAAATGGTCATCCCCACATATGGATTGTCAATCAGAAGATTGAAATTCAAAGTGAAATACCATCACCATCTCCATATGGGAGCACATCCCCTGTTTCCAACGGGTGATGGGTATGGTATACATGACCCTCTTCCAAGCTCTCCAAGCATGGACTGAAGAGCATGCCTGCAGACTTCCTCAAGAGGCTAGCCAGTGATATCGCAGTTGCAATCTGGAAGGATATCTAAGAATTCCATAAAATGGACCTCAGTCATCCAGCATGTCATCACGGAGTCCTACCATACACCACAGAACACCTGAAGATGACTGCTCAACAGGAGCCTGCCCCAGAGACATAGTCAGGAGTAAGGTAGTGACTTGAAAGAGGTAGTAAATGGTGCTTACCCACAACCTTCTGATAGGACTGCTTTTTGAAGATGCTGTATGATTTCCCTGACCAACTGTGGCAGTATGAAGAGGATTCCCAGTGACAGGAGAAGGACAATTTCTTAGCGGAGGAAGCACATTGGGGCATGATCTCCCTGGCAAGGAAGGACAGTAGTGTTTAGGAATCAGACATAGACATATTTGAATCAGAATTAGACATCTGTGAGGGAGGACTAATGAAGGCTATTGAATCCAATGCTGACAATAAACAGTCAAAATTCTGCAAGAGTCCTTCTCTGGAGATTAATATGACTTAAAATGTATAAAGTGCACAATTACCCAAAGACGTTTGCAGGAGTTAATGGAAATAACAAAAATTATACCGCTTACAAAAGTACAGGTGCATTTTTAGTAGTTTGCAAAATTTCAAGAGATTTGTTTCCACACAGTTGCTGTCAGGAGGTTGTTTCAAGGCTCAGCAGTTAATGTGAAAAAGTCCTGGCCGTCTTTGCTTGACTTCCTAAATTTAGTGGCGCTCATCAATTGTAGTGAGCTGGAGTGAAAATGGAAAGATGGCAGTTACAGAGAGAAAATGGAAGTCATGTTGTTGTTTAGGAAAAGGTGTGTGGCTTTATGACAGAAGAATAAAGCTTTATAGACACAGCATTTATGCTTGGGTAGCCAGTGAAGGTTGACAGAAATACTGCTGTTCAAGCTGAGACCTAGGGTGCGATGAGTGGCCACATTCTGTATCAATTGCAATTTATGAGAAAAGAAAGTGGGAAGCCCTACAAGAGGGAATTGCAGTAGTCTATCCTGTCGATAAGAGACTGAACTAGTGTTTACTTAGAAGAACTAGGCAATATGGGAATCATTTCCCTAATGACCTTCATCCTAAGGAAGCATTCAGCAATTTGTGGATATGCTTCAAATGAGAATTGACTGTCAAAAATCACCCCTAAGTTGCATGTTTTAAAGATGGGTGTTGGATAGATTCAGGCCACCTTTTTGAGGTCTAGATGGAAGAATTGCTGAACATTCAGTATTCATTCTTCTCTGTGTTCAGCCTGAAAAAGATGACGTTCATCCAGCCTGCTACTAAACAGAGGCATCTTTTGAACAGGTCCTGAATAAGCCCATTTTCTTCTACCAGTCTTAGGGTGATTTGGGTATCATTCATATATGCATAGAACTGGAAAAATAGGATGAAATGAGATAAGCCAGGGTTGCCACACAGAGGTTGCAAAGTGTGTGGCTCAACAATGAGCCTTGTGGGACCCAGCAATTTATAGTTATAGATGAAAAACCCTGGCCTCATTGAGCGATTTACGTGAAGGGCAAAGTATGTCAGTTTTGAACATATGTATTATATGCAATGATCTGGAATCCAAAAGGCTCTTAAAAGGTCAATCAAGGCATTTTAATTCAAAAACAGAGCCCTGATTGATCCAAATAAATAGGTCGATTTTGTATTTGATTTAATTACCTTTTTTTTTATGTCCTCATTTACCACCTTGGTTTCGACTGATATCTGCCAGTCAATGAATGAAGGAGGAGTAGGATCTTTCCACTTTTTGCAAATTTCTCTGCGGGCAAGAAGGATAGAATAAAACAGAAGACATTTTGCTTGCCCTTGAACATCTGCCGAGACCCCAAAAATGACAGAAGTAAGATTCAGATTTATTTGGTTTCCTAGTGATTCCGAAAGAGTGTGGCATATAGCATCCCAAAAGAGAGCTAGGCGAGGGCATTCGAAGAACATATGGGCATCCGAAGCCGCAGGCAGTCCACATTTAGCACAAACCACAGCGTTCCCTTGAGAAAATTTTGAAAGTCTGAGGGGAGAATAGTATGCCCTGTGGAGCGTGAACAGGTGATTCCTGCGCAACCAGGCCCGCTTAACAAGATCCCACAAAAGTTTACATGAGATGCTCCATCCACAGATCTTCTATGTTGCCTCCTAACATGGTAGAACCCCACAGCTGGACTGGTAGTAAGAAGTCCCCATCAAGTTCATCCAGAATCAAATTATACCAAAGGGAGACTTTCTTTTTGGCCGGTGGATTATCTACCATCTGGGATACTAGATGACTATAGCCTCCAATAGGAAACCTATTTGCCAGAGATGGTCGAGCAAGAAAGGAATGAGTCCAACCAGCCATTTGCATATATTTAAACCTTGAAAGGTTAGGACCAATTCTACTTCTCAGGCACTCCCACCGAAGCAGACTACCCTCCGAGGATAGGTCCCCCCAAACCTCCAACCCTGCTTCTTTAAGCGGGCCACCAGACTATCACACAACCATAAGGGACTCTCTGGGAGACCCCAAAGGGGTGTCCTACTGCCAAAGTAGCTAATTTTTAGGTTAACCATTAATTTTGCCCAAGTTTTTATAAAGCCCTGCAGAATCGTCAATTGAATTTTTTTTTAACTTTTGAATGCCAAATTCAAACAAAAAACCTGACTGGCTAAGACCTTCCCCATCTAGCAAAGCCAAAAGCAGAGAGCCCACTCCAGAATCAACAGGCATCTTTAAAAGCATTCGGGCATGAGATAGTTGAAACGCCCAGGCGTACATCTGCAGGTCTGGAGCAGCCAACCCTCCCTTCTCTCCACGCCTCCTGAGTTTGTTCCAGGCAATCTTCGGAAGGTGATAAATACAAAAACTTTCAAAAGGGGGTCCAAGGGATATAAAGTTTAAAGACCCACACCTGGTTTTAACCCCAGCTCCTACTTAATATATACCAAAAGAAACACAGGGGGTCTATTCGCTAGCTATTAAAGCTACACTATCCATACAGAGTCGCCTAGATCTCAACGTGTGTGAATCACAGAGATAGTGAAAGGATGAAGACATAAGTAAAGAAGAGTGGACTCGAAACGCAAAAGAGATTGATACATTATAGAATATTCATCAGTGGCTGACCAGTCCCAAACCGTTGATATTGGGTTTCCATCAAAAGAGACTTTTTGTGATCAGTCATATCATCTGGCCAAACCCTAGTGTGTGAAAGGCTGGTCCCCTGATCATAGGGACTAAACCACACAGTGTTGATAACTTAGGATAACTTAGGATTTGGTTAATGAAACTTAGGATTTGGTTAATGAAGCATCTGAAATGACCGATCTATTGATGGTTAGAAAAAAGGTGCAACAAAACAAGAAATGTGACTTGATGGGGGCGGAGCTTGCCGGCGTCCATGAAAGACCTGTGAGCGCTGAGCTCCTCGCCTGAGCCCCTTTAATATTCGACAAAACTATCCTTTCGGCACATTGCCAGCCTTGAAAACGGCGGTGGACTCTCCATCTACGCCCCGGCCTGGTGGGGGGCCTTTCCCCGGTCGAAATCCGATGTGGTTTCGCTTCGCTGTTTGGAGGAGGGCGCAGTGGCGGACCAGGCCGTAGTCCGCGGTCTATCCTGAGGAGCCGCCCGAGCTGCGTCACGCTAAGTGCGGCCAGGGGAGCTAGAGTGGTGTCGGTCTGCCTATTTGGTGTCTGCACAACTGTTCCTGCTGTGTGTTATCAAGCCCTGTTCCCGGGAGCGGCAGTGGTGGACTGGCCCTCGTTTGTGCACTTGATGGGTGAAAGAGTGCCGATGCTTTGAGGTACAATTGGACGCTGCAGGAAGCCACCGGCGGGCTGCCGTCTCCTTGGGGAGAGTTTCATCGGCCGTTGCCTGCGTCTTGCGCGTCTTGAGAACCACTGCGGAGCTGCGGATTGGAAGTGTGCTGGAGTGTGGGGGCCCAACTGCTTGACATTGGTGTGGCCTGGTTCTGAGAGAGTGCTTGGTGGCGTGCCTCTCTGGCTCCTAGGCCTACTCGTGCTGCGGGGCGTTTGGCCGCCATCTTGGCTGCATTTCTTGCTGCGCAACGCCTCGCCCTTCGGAGCTTGCTCCCCCAGTGTCCCCCCTTCGCCCCACTGACACTCGCTGGCAATATTTTGCTGGCGGTTGAGCGCCTTGCTGAATGTCTACTAGGAACGCTATGGGGAAAGGCGATAAGAATCAACCCAAACTGTTGTTTGATCAGCGGAAAGCAAAAGGTGCAGAGGGGCCGGCCCCGGATGCCTCGCCGCGGCCTACGGCAACCGACAGTTCATTGTGTGCGGACATTCGTGAAATGCTGGGCGCCATGGAAAAGGGCTTACAGGACAGCATGGCGGCGATTGGCACAAAAATTGACGCTCTGTCCTTCAGGATGGACCGAATGTCTGAGAGGGTGGATAAACATGCTGAGCGGCTGGATATGGTGGAACGGCGGCTAACGGAAGCAGAGGAAGCCCAAACGGAATGGGATAAAGACCGCAAGCAGTTCGGACGCCTACTCCAAGTCATTCAGGACAAGACGGAGGACTTGGAGGCACGCTCACGGCGCTCCAACGTCCACATCACTGGGGTGGCGGAATCTACCAACACTGGCAAAATGGAGTTGTTCGTGGAGAAACTGCTCCAGACACTACTGGGGGAGGAGGTCTTCTCCCCTATGTTCATCGTCGAGAGGGCTCATCGCACTCTGGGGCCGAAACCGCAGACTGGAATCCCGCCGCGGCCGATCATTGCGAAACTTTTGAACTATAGGGACCGAGACTTGGCGCTCCGGCTAGCGAGGCGCTCCGGCTGGCGAGGGAGAAAGGAAATCTGCAATTCGAGGGCATGAACATCTCCCTCTATCCGGACTTCACGGCGATAGTGCAGGAGGAGAGGAAGCGCTTCGCCCCGTATAAGAAACAGATGAGAGACCTAGGGCTGGACTACGCCATGTTGTACCCGGCGAGACTCCGAATCAACAAACAGGGACACTCGCACTTTTTCACTGACCCGGCGAACCTGAAAAAATCTCTGAAGGAGTGGGCCAAGGAACAACGCAACAGCCCGAGGGGCCAACGTGAGGACGCTGAGGAGGCCGCTTCCATGGACGGTCAGGGGTAATCTAATTTGTGGATTCTTCTCTGGGTCGGCTGGGCCCCTTCCGAGTGTTTATCTCTGCTACAGGTGCTGTGACCCTACTTAATAGACAATGTGGGGTGTACTCTTGCTATTAGTGGACTGCAATAGGGTTGTGGCGTCAACACGTCTTACTGTTAGCTGGTAGCTTTGGGGAAGGCTCTCCCGCGCGTGGGAGACTTGTTCTTTGACTGTGTGTTTTTTGGCTGGTGAGGGTGCTGAATGGTACTGGGGGGTGGGATGGTGGAGCCACCGAGGTCTGAGGTCCTAGACCTAATTGTACTGTGGTCCAGCTGGCAACCTCTGCCCCTGCGCTTTCGGCCTTTGGCTCTCCTGAGGGCCCTTGGGTTTGTAGTGTTTTTCATTGGGGTGGGAGGATGGTGGGTGGTGGTGGGACTTGTCTGACCGGGTTGGGGTTGGTCGGCTGTGGGTGGGTGGGTGGTTGCTCTATTCTTCTCTTGTTGACCATGTTATGTAGGTCTTTCGGGGTCTGTTGGGGGGAGGGTTTAGTGAGGCCTGCTACTGGATTATGTCTACTGTGCCACCTGTGCTACCCTGATTTGTTCCCTGTCCTACAATGGTGGACGTTGAGTCTCTAGGGCCGGAGAGTGGCCCCAACTCTCTCAGACTGCTGTCTTGGAATGTGAGGGGGCTGAATGATTTCCGTAAACTTAGGAAGGTAATAGCTTATTTGCAGCGGCACCGGGTTGATCTCGCCTTGCTCCAAGAAACCCACCTGCCTCTGACTAGTCCTATGTTACAGACCAGGGGTCTTGGGAGTGCTTGTGTTGCTGCAGGGTTCACTACACATGCAAGAGGTGTGCTCACGTGGGCTAATCCCAAATCTCAGTTGACACTGCAGAAGGTTGTTGTGGACCCGGAGGGTCGGTATGCTGTTGCCCGCTGTGTGGGGAAAGGCCACGATTTGTTGGTTGTGAATGTGTATGGCCCCAATTACGACACACCCGCTTTTTACACCTCGCTGGCGGACCTCTGTAGACAGTATGAGGGCTCCAGGTTGCTATGGGGGGGAGACTTCAATTTTGTGTTGAACCCGGAGTTGGATAGGTCGGCTGGCGCTCCCAGGACCCCGGCGGCCTCGGCATTGCTTATGCATGCGGAGCTAGTGAAACTCGATCTGCTGGATGTGTGGCGTCATGTGATAATTATGAATGCTTGAATAAATACACAAATGATATATATCTTCCAAAAACAATTTTCCGGCTTTCTTTTTAGACTGAACATAAGTAATATGTGTGCTATATTGGTAGAATTTGCTGTTTGATAAACGTCCATATTGGTTGGCCTATGTCCAGTGATCTGATTTCCTGTTTTGATTATATCTGTGTGATTGGTATTGCTAAACAACAAGAAGCCTGGCACTAGTAGTACACTCTTTACCAACTTGGTGGCTAACTCGTGGGACATCTTTACCTTGTAATGTGTGGCGTCATAGGCACCCGGGGAAAGGTGGATTCACTCACTACTCAGCCTATCATAATGTACACACGAGGATTGATTATTGGTTTGTCTCCCGCTCCCTCCTTAACTCCGTGAAGGGGTGTGCTGTGTTGCCCCGCACGTTGTCTGACCACTCGCCACTGCTTTTGCTACTGGAGGCCCCGGCTAGAAGGATACCCCCGTTCACCTGGAGGTTCCCCCCGTATTCACTTCTGGATGAGGCCTTCAGAGGGGAATTGGCTGAGGATATAGATACGTACTTTTCGACTAATGTGGGGTCGGTGGATAGTGTCCAGGTGCTCTGGGATGCATTCAAAGTGTACATACGGGGGATGACGATGGCCAAACACTCAGGGGTGCTTAAGGCTATCAGGCAGCGGTTGAAATATCTGGAAACTCAGTTGTCTGATCTGGAACGTCAAGCGGGGGTGCAGGAGATGCGAACATAACTGAAAGGCTTAAGCCCCTGCTATCGGAATTCCATGAGGAGGCGGATAGGGAGATACGACATATGGGAAAGTACGCCACGGCACGCACGTATGGGGAACAGGACCGCCCTGGCTCCCTGCTTGCTAAACTGATGCGAAATAGCAGGCCGCCCCTGGAGATCGAGGAGTTATTAACAGCTAGTGGTGATGTGGTGACTGGGGAACAGGATATACTGGCGGAATTCAATGCTTATTATACCGCATTGTATACGTCGAGATCTGGCCACCTAGAGGAGGAAATAGACGACTATCTGAGTTACATCCAGATGCCCTTTTTAGCTGATTGGCAACGAGAATTTCTGATGGCGCCATTCCAGAAAGAGGAGATCACGGAGGCGCTGGAGGGGATGAGGTCAGGCAGCGCTCCAGGGTCGGACGGCCTTACGGTGGCCTTCTATAAGGCTTTTCAAGACAAATTGGTACCCTACTTGATGCTCCTTTTTGACGACATTTGTCAACAGGGTAGCATGTCGAAGTCTATGAGGGAGGCGCTTCTCATCACCATCCGAAGCCGGGAAAGCCCCCCAACGAGTGTGGCTCATATAGGCCGCTCTCACTGATTAACGTAGACGCCAAATTATATGTAAAGGTCTTGGCGGCACGGTTGGCTCTACTTGTCCCAGAATTGGTTGCCCCGGAACAGGCAGGGTTTGTTCCCGCCCGGAACTTGACTTATAATATTTGTACGGTGCTAGGCACCATTCAGCATGTCCGGCAAGAGAACAAGGCTGTGGCTATTTTCCTGGATATGGAAAAGGCCTTTGACTCAGTGGAGTGGCCGTTTATGCTCAGGGTTCTGCGTAGGTATGGGCTCGGCGAACCCTTCCTTCAGATGCTAGGGGCCCTGTACTACAAGCTGACTGCGTGGCTAAAGATAGGGAACTCGGTCACTGCCCCGATTGAGATCAGTAGGGGCACTCGGCAGGGCTGCCCCCTCTCCCCACTTCTGTATGCTCTGGTGGCGGAACCCCTGGCCTGCGCTATTAGGGAATACCACAGGTTCGAGGGGATCAACTTCCCTTCTTATCAGATTGGCATATCGACATATGCTGACGACACTCTGTTGTATGTCCGAGAGCCGGAGGTGAATCTGTCGGCTGTCTTGCGGGAAGTGGTGAGGTTCGGAGCCCTTTCGGGCCTTCGGGTCAATTGGAACAAATCTGTGGCGTTGCCTCTGACTCCAGTGACCCTCCCATTTGACTCGGAATACCCGTTGCAATGGACCACGGACTCTATACGTTATTTAGGGATCCGTATTCACACTGATCCCGAGATCCTGATACGCGAGAACTATGGGGTTGCGTACTCTAAGCTAGTGGATGACGTAGAGGTGTGGTGCAGGCTCCCGCTGTCCCTAATGGGCAGGATAGCAATTATGAAGATGGTGGTTCTCCCTAGGTTCCTCTTTCTCTTTGCTAACATACCTGTCGTACTCTCAAAGGCCTTTTTTCGTCAGCTTACGCAGACGCTTATCAGACTTGCGTGGGGGGGGGCAAACAGCCGAGGGTTCGATGGCAAACTCTAATGCTTCCCTATGAACGCGGGGGTCTGGGAGCTCCTGATCTAGAAAGGTACTACAGGATAGCACAAGGGGCTCATCTCCACACCTGGATCCATGGGGACCCTGGCATCCCGCATGTGAAGCTGGAGCGCCTCTTTGCGGACCCCACCCCGCTTCCGGCCACAATATGCTGTCCTGTCGATCGCAGGGTTGGTAATTTGGACTCAATTGCCGCCATAAACCACGCTTGGCATGAGCTAGTCCGCTCCCGTGAGAGCGAGCTGTTGTACTCTCCCCTTCTGAGAGTGGAATGGGCGGTGTGGTTGGCCCCGCTGACAGAGAAGGGTGTCCTGAAGGCATTACGGGACTTGGGCATAGAAAAGATGGGGGACTTCTTTTTGAACGGCACAGTGAAGACGTCGCAACAAGTCCTCCAATCCCACTCTGGAAAGACGCTGTTGCACAGCTTCCAATACCACCGGGTCCGTAGGGCGCTGCAGGGGTTGCTGGGGCCGGAATTGGCAGAGCCGCAGGAAGTGCCGGAGCTCACGTACGTTATTCAGAACCCCTCGTCCCGTAAATTGGTAACTAATCTTAAGAAACTGGGGGACCGGCACCGGCAGTAGCCTCTCTCCAAGGCCAGATTGGACTGGCAGTGTGATCTTCAGTTGACGATCTCGGATGAGATGTGGCAATACTGCTGTACGAACACTAGGAAGATTTCACTTAATAGTAGACATCGTCTGATACATTTTAAATATTTACAGCGGGTCTACTACACACCGGACAGATTACATAGATACGGTTTGCGGGAGTCGGCGGAGTGTGAGCGATGCCATTTTCCCACAGCTGATTTCTTACATATGTCCTGGACTTGCCCTAGTATCCATAAGTTTTGGCGGGAGGTATTCTCGGAACTTAGTTCTATGCTGGGTACGGAGGTTCTGCCGTGCCCGGCTCTGGCGCTGCTGGGTTTTTCCAAACCGTTGCCAGTGGCGGTGCGGCGCTTGGCTGATATGGCCTTGCTGACGGCCAAGCGCCTGGTTGCGTTGTGCGGGATGAGGGGGTCGGTTCCTACTAAAAGGCGCTGGGAGACGGATTTGCTGTATTGCTGTACGCAATCTGAGGTGTATAACGAACTGCTTCCCCCAAAGAGTCGCCCTAGGAATTTCTGGGGGTTATATAGGGAATATCAGTGCGCTAAGGGGGGCGGTGAATCAGACCCCGAAGGGGAGGAGTTGGATGAGCTGCAGGAGGGCGGGGTGGAGACGGCGGAGGCTGGCATGATGCATGGTTGACTGTCCCCTTCTCGGAGGTGGTTGTCTGGTTCCATCCGGGTGTCAGTTGAGAAGTTGAGTGCGTGAGTCTCCGGGACGGTTGTGCTGGGAGGGTGGCCTTAGTGGTCCCTTTTGAATTCTGCATCTCACCATTGGGCCCTCGAGTCCTTCGCCATGGGTACTAAGTTCATCTATAGAATCAGTAGTTAGTGCAGGTGGGTGGGTGGACACGGGTACGGGTAGGCTGGCTTGTTTGTAGAGTGGGGGTTTGTTTAGATGTGGGTTTATTGCACCCTTTTTCCTCCCTCTCTCAGGATATTTTGTTACTATGATTCCGAGACTTTGTTTAGCACACACGAATTAACTGCATTATTTTTTGCACACCGAACTATGGTCATGGGTGTCGGCACCAGTATTAACTACTTTATTTTTGATGTCAGTCATAAGCTATTTCCACAGAACGGTCTTCTTTTTCTTTCTTTCATATGTGTACGCCGCCAGGCCCCCGGGATGCTGGCATTACGGCTGTGTATGCGACTACTGACCATTGACCCAGGTGCTATCTATTGTTGCCGCCGGCCTCCGGGTTGTAGGCGATGAGTGCTGTGTGCCTACTTCAAAGGTGTAATAAAGTATAAATTTAACAAAAAAAAAATGCCGTGGGATTAGATACCCAATAGGCAGAAATATGTTGGCCCATGTACAGACAGATATTTGTTACTGTCTTCTTGCACTGTTCTGTTTTTAATTAGGAGGCATGTCACGTCCATAGAATAAGTTCCATCCTATTTTAAAGTCACATTTCTTGTTTTGTTGCACCTTTTTTCTAACCATCAATAGATCGGTCATTTCGGATGTTTCATTAAAGTTGGTGGACCAAATCCTAAGTTATCAACACTGTGTGGTTTAGTCCCTATGATCAGGGGACCAGCCTTTCACACACTAGGGTTTGGCCAGATGATATGACTGATCACAAAAAGTCTCTTTTGATGGAAACCCTATATCAACGGTTTGGGACTGGTCAGCCACTGATGAATATTCTATAATGTATCGATCTCTTTTGCGTTTCGAGTCCACTCTTCTTTACTTATGTCTTCATCCTTTCACTATCTCTGTGATTCACACACGTTGAGATCTAGGCGACTCTGTATGGATAGTGTAGCTTTAATAGCTAGCGAATAGACCCCCTGTGTTTCTTTTGGTATATATTAAGTAGGAGCTGGGGATAAAACCAGGTGTGGGTCTTTAAACTTTATATCCCTTGGACCCCCCCTTTGAAAGTTTTTGTATTTATCAGTAAGGAGCAGCTGTTTGGCTGCGGGTCCGTGCTGTACTACCATACTATTGATGGCGTAGAGCAAGTTACTAGATATTAGGACTGCTAACTGACACTGAGAGTGGGTTGACCACAGATTTCAGTGTTGACTAGGTTCTGGTGTCCCTGATATATTTCTCTGACATAACTCTCTAAACAATCATGGCAGAAATTAGTGGCCTCGCATATGATGATGCTACATATAAGTCCATTTTGGACAGCATGCCGAGTGTCCTAGATACATCTACTACAGTTACCACGAACATAGGAGATGACTGGGCCAAAGTTCAAGTTTTAAAAAAATCACATGCTCGGACTTTGGTCCATGGTATAGCCATGGCAGAATATTTAAGAGTCAGCTGTGCTCCACCTGGGCTAGTGGTCTCTAATGCCCCCCGACTTTTCCTACAAGATAAGGATTTTCTGAAGGACTGGTCGTTAATAGCATGGAGATGCACTAGAGACTGGCTCATACTGATTATCAGCACAGCTAAAAGGATAGCTGACACTATTCTTGTAGAAATACAGGTCTTAGAAGCAGCTATACGAACAACGATAACCCCCATCGTGTTCAAAAAACAGCAGGATGAATCTAACAAATCTTCAGGTGAGTTCCATGAAACTATCCTGCAAGCCAAATTGAACAAATTCAAGAAAGATCTAGGTAAATGGAAGCACGAACGTGTGTATCCCTACACAAGTGATACTTATACACCACCTGTGTTTAGGAACAATGGCAGACGCTTTGGTTCAAATTACTCTAGCTCAGGATCTGAAAGTAGTGATCCAGACAACACTTACACGAGCACACCAAGTTTCCAACAACGTGGGAGGGGGAGGGGGAGCAGACCCTATTCATATGGCAACCAACAATACCAGCAGTGGTGGCCACCTAATCCTTGGGGTTTCCCCCCTAACCAACATCCTTATCCAGGAGTACCACCACCGCCTCCAAATTTTCAAGGGTTTCCAAATGCCTATAACCCGCAACATTTTTTAGGGTTTGGTCCCCGCCGACCCAGAGGAAAAAGGAGAGCGGCACAAAACACGGGGGTACAATGGCAAGACCAGACAGGCCCACACACGGGGACAAGGAGCCAGACTGCCAAGAACCAGAAAGCAGGTCCATCAGGGAATCCTCCCTCGTAGTCAACTTATCCTCCAAGACACTAACTACACGTGAGGAAGAGGTATTGAATAAAGGCCTAGGGTTCGTCAAGACGAATCATGGGGACCCATTCACTTTTCAATGCGAACTCAGCCAATTTTTTTAGAAAACTGAGACTTCACTATCTCTGCAAAGATAAGAACACCGAGGAAAGCCAGATGACAGTCACTAACACTGGATTGAAAAACAAATCCAGATTTCAGCCACCTTTACACACTGTTCCGCCCCAGGTTCTAGCATTTGAACAAGCGGTAGCTGAAGAGATCACTGGACTATGGGATAAGAACATCAGGTCATACAATAACCTGAGTAAAATAGATCAAATGACACTGAAAACATTGTCCGAGGACCAGTCAATAACTATAAAGCCCGCAGACAAGGGCGGCTCTATAGTTATTTTGAACACTACGGATTACAAAAATGAATGTTATAGACAACTTGATAACAGTCAAGCATATTCCCTTCTGACTGCAGATCCCACGGAGGATATCACTAGGCAGATAAAGCATCTAGTTGAAGAGGCACTCTCTGAGGGATGGATCACTCAGAACAAAGCAACTTTCTTGGTCTCCAAACATCCGATAACACCTTACTTTTACCTACTGCCAAAGGTACATAAGCCACAGAGGCCACCTCCTGGTAGGCCTATTATATCTGGCATAGGGTCGGTATTGGAGCCGCTGTCGACTTTTGTGGACCATTTCCTGCGGCCAATTGTACAACAGATGCCTACATACTTGCAGGATACCAAAGATGTGCTGAGAGTTTTACCACAAATAGATTTTGACATTGAAAGAGACCTGTTGGTCTCTTTAGACTAAGCATGGGCGGAAAATCCGTTTCGCTCGCGGATTTTGCGGATTTTCGGTAAATTCGCAATCCGCGAGATTCGCGAATCTCCCGCAAAATCCGCAAATCCGCGAGCAGCGGATTTTATGGCTTGCTCGCACTGTTCGCGTGAGTTCGCGGCTTCCCAGTACAACTTCGCGCCCCGCGAATAAGCGCAAAATTGCAGAAATACGATCTTAGCAAAACTGAAACTACTTACCAGGTTCAAAAGTTCAGGCTCATCATTAGTAGCCATTTCCTGTAGTGCTTCCTGAGGGGCCCCTCCAGAGTTCAGTTGCCAGTTGCAACTATTATGTGACCCTGCTCTGAACCTCAGAATAGTTACACATATGCCACAAAGGTCCTGAATTACAGCTAAGGGAGACAAGCAGGAGCCAGGCTGGAAGTTCAAATCCATTAATCAGCCCCTAATTCATTATTGTCAGTTGGGGCAGGGCAGGTGTTGTAACTAATTTTGCAACAATGAAAGCACTTAGCAAGTGCAAAAGATCACTAATCAGGAAGCACTAAGGAAGCAGGTGCCAGCTAAAAAAATATTCTGTGACACATTAATCAGCCCCAAATTAATTCAGGTCACTTGAGGCAGGGAAGGTGTGCTTGCTTTGCCACAATAATGTACACTGACTGGACAACCAGAGGGTGCTGTGATGAAACAGAGGGTGGCATGGGTGGGCCAGAGGGTGGCATGAGTAGTCAGAGAGTGGCAGTGGTGACAGAGAGTGGCAGTGATGAAGAAGAGTGTCCCAAACAGGCTGGACACGTAGAAACAACAAGATCGCGAAACTTGCGACCCGACAGGTAAGTTCGCGTTTTGCAAAATTGTACAAAACCCTCGCGAACTGGCAGAAACCCGCGCGAACACAAAAAAAAAACGCAAATTCGCGAGAATTCGCGGATTTTGCGGAATGCGAGTTCGCAAATCCGCAAAATTCGCGAACGCGAGATTCGCAAAATTCGCCCATGCTTACTTTAGACGTAGAATCTCTGTACAACTCTATCCCTCAGGATGAGACTCTAGAAGTTGTAACATCCATCCTGAGGGATAGCATAGGGGACACCATCACACCAGTACCCTTCATAATGGCCTTAGCGACTCTGGCCATGAAAAGTAATTTTTTCAGACATGAAGACAAGCTGTTTCTCCAGATCTCTGGAACCAGTATGGGCAGCGTTTTCGCGCCAAGTCTGGCGAACCTTTATGTACACCGGTTCGAACAACAACACGTGTTAACCCCCACCAACCCCTTCCACACCTCTATCAGGTGGTGGAAACTTTATATTGATGACGTTTTGGTGGTGTGGAGGGGAACGCTTGACTCTGCTAACCAATTCCATCAATGGTTAAATAGCAAAAATCAGTTCCTGAAATTTACTATGGAAGCCAACAGAGACAGAATAGCTTTCCTTGATTTGTCAATCTATGGCACTCCTGCAGGCTTACAGAGTGAACTCTACAGGAAACCTATGGCACGAAATTCACTTCTCCTGTATGAGAGCTATCACCCTAAGTCCTTACGCCAAAATTTACCTTATGGTCAATTTCTGCGTGTTCGCAGAAATTGTTCCAATAGAGAGGACTTTGAGACACATGCTGACAACCTGGGTCAACAATTGAGGGATAGGCATTACCCTAAGTTGCTCATTAAGCAATCGAGAAAAAGAGCTTTTAATAATAACAGAGAGGCTCTTCTCGAAGCTCCATGTGTCAAACCACCCTTGGAAAGACTCACGTTCGTGAGCACCTTTAACACCAGAAGTAATGCAATTCAAAAGATAGTGAAAAGACATTGGCGCCTTTTGAATCATGGTAAAGACAAAATAGCACAACCTCTGTTTGCATTTAAAAGGGCCACCAGCATTCGGGTTCGCTTGGTTCATACACGTCCAAAAGAGACTCCTAAGAAATTAGGTGAAACCCTTTGGGATCTCCCTCCGGTGGTCGGTCACCATCCATGTGGCACGTGTTCGGTATGCCCACAGACTAGACACACAAAGGAGATTGACATAGGGACAAATAGACCTTGGCTACAGAATAATTTCAGCAACTGCAACAGTACCAACCTGATTTATATGCTGATTTGCCCGTGTTCTACACGATATGTAGGAATTACCACTAGGCGGGTTCGAACGAGAATACTGGAACACAAGAGCTCATTCCGGTGTAAGAAAAGCCATACTAGGCTTACCAGACATTTTTTGGAACAGGCACACCACGAAACGGATTTCCAATGGACAGTGTTAGAAAAACCGCACATACCTAGCCATATAAGTGATGTGCCTCGATATCTATTCAGAAAAGAACAGCAATGGATTTACAAGCTTCAGTCAGACAAAAGGGGACTTAACGATGAGATTCCGTGGACCTTGCTATAACATCTTATCTTGAGAGTACAAAAGGGATTAACAGATAGCCATATTCGGATAGGCTAATGTAAGCAGCGATATCTGCTGTACAACGAAAGATGTCTCTATCGCAGCATGGGAGTGTCGCAGCCCCTATAGAGTGGTGGCCACATTTTCACATACTGGGCTATTTTCACTGAGAGGTTCCTAAGTACAACATATGAGGTCTAGTAGCATAACAGTAAAAATATGATTGGCCATCTACATACATTATACTACCTTCCTTACAGTGCACATGGTCTTCACCACTATGAAATGTATATTCAAACATTTGGCTATATACATTAATTAATGGTTTTTTGTTATGCCATAACACGCAGCTTGGCTATACAATTCTGGCAAGCTCATAATCGACAATCCCCTTATGTGGCTACAGCCTTGACTATTCGCGTTATTCAGGACTACTATCATGCCCTGCGGGATGTCATTCAGTAGTCTTTAGGTCGAGATCTCGCGATATTTCGTCATACACAGTATTCCATTCATCTGTACTTTAACTACATCTTTCCATACTGTCAATGTGGTATGGCAGAGGGTTTACACTAGATATACACCGAGTGAGAATCGTTTTCAAATATTGATCCACTTTATAACCGGCACTTGAGTCCCTACCTCGTATGACGGCGCCAGAACTACAAATATGGCCGCTATGACGAGATTTAGTAGTCTTTCGCGCGCACTCACGCGCTACTACAGAACAACCACGGATAAACTACTAAGATGGCCGCGATGATGCAGCCTTGTAGTTTCTACGTGTGGTTCACGCGTTATTTCAGACGCTTTTTCGAACGCAAAGTAGTGCGCTCCCTACAAAGACCTAAAAATACAATATACAAACATGATTTATCATCTAACACTCAGAAAGGTACTGTCCCTCTTGTTAGGGGAATAGAATTAGATACCAGACAATCTATAACGAACATTGGGGTTACACGCTATATACTAGGTAGGAGGAGGGGTACAACACAAACTATCCTCCTTGGCCTATTTATACTCTGTTCACACTTAGGTCGGTTCCTCCCCCAAGCCTCAGATGACAGCTTGTGGCACCGATGGATAGGTAAGTGAGAACATTGACTGCCTAGATACTATAGAGGTGGTTTGACAATGTGTATAAGTTATCTTTGGATTAGAGTACTGCTGGGATTTATACCAGTAGATGTCAGAGACAGTATATTTTTTTGGGATACTATGGTACTGGGTCCACTGGGTCTTTTATTGACTCACTTCAGTTTTTAAAGTCTGGGAAATAGGGTAATAAATATAGAAAGGAGTCTGACACATAGTGATAGGCTAATATATTTTAGTTTTATTATGCGACATTCCTCTTTTCTTCCCTATACCAGTGCGGGGCCTCCTATCCCTGAGCAGCGTCCAGGTGAGGTGAGGTAGCTTCACCCATCAGTCAGGGTGAGCATGTAATATATTACTTTTTTCACACATTGTTGGTGTATTTGAGTGGACGAAATGTATTGAGAATTGATACAATCAATATACATAGTTAATTTATGATGTGCTTTCCTTCGCAGGATTCACTATAATACGAGTGAGTCGGAGGGTGACAACACATGGGCAGTACAGGTTGTACCGTATTGAACCATTTCTTTTGAGTTTATCAAAATGTTTTGGTTTTTTGGTGAAGGTGATCTTTTTTCACTGGTAAGAGTGCAACGAGTAGAAGAACAGAGGCCCTGATGAATGCCGTGGGATTAGATACCCAATAGGCAGAAATATGTTGGCCCATGTACAGACAGATATTTGTTACTGTCTTCTTGCACTGTTCTGTTTTTAATTAGGAGGCATGTCACGTCCATAGAATAAGTTCCATCCTATTTTAAAGTCACATTTCTTGTTTTGTTGCACCTTTTTTCTAACCATCAATAGATCGGTCATTTCGGATGTTTCATTAAAGTTGGTGGACCAAATCCTAAGTTATCAACACTGTGTGGTTTAGTCCCTATGATCAGGGGACCAGCCTTTCACACACTAGGGTTTGGCCAGATGATATGACTGATCACAAAAAATCTCTTTTGATGGAAACCCTATATCAACGGTTTGGGACTGGTCAGCCACTGATGAATATTCTATAATGTATCGATCTCTTTTGCGTTTTGAGTCCACTCTTCTTTACTTATGTCTTCATCCTAACACTATCTCTGTGATTCACACACGTTGAGATCTAGGCGACTCTGTATGGATAGTGTAGCTTTAATAGCTAGCGAATAGACCCCCTGTGTTTCTTTTGGTATATAATCCTCGGAAGGTGCCCGTTCCAAATAAAGGAAGAGATATCCGCCTGCAGCTTTGCTATCATGGAAGGATCAAAATAAAGAGGAATCGTGTTAAATAAAAAAGAGACTTTGGGTAAAATGGTAATTTTGATCAAATTTACTCTCCCCAAAAGGGATAACGGTAGTTGAGCCCAAGATCGCATTAACTACTGACAGTGCTTTGCCACTGCAGAGAAGTTAGAGGCTACTTACTGATTTATATCCCTTATGATATTTAAGCCTAGATACCGCATAGAAGACCCTGGCTGGATACCAATTTCACAGTGGTCATCATTCCAAATTAAAATCTCAGTTTTTGAGGCATTTACCTCATACCCAGATACTTCTCCAAAACTTGTGCTACTTCCAATACTGCTGGAAGTGCGGATTGTGCATCTGAAGAAAGGATAAGTACATTGTCCGCATAGAGGGCTACCTTCCTCTCCCATCCCCTATAAGAAAATGGCTTGATATTATTATCATCCCTCTAGCGTTGAGCGAGGGGCTCGATATACAAATCAAATAGGAGAGGGGAGAGTGGGCAGCCCTGCCTCGTCCCCCTCGAGATGTTAAAGGGGTCCGATAGGACTCCGTTAACCAAAACCCGAGCAGTGGGGTTATGATACAAAAGGCTAATGGCTCGTCGGAAAGCCCCCCCAATATTGAACTTAGCCAGGGCCTCCGACAGGTATATCCAATTTACCCTGTCGAAGGCCTTGGTGGCATCCAATGTTACAACATCCAGGGGAAGGGACACAGCTGTAGCCATATCAATGGCGCCTATTAGATCATATGTTAATTCATAAAGCTGTCGCCCCTTTACGAACCCCTTCTGATCATGGTGTAGCAGATCGGGAGCCACCCCTGCCAGCCTCCTTGCCAGAACAGTAGCAAAGATCTTTTAATCTACATTTAAGATTGAAATTGGTCTATAAGACCCACAAACGGAGGCTGGCTTACCTGGTTTCAAGACAAGGGTAATGGAAGCACCATTCCAAGATTCAGGGGGAGGCTGACCATCCAACAAAATTAGATTGAATAAAGTGGCAAGAGGTGATGTTATTTCTTGTTCTAATAGTTTAAAGATTTCCACCGGTAGGCCGTCAGGTCCTGCCGCTTTCCCTTTCTTACCACTTCGGATGGCTGCCCTGACCCCCTCCTCAGAAATCTCGCTATCCAAAAGGATACTCTGCTCAACAGAAAGGGCCGGGAGGCGAATCTTACTCAGCCAGTGCTTAACTGTTTCGGGGTTGATGATTTTATCTTCGTGATATATCTCCTGGAAGAACTCTCTAAAGGCTAATATTATGCCCTCATCCGAAGAGATTATAGAATTACTTGTGGCTATTGACGCAATATTATTGCGGGCCTGATATGTTTTAGCCTCCAAAACAGCAACTTCCCTGCCCCTTCCCCATATTGGAAATGGGCTAATTTACTGGCCTCCCATCTTTGCTGAACTCTCTTGCCCAAAACGGAACCCAACTGCGCTTTTAAGACAAGCAATTTATCCTGAAGTGGTTTTAAATCTGAGTCCATAGAAGCTGCCATGGCATCGATATCTACTTGTGCTTTAACAATGTCAGCCTCAATGGATACAACTTCCGCCTTATATTGTTTAGAACGAAAGGAAACCTTGCCTGTGATAAGGCCCTTAAAAAAAAGCCTTAAAGGAGTCCCAGACCACTCTAGCCGGCGCCGAACCACTATTTATGCTCATAAAACTTTGAACCTTACTCTTAAGAAAGGAGATTTATCCTGGAGAGGGTCCAAGACTATATTAAAATCACCCGCCCAAATGGTTGGCTCCGGAGAAGACAAAAGGTGAGCAAAAATGGACTGTAATGAAGAGGGATCATCGATATTAGGCCCATAGTATCCAACAAGTGTATATTGGGCCCCAGAGATGACCACTGTAGCAATGACCCACCTGCCCCCTGGGTCCGCCATCTGGGCAATTAACCTCGCTTTAAGCTGTTTTTAAAAAATAATCAATACCCATCTAATGTTGGAATTCTGTGAAGAGGACACCGCAAAGTCAATCCAACTATTTTTCTTAACTAGGGCTAGAGAGTAGGCATGTGTCAAATGGGTCTCCTGAAGTATAACTACCTGCTCATCTGAGTCACGCAAATACTGCAAGATTTTGTCTGCTCTTGATTTGGTGCGCAGGCCGTTGACATTCCAGGAAATAACTCTAATGCCCCCATAAATTATGCCTGAAGCTCTGCCTAGATGCCCTCGCAGAAGGAAGATAACCACCTTACACCATACAAAAACCATAATCAAATCAGACAGCAACTTTTGAAATCCAACTAACTTCAGATGAAAAATGAGGAACTTTTTATTTTTGCACCACCACCCCTCCCCCATCCTACCCCCGTGACCCCCCGGTCCCCCTCCACCCCTCCCATGGAGAACCCTTGCTATCAAGTCCAGTATATAGCACCCCTTCCCACGTTCCCGCGAGAAGTACTCCAACCCAACTCTAAGTGTGTCATATGATGTCATATGGTGACCGACTATAATAATGGTCAAAAGAGTTAGAGATATTGGGTATAGCACTCGACAAAGCTAAACTAGACTAGACAATACTCTATTTTACAATCCATAATACATATGTAGGGCCCCCCCAAATTTGTGACTTATTTTTATATTTTGTTTTTATGTTAATTATGTTGAGAAAACAGATTTTTCCTTTTTTCTCTTTTTTTATTTTTTATTTTAGAGTGAAATTTAGGGGAGAAAAACCCCCGGAACTAGCCCAGGGAGCCCTTATTGTCAAGAGATAGCAACAACTCATCTGCTGCCTGCACTGATCTTACATTGAACATCTTATTATTGTGCATAATTTTTAAGGCAGCATGAAACATCAGTTGGGCTGTTGCTCCCAGCCCCCTGAAGGCGTCCAGTTGCCTCCCATTGATTTAATTACCTTTGTGATCCTGTATTACTTTGTACCTGTATTTTAGCTGGTTTTTCATTTCACTGAGAGGTCTTAACTTCATCATTTTTTGGAGCTGGAACTTAAACGAGAATATATAGTGACTGGTTTACAAAAAAAGTAGTAAATCTGCACCCATAAAAGTAGTTAGTGAATGGGTACAAATTTACTACTTTTTGGAATTCACAAACTTTTGCAGTTCTGGGCTTGGAAAGCGACTCCATGCTTAGGTTTCTAGGCATACACTTGGGAATCAGACCCCCAAAAGGTGATGGAGAAAATGCTTGGATATCGTCTAACCACTGGCAATTGCTTGTGGTAGTATTCTAACTAGGCCTGGGTTAAATGTTATTTATAATAAGCCGGGCTAATTTACAAAGATTTCCCGTTACTCTTTTAATACTTCATTCTCCTCTTCATCCTCTCCTTTATAGTGCCAAGATGTTTGGAGTCCCACAGCAAGAAGCTAGCCTGCTGTCTTGAGGCTGCCAATCCATTCAGGATTTGTATCTTGTGATTGTACATATGGAATATTGTATTCAAAACCGGGCACCCTCTCAGTAAATAAGAAAATAAAAAGACTGGCAACCAAATAACTTCCAATTAGGGATGGAAAATTGAGTTAATAATTAAGAGTTGAGGTCAATCTAATTGTCCTTTGATATGGGAGCACACGAGAGAACTTAATTACCCATTAAATGTAAATAAATGTACAAGTATTAACTCGGAGCCTGTGCAGCTAGGGAACATTATAAAGACATGGGCACTCAATGGAAGGTATGTAGAAAGACAATGGTCCTTGACTATTGATCAAAATGAATTCTTATCTGAAAATCTTTTCTAATTTTGTAAATGCAGTTAAATCTGCATGCTTTAACTCAAGCTGGTGGGGGGGATATATTCAATTTCACACTGGTTTTATATACATTAAATGCAAGAAAAGAAGGTAGTACCCAAGATCAAAGAAAAAGGATTGTAACCACACTTCGGATATTTGTACTGACCAAATTTACATATTTATTTACAGTTTCATAAAACAATTGTAGTTATAGACGGCGCAAGATTCAGTGAGGAAAAGAAAGGGGTGCTCAAGTGTTTAGAAAGAAAAAGAAAAGCGTATTATACTGTACAATTCCAATATTTACAACAAACAAAAGCGGGGAACCTTCCGCTTTTAAAATTGGCCTGTCCACACGGTTTTGAGGAAAAAGGGGTGGGACAATATAGGTACAGGCACACAAGTTGAAAGGCGTCGACGTTTCGACCCTGGTGCTCTAGGGATATTTGGGGCCTCGGCTGCGGGTCTTCTTCAGGACAGGGGGCAGGAATGGGAATGGGGGGAAGCTTGGCCGTGATCAGGTTCCTTAGTCTGGTTGGGAACACCAATGAAGCTTGTCAGGGGGAAAGGAATTGCGTCCCGGCTTCCAGGGGGTGGTCACCTTTTGATCTCAAGGTGATCTGGTATAGATTCACTTGACTGGTCAACTTGTTCTTTGTGTAAAGTGACCACTATCTGTGGTTGAGATGGAAGGTCCAACCGGTGCCCCCACGGGCGGCCCGGTGGTGAGAGAGTTGGAATTGACCACGTTTCCTCTTTGTATATATTTGATATGTTATCTTTTTTAAGGTCCGGTACTTCCGTCACCTCGGTAGGAAGGTTGGGATCTCTCTAAACCACGAGCAGTTTTTTACGTGATGCACTCCAAACAGCGGACAGCGTTCGAATACGGCACTCAATGGAAGGAACAAGGATGAATGACTGTGATCACAGGTGGGATACATTGTTATCTTTTTTTTCCTACAAGTAAGATGATACAGTGCTGTTCAGATTGTGATATGTGGCAACAGGTAGAATGTTTATCTTCCTGCAATGAATTAAGACCGGCTGAGTTCCCTGTGACATTTTTTTATACCTTTCCATATATCACCAAGAATCATCAGATTGACTATTCTCTTTCAAAGTGATTACTCAAATTGACTTGGTCAACCCACTCAAAAATGTAATTGGGATATGTACAAGAGAATGACGGAGTGTGGCGTTAAGCAAAACTTGCTAACGCAACGCTTACCATTCTGAAAACACAGGGATGCACCGTATTTACAAAGATACGGTGCACCCCTGCATTTTCCCAAGCGCTGACGCTAAATTAACCTGCCACAGTGCAAGGGAGCCTGCACTGGGGGGAATGATTGTTTATGTGCAGGAAGGTGTCCCTTCCTGCACATAAACAATCGCAAATGGCGATTTGTAACTCCTATGTGTGCTACATTGTGCAGCACACATAGAAGTTGCAAATCATCATTTTTTAGGTCGAGCATCAGCACGCATGTGCTGTCCGCAAGACCTGCTGTAATTACTTGTACTGAGTTCAATCCCGCCTGTGCTTGTCATTAGTTGACTTGTACATTAATTTTATTGCCAGGGTCTTTATTGGTCGGTGCTCCCGAAACATCACTTCCGTTTTTAGGCCAGGAGCACCGGCCAACTACTTTATGTATTTTTTGGGGACTACTTATTTATTAACATGACCCCCACTTCACTCACAGCCACATCCATCTTAGTGTTTGCATTTGCAAGTAATGAACCCTTCACTAAATCAAAGTTCTGTGTCTTTTACGGGCATTCATTTATGGTGTTTTGCTGATTCTATTCAAACAGCAAAAACTAGGAGAAATTGAGCATTTCACCATGTTAAGACCGGGTTTTCTCTGTAAATATAGGGCAGCATCAAAATCAATGGGTGTTGCAGTAGAACTCCCACCGCAACACCCATTTCCCTGCCCTTTCATGCTAAGTATAGCGTGATAGGGTGCCTTATTTACAAGTTGGCATTAAGGTTGCTTAACGCCGTCTTGTAAATAAGGCAAAGCCCATATTGCCACAGGAACGTCGTAAAAAGTGACATTCCTGTGGCAATAGGGGCTTGTAAATATGTCTCTAAGTTTCTTTGCATTTTGAAAATCCATTAACAGCACAAATTAAAAAAAATATGTCCTTCACTTCTTTCATAATTAGTGTGATCAACTACTCATTGATTCAAGAAACAGTCTCTGATTGGATGAATATTGACTAGGATAGCCCCCACCTCACAAAATCAGATGCTGACCTAAAGACTTCGCCAAATTTCACCCCATACCTAACCTCCCATTTCTCCTAAACTTTCTCCAGACCTGTGTCACTAAGCAGCTAAAACACATTGAGAAAAATAAGCTCCGGAGGGCTTTGACTGTGAGCCTGTCACGCGATACATGTGAGGGGAGCAGAGCAGAGCCCAGAGGTGGCGCGAACCGGAACCAGCCAGGAGCAAGGAGGCAAGATGGCGGCCTAGACGCTAGGCTGACTGCAGCACTCTACTGAGCTCCGTTGCTGATGTTGATGATTAACTGAACCGCTTTGCAATGGATTCTACACAAGCGTAAAAAGATGCCAACACGACTACAGAGAGGAGGCTTGAAGGATTGAAGGTTTGAAGAAGGAGAGATAAAATACACGATAAGCAGAGAGGGGGAAGGACGCTGATACCCTGGCTGAGGACAGCGGAATAAACCTGGGGGCCGCGAAAGAAAATGCCGCTTGCTGAATTGTAATTGACACGATTTGAGCGTCTGGGCTGTGAGCGAGTTACAGTTGCAGGTTCCTGTTGGAAAAGCTCTGGGCGCCGTGAAAATAAAGAGCCGCTTACTGAAAATGTAACTGACATGATTGAACTGAAAAGCGGGATACAGTTGCAAGTTCCAGCGGGAAAGTTCCGGGCGCCGTGAAAAGGAAAGCGCCGATTACTGCCGTACAATTTACACATCAAGATTGAAAGTGAGATACAGTTGCAGGTTCCTTTGGCAACATATTAATAATGAGATACTGCTATAATGTGTTAAAAACCCTCAAACGCTGTGAAATACTCGATACACTCACCTTCTGGTGGAACCCGGCTCCTCTACGCGGTGGCGTTTCCAGGGAGACAGGGTGTACACAGACAGCAGCAGCTCTACGGAAGCCGAGTCAGCTTCAAAAATTAACGTGGCAAAACGCCAGCTCCTCTCTGCACGGCTCTGTTTGGCGCTTGGGGAAGGCTTCACAGAGTAAGACGCCAGGGGAGAAAGACACAGCGATGCCGCCAAAAAGTGCCTCAGCTGCAGCCACCAGAGCCAGAATTGCAAAAGCGGCGAGGGTGCTACGGAAAGAGGCGGAGAGACAGCAGCGAGAAGGGCTGATGGACGATGAAGACCAGCTACAGGTAAAGATGGGGAAATCTAAAAAACAAGCAATTGCAACGGGCTCTCCCTCGGGGTCTTCAAGACAGGAAATTTTAGCGACCCGCAGAAGAATAAACAGTGCAGGAGGGAGAACTGTGCACGAGTTAATGTTTAGAAAATCCCCAAATAAGAATAACTCACAATTAGAGACTAATCTTGAAACTGAAACTGTATCTGTTCCAGTATTGAATGGGGATCAGAGTCCTGCAACTGATGGACAACAGAATGCCACTTCTGACCCAGAGGAGGGAACATCTAATACCCGTATTAATCTCGAAAACCCCGAGAGTGTGGAAATTCCCAATACAAATAACATTCTAATTGATGAGGTCTTAAAAATCAACTCATCTGATCAACCTAAAGTAATAATGCTGGATGAAGAAAAGCAGGTTGGGGCTGGCCGAGCAACGTCATTCTCGGGGCCTGGGGGCAATATTTTAGGAATGCAAAATGAACAAACTAACTCTGTGCCTGAAGAGTCTCTTCCCTCAATAAATAATAACCGGATCATACCTAATGTAATAGTGACAACTCCGGCGCTAGGTAAAACAACTACTACTGCGGAGGAGATATCTAGCGCACCTAAATCACCCCAACGTGCAATCTCTAATCAAACCATAGTAAATAAAGAGACCAATGTTTCGATGTCAAATATCACTTTACAATTGCTTACACAACCAGGACAGCTACAAGAGGGAGAAAAAGACCTTACGGAGTTCTATTCGTTTTCCGATGACACTGAAGAGGTTGGAGTTGACAATTTAGGAGAATGGTCTGAGAGCTTTGAATCTTCTGAACATGAATCAGAAATAGAGATATACTCCTCAGAAGACAGTTATGATGAGGGGAGACAGATATCCAACACTGTGAAAACTAAGTCCAAAGGTAATACAAACCCTATGTTAAAGAAAGTAACAGCAGGTCAACTTGAATATAATCAGGCTTCTTCCTCAGACATCCCAGGGGGTTCAGAGGTAACCCCCTCTGCACTAGAGACCATCCTCCAGGCTATAGCAGCTCACAGAGAAGAGACAGCCCAGGATAGCAAAAGATCTCGCATAGCCTTGAGTAAAATGCAAGGGGTTGTAAAGAAATTATCCAAGACATGCACAAGGATTGGAGAGCGGGTAACTGAGATGGAACAAAGGGTAATGGCAGCAGAGAAAGATTCTTCCGAAAATTGCGAGAAAATTAAATTACAGGAAACAGAACTGGTGGACATTAAATGGAAGCTCGAGGAGTTCGAAAATAGGCAACGACGCAATAATCTTCGCATCCTGGGAATTCCAGAGAAAGTTGAGGGAGAGAACATACGAGCTTTCATTATAAAACTTTTCAGTGAAGCAATGCCTGAACTACAGAGTCGGAACTGGGAAGTTGAAATCCAAAGGGTACATCGTTTCCCTTTTAATCCGCCATCAAAACCAGGACCATACCCTAGAGCTGTTCTAGTGTACTTTGGTAATTTCTTACTAAGGCAGGCGATAGCAGATAAAGCGAGACCAGACCGGAAGATAGCTTGTAATGGTTTTTCTTTCTTTGCGAGACCTGATTTTTGTCACGCAACTGTCGAAAGGCGTTGGAGGTTGCGAATGCTTATTAAATCGTTTCAAGAGAAAGGTGCTCAGGCCTACTTGAACAACCCGGCGACTCTTAAGATTGTCCACCATGGACAGACTAAGTTTTTCCAGTCAGAGATAAAGGCAAAAGCATACTTAGACAAAATTTCGTAGAATCTAACTCACCTGGGTTATAATACTTTAATAATCCATAGGGAGAAATGCCTCCTTCTTCGTGTTTCTGACATTATGTTTGACGGGGAAATTAAAGATGCTTTTTTTTTTTTTTTTTTTGTGGAGATAGTATATAAAAATAGGAAAGGTTTAACCTAAGGATGTATGATATAGGCTGTATATAAAGGTTTTCTTTGAGAAATAATACGATATAATATGATATACTTGAATGGGATGTAGAATCCTTGTAAGAATCCTTTGTCTTTTTTTTTTTTTTCTTTTCTATTCTTTTCTGCTCTTTTGTGGTACATTGGTAGCTCAGTAGAAGTGCAGCAACTTCATCACACAGACTCTGGGTGAGTCTGGAAGCTTCAGCAAGAAGGGAGGAAGCGGAGAAGGGGTGGGCAAGAGGGAGGGACGATGCAGAGGGAGGGGGGAAGGGAAGGGGAAAATGGGAAAAAGGGGGGAAAAATCAGGCATATTAGCAGGAATAGAGATAAGTTTGGAAAACATAAAGCAGGGTATGTATAGGGAATATGATTTGAGCAACATTAATCGACAAAACTACCATATCAATAATGGGTAAGCTTAATATACAAACCTGGAATATAGGAGGATTATTGACTAGAGATAAAAGAGTACGACTTGAAGAATTATTAAAACTATACCCCGTAGACATTTTATGTCTACAGGAAACCCATATTCCATGGAATAAGAGAGCATTATTAAGACTGAGGGGATACCATCTGATAGTAGCCTCAACTCAAACGACAAATATAAGGGGGGTTGCAATACTGGCCAAGAGTTGTTATGGACAAGGAATACGCTGCGCATCAGATCCATATGGAAGATGGGCAATTGCCAAATTAGCTAACGGAATTACGATATGCACTGTTTATGGATCCAATCAGGATGATCCTACAACTTTTGAAAAATTGGAAACAGAATTAGCCATTTGGCAAGGTCCATTAGTTTTTTGCGGCGATCTCAACATTTCTTTAATACCATCCTTATCACCGCAGGCAATTGGACTGAAATATATTGGTCGGAAACCAAAGGTTTATCAGGCTATTAGTAATTTAATTTGTAGCCTAGGGCTAACTGATATTTGGATACAAAATAACCTTGCAGACTCTGGCTACACGTACTATTCACACCCCCATCAAAAATATGTACGGTTAGACTATATTTTTACATCTAAAGATTTAACTTCCTCTTCGCAAATAAAGAAACTTCCGAAAACACTATCAGATCATAATCCCTTATTATTATCAATTGATTATCAAACTAATTATAGCCAAAAAACTACATGGTCTTTCGATAGGAAATTATTATGCAACCAAGAATATATTGACTTTATTAAAGCCTGGACAGAAGAATTTTTTAGCATGAATCGATTTAGTGCTTCAAGGAATATTGTTTGGGATACTTATAAAGCCGCTCTAAGAGGGGAAACTATTAAGTATCAAACTAAAATTAGGAATGGGGAAAAACAGGAATTTGGAGTGAAAATAACTGCTCTAGCTAAAGCCGAAGAAGAGCATATCAGTAAAATTAGGCAAAGACAAGACACAAGCCAGGTGATGATGCAGATAGCAGTACTAAAGTCAGAACTAAACTCTAAACTAAGTCAGAAGGCTGCTGAGACATATCAGTCACATAGGAAACAAGTTTACGAAAGCGGAGAGAAAGTGGGCAGACAACTGGCACTTAGTACGCATCAGAAAACTGCAAAAAGGGACATAGCTACTATAATGGAAAATGGGCAGACATTTACTCATGCAGCTGGAATTAACTCCCAGTTTCAAGGGTATTACCAGAAATTATATACAGCGGATATTAACAAATCAGAGGAAGAAATAGAAGCTTTTATAAATAATTTTCTTAGTAACTGCGAGGCTATGGAAACATTGGACACTGATACAAGGGAGGACCTTGAAAAAGAAATAACAATTGCAGAAGTCAGGACCGCACTATCATTATTAGCTTCTGGCAAAGCAGCAGGTCCAGACAAGATACTGATTGAGCTATTTAAGATACTTAGCCATCAGTTACTACCTATCCTATATGATTTATTTCTTGGAATACAACATAATGGTGTACCTCCAACTTCTTGGGAGGAAGCTAATATAATCGTCTTTCTAAAAAAGGGAAAATCCCCAGAGCTTCTCACATCATATCGCCCTATATCCCTTATTAATTCGGATTCCAAATTATATGCAAAGGTCCTAGCACTCAGGCTCAGTGGGGTCATAGAACAGCTCGCCTCCCCATGGCAACATGGTTTCATCCCTGGAAAGGGAACCACTGAACACATCCGTAGGGCAATTGCCTTATTTGATGTCATGACAGCTAAGGGGGAGCGAATGTCTATGATTCTACTGGATGCTGAGAAAGCTTTCGATCGTGTCACCTGGGAATTTCTATGGGGAGTTATGGCACGCAATAATTTTGGCCCCAAATTTATTAACTCAATAAAATCAATGTATCACCGCCCCAAAGCGAAAGTCCTCGCAGCCGGATTATTCTCTGAATCTATTAATATAACAAGAGGTACTAGACAAGGCTGTCCATGCTCACCCTTGTTATTTGCTTTATATATCAACCCTCTTATTTTGAAATTATTAGAGAGCACCGTTATTAAACCGATTGTTAGTTATCAGTTTGAAACGAAAGTACTGGCATATGCTGACGATATTGCGATAGTCACACCCGATCCTACAGAAGCTATACATGAAATAGAGGCAATTACGTCGGAATTTGGGACTTACTCTGGATATTCCCTTAACAAAGGAAAGACGATTATAATAAGCATACCCGATACAGTTTGTACTGATCCACGAAGAGTTGAAAAAGCTACTTATCTGGGCATTGAACTTTGTGCAAACACTAAAACAATCTCACAAATTAATTTCGATCCGCTCCTGAAAAAAATTGAAAACGACTTTAAAAGGGTCAATAGCCTTCATTTGTCTATTATAGGTAGAGTTAACTATGTTAAAATGAACACGCTACCCAGATGTCTCTACTTATTTAGAGCAATACCGCTAGCCATTAAAAAGGAGGCTTTAATAGCAATTAATTCACTTATATCTAAGTTTGTGTGGCAGAATGGAAAAATTAGGAGATCTATTGAATTACTGTCTCTGCCTATTGAGAAAGGCGGCCTTACTATACCTAATATGGAACTATATTATTGGGCAGCACAACTAAAACAGCTTATGCCGTTGCTTAGAGGGTATAGCGAATGGAATTTAGAGGGTCGTGTTGAAATACCGTCAATATATGAACTTATAGTCGGGCAGGAGGCAATAGGCTTGTTACTGCGAAAAACTGAGACAAGAAACTATAAAGCTTTTAAAGGTGAAATTATGATCAGTGTTTGGAAAATTTGGAGTAAAATTGCTAAATATAGTAAAATTGAGAAAATTAATCGCTATACACCACTTCTTTACTCTAATTTCATTCAAGTACAGGACTCAGACGCCTTTTTAAAACATTGGGCTAAGATAGGAATTAAGACAATTGGTGATTTTCTAATAAAGGATTACGACACAACTTTTTCAGATTTAAAAATTAAATATAATTTACCGAATGGGGATTTTTTGAAGTTTGCACAGATATTTGCCACACTAAAAGCTAAGGGATCACTAATTTGCCTACATAAGTATGAAATTATGGATGTAATTGCTAGAACAAATATTAGAATTGGAACTCTATATAATACTCTTTTAAGCATGAAGAAAGATGATCTTGATAAAACGGGAAAAAAATGGTGCTTAAAATTGAATAACCCAAACGTGGATTTAGACCAGGTGTTAAATATGAGTCAAAAGTTATTGATGGCTAGTAATCTTAAGGCACAATTGTACAAAACTATCTTTGACCTTTACTTTACTCCTGCTAAACTATTTACATGGGGTAAACGAGAGAATGATCTATGCCCAAGATGTACTCAAGGGCCGGCAACTCTTATCCATATGTTGTATACTTGTCCTAGTTTGTCACTAGTTAAAACCATGATAAACTCCTTTTGGGAGGAAATTTTTGGACACGTTATACCAGAATCGGAAACCCTATTTCTCTTTGGCCATGACCTTACCTTAAATCTGGAAAAAGCTGAAGAAAGTTTAGTTTTTATTGGTATGGCTGTTTTCAGGATACTCCTATCTGCGAGATGGAAAGACGCAGAGCCTCCAAGTTTTCAGATGTGGTTAGCACGCCTTTTGGCAGCTTACAGATATGAATCTGCAATATTTAAAACAAGAGGGATACGATCTAAATTACGAGGAGATGCGCTTTGGTGCCCAATAACTGAATGGAAGAATCGCATCCTCCCTAGTGGTATTGGGTGATTTTTGACCATATCTATAATTGATTTAGAATGTGTTTATACTGCTGTATAATCTATAATTAACTAAACTGCTATTTATGTTGATTCTTTGTTTGTATCACAAACCCTGCGATTCATTTATTTATAACATTGTATTATTTGAGTTAACTTTGAACTGATGTACTGCTGTAATGATATCCTACTTACTATGCCTGAATAAAAAAATAAAAAAAATTAAAAAAAAAGAGAAAAATGAGCTCCTTGAAGACTTCCAATATGGATTTAGGTCTGGATGCAACACTGAGAGTGATGCTACAAATAATGAATGATGCACTGCACATTTTAGATGAAGGTGGGTAATGACTACTTATTCTTCAATTGTGAGCAGCAAAGGGACACCGTCAACCATGACTCACTCCTAAAAATCCTGGAAGACCAGATAGGTATCAGTGGCACAGTCATTTCATGGTTTGAATCCTATCTAGTCAGTTGTTTTCAGCAGGTAAAACAATCTAACTATTGCTTTAACCCTTCACTTCTTAAACAAGAGTCCCCAAAGGATCAGTCTTCTCTTCAACTCCTTCCAGTCTTTCCATGGACCCCCTCTGCTCATTCGTGGAACACTTTACCATTTCCTTCCTTATGTGTGCAGGTGGCACCCAGCTCCATCAGTAATTTTCTTTTCCTAAAGACACATGGACTGAATCACAAACTAAATGTTGCAGTACTATGGTATTTTGTATTACTGCAATAGTACTACCTAATGCAAAATGCTATTCACAAACCTACGGGTGTAAATCTCTATCTCCACCCTTCTGATATTTTTTGAGTAGAGATGTCTGCACCTGCACTATTTGGGGGAACTATTGGAATAGGTGGAAAAATTGGGAATATCTGTTACAAGAAGGAATTTTACATTTGTAAATTTGGCTCCACTGCACTGGCTTTGCGGGGTGAAGACATACGTTTATACTTTTGGGTTAATTTACACTCTGAAATGGTGACTAACCAAAAGTAGTAAATTTACTCCAAAATTTAAAAGTAAATGTACATGTGTAGATTTACTCACATGTAAATTTACCTTTTTGAATAGATCCCGCACCCGGAGTGTCAAAAACCCTATGGGACATTCAGTTATAGATGTCATTTCAGGCAAGAACCTGAATCTTCACTTACACATTGACCAAATAAACTAGACGATGACTTGAAGACTGCAGTCCAATCCTCGGCCTCCTCAAGGCTTGACTATAGCAAGTCACTACAGCAGTTCTATAATCCATAATTCATGATGCAGTGCTTCTAGTCACAACCTCCAGAAGATCCAGTCACATCTCACCAGTCCTGATTTCTATAGATTGGCTTCCAACAAAGGCAAGAAGCCTATTCAATCATGCCTGTATTCACCTATAAAAATAAGCTTGGCGGAAAAGCTAACTCCTTGACACAAAACCCAACCATCTAAGTAGGTTCTCACAGCCTCGTGTTAGAAAGCACAAACCTTGCAGTTCATATCTAACTGCAGTGATGTATTCTTCCACACTTCTCCGAGTTCCACTGCCAAGCATATTCTGAATGACATGTCAGTGAGAGATACACCAAGAAAAAGAGGAATGGAATAGTAGAGAAAACAGTGATACTGGATACTTCCACTCTGCCTGGTCACAAAGCTTGCCTCTCTCTTCAATTTGAGAGGGGTTGATTTCGAAAGAAAAGAGTATGTTTAGTCATTTTATTGATATTTGTATAGCACCTAAATTCTAACATTGTATATGATATACCTTTAAACAATCTCCACATCTCAACTCTCTAAGGTTTGTTGAAACCCTCTGTTTTCCTAGACCTGAAACATAATTGCCATTTATGAAATGAATGCACATATTTAGTGCCCAGAACTTGTGCTACAAAATGATCTGTATGTTTTAGATATCTATCTTTACATTCAAAATAATGAATGCATATCAGATACAAACAGTAAGGACACACACAGCTGCCCATATACGTCTTTCTTAAAATTGAAACCACCAAAATTAACTGGTGTGTTTTGGTCTGTTGTACATCTTTGATACTACCCTCCAGAATGTTTACTGTATCCCTTCGAATATTGATATCGGAAGAGAGTAATGAGAACGGAAACAAACACAGACCCATGAGACCATCAATAACAAATGCTATAAAAACTGCAATTTAGGGAGAACCTTCCACTGTGACCCCATGGCATCAGTCGCAGCCCATCTGTACTAGTGTACATGATGACCAAGATGCATTAGTGTCACAACCAGTTACCTTAATCCACATCACCCTCGCCCATCTTGCTCAGCCTTGATCACATCATCGTCAGGAACGAAAATACTGGCTCAACCAATGAGAAGATATGCCCTTCCTTCATAGTTTACTTTTAATATAGTTGGTTCCACAGGGATGCTTCACTTTTAGGGTCAGTAAGTTGTTCTTCATTCCATAGAATCTTTCATAAGAAACTTGAAACCTGTCTAAAGCGGGTTCATGCATAAGTTCATATGATTTTCTCTTGCTAGTTGTAACTGATTGTCTTCTGGACTTTAGAAGTAACCTGTATTCATTTCCTCAATCAATAGCTGCTGCAGCTATTGATTTGTCCTCATAGTTAAACAGTTGTAATCTACAAAAACTAGCTTCCCTTCACCCACAAATAAGAGATGTATGACAAAACTATGCATGCTGTTACTACGCATGACTTTACACATGCGTATTTACCATGAATGTCTTCACCACGAAATTCTTTACCAATGTAAGTATTTTACAGGTAAGTATAAACCTTTTATACGTATATATAAAGAGTTTATACTTACCTGTAAAACGCCTACATTTTCCTTGGAAAAGCATGCATGGTAAATGCATATGGGGTGTAAACATTTTATGCATTTTATGGGTAAGCATAAACCCTTTAAATGTATATATAAAGGGTTATTCTTACCTGTATAACACTTACATTTTCCTTGGAAAAGCATGCACGGTAAAGGCATAGCAGTGTAAAATGTTCACAGGTAAGTGTGTGTGTATATATATATATATATATATATATATATATATATATATATATATATATATATATATATATATTCCTCGAACAGCAGGCACTCCTTCAGCTTGCATAAATGAAAGGCACTCACGGAGTTTTGAATTAAAGCTTCAAAATGCTTCGGTGCTCAGCTTTCTCCCCCCTATCGACAGCCGCGTTTCGCCTCGCGGCTTTTTCAATGTCGATTACAATCATGAAAAACAACCATTTTGAACCCTCCACATGTCGTCATAGCCATGAAGACAGAAGATGGACTTTCCACCAACCTCAATGATGTAGTTTACAAGGCGGCCATCTTGTGATGGGTAAATATAATACAAAAAACATATTTAAATTCATTTTAGCGTGCAAGTGCAAAGCATAAAATTCATCTAAACCATAATTGAAAGATGAGGAATAATTTCATTTACAAGCATATATATTATACAAAAAGTTCATCATTTTCAGTATATAACGCCTGTTCTAATCTTATACCACTGTATGTTGACAAATTTCTAGCCCCTATTGCCCAAAGTCTTCCCTCGTATATCAAAGACACTGGTGATTTTTTGAGAATACTGATGAATGTGAACTGGAACTCAGAATATTTGCTAGTCACCATTGATGTAGTCTCACTCTACACTTCAATCCGTCATAAGATCGGAATGCAAGCATGTGAGTATTATCTCAAACAACGGACTGCAGTTCACATGCAATACGAGCACACAGGAAATAGACTTCTTGGACACTAAAATATATGTGTGCAATGATAAGCTTGAATCCACTCTATTTCGTAAAAAAACAGCAACGAATAGTGTGCTCCATGGAACGAGTTTTCATCCCACACCCCTTCTACGAAGCATACCGTATGGAGAATTCACACGCCTCAAGAGAAATTGTTCGGTACCAGAAGATGCAGAGAAAGTTATACAAGAAAGTAAATGCAGATTCAGAGCAAGAGGCTATGAAGAAAGAGTGTTAACAAAATGCAAAAGAAAAATTGACTTGAAAACACGAACTCAAACATTAATGGAACAGCCTAAAAAAATGGAAACCCACACACCTCCGAGACTCATAATGACTTTCAGCAAAGAGAGTGGAAATATTGCCCGCATAATGAAAAAATACTGGCATCTACTGTCAGGGTACCCTGACATTGGCACTACCATCGGTGAAGCACCATTAATAACATACAAAAAGAATACCTCTCTCAAAGATTTGTTGGTCAAGAGCTACTTTCAAGAAAAACCGAAACAAAATTGGCTGGAAATGCAACGGAAAGGGTTTCAACCTTGTAATTCGTGCAAAGCTTGTAAAATTGGTAAAAGTATGAAAGTGATTGAGGAACCGGATGGGAAGTTAATGAGAATTGAACAACAAATCTCATGTACCTCAAAAAACGTTGTATACGTTATTGAATGCAAATGCGGAATGAAGTATGTGGGGTGCACAACCTGTATGTTGAAAAAACGAATCTTGGAACACATCCGAGCGGTAAAAAACTCCAATATGCAATATGCCACCGCTAAACATATGAGCACATGCCAAAACGGAGACTGGAGACAAATGCACTTCTATGGGGCAAAAGTATTGGACAAAATGGAGAGAGGTGGTGATGTGGTTCGAAGATTGCGACAAATGGAGTCACTCATGATAATTAGACTCAGAACAAAACACCCGAAAGGGATGAATTTTGGAGAGGATCTGCATATCCATCTGGAATAATGTTCTCGGAATGACATTGGGTACTATACCCTTAACAACAATGGCTGAGAAATAAGAGACATTAATGAAAGAATGGGGTACTAAACCCAGAATTGGTTTATATTATATAGCCATAGTGAACTACCAGTCACCAAAGTGCAGTAACTTAAAAGCATGCAAAGTCTTTCTTTCTTTTAATTTATTTTTTTCACTGAAATGTAATGAAACTACATATCCCATAATGCCTCCTAAATGGCTAACTATGGGTTAGTATAAATAACAACACAATAGAGGGACTAACCAAGCGTGAGCAAGGCCAGTTGTGGCCGAAACGCGCTGGTGGGGTGAAGTCTTTATTAAAAAGGCTTAAGAAAATATCCTGATTGTGCCGCCTCTTTTGTTCGAAAAAAAAAAAATATATATATATATATATATATTATATATGTATAAAATACACTTATATCTCATATTATTACCCCACAACTCCTAGACCTATCCTAAACCCTAAAAATGTCCTAAAAACCCATTCCCACCCTCACACCTAAAACTACATTTTGCTACCCAAAAAGCCATACTCACCCTAAGCCCTAAAATGACCCTTGCCACCCAAAAACCCATACCCACCCTAAACCCTAAAAATACCCTTACCACCCAAAACCCATACCCACCCTAAACTGTAAAAATACCATTGTCACCAAAAACACATACCTACCCTGAAGCCTAAAATTACCCTTGTCATCCAAAAACCCATACCCACCGTAAAAATACCCTTGCAACCCAAAAACCCATTCCCACCCATAAACCCTAAAAATACCCTTGCCACTCAAAAACCCACACCCACCCTAAACCCTAAAAATAACTTTTCCACCCAAAGACCCACACCCACCCTCAACCATGAAAATATCCTTGCCACCCAAAAACCCACACCCATCCTAAACATAGCCTTGCCACCCAAAACCCTTAAAATACCCTTTCCACCCCAAAACCCGCACCCACCCTAAATCCTAAAAATATCCATGCCACTCAAAAACTCACACCCACCCCTAAACCCAAACAAATACCCTTGCCACCCAAAAACCCACACCCACCCCAAACCCTAAAAATACCCTTGCCACTCAAAAATCTGCACCCACACTAAACCCTATAACCTCTTTGCCACCCAAAAACCCCTCACCCACCCTAAAAATGCTGCAAAATCTAAAGTGAAATAAGGGAGTCCTAATGAGTTGTGTAAAAACACACCTAGGGTAACCAAATAGATCTAAGGCACAGGAATACCACTTTTCCATTGAAGGACTTTGCTTTTACATATTAGTGCATTCTGGGAGTTGTATTCTTGACCCATTTTAATTGAGCCAATTAAGCACACCTGATAGTAATGATATGTACAAGTCCAGGAACGGAATAGTGGTGTCCTGGGTGAACTGAGTCATTTGGTCATCATAAACAAACCAACTTTCAATACGGATATTTATAGAGATCAGGGGGCATATTTACAAAGAATCGGCGTAGGGTAGTGCTGCAAGTCTTCTTGCTGCAATTCCCTGCGTCAATTGAAAAGGGCAGGAATGCACCATATTTACAAGATTCCTGCCCTTTCAGCCAGCGCCTGCCACAATAAGCAGCTGTGTGCCAACATAGGCACCCTCACACCAATGGAAGGTTACCTGTGTTGTTGGAATGATTGTTTTTGTGCAAGAAGGGACACCTTCCTGTGCGCAAACAATCACTGGAGATGTCTTCCTCTTTCTGGGGGTGCTGCATTTTACATGGAAAAAGGAAAAGCAAGGAGAAATAATGTTATTTCTCCTTGTTACGACACGCCTGGAGAGGCGCACGGTTTTAACGCTTTTGCAAATTTATGCTATGTTGTAAGTCGAGGAATGTGTCAAAACCTATGGACTTTGTGTGGCAAACCCCCACTGCAATGCCTGTGGCACACCTGCCCGACATAGTGGGAGGCAACACAGGGACTTGTGATGCGTTGCCGCACTCCATATCTATAAGGCTATGAAAAGCCAAGCACAGTGGCTTTACGTGGCCTTATAGACATGGCTAATCCCTGTGTGCCACCGAATCGTCGCAAAAAGTGTTTTTTCCGGCGGCACAAAGGGCTCGTAAATAGGCCCCCAGACATTATATACCCAAACTCTGATGGAAACGTTCTCATACATAAGGCGGCAGATTTACTAATTTTTCCCACAACAGATGGCAACAAGTAAATTTACTGTGCTGCATTGCGTGAAAGGGATTTCAACAGTCTCCTAGCGCTGGAGCACTATGTGCTGCCCAGCGCCAATGCAGGCACTCTTGCAACAAGGTGCAAGGGTGCATGCGTTACAGGCAGGATAGTTCTTGTCCAGGAAGGGGTACTTTCCTGCACAAAAACAGTCTTTAAAGGCATTTCCTCTTTCTATGGGTGCTGCAGAATGCAGTACACGTAAAAAAAGGACGTAACAAAGAGAAATCAAGATACTTCTCCTTGTTACGCCTGCTTCAGGAAGGTGTAGTGTTTTTTATGCAGTTCCAGGTTTACTAGCTTGAGTAAATCTGGGAAAGCGCCAAAATCATCCTTGATAGGATACATGGGAGCACCCATGCGCCACCCACAGGGTCCTCCTTAATGCAAAGTAAGGCAAGGCAGGGAATTACTTCTTGGGGAAAAAACCCACGCCATGCCACGCAAACTGATTTGCGTGGCTTTTTAAATATCAAATAACATTCTGCGTCATGGCTATGCCAAAAAAGTGGTGCAATTATGACGCAAAATGCTAGTAAATCTACCCATATGGGGATTATTTATGAGCCCTTTGCTCTACCGCTGCCTCACATTTTGTGATGCTGCGGCGGCGTAAGCAATGCACTATGTTGCGCCATATTTACAAAGTGATGCATCTAAGCAGATGCGTCATTTTGTATAGCCCTGGGCTACATTATATCTGCGTCAGGTATATTGTATGTAAGGTGGGCATTCCCCCGTAAATTCTGAGATTTCACTACGCCAATTCTAGCACACCACTGCATCAAAAATGTACGCCTGCCTCACAGTAGGGGTAAGACTGACGCGGGCACCTTTAACATGGGACTTGCCCATGTGTAATGACCCATTGCTGGAGTAGCATTACTTTTGCGATACACTCCAGCAATGCGTTATTACTGCGCCTACATGTATGTCAGAAATACGGACGTATCTGTAAATCCTTGCAACATGTAGGGCCAGGCACGCAACACCCATTGGCCTCAAAGGGCTTCAGCCCCACTCCCCCGCCCCACCCCCGTCGTGTGTGGCAGCCTGGGATGATACACTTCCCGGGCCCGCTCACAGACGCACCCGAGCACTTCACACAGGTCTTTAAAAACCATGTGCATGATAATGGGGCTTTGTTGTTGTTTCACCCCTTCTAGGAGCCCCTGCAGCTCGACTTTGCAGATTGCCTAAAGATTCCCCCCCCCCCCCCCCCCGAAATTTGACTAGTTGCGCCTCTGTGTAGCGCCGTACAGTAAATAGGGTGCATCCATGGTGTGGCAAGAAGGGCTCACTGAAAAGTGTTGCATCGCTGTTTTCACGGAGCGATGCGACACTTTTCGTGGCCCTAGACTATACTTTATCGATCACTATAGCCCGCTTCTACTGCACTGCAAGAAAACATTTCCACGAATCGCCGGACTGCCGAAACCAAGGCTTTGTTTCACAAATTAAAGACGCATTGAAAAAAAAATTAGGAACGAGTTTCAAATGGAATTTTTCTCTGTTGGCTTCCAAACAACATTTGTCGCCGTGCATGATTCATCTGTTCTGTCATGGGCCACTTGTGTGTATGTTTTGAGGGCTCGCGATGTACTTACTTGAGCATAATGAACACATTAGGAGTTTATTATGTGGCTGCGTGGGTTTGAAGGGCATGTATTTCTTTTTAGAGAACACCTGAAGTACACATTTGAAACACTTCAATGATTAAGGGGTACAGTCAAGTACATCTTAAAGCGTGACTGACCCATCAAGGAGAAACGTAGATCTCTTGCGCCCTCTAGCGAGTTTAAGCTGGTTCATCAATTTAGCCTGCGTCTGCTAGCAAAGGATTTTGAATGCACCTGAAAGGATTGGTCTTTCGGTGCAGAATTAATCTTAGTAGCTGAATGGCGGTGCTGGGCAAATTTAAAACATTCAGAAGTGAGAAGCTGTCAAGCATTATATATTAGATAACATGTGTATATTGTAAAGCGCACGTTCACCCAGAAGGGTATCTTGGCGCTAAATAACAGAGGTTTATTGTTAGCAAACGGTACTCATTTTATCGACCACAGAAAGATGAAAAGCTGAGTGGACCTTTCGGGTTTTGAACCTGTGACCATGATGATAAACACAGAATCCTACAGTCGGCACTTTACTCCACTAAGCCACCAGGCACCGGCTTTTAAATAGCGTCCAAGTTTTCAGATTGTTTTGCATGTGGCACTGCCATGGTTTAAGTGTCTTATGTGTGACGTTCCGTGCCTTGTGTGTGAGAATATGAGTGAAACAAGGCTCAGATTTCTCTATGTTTCATGCAACGTGGTGCAGCAACATAAATTGCTTCTTTTCATCAAACGGAGAGAGAAAAAAGCACCATATTTATTAAGACATGGTGCATTTTTGGATGACGTGCAGCAGTGCACAAACCCCTGCATCATAGTGCAAGGGTGTGCGTGCATTTGCGTTCTCTAAAGCGTAGGAGCATACTTACCAATCTTTAACGCAACACAGGACAGCGTGCAATTTTTTTTAAAGAGAACAGGACTGATGGGTACGGCCCATGTGTGACAAGAGGAGACTGATTTCTCCATTCTCTTTCTTAGACCGGGTCAAAATGTTTTGAAATTAACAAGATGCACAAACTTTGATTCACTAGTATTTTTTGTTGCAGTTCTGTTAAGACTCTATGGGGGAGATTTACAAAAAAGTCATGCAATGCAGTGCAACCCCCCCGTAAGGCTGCGCTGCGTTGCACGACAGGGAGGGAGCAGGAGAGCGCCATATCTTCAGAGATACGGCTCTCTCCTCCCCTTTCCCTTGCGCCGGCTCTGATTTCAGTAGCCTTGCGCCATGCATGGCAGCCAAAAGGCTAGGGCGTGTGCATGAGTATAGCATGGGTGTTGTACAGGAAGGGTACCCTTCTTGTACAAAAACACTTTGCATAGACACAATGGAAAGCTTTTCCCACTTTTCCACCTTGAATGTATGCTGCACAGTGCAGCACGCATGCAAAGTTGGTAAAGCACGGAGAATGAAAGCATTTCTCCTGTTAGCGCCTCCTTTGAAGGGGCGTTAACTTTTGGTGCACGACCATGTCTACAAATATTTGTAAATATGGTTTTGCGTCAAAAGGCATGGGTGGTTGTATGGGACCGCTCATGTTCCACCCATGTAACGCCCCCTCGTCACTAAGTAACGCAATGCAGGACTTTGCGCTGCTTGGCACTACTTTGAGGGTGCTTTCCAGCGCAAAGCAAGTTTTGCGCTGCAAAGTAAATAGCAAAAAAATTATTTTGCGCTTATTAGGGTCACTTTTGTGACGCTAACCCAAATGTTAGTAAATCTCCCCCTTTGTGTGTTTTTCAGATGTGGCAGGAAAGTCTTTCTATGGACATGATTGATGTATTGCAGTCTTTCAACGTTCAAGGCTAGTCTCAACATTTAGTCCTACTTCTAAGTCTCTGACCGTCCATCTTTTTCGTTCTGAAAATCTGGTCACCGTAAAAACCATCTTCTGTCATCTTTAGCACAATTTAACTTGAATGGGGCGTCATCTTGCCCCAAGCAAACGCACAGCTAATTATACCTCATTGGCAGTAATATATCTGTTCATAGTAATCAATGTTAATCAAAGTACTTCTGGTATTCAATTTTTTATCACCTTTCTCCGGCTTTTATTCCAAACCACAAGCGGAGTGTTAATGCCATTTCCAAATTTCTACTGTTCCAACTGTGTCTATCCAGACCTTTTGCAAGAACATGACTGAAGCATAATTCATTTCAGGCAGCGTTTATTCGATAAAAAATACCCAATGCATTTCGGGCTCAGCGCCCTTCTTCGGGGGTCACTGCAAATAATCATTCAAAAACACAGTCACAAACTATGATCTCCACTATAGTTAATCATCCCTCGGTGTTCTAACAATTTATAAAAATGCTACATTCAATAATCCCAGAGAAATTTGTTACCATTTGTAAAAGTATTATTTTGCATTCTATTACGAAACTTTTCACAATAAACCGCTCCTTCCCACTCAGAAAAAGTGTTCCCCCTTTCCATGCGCCACATCCCAACTTTCCATATGAGACAAGCTTTTAATGTCGTCCTCTGTACATTTAGTACTCGTCCCACCTCCGCTCATCCCTGCTTCCTGACAGTATACACATTATTTACCCTCCTTCCCTCCCTCGCCAGCTCACTCTTTTGCATACCTTCCGAATTACCAACAATGTAAAGCATTCACCTCCATGTCTTAAATCTTACTTACTTTCCACTCTCCATTCTAATACTCTCCTTTAAACTACACTTTCACATTACCCCCAGGTCCCTACGTCCTCGACACCTTCCTTACTATATGAGATTATCACTATCTCTGACAGAAAAAAGAAAAAGAAGGAATGCTGGACCTACCCTCCCCCTCCCGCCGGGAGTACAAAAGGGTACATGTCCCAGCATTCCCTCTGTTTCTTTTTTCTGTCATTCTGACAGGGATTGCTGTGGCGCGTGGAGCATGGAATCGGCTCCTGCGCCGAACTTACCTTCCGCTGGGGCTTCATGTCCTCGGCGACGTGGATGGCCTCTCCCTCCCTGCCGGGCTTGGGGGGAGTGGCGCGGGCTTCTTTTTGGCGCTCCTGGGGGCCGCGCTGTGATGTGGGACCGCGTGGACCTCGCGTCTGCCCGATGGCCGCCCCTCCTTCCTGCCGGGCTTGTTAGGGGGCGCGGCCGACTTCGCGTCTGGGATTGGCTGGTTGGATGATGCCTTCCTGTGACGTCGATGCCTGACTTCCGGTTTGGGACGGGGTCAGGCGCTTCTGCCCGGTCGTTTTTCCTGATTATAAAAACGGGGGCAGCTGGTGAGTACCGCGTAGCGGTGTTTCTTTCCTGTGCATTTTTGCTGGTTGCTACTGCCTCCTGGGTTGTTCCTTGCTTCAGGATGGGGAAGAGTTCGAGGAAGAGGCGTCACAGGGAGAGGTCCTCCTCTTCTTCTTCTTCTTCCAGTGTGTCACGTTCTCCTTCTCCTGCCCGGTCCAGACGCCGTGGTGGGGGTGGGGATGCGCGCTTGAAGCGCTTGATCAGGGAGACCCTTACTGAAATGGGTTCTGGTGGTGCCGGTCGCAAGGTGCCTGCTGCGGCTTCCGGTGCTTCTGCTTCTTCTGCTGACGAGTCGGCGGGGGCTGGTGACTCTGAGCTGAAGGGGAAGTATATTGCAAAGGACGCACTTCCAGGTATCCTGATGCACGTGAAGCAGAATATGGGCTTTGCTGATGACGCTGTTCCCAGTACTTCTGGGGGTTCTTTGCTCCGCCAATTCCAGAGTTCTGCAGCGGTGGATGTTCCTGTTCATCCCTTTATTAGGGATGTCCTGAAGAGGGAGTGGGCGGATCCGGATCGCATTATGGTTCCGCGTTTTATGGCCCGTCTTTACCCACTCCGGGATATGGCTACGGATCTTCCTGATTCCATCCCCATTGACTCGTTTGTTGCGAGTTTGGTGGGTCGCACTTCCTTATCTGAGGACGCTGTGCTGAAGGACCCTGTGGATAAGAAGGCTGACGGGGCTCTGAGGAAGGTTTATTCTGGCTCTCATCTGGCCTTGAGGGCCGGTGTTTATGGTACTTATTTGTCGCAGTCTCTGCTATCTGACATTAAGTCTCTGTACCAGTCAATGGACGATGCCACGGACTGTTCTGGTCTTCTTGAACACATTGAGCGGCAGGTTGAACTTCTGTCCGATGTGTCTTTTGATGTGGTTCGAGCTGCTGCGCTTTCTGGTGGGGCCTGTGTGGCGGCTCGTCGCAGTCTTGTTCTTAAAGACTGGAAGACAGACTCCGCGCAGAAGGCTTGTGCCTTGCGTTTGCCTTTTCAGGGTTCTATGCTGTTTGGGGGGGAGTTGGAGACCAAACTGCACAAACTGTTTAAGGAAAAGAAACATTCGTCTTCTTTTAAAGGGTCTGCTTCTGCTCCTGCTTCTTCTGCCCCCTCTAAGTCTAAATCTTTCTTTCGGCCTTCCTTACGTGGGAAGTTTGGGAAGGGCCGTGGAAGGTTCTCTTCTGGCGGGGGTCGGGACCGTAAGGCTAGGTCTCCTCCTCCCCCGAAGCCTCGCTCCTGACTCTTTGGCTGTGGTTCCCGGGTTGTTGGTAGGAGGGCGGCTGCGCTTCTTCCTAGATGCCTGGGTTCAGTCATGTTCAGACGCTTGGGTGTTGGATGTTCTGCGGGAGGGTTACGAGGTGGAGTTTTCTGTTCCCCCTCCAGATTCCGGCCTCCGCCCGACACCCTGGCCTGCTTGCCGGTCCAGGAGGGCCCACCTGGTTCAGGGGGTGGAGGATCTTCTTCGGAAAGGGGCCATTCAGGCGGTTCCTCCTTCGGAGGTGGGGTCGGGCTTTTATTCCCTGATTTTTCTGGTGCCCAAGAATACCGGGGGTTTTCGCCTGGTCCTGGATTTGAGGCTCATGAACCGATGGGTGTTGCGAATTCCCTTCCGCATGGAGACCTTGCAGCGGATCATTCCGTTGGTTCTGCCGGGTCACTTCATGTGTACCCTGGATCTGCAGGACGCCTATTATCATGTTCCGGTACATCCAAGGTCCCGTCGGTTCCTGAGATTTTGTGTTCAGGGGTGCCACTTTCAGTTCCAGGTTCTGCCCTTCGGCCTTCGCTCTGCCCCGAGGGTTTTTACGAAGGTTGTCGCCCCCTTGGTTGCCTGGCTTCATCTCCGGGGGGTGATGGTGTATCCCTATTTAGACGATTGGTTAATCCATGCTCCCTCTCGGGCCCTGTTGTTGGAGGCGAGAGTTGGTATGCTCGGAGTTGCGCCGGCATGGGTTTCTGATCAATCTGCCGAAGTGCCGCCTGACTCCTTCGCAGGATCTGGTGTTCATTGGGGCTCGGTTTCGCACGGACCTCAACCGGGTGTTCCTACCAGATCCTCGGGTGGTGACCCTGTTGTCCCTTGCTCGCAGATTCCAGGCGGGGGGTTCCTTTCGGGTGCGCCTCTGGTTGCGTCTTATGGGTCTGATGGCGGCGACTGTCTTTATGGTGGCTTGGGCTCGGTTTCACCTCCGCCCCATGTGGTGTTACCTTCTGTCTCTCTGGGATCCGTTGTCCCGCGATTGGGAGTGTCTGGTGCCGGTGTCTCCTGTGGTTCTGCCTGCACTGCTTTGGTGGTCGGATCCAGTCCATCTGTCTCAGGGGCTCCCCTTGCAGCCCTCTCCGTCGCTGGTGTTGACGACGGATGCCAGCGCTTTCGGGTGGGGGGCGACCTTGGGTTCTCAGTCCCTTCAGGGTCGCTGGTCCCTGCTGGAGAGTCGCAGGTCTTCCAACTGGCGGGAGTTGCTGTGTCCCGTGCCGTGATGGGTTTTCGGGTGTGTTTGCTGGGCAGGAACGTCCTGGTGAGGTCGGACAATATGGTGTCGGTGGCCTATCTCAACCATCAAGGGGGGATTCGTTCGGCTTCCTTGAACGCAGTGGTGGTTCCGTTGTTTTGTTGGGCGGAGGGTCATCTGCTGTCTCTGACTGCGATTCATATCAAGGGAGTGGACAACTGTGCAGCGGATGTCCTGAGTCGCTGCTTTCCGGCTCCTCTGGAGTTGTCTCTCACCCGGGTTGCGTTTCGGCTTGTGTGCGGGATGTTTGGGCGTCCCTTTCTGGACCTCTTTGCCTCCCGGCTGAATGCGCAGCTTCCACGCTTCTGCTCCAGGTTTCTGCAGGATGGTTGTTGGGGGGTGGATGCCCTGTCGGTTCCCTGGCCGTCCCGCCTGCTCTATGCCTTTCCCCCCCTGGCGCTGATCCCCAGGTTTCTGTCCCGTCTGTGTCTTGAGGATCGGGAGGTGGTTGTGGTTCTGCCCTTTTGGCCTCGGAGGTCTTGGTTTCCGACAGTGCGTCTTCTGGCGGTGCGGGCCCTTGGTTCCTCCCTCTGTCCCCGTCTCCCCTGCGGTCCTCCCCGCCGCTGTCTCTTCTCCGCTTGCGGCTGTCGGTGTGGAGGTTGAGAGGCAGGGGTGGCGGCGGCGCGGATTCCCGGAGCATTTAGCTGCTGCCATCCAGGGTTCCCGTAGGCCTTCCACTCTCATGTCCTATGATCGCCACTGGGGTAACTTCAGTCGTTGGTGTTCGGCCTTGGACCTTTCCCCTTTGCACTGTTCTTTGCAGACGGTGCTTCAGTTTTTGTGGGAAGGTTTTGAGAAGGGTTGGGCTGTGTCCACCTTGCGTGCCCAGTGGGCGGCTGTCCGGGCTTTTCGTTCCCCGTGGGGTAATCTATCTGATGATGAGGATTTGGTCTCCAGGCTGCTCCGCGGTTTTTCTCTGTCTCGTCCGGTTTCCCGGCCTTCCTTTCCCCCGTGGGATTTGCCCTTGGTCCTTCGGGCCTTGATTAGTCCTCCGTTTGAGCCTTTGTCGGAGGTAGATTTTAAATTTGTGACCTTGAAGGTTGTGTTCTTGGTGGCCATCACGTCTGCCAGGCGCCTGGGCGAGTTGGGGGCCTTGATGCCACGGGAGCCTTTCCTGTCCTTTTCGGAGGGCGGGGTGGTGCTCCGCCTTGATTCCTCCTTCGTGCCTAAGGTCGCTTCTCAATTTCACCGGTCCCAGGAGTTGGTCTTGCCTGAGTTGGGTTCTGTTATGGATTCCCCGGGTGGTCCTTGTTGGTCCTTGTTGGATGTGTGCCGGGCTTTGCGTATTTATCTTGAGCGCACGGCGGCTGTCAGGTTGACTGACTCCCTGTTTGTCTCTTTTGGGGCTGCTTGCCGTGGGCGTAAGGCTTCGTCTGTGTCCATTGGTCGATAGCTGAAGCAGGTCATTTCCTTGGCCTATTCTCTTTCTGGGTCCCCTCCTCCTGTGGGTGTTCAAGGTCGATCTACAAGGGGGTGGCGGCCTCCTGGGCTGAGGTCCGGGGTGTCCCTCTTTCGGAGATTTGTAGGGCGGCCACTTGGGCGTCTTCCAATACGTTCATCAGGCATTTCCGTCTCCTCAATTTGCTGGGTGATGAGGGCGGTTTTGCTTTGGGGGTGTTGGGTTGTGTTCGCCCGTGATTTCTGTTCTGTGCTCAATAAATGCCTGGTTTTTGCTGTACTGGTTGTTTGTTGTGTTTTGTGGGATGAATGCCGGGGTTTGCTTTGGTATGTCTCATATAGTAAGGAAGGTGTCGAGGACGTAGGGACCTGGGGGTAATGTCCTATTACTTACGGTAATCTTCATTACTCCGGGTCCCGTAGTCCTCGACACCTTCCTGGCTTCCCTCCCTCCCGCCCTGTTTGCCGGCCTTCATCCTTTGGCTTGGTATTTCAGAGGGAATGCTGGGACATGTACCCTTTTGTACTCCCGGTGGGAGGGGGAGGGTAGGTCCAGCATTCCTTCTTTTTCTTTTTTCTGTCAGAGATAGTGATAATCTCATATAGTAAGGAAGGTGTCGAGGACTACGGGACCCGGAGTAATGAAGATTACCGTAAGTAATAGGACATTTATCTACTCCCACCGTTAATCATAGATTAAATCATGCACTTAACTTTACCCTTCAACAACAGTCTACCCTATTGTCTAACATGTACCTGCTAATCAAATGAGAAAGGATCACTTGTCCTACACAACCTTAGGTATGCAGGAAGAGCGAAGGATGTCCCAGTATAAAAGACCCTCATGCACATGATGGGTATGATGGTATCTGAAGCGGTATATCTTGGTTCTCCGCTTTTGGATCACGTGTGTGCATAATCATTAGGTCGATCAGGTTATGCAGCCTCCACCAGGAGGTTCTTACCCAAGGTTGATGCAGTAGTGAGCCAGTGATAAGAAATATAAAAAGACCACAAAGCCAGGAAAGAAAATTTATTTGGTCTGAGTTGGGGTCTAGTAAACTCTATGGTAGTGCATCTTGTGAACTGAATTATGAGTAATAGGTGCACTCAGAGTATTTGAGATCATGAATAGTGGGGGGAGGTTAAAAGTTGGTCGACATGTTTCTGCCTCAGTCGCCTTGGTTAGGACTTACGGGCATTCATCAGGACCGTTAAGTGAATAACGTGAGGAAAGTCTAAATAACGTGCTCTTAAAAAGTGAAAAGAAATAGGGATGTTGACCTGTTTCTCTGTTTTGGAGGTCTTAATGTACCTCGCGCATTTAGTTAACGTGCTCCAGTCGGATGGTTGAGCTGTAGGGGGACTATTGCGTCCGATCCCGGCTTTCCCTGTGAATGCGCTGCTCTCGCCGATCCGGAAACATGTACCTGCCACATGACGTTAAAAACCATCCGTCCTCTGCTGTGCATATGCTTGGGGCAAGACGACGCCCCATTCAAGTTAAGTAGATTATCCTAGTGCGATTTGGGCATGGCAATAAAAGCAATCTGTACGCATTCTTTGAACAAACTGGATACGTTTTACAAAGCATGAAATACGAGGTGTGCATCCTACTTCGAAAATGATGAATCTTTAGCACAATGCCACGTGCACTGGAAATCCTGCCAAGATTTGTCTTGTACTTTTGTACCTAACAAAAGACATCCTTATATATGCAACACCATTAATACTGAGACAATGGCTTTTCAATAGGTATCAGTTTGTCAACAAATATAAAGCACATTTTGGAAAAAGGCACATTGCTCAAGCAACACATGCACACTTGTTTAACCTCAAACAGGGTAGTTTGGAGCTTGTATAATATATTACTCATATTCAGCAATTGGTTTCTGAAGTTTCATGGACCAATGAGGCTGCCATTGCAGTGATTCACCAGGGACCTAGCAACGGATTGAAAGATGCATTGGCCGTGGTGGTGAACTTCAACTGCCTTAATAGACATGACATTATGAATTAAAGCTCAACAAAGGACCTGCAAAATGAGGAGAAAAAATGATAGTCATTGTAGCTGAGTTCCCAGCTCATCTGAATTTACTGATGTACAGACTTGAAGAGCTGATGAAGAGCAGAGAAGCATGGAAAGCATTCAGAGCAAAGAGAGTGAAATGAGAAGTAATGTAGGGCTCTGTCTTTATTGTGAAAAGACAGTCATTTTGTTCAATCATGCCTCCAGTAGCCGAGAAATTGGTTAGCTTAGAATTGTCGATTATCAATAAGACACCTTATTTTTTACAAATTCTGTTGACTAGCTCTGTATGTTAAATTAATGTCATGGTGTTAGTAGACTCGGGCACTTCGGGCTGCTTCATTGATCTCAAGTTGTAGGCTAAAATTCAGATTCCTGTTAACAAGAAAGAGTCTACCCTCAGAGAATCAAGTCATAGATGGATTACCACTGTCGTCCGGCCAGCTATAGTAAGGCAGAACTGTTGTTTATGGCAACACACATTGCCATGTGAAATAGGTCCATTTTGCTTTAGTTGATGGCTCGGCTTTTCCCATTGTCCTTGGAACAATCTGGCTGTGACACCATAACCCTCACATTCATTGGAGAAGTCTGCCCATTACATTTTCTTTAACATACTGCTTTGGAACATTGCTTTCAAGTTTCACCCATGGACACAACAAATGTAGAAATAAGAGAAAAAATGTATTTGATTCCAGTTTCTTACAGAGAGCTCATAAAAAAGGAGGCACTCCTCCTCCGCATTGGGAATACCATTGAGTTGTTGAGTGAATAACAGGGGAAGCTGTTCCTTATGACCAAATGTATTGTTTAACTGTCAAGGAGGATGAAATGCTTCACCAATACCTGAAGGATATCTTTGAGTAAGGTTTTGCCGGGCACTCCCCCAAGTGCTGCTATCTTCTCTGTATTCAAGGCAAATGAAGAGCACAGACTATGTATCGATTGTAGCGAACTGAACATCTATACAATCAGGACCTGTTATCCACTTCATCTCATCTCATCCTTGCTTGAGCAGGTCAAACCTAATAAAGTTTTCATTATCTTTTGCATGTTTTTGTGGCGATTAGTTGGATAATATATTAATATTTTCTGAGACCCTGGATTAATACTTTGATCACTTTGAAAAATTCTTAGTTGACTGAGTAAACACTCAATTTGTACTAAGATGAAGGAATGTCTATTTTGGTATCCAGAATATCCTTTTGGGCTTTGAAATCTCCAGACAATGCATCAGCATGGATTCTTTCAAAGTCAAAGCAGTGTTGGAATGGTTTGTTAATGAGCAGTTAAAGAATTACCACCATTCATTGGATTCGACAATTTTTAAAGGCAATGATAATGAGGGAGTTTGCTTTCATCATCAAACCCATCATCTATGTGGCCAAAAAGGATCACCACTGTGCTGGAAAGAGGAAAAAAGTTTGGACATGTTATAGATTGAAGACAGCCTTTACTTTAGGACCCAGCGCGGGTCCACGCTGATGCATCTTCATATGCAACTACTGTTTCAGTGCAATTCTAAGACTGAAGCCCTGTATCCTGTAGGAAGCCTTTCACATACTCTCTCTGAAATAGAAAGAAACAACCCTATCTGCAGTAAGGAACTCTTCGTAGTAAAGGAAGCCTCAGCGCTGAACAGGTGTTCTCTCATGGCAAAGCAAAATGGTTGCGACATCTACCGCACCCTAGTGTAGTCTAACAGTAGTACCAATAGAGTGGGAGAACTGTAAAACATTTTGGATACCATTAAGAGAGATCAACAAGCTTTTTATGTTCATTAGTGGATACAAAGATAACAGGATAAAAGATCTGGTAAAAGAGACTTGTTGTATTGAGGAGAAGCCTTCTCTCTACCAGGAGAAGAGATATGACAGAGGGTCATGATTCTTCTGTAGCAGTGCACCTGGGCCAAAGGAAAGTGCTCAAACTGGTCACTCGGTACATTTGCTGGCCTTATTTAAAGTGAAAATACAAGAATATGAAAGATACACAATATGCGCACAGGCAAAATTGTTTTATGTACCTTCTCTTATTTGCTACAACCTTTAACTACTCCAAATCAATTCTGAAGTAAGATTTCAGTGGACCTCATGTTAGAGTTACCATCTTCAAGCGGAAATACAAAATTACTGGGAGTTGTGAGTTATTTCACTAAGGCAGGGCATTTCATTCTGCTGATAAAACCACCTTCTACTGTAACCAGGTGACAAATGCCAATACACACTGTTCCTTTTTGTAAAGAGCTGATAAAATGAATAGGACTAAACACTTTAAATCAACAAGCTACCATCCCCAGACTTATGGGGCAGCTAAATCAGCTCAAAGCAGGTTGGCTGCTTCACAAAGGCATTTTGGCTACTGCCCTCCCATGTATGTCTTACAGGAGCGAGGACTAAACATTCCTGACATTTCTAAACCCATCAATGCGTGTTCCACAGTTTCAATACTTTTTTACATGCTGTTTACCCTATGCATATATGAAGCGGTCACCTCTGTCGACCATCAATTATCTAGTGCACAACAGCAAAGGTGCCTCTAGCCAAAATCTGTTCTGTTGAAATATGCATCATTGACATTTGATTAATTCCAATATTAAATATATAATGAACAATTGTTGTTTGTTTCTCTGTGAATGTACTTTATTTTCCCATTATTATTATTATTTACTCGCTTTTGTATTGTGTTACGTTTTCAGATGTTTTGTCAGTTGAATCATGCACACTGCGTTACACTCTATATTTCATATGTCAGTGTTTTTCTATAGAGTTGTTGGTGGTGCTCTTAAATATATCATGTGTTCATATTTTTTATATGTTTTTGTTTCACAGTTTGTATGCATAATGAATATATATATATATATATATATATATATATATATATATATATATATATATATATATATATATATATATATATATATATATATATATATATATATATATATATATATATATATACACAAAATCCTCTCCAAAGGGCAAGAAGAAGAGGCCATACTGGGGAGACTGTGGAGGAGTCTTTATTGCTGATTAAAACCAAAGTTCGGGCGGATGCATTTCGGCATCGTTTTAGCCTTCCTCAGCGCCTTATGGTTTCAGCAGGGTGTGGGGAAGAATGCCGGTGAAATACCTTGTTCCCTCCTGCCAGGTGCAAGCAAGCTCCACCCCCCGAACAGCTCGAGATGTAATTCGCTGATATCAAGTGTAGTGGGATGCCCAATGCGTCCATACTACAAGTCCCAGAATGCTGTGGGCTGGTCTGGCACTGCGACAGGGGTAGGTAGAATATGCAGGCAAATGTCACCTGTATGCCGGCAATGCAGTATGTATGTATAATGAATATATATATATATATATATATATATATATATATATATATATATATATATATATATATATATATATATATATATATATATATAAAAAAATGCAAGGATGGCGTGCTTCCGCCGCTTGTACAGCGGGCATTCGACAGGGTCGCCAAACCCTCAATATATCCAAATCCTGGTACCACAATCCTTTAGGAAAAACCAGAGTCGAAGCCCAAGTCGATTTCAAGTGCTTAAAGATTTATTTTGGCAGAAAAACAACCCTACGCGTTTCGAGGTACGCCTACCTCTTGCTCACGGGTGGAGTGTAAATCAAAGCGCCAAACTTTTAAAGTAACAGGTTCATGTTTGCACATATCACGTGGTAATTGACATGAAGACAGACTAACGTAGCTACTTTGTTGCTACCGCTTTACATTTTGTTACAGCACGTATTTAAAAGTGACATATTTAGCACATAAACAATGCATGAATTCATATGTTCACCGAGATGCCTCGAATTTAAATAAACAATCAATATGCATTTCAACCAAAACTGATGATATCTCAAAATTGGCGAATATGTTATTTTTAAGATCGAGTGTCATTCTGATATCTTTGCCAGCCAAACAATAAAGCCTCCAAGATACTCATGTGTATTATACACAATAGAGATGCGATCAGGCAATATTTTAACCATGATCCATGGTTGTAACAAAGTCTGTAACGCCCCAGTGGGCATAAACAGTGAGAGATGTTGTGTAGATCGTATTTAACACATTCTTCATCATGCCCCAGTGGGCAGGCATCCAAAATCTGAAACAAAAGGACAACGTGTATATTTTAGCATTTGTGTCTTCAATAACAATTATTATTGTGATGTGCTTGTGCAGAAAAATAACTCAGTTAAAAGCTAGCAGATATTCTCAGCAGGTGGTGACAAGTAATTTTTTTTAAAAACGCACAGTGATATGTTTCAATGCGGGCACAATATGCAACATCAGTTCACTTGAAATCGACTTGGGCTTCGACTCTGGTTTTTCCTAAAGGATTGTGGTACCAGGATTTGGATATATATATATATCACGCTCCCTGTCCCACTGGAAAATCAGGGCACTCGCGGGCGGGTGCAGTTTGCGGTAATGGGTACCCGCAATAACACTCAGCTCGACTTTCGAAATCGTATCTTCCAAAGAACCGCACTCGTGGGACCAAAGATTATGCGGTGCTCACACCAAAAGTTTTATTCACAGATGTTAACAGACGCGTTTCAGCATTACGCCTTCGTCAGTGTCAGTTACATTGTGGGGACTGGCCTGGGATATAGCGGCAAGCAATCATAGACATGGTTGACGGACTACAATGATGTTAGGGTCGCGCCATCTTGGAACATGTTAATACATTTCACATTTAAGTGCGTGTTACCCCATTATTGGAGACAAATTAAATCTTGCCGTGTATCGGCATGGTTCCCCGTGTTTGCACATCCGGGGAAGATGTCGGGTGCTATAGACTAAAGCCCCGCGAATCAAAATTTCCAGAGTCCATCAAGCCATGTATTGGCAAGAGGTGTACTTTGGTCTGCTCCAGTGTCAAATATATACAGTGCCCCAGCTCACCCTCACCCTTCAAAGGATCCACGATCCAAATGAAATAGATACATAGAATCAAAGAATCAAACTTAACACAAATTTCAATCTCAGTCTTATTGGTGTCTCTTATGGCTAAATCAGATTATACAGGGTTTGATAATGTCTTTCTCGTTCAGTTACTTTCCCAGGTGTACCGCCAGTTCTTCCCCATGTTTCAATCCCCTTGGTGCCTTGGTCATAAGGTCTATTATGTACCTTGATTCCAAGCGTCTCAGTGTTTTTAACCTGTCGCCTCCTCTTGGGTTTTCAGGTACAAAATCTAAGCCAAAATACTGCAATTTGGTCCTGTCCCGTTGGTGCACCAGGTCAAAATGTCTCGCAACAGGGTATACTGGGTCAGCTTTCTCTATTGCCCTTTGATGTTCAAGTACCCTGATTTTGAGTTGGTGGATCGTACTTCCGATATATTTTAACCCACACGGGCAGATAAGGCAATAGACTGCGAAGTTGGTACTGCAGGTTAGGAATTTCTTGATGGATTTAGAGATTCCTGCACCAGGGATGTCGTATTTTCGCACTCTCTTGCATCCCGTGCAGGCCTTACATTTCCCACAGGGGAAAAACCCTCCCAACTCTGCAATTTTACCGGTTTTCGGTGTTGCATTTTTGAAATGGCTTCTCACCAGAGAGTCTTTCAATGACCTTGCTTTTCGATACGTGATCAAGGGCTTGGTTGGGATATCGTCTTTCAATACGGGGTCAGTTCCCAGAATATGCCAATTTTTTTGCAAAATTCTCCTTAATCCCATCTAGTCGCTGGTGTATGGTGTAATTAGGCGGAATTTCCCTTCATTCTTGGATTGTTCGTTGGGGGCTTTTGGCTTTAAGAGATCTTCCCTTTTGATTTTCCTCACTTTCTTCAAAGTTTTGTCAAGAGACACCGGATCATATCCTCTTCTGCTGAACCTTTCTATGCAACCTGCTGCAGCTGTTTCAAAGTCCTGCTCTCTGCTGCTGTTTCTTTTCATCCTGAGCAGTTCACCATACGGGATGCTTTGTATCAGCCTCTTTGGGTGGTTGCTGTCGGCTCGCAGAATGGAATTGCCTGCCGTCGGCTTGCGGTACAGTGATGTTTGTAACCTGTTGTTATCTACTTCCACCCTCAGGTCCAGGTACTCAGCGGTTGTTGAACTTATTGTTCCTGAGAAGTGTAGGTTACAGTTGTTATCGTTCAGCATTCCTATATATTGTTGTGCCCCCTCCATCGTCCCTTGCCACACGATGAAGAGGTCATCAATATACCTGAACCACCTTATCACTCTCTCTGTTCCCTGTCCCTCAGTCTGAAGGACCATGGGCACCCGCTCCTCCCACCAGCCAACGAACAGGTTCGCATAGCTGGGGGCAAAGCAGGTGCCCATCGCGGTCCCGGAGACCTGTGTATATAGATGGTCATTAAACAGAAAGATGTTGCTCGTCAAACAGAACTCTATAAATTCCAGCAACATACGATTGTGGAGTGCAAATCTGGCAGGTCTTTTGTTTAGAAAATGCTCTACTGCTACTACGCCTAAATCGTGTCTGATGTTAGTATATAGGCTGGTTGTGTCCAACACAACCATCAAGTATGTGGGGTCCCATGTTACGTCAGATACTTTTGTTAGAAAATCTTTGGTATCTTTCACATGGGATTTGAGCTGTGTTACCAGAGGGAATAGGAAACTGTCTATAAATTTAGACATATTTTCTGTCAGTCCATTCATAGATGACACTATAGGTCTTCCTGGGGGCTCCCTTGCGTTTTTATGTAGCTTGGGTAAGTGGTAGAAGGTCGGGATAGTGGGGTTGTTACTTCTCAAGTACATGTTTTCTTCACTCCCCAGCATGGATTTCTTGTACCACTTGTTGACCAGTTCATCATACCTTCTTATGCCCTCTTTATACTGTTTGTCATCTGTTTTTCGATAGTATTGTGTGTCTGATAGCTGTCTCAGTGCCTCTCTTTGATAGTACTCCCGTGTTAGTAGCACAACATTCCCACCTTTATCCGAGGGCTTGATTATTGTATTTTCATCCTTTTCCAGGTTGCGCAAAGCTTCTCTTTCCTGTGGGGTGATGTTGTCTTTTTTGTGTGATGTTTCTCGTTTTCCTCTCAGAGACACTAGATCATTCAGATTTATATATATATATATATATATATATATATATATATCACCACCAATGCCGGTAGTCCAGGGCTCTAGCTTCGCGGCGGTCCCTACTAAAAAAACGGCGTTTTTTATAATATCCTGCAGCAAACCTTCTGGGTTCAGAAAGTAGTCGGGACACTCCGGGATGCTTCAAAGTAAGTTTATTTGCAACAGATGGTATACATTTGAAATAATAAACATTAAAAACCACTGGTCAGTTCTGTAACAGTTTATGTATCATGGACGTACTGCCATGTACTAACTAATTTGGCTTGGAGAAGTCTCTGTTGTTGCTTATTTTGTTATTTCCCTGCCTTCTTCTCCATTCCCATTTAGTATTATCAGGGACCCGCTTGTGTTTTTTACAAAATCTGTTCAACTGCAGGTGCACCTTTTGCTGTCAACTGTAATCCTCCTTGTGCCTCTAGAGTACACATTCAGGGTTGAACGAGAGGTCATTTAGTTGCATTGGTTCCTTTCACTTCTTTGATCCATCCCTTTCCATTATGCTACATGGTGGGTGTGGTTAGAAAAGCTCAGTAACCACACCAAGCTTGTGTCATGTTAAAGAAATTAGTATGAATAGAGGAAATGTTTCCCACTAATCTAGTCCTCCCCCTCCTGGAGATTGTACATTTGCTTTCATTGGAAACAATGCATGTGGTGCGCATGTAACAGAGACTGGAGAGCTGAAAGTTTCTATTTAACTACTTCGACGCTACTGACGGAACCGTTCCATCACGCCCCTTGGGTGGGCTGTGCTCATGACGGAACGGAACGGTTCCGTCATGGCCCGGCCGCCGCGCCTGCGCGGCGGGTTTCATTAAGCGGGCGGGTCCGTGACCGAACCGTACCGTCACAAGCACAGCTCACCCGCGAGCCATGACGGAACGGTTCTGTCACCAGCGCAGGTGAGCCGTGCACCCGCCCGCGACCGTTAGCGCTGCGGCGGAATAGCCGCCGCAGCGAAGGAGTTAAGTTGGTGTTCTTTTTTTCCTGCGCATGGAGTTCAGTGGTTGCCTGCAGTCCTCACCGGAACTAGCCAGCAGTGCAGCACAGGAAAAGTTAACTAATTTAAAGGTAAGTGGTGATTGTGGGACGGCTTTGGTTGTAAGGAGTGAGTAAAGCTTGCCTTTTCATTTTGGATATAAACAAACAAGCTGGGTCTGTTGGTGCAGCGGGCTACTGCGTCCACTGTAGGGACCTGTGTTTGACCTTATAGTCACAGGTTCAAATCCCAGCATGTCTGCTCAGCCTTTCGTTCGTCTAAGATTGATCAAATGAGTATCATTGATTTGGGTAACAATAGACATCTGTTATTCAGCACCAAGATGCCTTCGGGTATAAATGCACTTTACAAATACACATTATGTATGTATTTTTGTGTGGTGTTACATTTGCACCTTGGCATCTCCAACCAAGCACTTTGTCTGAGACGAACAAAAGTCAAAATGAGTTATGTACTGTTAAAGAGTTGCTTTGTTTCCCATGAAGAATTGGAGTCACCGGTATTGGAATCAAATTAATGCAAAATGTGATGCAAACCTGTTAATCTCTGGAAGAACAGGTTACTTTGGTAAACAAAAGCAAATAAATGTGACTCTTACATGCAAGCAATGATCTTGTATTTTGGTGTTCTTTATTTCTAGGTCTTTCACATGATATGTGCACTGTGAAAACAAGAAAGCTGTCAAGGGTAATGCACAAGCTGAACATGCATGCAACAGTGAAACTTACACTTATGCTGCCCTTCGTAAACCCATTTTGTGTGTAAGGAAAGTTAGCTTTGCGGTTGCCTGTGCCATATGTATTTGGTTTAGGGAAGCTTACACTGCTGCTATCAGAAAGTGAACTTCTGATATTTGAGGCACAAGTAGCACTTCCCAAAACATCTAACGCTGGTATTTCAATGAATAATTTTGAGATTATTTCTAGTGTCATGGTAAATGTAAACGTAGTGTTTGAGAACAGAACAGCTTTTTTCTGAAAAATGGGAATGCGTTTCTAACATGGCTGGAGTGGCTTCTATCAAAACACAAAAGTTGATGGAAGGAATCATTGCATTGTGTCTAAACACTGGTAATTGCTTGGGATAGCATCCCAACAAATCGTTCTTTTGCTCACCATGCTACCTCGGTTTGGACCTAGCCATATGCAAATTAGCCTTGACCCTGTTCCTCATAGAAACAGTCCAGCCCGAAGTGCCAGCCCAGGTCCTCATCAAACTGGAACACAAGCAACTTGTGACCGGTTTTGCCCTGATAAGTGCTCATCGGCCAGGTATAGCTTGGTTCCTTTAGCACAATGAGCATGGGACCCATGTTTGGGCATGCCCTTGCCAATTAGGGCAGTATATCAAACTCCCAAAAGTCTATGGGAGGAATGTTTGCAATTTGTCTAACCACTGACAATCACTCGGGGTAGCATCCCAACTCATTGTTCTTTTGCTCACCATGCCACCTCAGTTTGGACCCAGCCATAGTCAAATCACCCCTTGATCCTGTTCCACATGGGAATAGTCCAGTCCGAACTGCCAGGGCTGGTCCTCACCAACCTAGAACACAAACAGCCTAGCACCGGTTTCGCACTGATAAGGGCTCATCAGCTAGGCATAGTTTAGTTCCAGTGGCACAGTTAGTACAGGACCCTCTTCTGGGTATATACTTGAGATTCAGAGCAGTACAACAAACATATAAAAGGTGTTGGGAGGAACGTTTGCATCATTGCTCAAGGTAGCATCACAAGAAGTTAACAAACTGTATCAATCTCTGGATTTCATTAACAAATTCAGGTAGTGGCTCCAGTAGAACTTTGCTTAATTGGAAGTAGTATATCCATAATAAGCGACCGATGGAACTGAAATTCACATTTGGATGCCTTGGCTTGTAACCTGTTTTGTCCTAAATGTAGTAAAACTTCTCTGACATGTTCTCATTGGCTCGCAAAGTGTCATCCAAGTAGACTACTACATATCGATCCAATGGATCTCTCAAAACATCACTGCTAAGGTGTTGAAACACAGGTAGGGTATTACAAAGTCAGGATGGACTCATCAATATTGATGGTACTCATATTGCTGCCTTCTACTCCTTGGTGAATGGGAAGAAGATTGTACACCCCAAGGAGATCTATTTCTGCGAAAACATTACCATTACATAGTTGACCTAGAAGAATGGAGATAAGTTGCATAGGATGCCTGTTTCTTAAAGTGATGGCATTACATTTGCACTAGTCAACGCTTGGTCTCAGCTCGTGGTGTTTTGCCACAAAGATTGTTGTGGCTCCTCCTGGAGAATTAGAATGGCGAACAAAACACTTAGCTACATTATCAACAAAACACTTCTTAAGTTCATGTTTTTCTTTTTGTGGAAGCGCATGTCTCTGGCCATAAAGTATGATAGCTTTATGTACCAGGTTGATAGCACAGCCATAAGCTCTGTGTAGAGGAAATTGATCAATATATTTTTCCCAGAAGACTTACTCAAACTCTTTGTATTCTGTTGATAAGATCAATCCCTCGGCTTTCTTTGTATTAATAAGTACACAAGGTGGAGTAGGAAAACATGTTTCTTGCCCCTACTGTGAGTTAAAGCAGCTGGGGGCATATTATCAAGGAATGGCATTACAATTATCGCTGCTTTAGCGGCAGGAAACTGCTGATAAAGCGGCGATAATGGGCTTGATAATATGCAGTAGAGAATTCCAATAGAAGCCCATGTTAACACCAGAACATGGGCTTCTATTGGAATTCTCAAGGGCATATTATCAAGCCCCTTATCGCCGCTTTTAAAAGGCAAAACCTGGAAAAATCTTTGTGGGGGAAAACACCCAAAATGTAGGACTTGCCATTGAAATTTGGAGGGTAAACACTGATTCCGTTGGTAATTCCCGATTCCTCAGGGTTGCCTAATCATTAATGTTGATTTCCCACATAAGTTTTAAAGACAGTCTATGTGTCATTGATGGAAATCACAATGGAATCATTTCATTTTATGTTATTGTTACTCCAAAACATATTTTGGTCTTAATAATACCTGAGTTGTAGTGCTACAACTAGTTCAAACTATGGGTGAAAAAGTCCATTGTTATGACAACTGTGTTCAACCAGGACTACGTCTTATTACCTTATTGTCTTTAACAAATATGGAGTAAGCTGATGAGGAAGTTATTCTTAGACCTGAAAGTTTGAACATGGCAAATTGACATTTGTCCTAATAGACTTCATATCTGTGTCCCTGAAGGAATTACAGGGCACTGCCTGGAGCTACAGTCAAGGTCCACTACACATTATGTTTTGTTGGTTTTATTTTGAAATCAGTCATAGGCTACGAATTATTTACCAGGTTAGAGCTACATGGAACTAATCAAGGAAGACAACACTGGGAAATGGCATTTGGTATACTGTTGGATCATTGTGAATACAGTGTAACTCCATCTGGGCTTTGTAATGCCCTTTTAAATATGTAATTGTCTCAGTCAGTTTTGACATTGTATTCTAAACTGAACCAGTATGTGATAATGTATTTAGATACATCTTAATTGCCCTTTATCAACCTTTGTCAAGAAAACTCAGTGTCTTCCGGCATTTTCAATGTGTATTGTGGACTATTCCAGTTACTCTTCTGATACTACATGTTTGGTGAAGATTTTGTTTGAATTGAAATTGCTGATGAAAGCCTTAATGAAATTAAGAGGTTCTTTATTGCCTCCTCTGTTCTTCATCTCACCAAACGGAGTGAAGAGACTGATGTTTCTGATAGAGTAGTTAGTGCTGTTTGTTTACAAGTGTAAGTAGATGAGCAGCAGGTGTAGCCTTTTATTTCTTTGTTGTTTGGTGTTTCTGTCCATGAAAGTTACATTTTAGAATGTAGACACAGTTGTTGGTAGTCTGTTTTGCATTTTTTAGCTTAGCACCAGGACATCTATGGTGACAATGTGGTTTATAAGTGTGTTAGTCAATCAATCAATAATTTGAAAACAAGACTAATAAAAAAAATTGAAAGCTGATATCAGTAACAATATATAAAGGTAGTGTGGCAAAGTGGGCACATTTTTTCCTCAATATGAATTCTGCATCATGTAAAAACTAGAATCTACCGGTATGATAGCTGATGCACTAATTCATGCTTTTCCTGAGGAAACAACCTTCTTAGTGTTGTATTAAGATCATGAGATGTGTCTGTTGCATTTTGGACAGTGGCTAGAGGGGTGTGGTCTCGTGCAGAGCATGGATGGAGGCAAAGGGCTGAGCTCCGCTTGGACGCAGAATCTTTTTATGTGTTTTCAGCCATTTCCAGTGTCTTTCGTGAGCGGACATCTCCTCCGGAATTCCTATGACTGGTCGGAGCGGCATTTAGAGCTGCTCCGACGAAGCTGCATTCCTTCCCTGACTGGGCAGCGGCAATGGATGATTTCCCTCATTTGCGAGCGAGCGGCCGCCATTTTATAAGCCTGGCGCTCGCTCTCCTAGACCGCCCACTGAGGTAAAACCAGCTTTGTGTTTCAACGCTCGCAAACATTTTTTTTTCTTTCGTTTTTGTACCTATTATTTACCTGACAGTGTTTATTTAACTGCTTTCCTGGCATCTATTTCTTTTCCTCTGTTTTGTTATAACAGATTTTTACTAGGGATGGCCAAGTATTCTCTACTTTTACTTTTGGTCTCCTTAATGCATTTTTCTGCTTTCTTCCTTCTTTGCAATGACTTTCAATGAACTTATCATATACCTACCCAATACCTGGATTGTTTCTGATTTTTGAGAGGATAGGAAGTGGGGCATGTTTTGCAAATTTTGACAACTACCATATGGTTTTTTCTTAACTTTTTTCACTTCAGGCTTGCCTTCTTATAAATAGTCTGCATTAGTGTATGGGCACCACTTGGGGTCCAATATTGTCCGCATAAGGGTGTGTGGCTGTCATTTTAAGCCTACTGCTCACATCTTTTGACCTCCTGCTGAGAGGAAAATTGTGTCTTCATTGTATATGGGCAGATTGAGATCCCCATTAAAGGTTGTATATCATCCTTCTCGGCGTTCCACGATGGCTAGTGACGCTTCTCCTCCTGTCATAGCTTCATCTTCAGGTACAAAACCCAAGAGAGTTAAAAATGATCCGCCCTCACCCATTTTGTCATCGCATAACCCTGTACTCGATACTATTCTTGATGAGGTGAGGGGGTTGAACTCTTTTATGTCAACTACTAAGGAGAAGCTTCAACAAATTTAAGATAGGTGGATTACCATGGAAGCAAAGGTATTTGACATAGAGCAGAGCATCAGTAACTTACATGATAGTTCTTCTAAAATTCCTATACTGGAACAGGAAATTCAGCGTCTTAAGCTTCACAATGAGGATCTTGAAAATCGTAATAGACATAATATTCTTTGCTTATATGGCTTACCAGCAAATTTGGAGGGTCCCGACCTCCTGCTTTTTCTCCAGAAGTGTCTGCCTGAGATCCTTGATCTTACTACAGAGCCTTCAATGAATATCCAATGTGCTCATCGCCTTGAACGTATTCAGACGAACTCTATTAGACCTAGAGGAATTATTATGTTATTTATGGAATTCACAGATCTTATGTGTGTGCTTCAAGAGCACAAGTAAAGCGTCGCCTTGTATGGTCTGGTCATACAATGCATCTTTCTCAGGATCTCTCCAACTCTACTAATGCCAGAAGGAAGGAATTTTTGGCCCTTCACCCTCAGATGAGACAGTTAAATATTTGCTATGGCATTTTGCACCCATGTCTGTGTACAATTACTCATAATGGTTCTACTCGCTCATTTGATGATCCTGTTAAATTGAGGTATTTTCTCCAAAGTCTGTGGATACCTCTATCCAACGTTTCCAACTCTTTTCTTTTCTGTCTCTCTAACAGATTTTGTATGGCTGTTCATTTTCCTACTTCTTAATATCTCCTTCTCTGCTGTTCCATCTGTTCTCGGTGCTGTTGCACTCCATGCTCACTTTGTTTACTCTTTTTCTTAGATCTGGATCTATTTCCTTGATCTACCCTTTTTTCTTCTTACTTTCTTCACTTAATTTATTCTTCTCTGTTTGTCTTTTTTTTCTTGGCGATATTTTGTATGGTGCAAGTGCTTATTGTTGCTATTTGTTGTTATACAGATTGTTTTTCGTATTCATCTAATAAGTGGTGTTTTTCTGTTTCCAGCTGTTCTCCTGAAGTGTATCATCTCCATCCATCTATTACCTACCCCTCCTCCCAATCTGTGTAATGTTGTTACATGGAATGTTCGTGGTCTTGGACACACTGTCAAAAGACAAAAGGTACTCTTTCATTTGTCTAAACTGAATTCTCATGTTTCGTTCATTCAAGAAATTCATTGTAATCATATAGAATCGCTTAAATTAAAAAGATAGTGGGTTGGTCAAGTTGTTTATTCTCCAACCTCCAATCGGAAAGGTGGCGTTGCTATACTTTTTCATAAGTCATTACATGTACAAATTTTATCTACACAATGTGATACTGTCGACGTTGGGTAATGGCTGAGGTTGTTATACATAATAAAGAACCTGTTTTATTAAATATTTATGGTCCTATTAAGCCAGATCCTGACTTTTGGAATAATATTACAATCGTACTTTCCTCCACTGATGTTCCAAATATTATTTTTGCTGGTGATTTTAACCAATGGTTAGACCCATTCTCTGATAGACAGTCCAAATGCAAATTTAATCCCGATAAATCCCATAGATCATTTCAATCTGCCATTGCCTCTCGTCCATTGTTTGATGTTTGGAAGACTTGTAACCCTGATTCCCTCGAATTTACATTCTTCTCTAATGTCCATCATAACCGTTCTAGAATTGATTATATTTTGGTTAGTAAACCCTTACTCCCAACTATTCAATCTTCGGAGATTGGATCTATTTTTATTTCTGATCATGCTCCTGTCCTCTCTGTACTTGACCACTCCCTGAATTCTCCAAAGTTTGGTCGCTGGAAACGTAATAGTTTTTTGTTGTCAGATTCTGTTTTCATTTCTGAAGCCACTGCTTTCATTAACAAGTTTTTTACTATTAATAATCCTTGGTTACTTCCATTCCTAATAATTGGGATGCGTTTATGGCATCCTTTTGTGCCTTTATTATTGCATACTCAGCAAGAAAGAAGAAAACTACAAAGGCCAAGTATACAACTTTACTACAACAACTCAAATTGCTGGAACATAATTACTTCACCTGTAGAGCCACTCCATTCCTCATGAATTAATTAAGGCCAAATCTGCTCTAGTCAAACTTGCAAAAGTTGATGCTTGTAATGTCCTTCTTAAAATTAAGTCCAAGTACCACAGTGGTCAAAATAAAGCTGGTAAGATGCTGGCCAATTAAAAAATAAATAAATAAGAAACGTAAAAATATTGGTCCTATCCTAAATGAATCCACTAACAAACTACTGTTTTCCATGACTACAACCAATCATTATATTCTGATGACCCGAATCCCTCAATCAAAATTTACACACCTTTTTTACAGATCTTCCCAAACCCCCATCGCTGTCTGACGAATTTGAGGTGTTGGAAACAGAGATCACTCTGCAAGAGATAACGGATGCCATTAAATCTTTAAAAAAATCGAAAGCACCTGGGGGCATATTATCAAGGGCTGGCGATATAATTATTGCTGTTTTAGCATCCATTTTCGGGTGAAAAGCGGCGATAATTATATCGCACTATCATCAAGGTCACCTAGCGTGTGAATTCATGCCTCAGCGCCCGTTTTCTGAACGCCCAGCATCGCAACGCCAATGAGATGCAAATTGGGCGTATCTCAATGAAATTACATGAGAAATGTCGCTAACACGACTTTCTCCTATCATCAATGTAGCCGCTAACCTGCTTAGCGATGGCAAAAGCAGCACTAACCGCGCTCATCGCTCCTTTCTTTAGCCCTGCTTTCAAATCGGCTTAGCCATGACATCCTATGTGAGGTGGATTGTGAGGAGGAATCCACCCTGCCCTATCATCAACGATTCGCCTATCGCTGTGCGATTATCGCTGGATTTCCAGCGATAATTGCACATTTTACAGCTATCGCTGGATTATATATCGCATTGGATATAAGCGTTGCTAATAGCATGCTATCTCGGCGATATAATTCAGCGATAGCCGGCTATAATTATCCTCGCACTAAGTCCGCTGAGAGATAAATATCGCAGGGCCTTGATAATATGCCCCTTGGTTCTGATGGCCTCTCAGCTGAATATTTTTCTACTTTTTGTTCTATGTTTGCTCATAAACTCCTTGATCTTTTTAACTCCTTCCATGTAGACTCTAAGGCATTTCGTTCCTTTATGGAGGCTTTGATTGTCCTTATTCCTAAACCCAATAAAGAACACACCCTCTGTAAAACATTATCGCCCCATTTCATTAATTAATTATGATTGTAAGATATTTGCTAAAATCCTTGCCTCTCGACTTGAGAATATTATTCCACTATTGGTCAAAACTGATCAAGCTGGTTTTTTTAAGGGCAGACTGACGGCGGACAATGCTCGAATGTTTGCTAATGTCATCTCTTTTGGGAAAAAGTACAAGTCTCCCCTTGCAGCATTGTCCTTAAATGCTGAGAAGGCTTTTGATCGTATTAACTGCCAATTCATGTTTAATACTCTTCAGTGGTATGGGTTTGGACCGAATTTTATCTCTTATGTTAAACAGTTATATTCTTTTCCTCATGCCAGTATTTTTGTCAACAACCATTTTTCTAAATATTTTTCTTTGTATAGAGGTACCCATCAAGGATGTCCTCTTTCACCCTTGTAATTTGTTTTATGTTTAGAACCCTTCCTTGAGCGTATTTGTGTTAATACACTTATTTCTGTTTTTACACATAACTCCATTAAAACCAAATTGTCAGCGTACGCTGATGACATTCTGGTATATATGTCCAATCCTATTACCTCTCTTCCTCCCTTTTTACATGAGGTTCAGTTGTATTCCAGTATTTCCGGATATAAGTTGAACCTCGCTAAAACAGAGGTTTTACCCTTGAACTCCCTCTGATATCAATATAAGTTTATTAGCACTAACTTTACCTGGTGTCCCACAAAAAATAAAATACCTTGGTATTTGGTTTTCCTCTACTGTATCTACCACAATCAGTTACACGTTTAATGCACTAATTACCAAATTACAAACACTACTTCTTTCTTGGTCACCTCTTCATTTGTCATGGTGGAGTAGACTGGATACTATTAAAATGATGATTGGCCCCCATGTCCTTTATGCATTATCCATGTTACCTTTTCGGATTCCCGTTTCATATTTTTCACAAATTAACTCTATTTGTATTAAGTTTTTATGGAATAATAAGCATCCCCGTATTGCCCTTGTGAAACTCAAATGTCCCAAAACAGAAGGTGGTGTACGTTTTCCTGACTTTAAATTATATCACTCTGCATTTTTAATTTGTCAGTTTTTTGCCCTAACTTATGACTTTGCTGATAACCCTATCGTTGGATTGTTTTTGAACTTTTTCTATCAAAAGATTTTTCTTTTTGAAACATAATATATAAGCCTAATTGTACTTTTATATCAAATAATCCTATTCTAAAATATTCCCAAAAATGATTATGTAATATTTTGTCTGATGGTCTTGTCTTGACCCATACCATTTTTTTTACCTCTACTATTTGGTATAATGTATAATAAATATATTAAATATAGACATAAATCATTTTATTACAAACACTGAAAGGAGAAGAGAATTATATTTATTCATCAATTGATCTTCCATACTTCTGTTATTCCCTTCTCCCAATTGCAGTTGCAGTATAACTTGCCTAACTCATTTTTTCAGGAGCACCTCCCAATATCAACTGCTTTGCAGTCCTATTTAGCAGCTAATGATTTTCCAATAGCTTCTCCCTCACTTTCTCCTCCCACACCGATATACGGTGTTTCTCAGGAACATGGGCCTAAGGCTGCTTCCATTTATAAGATGTTGTTATTACCTGTTACTGAAAATTCTAAATCTCATACTGAATTACTCTTGAAAGTGGACTTATCTTTATCGCTTTCTATTCCTTCATGGGATAAATTCTGGCTCAAGTTATTCAAAACTTCTATTGCCGCCTGCAGCACTCAAACCTTATACTTCATTTATAATAGAGATGGTATTACTCCTGCATGTATATCCAAGTTTTCCCCTACCTCCTCTTCCCTTTGCTGGTCCTGTTCGGTGTCCACTGGGACTTTAATCCATCAATATTCTAATGTATTGATTTTTGGCATTCTATTTGGTCTAAATGTATGAAAATATTTCAATGTAATAATCCATTATTATTGCAAAATGTTTTTCTAGGTTCCGCTTCACCTACTTTTGATGTTTCTTCTCCTATTTCTTTGTTGTTTGATCTTTTTATTGTTCTTGCATTCAAAGTGATTCTGTCCTGTCGTTAATTTGGTGGAACTATATTTATGATGAACACAGAATTGCTAATGTCTCTTCTCTTTTCTTATCTCAGAAAATTAAATCTGACCTATTGTGGTTACCCTTTACTTCTTATCTTTCTACATATGCACCTGCATCTTAGTTTTTATCCTATTAGTTTTATTATTTTCCTTTTTTATATTAATTTTATATTCTATAATTCTCTTCTCTCTTTCTTTCTCTTTTATGTTCTTTTCTTTTCTTTCCTCTCCTTTTCTTATTAATTTATTTACTCAATAATGTTTTATTTTCTCTTTATCTGAAAATGTAATAACAATTATTAAACAAAAAAAGAGTTAAATAGGCTATGTATCCCTTATATGTATCACCCCCTGATATTCATAAGAAATGGCATCTCTGATTTAAAAGTGATGCTTTGTCTGCACTTCCAAAGGACCTTAAAAATTAATTCTATAATGGGGCCACAATCCCTAGTGCTTTGGTACAATTTGATACTTGTGTGCTTTTCCCTGCACAACACATTTCCCCAACATTACCCAACTTCATACTTGAGCCACCATGAGCACTCACCACCACACCCTTAGACACAGAAATATTTTATAAATAACATATACTACCACAACTACACCTTCCCTAACTCTCTCCATGTAGGCTCCTGCCTTTCTTGCACTTGATACGTATGTAAAAAAACCTATTCCATTACCAACCAAGCTGACTCCCACCCCTTACCTACCCATTTTGCTGCATCACAGAAAGATATATAGATCCCCAATACACTGCCACTCCCACTGTCATACAAACCGAACAAGCCACATTTACAAATACACATGCCACACAAACAGACAGGGCAGATGTTCCAGCCTCCTCACTTGCAAATCTATCACAACAATCCTGAACCCCCAGTTGAAACCTCTTCCACAAATAAATACATCTCCTTCACAATACTTCGACACTTACAAGCGGACATTGTAAGTGTCCACATGGAAAAATTGGATTATTTTAAGAATCTCAAAGACATTTCATACCATCTCTCATCACCCTATTCTCCCATGATCCTTGCATCCCAATTTTAACCTCATAAAGAGGCTGGTAAATATTTTTTAGCCTATGACTGATTTCAAAATAAAACCAACAGAACATAATGTGTAGTGGACCTTAACAATAAATACCATATGCACCACCTCTTTCTGGACACCTAATTCTTCATGATCCACTCACATGGAAACCCTCTTTACCTAATTCTTGTCCCCAAAAGACTATCTCAGCCTCACCATCAGTTGCCTCTCTCTCGCTCAGACCACACACTGCCTGAAAAATTCATGCAGCCCCTCCATAATATCTACAACTCCTACACCTGTCCCTCAAGGGAAACCCACACCAGACTCTATATCTAAATAGCCGGATGAAATTCACAAGGCTTATCCCCACTAATTGACACTACTTCCTTAGAACTATTAAGCAAAACTGTTCCATCACCGCATGATGAGCATTATGTTTGTATTTTACCCCTAAAACTGAAATCACCATCATCTCAACCTTGAAGCGTAAACATGCACTCTCCAACCTATAGGTGGGAAAAAACACATCCCAAGAACACAGCACTAATTACAACCAACTCATCACCATCTTTTATTAAACTAGCCAAGTTTCACTGGGAATATTAGAAATAATCTGGTTCAATATATAAAAGCTTAAGTAGCCATTCCTCAATACTTGATTGATCTTACTTCATACTCTAGAACTTGAATTTATTTTGAGGAATAATTAATTCCTCCAAGATGTTTTGCTGCGGTTGCTCTCGCATGATGGTATTGTTCTCCAATTTGGTCAGTTGCGACTAGCTGCCAATTAGCCAGATTATAATCTGGAAGAGCAATGACTCAATTTTGGTGACTGCTATTATGTGGCAGTCTCTGATGCGTAGAGGGTTAAATCTGTACTTAATTACTTGAATTAGTTTGGTAATTTAGATGTGTAAAGCGCTGGAGGTGGTTACAACCCTAGAGAAACCCTACAAATTAGACCCTAGAACTGCAGCTGTCATTTTTCAATGTCCTGCTGGTTATGATTGGTCAAAGGAATGTGAACAAATTTAAAGTCTTATGCCTTATGTTTCATACTAAGGAGAACCTAGTATGAAACATAACTCTTGGACATCCATATTGAAGGTGAAGTAGCACAACATAATTTCCCAGCGCCTGTTTGCTTCTTCAAGCACACCATTCCAATATTAGTAAGTGCAGGTTCTCCAGAAGCCTGGAATTCAGATTGGAGAGGGTGTAAGAGGAGATAACTGTCAGGCTTCAACCTAAGATGGGGACAGGACAAAGTAGCAGGGGTGGTGTTTTCTGTCTGCAGAGAAAAGGGATTTCCCGGGAAGAGATATAATATAAATGAGAGAGTATCTGAAGGCTGGGAGGGAAGCAGGTCAGAAGCTGAGCAGTGAAGCAGGATGGGGCAGGCAGTGAAAAGGGAATTGGGAAGTCTGCAGGGGGAAACTAGGAAGATAACAAATGTGCAAACAAGAAGACGAACAAACTATCATAAACACTAGTTTGTGTGTTACTTGGAAGGGACCTCTCTATGAGGGGAAAAAGATCTTACCACGAGGCAAGGAGCAGATTATTTACATCAAGGAGAGATCTAGCAGCTTCTGTGGAAACCTTGGTAACAATGATAATCAAGATTGTATAACACACAAGAAAAGACAAGCAGGAACAGGCAAAAGCAGGACTGTAATCAGGGACAGGAGTGGAATACACACAACAATGAAGATTGGAAACAAGACTAAGAAAAATATACACTCTAACAAGGCAAGACAGAAATATGCAGGCAAATCGGAGCACAGAATACAAGGCAAGGAGTCTGCATATAACAGTGCAGATCAAGAAGAGACCAGGAATCATAGCTAACACTGGAACAGAGATGCAGGAGGCAAGAGACAGAAACAGATACTACGAAATAGCCAAAAAACAGGGCAATGGGTTCAAGAAACAACTGAAACGGAATCAAAGAACAAGCATGGAAAGACAGCAGGAACACAACAGAAAACAAGGGGAATCCACTGCAGACATTTGTGAGCCACTGTACTCTGGGCTCAGAGGGCTGAAATAGCTGGAAGTTCTGTGGAGGAGCACAGGAGCAGGAAGTGACCCAGGTGCAAAGAATAATCTAAGGTGCAAGGTATTGATGAACCTCCAAATAAGGAACGCCTGAGCTGGGGCTTCTAAAAAGGAAGATCTGAAACACCAGGAGACACAAGAAAGGAAAGTAAGGAATGGAGTGTGGATCTGAACCAAGACAGAGAAAATGACAGACTGTGCATATAAAGGCATCAAAATAATCACAGGGTCCAGGAACCAAGCTAGTGAGCAGAAAAGGTTCACCACAACATGATCTGGAAAGGGTCTGAAGAAAGAGGAAACTACAAGGTTGCATAATGCATCAGGGAAGTGGAACAGAAACCGTGACTAAAACACAAAGAGAAATGAAGTATAGTGAGGGTTACTGTGTATACTGTCCTATACAGTTGTAAAAGCAAGTTTGAAAGTGCTCTTGTGAGCGACACCTGCTGGCAGGATGCAGAATCCTGATCATAACTGTCCAGGAACATTTCTCAAAAATGTTTGCCGCTGTAGAGTTCCTGAATTAGGCTTGTATAACAATTTTGTCTTAAACTCTTCCACTTTAAACCACATTCATTATTTATTTTGTCAGTATTTTTGCTGTTGGGCGAACAAGTCTTTGGGACTGTGGAAAACTGAGGGGAAGATGGTATTCGTTGCAGACAAGTCTGCTGAGGAGGCTACGAAAATGTCCAGTGCCACAACCATCTAACAGAAAACTACCAATCACCAATGTTGTGGCAGATGAAAATACCAACTCTACAGGCCAGATGTATCAACATTGTATCTTGCGAGTCCTAAATAGCAAATTTTACTGATTCGCTATTATGGACTCACAGAATGCAATGTATGTAGGTTTCGCAAATAAAATTGTGATTCCTATATATTGCTTAATTCAAAGCATCTTTATTCGATTCACATAATCATCAAAGCATCAGAAAATACTAAGAACATTATTAAAAAAAAGCATATACAATACATTGATCCTCATGTTGATTACAGTACAGTACGTGAGACCTAATATTTACATTTAGCAGCGGTATGATAAGTTCCATAAAGTGCAAAGTGCAGAGTACTATATCATCAAGGCTTCTTTAACAGAACATAGTTCAAAAATGAAAATCTACATTGTAGGTTTATGCTATCATTGGCTATATACAACACAAACATTTAAATTTCATATGGCTCCCATAGGAAATAAAATCATATTTTAAAATGTTAAAGTTTAAGCCCTTTCTTCCTCCTTATAAAATTGATGGTCAATAAAAATCTACTGACACCAAATACAATAAGCTTGGAGCTGTCAGTTTTTAAAATACGCAGCATTTCAGTATATTCTCTAATACTTAATTTCCTGCCCAGAGGTTTTTGCAAATTGCGATTCACTATTAAGGAATGCCTTCCCATTCATTCCCATGGGCCTAGAGGCCCATAGGAATGAATGGGAAGACATTTGCAATTAGCGATTAACAAATTGGTAATCGCATATTGCGAATGCAATTTCAAGGGTGATAGGGGGCCATAAGGCCACCTTGAATCACCCCCAAAAAAGGTAAGTGTGCACATGTGGCGCACATACATGCCCTAAGGGCATGTGGGTGCACCACAGGGCACTTAAAAAAATGCCAAAATTTGCATTTTTCTAGGAATTTGCCAATTACCACCACCTTGAAATTGGTGGTAATTTGCGAGGTTGCCCTTTATTCTTGCTTCCTGCACTGCATTTAAGGAATCGCAAATTGCAATTCCTTAAATGCATTCGCAAAATAGTTACTATGTTAGAAACAAGGACCCCCTGATATGGATCAAGATCCTGGGACAGGGTAAACAATGTATGCAAAGTAACACTCCCAGGCACACAAATAAGATACTGGCACAATATAGTTGGCAAACAAACAATAGTTAATAATAATAAACAACTAGTTCAATTTAAGAAAATACATTTTAATTCAATACAATAAAGAGAAATGATAAAAATCATCAGTTCATTGATAAGACTTGATAAAATAATATTGTGCCAGTATCTTATTTGTGTGCCTGGGAGTGTTACTTTGCATACATTACTTCGCAAAATAGTTAATCACAAAAATTGTGATTCTCTATTTTGCGAATGCATTTTGGGATGCTACATCCCAAAAGTCTTTCTACCATTAGCGAATCGTTAGCGGATGGTTAGCGGTGTCAGCGGTTCGATAGCGGTCTTTGCAAAGGCAATATGAAAATCTCGTAATAAGGCGGTTGGACCGCCGAGCTCACGACGGTTGGACCGCATCTGCGGGTACTGCGTTTCACGGACTGTTGAACTCGTAAACAGACCCTAAGTTTCACCATCCTCACATAATTTAGCACCAATGATTTTGAATGTTTTGAATGTTAAACGTGAGCTTTTTTTGCGAAAGAAAAAGGCAGGAACACAGTCTCTGCCTTAGCAGATGTAAAATACTTCTTCCTGCTTTATAAATCGCAGGAGTTATTTGTACATACCATCCTCAAAAATCAAACAAAAGTGCCTAGCTTATGGAAATATGTTGCAAAATGAGTGGCCATTCCAGGCATTCTTACAAAGGTCGGAATCAGTTGACCTAGAACAGAGTACTAATTCCTTTCCAATGAATTCCCTCAAACAGGGCATTTGGCCCCACAGAACTCTCCCCTCTGCAAGCTTAGATGGTTATACAGAAATGCAAAGCTGTACATGAGGCCAAACGAAGGTACATAGGGACAGATGTATCAAGATTCCATTTTGCGATTTCTAAATAGCGATTTTTAAGGAATCGCTATTTAGAAATCGCAAAATGGGATGTATGTAAAAAAATCGCTATTTTTTAGCGATTTCTTAATCTTCTTTATTTGCGAATTCGCAATTTGCGAATTCGCAATTAAGGAATAATTTCCTATTCATTCATATGGACCAGGAGGCCCATAGGAATGATTGTGAAATTAATCTCAATTTGCGATTTGCAATTTGCTAATCGCAAATTGAGAATAATTTCAAGGGTGCAGGGGTGTCTCAAGGACACCCTGCTGCACCCCTGAAATGTGCATGTGTGTGCATATGGCGCACATACATGCCCTATGGGCATGTGTGTGCGTCACAAGCCACCTTCAAAAATGCCAAATTGTGCATTTTTAAAAGAATTCGCAAATTAACATCAACTACAAGTTGGTGTTAATTTGCGATTTCTTAACCAAAATACGCAATTGAAAAATGCTACATACATAGCATTTAAGGAATCGCAAAGTTGCGATTCCTTAAATGCTATGGCAAAATAAGGAATCGCAAATGTTTGTGATTCCTTAATTTGCGAATTTTTGATGCATGCCAAAACATGCAAATAGACCGTTTGCGATTCGCAAACGGCTTGATTCATCTAGGCCTAAATCACCTATATCTGTGGGTCCTCAGTAGTGGGGCTAATTGAGTGGATTAGCCAGATGTGCAAGACCTTTGTGTATGCCACACAGGCAGTGAGCCCTCACAGTCCTTTTATGTGGAATGTTATCCCTCTGGTTCAATTTAAGAAAATACATTTTAATTCAATACAATAAAGAGAAATGATAAAAATCATCAGTTCATTGATAAGACTTGATAAAATAATATTGTGCCAGTATCTTATTTGTGTGCCTGGGAGTGTTACTTTGCATACATTACTTCGCAAAATAGTTAATCACAAAAATTGTGATTCTCTATTTTGCGAATGCATTTTGGGATGCTACATCCCAAAAGTCTTTCTACCATTAGCGAATCGTTAGCGGATGGTTAGCGGTGTCAGCGGTTCGATAGCGGTCTTTGCAAAGGCAATATGAAAATCTCGTAATAAGGCGGTTGGACCGCCGAGCTCACGACGGTTGGACCGCATCTGCGGGTACTGCGTTTCACGGACTGTTGAACTCGTAAACAGACCCTAAGTTTCACCATCCTCACATAATTTAGCACCAATGATTTTGAATGTTTTGAATGTTAAACGTGAGCTTTTTTTGCGAAAGAAAAAGGCAGGAACACAGTCTCTGCCTTAGCAGATGTAAAATACTTCTTCCTGCTTTATAAATCGCAGGAGTTATTTGTACATACCATCCTCAAAAATCAAACAAAAGTGCCTAGCTTATGGAAATATGTTGCAAAATGAGTGGCCATTCCAGGCATTCTTACAAAGGTCGGAATCAGTTGACCTAGAACAGAGTACTAATTCCTTTCCAATGAATTCCCTCAAACAGGGCATTTGGCCCCACAGAACTCTCCCCTCTGCAAGCTTAGATGGTTATACAGAAATGCAAAGCTGTACATGAGGCCAAACGAAGGTACATAGGGACAGATGTATCAAGATTCCATTTTGCGATTTCTAAATAGCGATTTTTAAGGAATCACTATTTAGAAATCGCAAAATGGGATGTATGTAAAAAAATCGCTATTTTTTAGCGATTTCTTAATCTTCTTTATTTGCGAATTCGCAATTTGCGAATTCGCAATTAAGGAATAATTTCCCATTCATTCATATGGACCAGGAGGCCCATAGGAATGATTGTGAAATTAATCTCAATTTGCGATTTGCAATTTGCTAATCGCAAATTGAGAATAATTTCAAGGGTGCAGGGGTGTCTCAAGGACACCCTGTTGCACCCCTGAAATGTGCATGTGTGTGCATATGGCGCACATACATGCCCTATGGGCATGTGTGTGCGTCACAAGCCACCTTCAAAAATGCCAAATTGTGCATTTTTAAAAGAATTCGCAAATTAACATCAACTACAAGTTGGTGTTAATTTGCGATTTCTTAACCAAAATACGCAATTGAAAAATGCTACATACATAGCATTTAAGGAATCCCAAAGTTGCGATTCCTTAAATGCTATGGCAAAATAAGGAATCGCAAATGTTTGTGATTCCTTAATTTGCGAATTTTTGATGCATGCCAAAACATGCAAATAGACCGTTTGCGATTCGCAAACGGCTTGATACATCTAGGCCTAAATCACCTATATCTGTGGGTCCTCAGTAGTGGGGCTAATTGAGTGGATTAGCCAGATGTGCAAGACCTTTGTGTATGCCACACAGGCAGTGAGCCCTCACAGTCCTTTTATGTGGAATGTTATCCCTCTGGGTTATGTGCTGAATATACAGGGGTTAAATATGTATCTTAGTGATAACTATGATGCTGAAGCTTTGAGTTTGGTTAGTAGCATAATCATTTCCTAGGAGTCAATTTCCAGGTGAACACAGAGAAAGTGGTTTTCAACAGTTACTTCTCTGCCACTATTTGAGATATGACCTACAGAGCTGCACTGAGTACTTGTATGCCCTGTTCAGAACATAATGTTGATAAGCAGACACGCTGAATCCCAACGACAGGTCTGGGGAGTGAAACAACAAAGGTAAAACCTCAAAAATGAAGAACTTTTCGAACTTTGCAGACAGCAGTGACAATATTGGTATAAGCACCACAGTTCCAGCACTTCAACATCTACCAGCCCAGCTCGTCATGGCGTTGCCTCCTCGCACACTGATGACGAGCCCAGCTCGTCACGTAACATGCGCTTTTGAATATCTCAGCTAAGGAGCAGAATTCTGCCAGCGCGGATGCGGTTAACGCAAACCTGCCGCTAAACCTGCAGCGTGAATTGCTGCTTTGCATTACTTCACGTCATGGGGGCGTTATATGGGCGGTACATGGGCGTTCCCATGCAACCATCCATGCTTTTTGATGTTAAACCGTATTCACTAATAGTAGTAGACAGGGTATAGTGCCAAAAATGAATGACGCTGGAAAGCAGGTATTAAAATACTTTTTTTGTAATTTCTCCTTTCTTTTCCTACTTTGCATGTGAGCTGCACTGTGCAGCACACACACAAAGTAGGAAAAGGTTTTCAACTTGTCTAGCTGTAGTATTTCGTACATTAAGGGTACCCTTCATGTCCAAACCTATGCTGACTCAGGCACGCACCCTGTTGCGTGCTTATCTAGGTTCCTGATCGATACTGTGACCTTATGCCCCTATTCGGCTATAAATCCATTTATTCCCTATATTGGCATAACCGTTCAAGTGCGATTTTCTGAATAGTCATCTCTGGCCTCACACGAACAGAGCCACATTCCAGCATGACTCTCTGCTACTTCCTTTGCGACCAATTAGTGCAATGACAGAGCAGCAGTCACTATCTGATATTCCTAGATAACACTCCGAGTTCTTCAACAAGATAAAAACTTAGCAAACCTGGAAATCCCCGCTTGCTATGTTTTGATTAGTAATGGAACTCTAATGAGCAACTGATAACTGTCACTTCCTAGTGACATCTTTAATTGACGTCTTATGTCCAGCAAACTTGCGTCAAACCCGGCACCTGTCAGGTATAAATATTACCCACGTTGCCTTAAGCAATGAGAGAAAGATACGAGCTGTGAGTTCGTTCCCTGTTGCTGATGCCAGCTGCCTGCATGACCCTGTGTTGGTAAAAACTAGCACTCTGTCGCTGCAGCCTGCTATCCTGTGGTGGTGAAGCTGCTGATTACCATTATCGCCGCTACAGCGCGAACTATGGTACAGTACGCTTGAGGAGCCGAGCAGCCGTCCTCTGCGAAGACATCCAGCCCAGCTGCCCGCGGACGCTGTCACCCCTCCTTCCTCGACGCGCTGAGAGAAGCCGCTGCCTTTCTCGTGCAGAGAAATCCAGTCCCGGCGCTTCCGGTTTACCCTCGCGGGTGACTGGGATATCGAGAGAGACCCCTGAAGGAGATACCAATCCTCCATCATTCTATTCAGAGGTATGGTGTTGACTAAACCCTTAGACGAGAATTCTTGAAACAAACCTTGGCAAAACCAACTTAACTTAAGCTACTTACTTACTCCCCTTTTCACGTGTTAGGCTTAGGTCAGGCACACTGGGGTAGGCTTAGTTAGAAGCACCAGTTGAGTATGTTAGCCTAATGTATATATGACTGTATATATGTTTTATTACTTTTAAACCATTGTATGGCTAAGAAACCATATCAATGCTTTTACAGTTCTATTTCGCAATACTTATCTTACTGTACGTACTTTTTATAATAACAGTTATTGCAATTGTGGCAATACATTTCTCTTGTACGAGAAGAAAGACTGTTCAATAAATGTTAACCCTTTATTGATAAACGCCTGTCTCTCTATTCTCTACATACTGTGAAAGTAAACTGCACTAGACTGACTGAGTGAAATCTATGTCTATTGTTTCACACGACCCTAGAGATCGACTCTTGATCTGAGGAGCAAAGTTGTCATGTTGCACGGTTGTTGGAAATCTGAATCCCTTCTTGTCTGTGCCAAGGAAGCTGATCACTTCCTATGCAGAGAAGAAAGTTTCCAGTGACCTCTGAGCTAGTTGGTAACACAACCCAATTAAGTTTAGCATAGTCAGTGGAGGCCTGGAATATCCGCAGTTCCACGTCGATACTACTGTTTATGTTATTCCAATGCGCAGGGCCTAGTGGGAAACTAGGAACTACACTACATGGCGCCCAAACGTTTGGAAAGGCGATAAACTAACGTAAGACTTGTAGAGTAACTCAGTCGTGCATATTTCACACCCCTTTCTCCCGTAAATACTCCAATAGACGTCTGGAGTGGGTGAAAGGTTAAAATCCGCCCGACCTTAGTAGGAAGAGATTCCTTTGTAAAGCTCTGGTTTATTCAACGTTGAAGGATACAGTGTTCCAAAATATTGTGCACCTAATCTTTGTCTCCTTGGAGACCTACTCTGCAAAAACTGCATTTATACAATGTCAGTAGAAAACAACGGCACCACTGGGGCCGCAGCAGATGCGACTCAGCAAGGTCCCGAATACACAGACCCGGATGCTATTATCATCCCGGTCCAGTTAAGAAAATCTATAACTTTAAAACTTATAGAAAACGGACTGACACCTCAAGGTGGTACAGTAATTTTCGTGATAGAGGCTCACGAGTATCGGCAGACAGAGGTATTCTATTCATGGATAAACTTTCCAGCGGTAAACGCTATAACACAAGAGTTTCACTATTACAAAATAGAGAAACCTCCGGAAGAGTACGCTCCTTTCGAGGAGATTGAAATTCCACTTAAATTTCAAGAGCACCTGCTCTGGTTTAATGGCGCCCTAAAACACAATGATCACATAACTAGGCTCGGTCCACTAGGTAGACCAGGAGCCACGTGGCCGGTTCTAGCCAGCTACACACCACATCCTGACATTGCAAGAATGTCTAGAGAAGAGCTGTTAGCACAGCTAAACACATTAATAAAAATACATAGGCAATTAGTCCAATATGTAATGCGGACTGCAACAGTCCAGCCAGCTGTTAATGTACCACAGCTGACCCCTCATCAGGGGAACACAAATAAAATTACACCACAGAACATACAGTCATGTCTTGGTAAAACACCCGTAAAACGGGAACAAATTCCTTTCTGGTTAGCCCAGAAAATCACTCAAATAGAGGCAGTATTTCCTGATACTACCCCTATTGAGAAACACAGAATCTTGACCATCTGCCTTCCTATGGGAATCGCACCACACGTGGAGGACTGCGACACTTGGGGTGCAGTCTTTGCTTCCATTTACACAAAAACACACGGTGTTCCGTCTATGGCGGTAATACCAGAAGTGCTAAAACAGATTCAAAATGAATTCGGTCCAGAACCCGCTTTAAATCTAGGTATGAAATTACTGAAAGACTTCAAGCAGGTCACGGCTATATTATTAGCCAACATAAAGGGAGAAGCAGCATCTGTGGCGATCCGCCAGAAGTTGAGGGAAACAGATATAAAAGATCCTGTTGAGCTTGCAAAAATCATAGAAAAATGCTATGAAGAATTAGGTAGAGACAGCTTGGGTGGGAAACCAGTAAAGCCCCAACTGCTCGAAAATCCTGAAAAATTATTTATTAAAAATAATTTAAACACTCCTAAAAAGAGCTGGGATGGAAATAAACAATCCACTCCCAAGGAAAAAGTTTTCCAGTCCAGAGGAAGGTCTCCTCGACGGAGGGAAAGAACTCCGACTCGAGAACGCCAGTCTCCCCAGCGGGAGCCCTCTGAGAAAAGATATAACCTTAGAAATAGGGATAATATAAAAAAACCTGATAGATATCAAAGTATTGATACACGTCCCTCTCGATCTTTTCCACAGAATTCGGAAAGAAGAGGACGGTCAGACCCAGGAGAGCACACCAAGTCCAAAGACAAGGAACCTGCTCAAAATAAAAAATCTCAATTTCAGAAAAAGAAGGTAGCCAGTATTAGAGTAATCAACCATGCCGAGAATACTGAGGACACAGTTGAAAAACGGGGAGTGGGCATTGACAATGTTGGACAGTGCAGCAGAAATCAGTATAGCGCGCAAGATCTTGATGAGTCATCTGGAGACAGTGGACACGAATGAATTCATTCAGGTTGAAACTGCCGACGCCAGACTTAGCGAGCCCCATAAAATATACGAAATAACATTGCGTATAGAGGGTGATAAGACTAGGAAAATTAAGGGTCTATTTTGGGATAAGCTCTCAAAAGGCTACGATATTCTGTTAGCTGAAAAAGATTGGCCCCCAGAGTTTGTCAGGGAGTGCCCTCGTGGCGAAGAAGTGATTATGCCTGCCTTCTCGAATCACATACCGATTCACAAAAAATATACATATGCAAGGAAATGGGCAGTAGCCCAGGCACCTGCATTGTATAAAAATCATGTAGGATGGGATGAGGATTCACCTCCTCACAAAATCCAATGAAAAAGTGAACCAACTGCCCAACGGCAGTATCCCATAAAGCAAGAAGCTAAGAAACAGGTCAGGGAGATCTTAGATCAACTCGAATACCAGGGGGTGATTGAAACATGCACCTCTCAAATGAACAATCCTTTGTTTCCTGTCTCCAAGCCAGACAATTCATATCGTCTAGTTTTGGACTACAGACATCTTAATACATGTTGCAAAACCTTTGCAGTACAAAACTCGCATAGTGCAGCCCTAATGAATAACATAGTTAGGAAAAAATATAAAACGACATTAGACATTTCTAATGGTTTCTTTTGTCAAAACATTGCACCAGAAAGCAGATATTTGACCGCTTTCTCCGCATTTGGGTCGCAGAAAAAATTCTGTCGACTCCCACAGGGGTTCAAGAACAGCCTAGGACTATTCTCAGCTAGGGTAACAGAGTTACTACAAATCTATGATGATGAAGCATTATCTTACGTAGATGATATTTATCTCACAGACGACGACTTGGATACTCACTTGAAAAGAGTGAACACCATTATACTTGGGTTCGCAGCAGAGGGTTACAAATTCAACTTTAAAAAGTCCCGAATTGCCCATCTGACAGTACTATTCTTAGGGTACGAATTATCAAGCGAAGGGAAAAGCCTAGCGGACAACTTCTTAGAGAAGTGCGCTGTACTCCAAGCTCCAAAAACGCTGAAGAATTTACAATCCATACTAGGTTTTCTGAATTTCGGAAGAACTTACATCCTAAATTACGCAGAGAGGGTTAAACCTCTCTACGAACTAATAAAACCTGATTTAAAACAAATCAATTGGACTCAAAAACACACAGAAATTTTGAGATCACTGCAAACAGACATGTTAGCAAAAACAAAATTAGATACGAGTGACAACACGATCGATCTTGTAATCCGAGTCATCCCAGGAAGATGCGGATTCACGTACCTAACCTCTAATGAGGGAGAAAAGGTACCAATTTCAATTAAATCTCACTTGTACACACAAGCAGAAAAAGCATTCAGTCGCACAGAAAGAACTGTGAACGCAGTGCAAATCGCATTAGCAAATGAACGAGAACTAGCACGCGGCAAACGGATTAATATCCTTACAGCGGAATCCGCCTTCGAGGCGCTATTCAGCCTAGTAAACTTGCCTACAGTGTCACTGGATCCGAAATGGATACAGTACATAGATTCTCTAGGAGCGGAAGACGTGAAATACTATTTCGCCCCGCAATTTGAAGAACTGAATGATTTAGAGTATGAAGAAGAATATCCTCTGCCAATCGAAAATCCTGCCTCTCCCACAATACGCCTGTATAATCTATACAGATAGCTTTGTACAGCATTTTAATGTAGAGAGCAAATCCTACAATGCAGCATGTGCGATTATTAAAGGTCGTTGGCTGTGCGGTAAATTCAGACCAAAAGTAACAAAAACTGAATCTGTAAGAAACTGTTCGGTTCAGAGAACTGAAATCAGATCTTTAAAGATGGCGCTCGAAAATGCAGAACGCAAATTCCCCACACTTATAGTGTGCGATTCTCATTTTTGCGTCAATTCTTACAATAACATACTGCAGAGTTGGATCGAAAACGACTACAAAGATGACACAGGTGCCACAATAAAGCATAAAAAGCTCTGGAACGAGGTAGCTCTTTTACACAAAGAACTACAAAAGACTCACGTGATTCACGCACAGAGTCTTCAACGTGATGGCGTTCACGTTGCAGGGAATTCATTGGCTAATACAGCCACCACGGAAGCAACTAAACCGGCTTCCGTAGCCACAAAAAAGCGTACAGATAAGTACATAGACGGGGAAACCATGCTGGCAGTAAAAACGACCGTAAAAGGCGACTGTGCAGCACTACCCGTAAACTATCCACTCAATTATGCATACATAATCGATGCAAACTCCGTTCCTTTTGCTCGAATCCCTGGAGTGGGAATAGAGTAATTCCAAACATGAACAGGAGAATATTTTTAATAGCAGACGCACACATGGGTTTGGGTCTAAGGCACAGAGATATCAAGGAATCATTGACTGAATTACAATCAGTATTCTGGTGGCCGGGAATGAGTGTAGAACACCAAATATATGCAAACAACTGTGAAAACTGTAATAGGGATCGCAGTAGCGAACCTTGCTACCGGCTACCAATCAGAAAGAGCGTAACTCCACCCCACCCTGCGCCCTATTAATAGTTAAGACGAAAAGCACTTAAAAAATGTGGCCCCAGCGCTCGGCTGACGCTAGAACGGTTATAAAAGATTTGCGAGTCTTTATCGGCACATACGCAATTACCACGTTCCATTCTGACCAGGGTCCTGCTTTCAGCTCTCGAGCTTATAGGGAGGCCATGGCCAGCATGGGAATTGGGTTGCGGTATTCTTGTCCGTCGCACCCCGAAGGGAATAGTGTGGTAGAAAGAAAAAACCGGGACATAAAGCAATCTATAACAGCGAAGGTATTAGGTTCAGGCGCTGGGTGGGTCAAACATTTAATAAGTGTCCAAACTAGTCTTAACAACATGCCAAGAAATTCTCTAAAAGGTTTCAGCCCATACGAACTATTGTTCGGAATTAGAATGAACGTTCAGGACCTCGATAGTCAGATGTCAGTGGTACAAGAAGAAAAAACGCAGTTTGATGTAAAAGACCGTTTGGCTGTTTTACAGGAACTGAATGAAACAAGAAAATCATTAAGCAACATAAAGTTAAAGCAACAGCCAAGTACCACTGACGAGGCACCACCCGCAACAGCCCCAGCAAGGCCTGTCTGGATTCCAAAGATTGGGGATCTAGTCAGAGAAAAGATCGCGGTTAAGAAGGAATTTGGGCCTTCTTACAGAAAAGCAGTACCTGTCTTAGCAGTCACCGGAACAAGATCAGTAGTACTACCGCCCCTTGCTGGTAAAAAGGAGAACAGAATCGTGTCCATCGATCTGGTAAAACCACAAGCATGTGGCCTATAATCAACAGTAGGCCCAGTGGACTCCCAAGAAACAACAGAATACCCAAACTTGCAACAATCCAAGAGGTTCAAACTGAAAGACTAATCACATTCGATCAGCCTGCAGTGCACAACGAAGGACTATGCAATAATGCCATGGAACTCGTGCCTCTTGAAACACAGATTGAAACAGTTCGTCAAGAAACAACACCAGTCTACAATGATGTGGCATCAGAAAGTGCTACCGAGAGACAGATTGAAAGAACAATCCCATCAATTGACAGAACTGCCTCTGGTTATTTCATCAACTTCGACAACTTCTCTGAAGATTTAAACGACCCCGAAGTGATGCCAGGAACAAAAAAGTATTCTAAAGAAAATACAACAGGACTCCTTCAACAAATCAAAGAACTATATCTGGATTCACCGTTGATTGAGCATTGGATTATCTCAGGGGTATTCATACTCCTACTATGCCTAATTTTAGTTTTAATTTTAGGGAAGTTCATTACAATTGAATGGGCACAGCAAGTCAGAACATCAACCTAGTCCTGAAACCACACAGATCATCCCACGTGAAGAAAAGAGAACTGTCAACAGTAAATGTCACAGCAATTCCAATACCTGGTGGGGTAGTATGGGAGAAAACAGACTATGAGATATATGGTCCGGTCGAAATCCTGAAGTATCCTCATCAACTAAAGGTTACCTTAAGTGACTTTGTGACACCAAGTACATTCTCTGATGATTGGGACTTTAACAGTATTAATGACATGATGTCTGATTTAGTAATGTCAGCTAGATTCACAGATCATGATTATTTACAAGGTTCATCTAGTTATGAGCAGTTATTCTGTTATACCCACTATGGGGATCATTACTTGCATAAATCTGCACAGCCTAGAAATGTTTTTATGTATAATCAATGGGAACATTGTGCTACACCACCTAAAAGCAGTTCTAAAGCATTTTTTGAGAAATTCAAATACTTCTCAGGGTTTAACACCAGTGATGCAGAAACGTTTTATTACAAACTGTTAGATAAAACAGGAATGAAAACAATGCTGACAAATTCTAAATTGATATATTCAGAAGCATTTTATGACAAAATGATGACATTTGGTTTTGATTATTGGAAAAATAATATTGAAACGAAAACAATTTGGGGTACAAAAGATTGGCAGGTGCAAGGCATTGAAGCACTATTTAGAACCTGCATGATACCTGAACAAATGTTATTTTTAAATGACACAATACACCAAACATCTTGTCTTGGCCTAGCTAAGATCAAAGAAATGAAAACACCGTCTATACCAAAGCCAATACCTGAAAATGCAACAGCTGATATTGAGTTAGACGTGTCACAAATTTTACATTTCAACAGAACAAATCCTGATTGGAAAAAGTGGGTAATCTGGCCTACAGACACAAATAGCTGTCAAGATAGGTTCCTGAATAAAACACAGGGTTTAAAAATGACCAGATTAGACCCTAGATATTCCCAGAGACAACATCCAGGGATTATAACAACATACAGTGTAGGGAAACTCTGCCTAGAATGGCTAACTACATCCACACTGGCTGAAATTAAGCAACACTTGTCTTTATTAAAAGATGGTGCTGATTTGCGTGATTTCATTCTTGGACCACGCAAACAGCGTCAGAAGCGTTTCATAGCGACCAGTATCTATGCTGCTTACAACGAGGCTTGGAAAGTAAAGCAAATTGAAACTGCTGAAAAAATACGTGAAATTGATCGTATTAATTTGGAGAAATCACTTTCTGTGGTAGACAATGGGTTAATGACTCTGTCTTCCAGAATATATTCTTTGGACAATATTGTATCCTCTGCCTTTGATGTGATAGACAGAGATTTGCTAATGTTACAACATGGCCAGTCTCAATTACGCTCTATTATAGAACTAGGCTGGACGCTGCAAAATCTTCGTTCAGGCTATGTGCCTTGGCGTTTAATCAACACGACGTCATTATTTTCCAGTTTTAACCTTACTGATAAACAGATCAGTTTGGCACAGAAAGGAGCGGACTATACAATCTTGAGCATCGAGAAACTCGAGAGATTACCATTGACAATGTCAGAGAGTCCTGTCATTGAATGGATAATACACGGAATTATCACAATTCCGATAACAACTTTCCGATTTAAAAAGTGCCTTGAGTACATACCTGCTGGCCAATATGAACAATTGGGTAAGGGATATGTAAAATCCGAATGGAAATTGCCATACACTCATTCTTGCTATAGTGACAGCGACAAAAATGTATTTCTTAGTGGTGACAACTGTAAACACTCACTAAGCGGTATACTTTTGTGTCAGGGTATTAATTTACACGGAGCATGTGATGGAAATTCAAACAACCTTTCATGCCACCAGCTAGTCACACCTGCAACTCAGATAGAGCCCTTCTTTATGCAACTCGCAAACGGGAGTTACATTCTTAGAACGGATCACAGGTGCTGTGGCCTCGCGCCCGGGAAAAGTTATCTAGTACAAGTTACGTCCATGGTCAAATGTTGTATGCAAGCATTGTTCCCGAGCGGGCCTCCAGACATAGTGACTCCTCTCTGGCCTCGTCTGAATCTCTATTCTATACGAATTGATACATTAAGCAAAATGAAATCTGTGCTTTTACAGACAACAGTGCCTATAACGTCATCTAAAGAGACGTATGATCTTCTAGTCGCAAGGACGGCTACTGAAGTCCATGACCTTTTATCAACAAATTGCCCCGTGCATTTCGTAGAAATGTTCAGCCAACTCCTTAACATGTCTAGTGCAACAAGCATCCCAGGCATATTTAAGACAGTCTTTACGGGACTGCTAACACCCTTCCAGGCAATTTTGGGAATCTTTCCTAATTTTGTGCACTCCATTTTTGGCGGCATTCCACTATTTTTGGGACTCATCGCAGGGATTCTATTTTTGACCATCCTGCTACGTTATGGCAAGCCTCGGCTCAGACATAGCTCCCATGGGAATGGAAGATACAATCCTAGCAATGCGCTACAGGGACAGGATAACTAACGTCCTCGGATTGGCCAGGCTGAGAGATCTAAACATGACCTGGTTCCTTTCATTCAGACCGATATGGCAAAATTGCATTTTACCTGTGCTACGGTGTATGCTTTGCGGCGAGGAATGCGTGTTGGACATCTGTCTTTCACTTCCATCAGCAGTACCAATGGACGTCGATACTTTGCTCAGTCCAATAACGGCTCACGCATTGTGTTGTCCCCAGCGGCTACCAATCCTGATGACGGCATTCGTGGAGACTCCTGTACTACAGCCAAGTGGTAACAGTGGAGCGAGTGACAAAAGCAACATCATCCAGGTACAACGTTCTGTGAGCATTGCTGGTCCTGCCTTCGATGACAGCAATCATTCTCACACCTGCCAAGTTACAGCGCTATCTAATTTGGTTGAACTATCACCTGATTTTGTAGACCAATTCTTTGCGAGCCTGTCTGATACGATGTTCTCACCCATAGAGAAACAATAACTTTTGAAAAGCTTTCCGACACACAGTGTTCCCATGAACTCTGAATTCGGCCTTCAGTTTTGATCAACAAAAACTGCCAGGAGCTTTGGAAATCTATTTTCTTTGAATTGGACAATTTTTTTCTAATATTGACCCCTTTTTTGGCACGAACAATTCTTTGCTTAACGTAAAAACTATTCTTAGAGAACAGAAGCTTCACACTTCTATTTCTAAGCACATCTAGAGACATAACAACATAACACCAGCCTCTAGCACACATGTTATTACAATGCATTTTTATGTGATGATTTATCTCGCCTTTCTTCTGTCAGAGATACTTTGTGTGTAATTCCTTTTGCATAATCGTTCATTGATTTCATATGCAATAATTTTTTGAATGATTAATATGCTTTAAAAAAACGTACAGTACCTAAATTCCATGTATTACAAGTACGCCTATTTTGAATGCATTTATGTATTTTGGGGTGGGCAATGTTACACATGCATCTTATTGCTTAGTTTTAGTAATGTTGATGGACATGAAAACGTGGAGTGGGTGTTGCGTGCTTATCTAGGTTCCTGATCGATACTGTGACCTTATGCCCCTATTCGGCTATAAATCCATTTATTCCCTATATTGGCATAACCGTTCAAGTGCGATTTTCTGAATAGTCATCTCTGGCCTCACACGAACAGAGCCACATTCCAGCATGACTCTCTGCTACTTCCTTTGCGACCAATTAGTGCAATGACAGAGCAGCAGTCACTATCTGATATTCCTAGATAACACTCCGAGTTCTTCAACAAGATAAAAACTTAGCAAACCTGGAAATCCCCGCTTGCTATGTTTTGATTAGTAATGGAACTCTAATGAGCAACTGATAACTGTCACTTCCTAGTGACATCTTTAATTGACGTCTTATGTCCAGCAAACTTGCGTCAAACCCGGCACCTGTCAGGTATAAATATTACCCACGTTGCCTTAAGCAATGAGAGAAAGATACGAGCTGTGAGTTCGTTCCCTGTTGCTGATGCCAGCTGCCTGCATGACCCTGTGTTGGTAAAAACTAGCACTCTGTCGCTGCAGCCTGCTATCCTGTGGTGGTGAAGCTGCTGATTACCATTATCGCCGCTACAGCGCGAACTATGGTACAGTACGCTTGAGGAGCCGAGCAGCCGTCCTCTGCGAAGACATCCAGCCCAGCTGCCCGCGGACGCTGTCACCCCTCCTTCCTCGACGCGCTGAGAGAAGCCGCTGCCTTTCTCGTGCAGAGAAATCCAGTCCCGGCGCTTCGGTTTACCCTCGCGGGTGACTGGGATATCGAGAGAGACCCCTGAAGGAGATACCAATCCTCCATCATTCTATTCAGAGGTATGGTGTTGACTAAACCCTTAGACGAGAATTCTTGAAACAAACCTTGGCAAAACCAACTTAACTTAAGCTACTTACTTACTCCCCTTTTCACGTGTTAGGCTTAGGTCAGGCACACTGGGGTAGGCTTAGTTAGAAGCACCAGTTGAGTATGTTAGCCTAATGTATATATGACTGTATATATGTTTTATTACTTTTAAACCATTGTATGGCTAAGAAACCATATCAATGCTTTTACAGTTCTATTTCGCAATACTTATCTTACTGTACGTACTTTTTATAATAACAGTTATTGCAATTGTGGCAATACATTTCTCTTGTACGAGAAGAAAGACTGTTCAATAAATGTTAACCCTTTATTGATAAACGCCCGTCTCTCTATTCTCTACATACTGTGAAAGTAAACTGCACTAGACTGACTGAGTGAAATCTATGTCTATTGTTTCACACGACCCTAGAGATCGACTCTTGATCTGAGGAGCAAAGTTGTCATGTTGCACGGTTGTTGGAAAGCTGAATCCCTTCTTGTCTGTGCCAAGGAAGCTGATCACTTCCTATGCAGAGAAGAAAGTTTCCAGTGACCTCTGAGCTAGTTGGTAACACAACCCAATTAAGTTTAGCATAGTCAGTGGAGGCCTGGAATATCCGCAGTTCCACGTCGATACTACTGTTTATGTTATTCCAATGCGCAGGGCCTGGTGGGAAACTAGGAACTACACTACAACCCTAGCTCTATGGCGCTAAGGTGTGCTTCTGGCGGATGGAAGCTGAAATCAGTGCAGGTGGTAGGGAGAGGGGAGGAGAGTGCCATGCCACTGTGCATATAGCTCCCTCCTGCTCTCTCCCTGTCCCGCAACGCAGCATAGCCTCCTTGGGTGCACTGCATGACACCTTTCAGAATCTGGGCTTCGGTCTACAATTGCACCTGTGTGTTAGACATATCCAATACACTCTCAAAAATGACTGAACATGATGCTGCTCACTTATTGCTATAAGCCTTGATGGAATATGCTAAGGACATACCAAAGAGAATGAGAACATTTACAGCTATATCCCATTTGATAACAAAAGAGAAGAGTAGCTCTTCAATTGGGAAAAGGTCCAGTATCTAAGCTCAATGATTGGCTTCCGCTCAGGTCACAATACAGAGTCTGCTCTCCTGGCTGTCACCGAGCATCTGGGGGAAAATATATAAAAAATGACCTGTTTAAGGTAATACGTTACCTGTCGTTAAAAGTAGGCAATATATGCTTAATTACACCAGTTTTATTATTTGAGGTAGATTTTAATATCCGTGATATATTTCTGAATTCCCTTTTACCAGCTTTTGGACAAGAATATACTATCAATCGCAAGTGGTGTGCGGATATAAAAGTCACACCCCCCTGAATTCTATCTATAGGGGACACAGATACACCACACAGGTAAATTGCAGTTAGAAAGTAGGAACAGATATTTGGCAATATTCGTAAAACTATAGGAGGGTTTTAATCGTGGGTCATTTTTTATATATTTCCCCGCAGATATGTTTTTAAGTATCCAACTCACGATGTTGTGCTGAACGAAAGAATCTTAATTTAAAACCACGCCAAGAACAAAGTAACAATAAGGTGAGAATAGGATGCATGTATGATGCAGATTTACGGCAATATTGAAGTAGAAGCCGCCATAACGAAATAAGAGTAGAGGTATAACTCCAGTAAAGATTCTCACAATGTAGAAAAAGAAAGGGGGGATATTAATTGTTGACAGTAAATTGAAAAGTTTCAAAAAAGATTAGGCATGCCTCTTCCACCAATAGTGTGTAAACCCGATCCAGAATGTATCAGGGAGGAATATGTTTTATAACTGACAAACATGTAAGAAATTTGCACTGTTGTGGGTTAACTAATAGAAACGTGAGCATATAGTGATGTGACTATTTATTATATATTGCAAACAAAACAGGTGATGGACCGAATGTGGATCAATGTCACACATTCACCCCAGTCAAAAGATCTGGGCCCAAATCCATCGTTTTTTTGCACTCCACACCACCCTGGGTTAGACAATGGTGATATGCAAATCAGCTCTGACCCCGTGCCCCATGGGAACAGTCCAGTCCGAACTACAAAAGCCATGTCCTTCCCAGAACGGAATCAAGCATCCGAGGACCGGACCGGTTTCGAGGTAACAGCTCTCATCAGCCCGGCTAGCTTGACTCCAGTGGTGTGGAGTGCCTGGGACCCACGTCTGAGTATCCCCAGCGCACTTATGGCGGTATTGCAAACAAAACAGGTGATGGACCGAATGTAGATCAATGTCATATTTATTATATATGGCATGCCTCCTCTACCAATAATGTGTAAACCCAATTAAGGGGCCTATTAGGATGGCGGACGGACCTGCGTCCGTCCGCCACCCCAGAGGAGGAGGGACCGTCCGCAGGGGCAGCAGCGGTCCCTCCGTGCTGATTAGGATGTGACCGCCACCCTGGCGGTCACATCCTGTATATTTAACATTGCGGTGGGTGCTGCTTGAAGCAGCACACGCCGCAATGTTTAAAAACCATGTTTTCCTTTGCGTGGTGCCTGCCGCTTTTTTCAGTCCGCAGCGGTTAATCCGCATCCTCCAGGCCGGCGGTGGCTTCCGCCGGCCCGGAGAATGCGGATTAACCGCAATCCTAATGAGCCCCTAGGATAGTATCAGGGAGTAATATGCTTTTTAATTTACGAACATGCTAGTATTTTGCACTGTTGCTGGTTAACCAATATAAACGTGATCACATAGTGATGTGACAATTGATTACATATGTTTGTTCCTTTGCGTGGTGCCTGCCGCTTCGTGCACGCAAAGGCAGGGGGGTACCATAGGTACCCCCATGTGCACCCCCCACGCCCCCCTTCACCCTGGGGGCCCGCAACGGGCCCCCAAAGAAAAGTCTGTATGCCTTTCCATGGCGGAAATGCCGCAGTGTAAAGGCATAGGACCGCTGACATCCTAATATGGCTGGCGGTGTCTGATAGACACCGCTAGCCATGTTAGAGCTTTTCCGCCGCGGTCGGAAGGCGACCACGGCGGAAAAGCGGCGGACGGAAAATAGATCCCCCAGCCATCCTAATCTGGCGGGGGGTCTTTTTTCAGTCCGCAGTGGTTAATCCGCATCCTCCGGGCCGGCGGTGGCTTTTGCCGGCCCAGAGAATGCGGATTAACCGCAATCCTAATGAGCCCCTAGGATTGTATCAGGGAGTAATATGCTTTTTAATTTACGAACATGCTAGTATTTTGCACTGTTGCTGTTTAACCAATATAAACGTGATCACATAGTGATGTGACAATTGATTACATATGTTTGTTTTGTGTACGGCTATGGATTAAACATTTTGGAAAACAAGAATAAGAGACAGAAAATCGGTGTTTTGAAAAAGATGGCATTATAATTTGGAAACCATTGAAACGCGTCAACGCTGTTGTGAACACAATTCAAGGATTAACACAATCTAGTTGAATGTCGATTGGATCAAAATATCAACTAGGGTGTTTTGGAGTTCCTTTGAATGTGTATGGGTATTAGAAAAGGGTTACATCATACATTTGTTTTGTCTCTTTTTATGCTGGTCATAATTAGAAATTGTCATACAAAAATTCTGCTTTTCTTTGATTTTTTAGTAGTATTTGTAGGAAGGAAGGATCGATGTTTTATTACAACTGTTTAACTTGATGTGTTTTTAACTGTTTTTGTATTATGGAATGAAAATACAAATGATTTTTGAATAAAATGTAATGATCATACATTGAATCTAAGATTGAATATTTTAATGTGTTTGTTTGACTATTGTATTTGAACCAATTTGGGTCAAGGGAATTGCTTCTTGCCTTGGTAGTAGTACCTCATTTCCCTTGACATTACTAAGGGGTCCCTCTCTTAATTTTTATCATATGCTGATGATACACAGGTGGTGGTGGCTCTCTCGGACAACAACGGGAGTGCAGCATCGAAGTTTCAGGAAGATGTCACGGCTGTTCCTGAGTGGATGACTGACAAATGTCTCCAATTAAACTCTAGCAAGTCAGAGGTCCTGCTGGTGGGAAATCATCAGGAGCTGTGAGGGGACTGGTGGTGGCCAGCCATACTGGGCTGTGCACCTACTCCTAAGCAGGTGGTGAAAGATCTTGGAGTCTGGATCGACTCGGACCTCAGCTTTCACTTTCAAACCAAGAAAGTTGCAGGGACCTGCTTTGGCATACTTTGGGGGCGTAAACCGTTGCTTGGGTTTTTTGACCCATCCGTCAGGCAAATGATTATCCAGGCCTCCATCTTATCAAGACTGGATTATGCCAATGTACTGTACTTAGGGGTTAACAAGACCGAAACTCTGAGATTACAGAAAGTTCAAAATGCGGTGGCTTGAATCCTGCAAGGTCTCCCCAGAACATTCCCCACCTCTAGGGCAATCCCTTAGCTGCACTGGCTTCCGGTTGTCAGCCGAGTGGAGTTTAAGGTCCTCTGCCCTGCATCCAAAATCTTGAAATGTTACTCCCCTACGCGCCAACTTCGCTCAACCAGACAACATCTGGTCACTCTGCCTCGTATGAGGAGGGTATGGTCGGGCGGGCGCTCTTTCCGTTTCTTAACTGCCAAGCTTTGGAATGCTCTGCCGTTCTCCATCCATGCCATGGAGAACTACATGGTCTTTCATAGAGCTATTAAAACCCATCTCTTCCCCACAGCTTAGTGCCTTCTTCTGATCTCCAGCCTCTATGTTCTGCTTTGAAAGGGGGTGGTGATGGTCGGAGCATCTGAATCAATCAAACACTCACACCCAGTCAAAAGATCTGGGTTTAATCCATCACCGTTCTTTAGCCCACTCTGCCACCCCAGTTCAGACATGGCTATATGCAAATCAGTCTGACACTGTTCCCTTGAGGCACAGGGTCAGACTGATTTGCATATAGCCATGTCTGAACTGGGGTGGCGGAGTGGGCTAAAGAACGGTGATGGATTAAACCCAGATCTTTTGACTGGGTGTGAGTGTTTGATTGATTCAGATGCTCCGTCCATCACCACCCCCTTTTGTACCGCTTTTGGCCGCCATAAGTGTGGCAGGGTATGCTCAGACGTGAGTCTCTTGCTCACTTTGCCACTGGATTCAAGCAAGCCGGGCTGAAGACGGCTGGAATGCCAGAAACCGGTCCTCGGAAGCTTGTTTCCGGTCCTGGGAAGACATGGCTTGGCAGTTCGGGCTGGACTGTTCCCATGAGGCACAGGGTCAGACTGATTTGCATATAGCCATGTCTGAACTGGGGTGGCGGAGTGGGCTAAAGAACAGTGATGGATTAAACCCAGATCTTTTGACTGGGTGTGAGTGTTTGATTGATTCAGATGCTCCGTCCATCACCACCCCCTTTTGTACCGCTTTTGGCCGCCATAGGTGTGGCAGGGTATGCTCAGACGTGAGTCCCTTGCTCACTTTGCCACTGGATTCAAGCAAGCCGGGCTGAAGACGGCTGGAATGCCAGAAACCGGTCCTCGGAAGCTTGTTTCTGGTCCAGGGAAGACATGGCTTGGCAGTTCGGGCTGGACTGTTCCCATGAGGCACAGGGTCAGACTGATTTGCATATAGCCATGTCTGAACTGGGGTGGCGGAGTGGGCTAAAGAACAGTGATGGATTAAACCCAGATCTTTTGACTGGGTGTGAGTGTTTGATTGATTCAGATGCTCCGTCCATCACCACCCCCTTTTGTACCGCTTTTGGCCGCCATAGGTGTGGCAGGGTATGCTCAGACGTGAGTCCCTTGCTCACTTTGCCACTGGATTCAAGCAAGCCGGGCTGAAGACGGCTGGAATGCCAGAAACCGGTCCTCGGAAGCTTCTTTCTGGTCCAGGGAAGACATGGCTTGGCAGTTCGGGCTGGACTGTTCCCATGAGGCACAGGGTCAGACTGATTTGCATATAGCCATGTCTGAACTGGGGTGGCGGAGTGGGCGAAAGAACGGTGATGGATTAAACCCAGATCTTTTGACTGGGTGTGAGTGTTTGATTGATTCAGATGCTCCGTCCATCACCACCCCCTTTTGTACCACTTTTGGCCGCCATAAGTGTGGCAGGGTATGCTCAGACGTGAGTCCCTTGCTCACTTTGCCACTGGATTCAAGCAAGCCGGGCTGAAGACGGCTGGAATGCCATAAACCGGTCCTCGGAAGCTTGTTTCCGGTCCAGGGAAGACATGGCTTGGCAGTTCGAGCTGAACTGTTCCCATGAGGCACAGGGTCAGACTGATTTGCATATAGCCATGTCTGAACTGGGGTGGCGGAGTGGGCTAAAGAACGGTGATGGATTAAACCCAGATCTTTTGACTGGGTGTGAGTGTTTGATTGATTCAGATGCTCGTCCATCACCACCCCCTTTTGTACCGCTTTTGGCCGCCATAAGTGTGGCAGGGTATGCTCAGACGTGAGTCCCTTGCTCACTTTGCCACTGGATTCAAGCAAGCCGGGCTGAAGACGGCTGGAATGCCAGAAACCGGTCCTCGGAAGCTTGTTTCCGGTCCTGGGAAGACATGGCTTGGCAGTTCGGGCTGGACTGTTCCCATGAGGCACAGGGTCAGACTGATTTCCATATAGCCATGTCTGAACTGGGGTGGCGGAGTGGGCTAAAGAACGGTGATGGATTAAACCCAGATCTTTTGACTGGGTGTGAGTGTTTGATTGATTCAGATGCTCCGTCCATCACCACCCCCTTTTGTACCGCTTTTGGCCGCCATAAGTGTGGAAGGGTATGCTCAGACGGGAGTCCCTTGCTCACTTTGCCACTGGATTCAAGCAAGCTGGGCTGAAGACGGCTGGAATGCCAGAAACCGGTCTTCAGAAGCTTGTTTCCGGTCCAGGGAAGACATGGCTTGGCAGTTCGGGCTGGACTGTTCCCATGAGGCACAGGGTCAGACTGATTTGCATATAGCCATGTCTGACCTAGGGTGGCGGAGTGGGCTAAAGAACGGTGATGGATTAAACCCAGATCTTTTGACTGGGTGTGATTGATTGTTTGATTCAGATGCTCCGTCCATCACCACCGCCTTTTGTACCGTCTATGTTCTGCTTCAGCGCCGGGACGCCTCTTTGCTGAGGCAGCTGTGCGCTATACAAAACATGTTAACATAACATAACAAGATATGATCTTTTGTAATGTGAATCCAGAAATATGTGCTGAGACTTTGACTTCAGCTTCACTACTGAAGGACATTTGGAACCCCCTCCAACTCCTACTCACAGCGCCAGCCATACCCTGGATGGGATTTTTACTAATAATTTAGAGATCAGTTTTAACGAAGCCCTATCTTTGGCTTGAATGCACCATAGTGTGGTGTACTTTAAGCTGGCCATCCCAGGGGAGGCACCATCTGCCTCTAATTAGGTAAACTCTCTTTGCCCTTGGCAAAAGATAAACAAACTGGAGCTCGACCTGGCTTTACACAGTCATACTCCATGCTTAGATTGTAATTGTATTGTAATTGCATTTATATAGCGCTTACTACCCCTGACGAGGTGTCGAAGCGCTTTTTTGACAAGTAGCGCGCTACTTCGGAACCCATAAAGTATTAGTGTTGAATTAGTATAGTGAAATATGAAAATGATTTAAGTGGTGGATAGGTTAGTAAATTATTTGGATTCAGAAAGATAGCGGAAGGATAGAAGAGGGAAAAAAGGTTTGTATCTATATAGTGTTTGTTACACCTGATGGGCTATTGAAGCGCTTTTTTTGGCGAGTAGCACGCTACTCCGGAAACCCATAAAGGATTAGTGACGCATTAGTATAGTGACATATGAAAGTAATTTGAGTGGGGGATATTAGTCAGTCATTTGGAGTGAGAAGGATAGCGGAGGGATAGAAGACGGAAAAAGGTTTTGCATTTATATAGCGCATGTTTCCCCTGATGGGGTGTTGAAGTGCTTTTTTGGCGAGTAGCACGCTACTCCAGAACCCATAAAGGATTAGTGTTGAAAAATAGTTTAGTGAAATATGAAAGTAATTTGAGTGGTGGATATGGTACTCAATTATTTGGATAGAGAAGGGTAGCGGTGGGATAGAAGAGGGAAAGAGGTTTGCATTTATATAGCACTTGCAATGCCTGAAGGGGTTTTGAAGCACTTTTTGGACGAGTACACGCTACTCTGAAACCCATAACGATTAGTGCTAAATTAGTAAAGTGAAATATGAAAATAATTTCATTGGTGGATATGTTGGTCAGTTATTTGGATTGAGAAGGGTTGGGGAGGGATAGAAAAAGGCAAACGTTTGCATTTATATAGTGCTTGCTACCTCTGATGAGGTGTTGAAGTGCTTTTTGGTGATTAGCACACTACTCTGGAATCCATAAAGGATAAGTGGTGAATTAGTATACTGAAATATGAAATTTGAGAAGTGAACATGTTAGTCTGTTATTTTGATTGAAAAGGATAGTGGAGTTATAGAAGAGTGAAGAATTTAGACTATTTTTAGTTTTTTTTTTATTTTGGCAGTCATAGCAGTAGGAGGGGGCTTGGGGTGAGTAAAAAGGGGATATGGAGGGAAAGAGTCAAAGGGAAGAGTTTAGAAAGGCTTGTTTTGGGGGTTCAGTATAGTAAAAGAGGTGTCAGATGATGCAAGGAGGAGTAGAATAGGGGTGAGTCTAGAAAGGGTTGTATTGGAGATCATAGTAGTGGTATGGGCTTTGGGATAAATGAGAGAGTGGATGTAGATGATATATTGATAGAGGTATAGGGTGAGAAGTAGGGTAGTTCATTGGAAAAAGTAGTAGAAAGAAGTATGAGATGAGTCAGAAAGTTGGGGTAGAAGATATATTGAGAGAAGTATAGGATGAGAAATAGGGTAATGCATTGGATATGCTGAATTAGAAGAAATCGGAAAATATATTGATCCATAAGTACATGGAAAGTATATAGATGCATAAAGGAGGTAGGTATATTTAGATTAAAGATATTGATAGAAGTATAGGATGAGAAATAGGGTAGTGTGTTGGATATGCTTTATTAGGAGAAAAGTAATAAATATATAGATCCAAGAACATGGAAGATATATAGATGCATAAAAGAAGTAGGTATATGTAGATTAAAGATGCATTAGATAAACTCTGGTTTTCAAGTGTTATTGTACTTTAATAATGTATTTTTATTTATTTTTTAACAACATAGTTATTGAACATGTTTATACAAAGCAATACACAAAGATAAGTACATATCTATAGTAAAAATAAGTGCATATATACAGAGGGATACTCTGTAAATTTCTGTTTGCGTATGGTGCTTATGTGCAGTAGAGACAATTCTTGAGTATTTTCCTGAAGATAAGGTGGTTTTGCCTGGATCTTATGTCGGGGGTAAAGAGTTCCAAAGTTTGGCTGCTTGAACAGAGAAAGATGTGTCACCCATGGTTTTTTTCTGGTATCTTGGGATTTTGAGGCGAGATGCCACTTTAGAGCGGAGGTTCCTTTGTTGAATGTGTTTGGTGATTTTATTCCTAATGAAGAGCGGTTCCAATCCATGTATTGCTTTGTGGGTGAAGCAGCTTGAACGTGGATCTTCTGGCAACCGGTAACCAATGCAGGGCTTTCAAGGCAGGTGAGATGTGGTCTCGTGGTTTGATATGCAAGAGTAGTCTGGCAGCCGAGTTCTGAATCTGTTATAGTCTTTTCATGGTCATTAAAGGTGATCCATGGTAGAGGTTATTGGCATAATCGAGTTTGGACAGAACAAGGGAGATGGTAGCTTGGACCTTGTGTGGAAATCCCAAATGGGGGAAGATTTGTCGCAGAGTTTTTATAGTAACAAACCTTGATCTTGCTAGTTTGTCCACTTGGGCATTCATCGATAGCTTGGAGTCCATGGTCATTCTGAGGTTTGTTACTTCCTTCGGTACTTTAGGTGGTGATCCCAGTTCATCAGGCCAGGCGGCAAGCGGGTCATAATGTTTCCAATCGCCACACGTGAGTATTTCCGTCTTGGATGCATTCAATTTGAGATGGCTCCAAGTCCTCCACAGATCCACTGCTCTGAGACAACTGAAAATTGGAGAGTTTCCAATGTCTTTGGGGCATTCCAGTTGAAGGAGTATCTTTGTGTCATCTGCATAGTTATAGCACATGAGGTGAAATTGATTGATCAGTACCGGTAAAGACTTCATGTAGATGTTGAAAAGCATGTGCGATATGATAGAGCCTTGAGGGACCCCTGCTTTTGTGGAGTATGGTTTGGACGAGAAAGGTGGGGTAGGGATGACATTAGTTCAGTTTCGAAGGTAGGATGCGATCCAGTCCAGAGCAGTACCTGCATTTTATCCTGATGCTCCATGGAGGTGGATAGAGATGCTCTGCATGTAATCCTAATACTGCCTTTCATCCTGATGCTCTTTGGAGGCAGATAGAGATGCTCTGCATTTCATCCTTACACTGCCTTTCATCCTGATGCTCCTTGGAGGTAATTAGAGATGCTCTGCATGTCACCCTTACCCTGCTTCTCACTCTGATGCTCCTTTGAGGCGTGTGGAGATGCTCCGCATGTCATCCTTACCCTGTCTCTCATCCGATGCTCCTTGGAGGCGGATAGAGATGTTCTGATTGTGGTCCTTACCCTGCCTTTTACCTAGATGCTCCTTGGAGGTGGACATAGATGTTCTGCTTGTCACCATTACCCTGCCTTTCATCCTGATGTTGCTTGGAGGTGCTTAGAGATGCTCTGCATGTCATCCTTACCCTGCCTTTCATCCTGATGCTCCTTGGAGGCAGATGGAGATGCTCTGCATGTCATGCTCACCCTGCCTTTCATCATGATTCTCCTTGGAGGCGGTTAGAGATACTCTGCATGTCATCCTTACCCTGCCTCTCATCCTGATGCTCCTGGCAGGCGGTTAGAGATGCTCTGTGTGTCATTCTTACCCTGCCTCTCACCCTGACGCTCCATGGAGGTGGTTAGAGATGCTCTGCATGTCGCCCTTACCCTGACTCTCACCCTGACGCTCCTTGGAGGCGGCTGGAGAGGCCGCCACTAAGCACCTGATATTGAGGCTGCACCCTTAGTTTTACAAGCTGGATTGATGCTGCGGTCACCAAGCATGCTCTAAAAAACCATAGATTAAGCAACAGGGAAAACCCATCAGCTATATGGTATATGGTCAAGCTAAAACAACTTAAGATGAAGTGTAGGTCACAGGAGCGAAGATGGAGGAAAGACTACTCTTTAGAAGAGAAGAATAATTATAAAAAAAGTAATTGAAGGGTATAAAGCAGCTATTGTCTCAGCAGAATCACAATGTTTTCCTGAGAATTAGTACAGCCAGGACCTCAACCAGAGAACTTTTCAAAACTGCTGCTGCACTTTCAAACTTTTATCAGAGTAAACCGTTTACTCCTGATCAAGATTTTTGCAACAAACTTTCAGAATTTATCTACAGCAAAGTAAGGGTTGTCTATGAGGAGTTCTCTGCCAATCAGAATGCACAACACCTGGACGAGTCAGCCTGCTTGGATGACAATTCTAAGGACACACAGGTCAGCGTTGAAAGGTTCCCTACGCTGACATTGGAGAGAGTGATAAGAATTTTGGAAACTGCTAAATTTGGATCTGCACTTGACCCTTGTCTGACTTATGTATTACATTTGGTTCCCCACACGATTGAGACCCACCTTGCTCCACTTTTAAACAATGCTCTTAGTTCAGGGCATGTTCCAATAGCCTGGAAAATATCTCTGGTGCTCCCTATCTTGAAAAAACCTTCACAGAACCCTACAGAGGTCCATCTCTTCCTTCCGTTTCCCTGCAAGATTCTAGAAAAAGCTCTAAATGAAGATCTGGTGGCCTTCTTGGAGGCAAATGACCAGCTGGACCTATTACAACATGGTTTCAGGCCACAGCACTGCAAAGAGTCAGCGCTAATTGCAGCTACGGAAGAGATCGTAAGCAGGTATACAGTGGAGGGGAGGCAGCATTTACCGTGTTTGACCTCTCAACTGTGTTCCATACGGTTAACCATCAAGTACTTGTCCACCGACCAGGCAAGATGGGAATCACCAGTAGGGCACTGAGCTTACTCAGTTTGTTTCTGTCAAAAAGGGAGCAGACGGTGTTGCTGGGCAGACACACATCAAACTCCTTTGCGCTCCCCTGTGGCGTGCCCCAGGGATCATCCTTATCCTCAACTCTGTTTAACATCCATGTCACTCCTTTGGCAAAACTTGATCGATTGCATGGTTTTTCGGCAATTTACTATGCAGATGATACACAAATGGTGGTATCTTTTTCATCTGAGTCAGACGGTGTGGCCAAGGAGTTTAGCAACTGCATGGCACACATCACCAAGTGGATGCAGGTAAATGGTCTTAAGTTGAATACTGAGAAAACCAAGGTCTTACGTTTTGGAAATTATACTTCTTTTTGGAACAACTCGAGGTGGCCAGCCATCACTAGACCGTGCCCATCCCCTGTTCGAAAACTAAAAAATCTCAGAGTTACACTTGATGATCAACTGTCTTTTTCAGACCAGATTAATCACATCACATCTTCATGTTTTTACACCTTAAAGGCCTTTAAAAAGGTCTTCCCTTTCATTCCTTTAGATCTACAAAAAACAGTAATTGCTGGTTCTATCAAAGATAGACTATTGTAATGCTCTCTATTTGGGAGTACAAAAGAGCATGCAGGTAAAACTTCAATCTTTACAGAATGCGGCAGCTCGCACACTTCTAAAAATCCCTATCTTTTGTCCCGTACCAAAGAGCGACGGGGACTTGCACGGGCTCCTGCCAAGGCTAGGGTGAAATGTAAGGCATTTTGCATCATCCACAAGGTCCTCCGTGGCTCTGGCCCGCTCACTTTCAGAAGTCACTTAGGTGGCATGTTCCTCAACGCAATCTTAGATCAGCCACAACTCAATTAGTGGTCATCCCCAGGGCCATGAAGACAAATTGGGGGGGCGCGCAGAAGTTTTTTCCACTTGATCGGTAAGTTGTGGAACACCATGCCATTTACATTTTCTTTTTATTTGAGGTCTCAAACAAGCACACTGGTTGGTGTTCAGAAAATCGTTGAAGACTTGGCTCTTTGCTTCTGGTGGCTAAGTATGCCGCCCTGCCTTCTGGTTGGTAATCCTTAAAATACCTTAAAAAGAGCCAGAAACCAGAACAGAGACGCAATATTAGAAGATACTAACAAAAGCATCAAAGAACCACCTCTGATATGTGTACCTACGTACAGCACAATCTCAAATCAGATGAAAAAGGTTATTAACAGACACTAGAGGATCCTGCAAACTGGGAAACTGAATTGGGAAAAACCTCTATTCTCCTTTAAAAGAGCAAGGAGCTTAAATGACCATTTGGTTTCCACACGCCAGAGAAACCCATGAGAATACAGTACGTAGAGCTTGGGGATTACCAGATGTAACAGGCCACTACCCTTGTGGCAACTGCAGCATGTTTAACTCCCCTTACAAAACAAAAGTTCCTGGAACCCAAAAAGACATGGCTCCTGAAAAACATACTAATTGTAATTCCAGTAACGTTATTTATATGATAACATGCCCCTTTGGGCTACGTTACATAGGAATGACAAGAAGGAAGGTTAAAACAAGAATCAGTGAACATCGGAGTAATATTGGATGTAAACGCAATACAACAAAAATGAATGACCACTTCCTAAAAACCAGTCACACAATTGATGACTTGAAATGGTTGATTATAGAACAACTGGACAAACACTTAGATGACCCTCTCAGTGCACTCCTAGAAACGAAACAGAGATGGATCTACCGCCTTTCTATGCACCGACAGGGCCTGAACGACGAAATACCCTGGAATTCCCTACTGCCCAGGAGCTAAGAGGAACTGGTCCTAAGGCCTAGATAATACGAGGCAGTGGCTCTGAGGCCCTGTTCCTAGTTACATGGAAAAACATTTATAAGGGGAAAAACTATACCCCCCTACTGCAATAACAACAACATTCAGATTGTAATGAAAGTGTGTACCCCATGAAATGACAAAAGAACCTTCTCCCTCTTCTCAAACCTTTTTCCTAACCTGTCTCTCTTCGGTTTCAAAACAACGAATGACCTTATGTATAAATGAACTACAGTCTCTCAGCATTGTAATGGACACATGACATCTTTACTTCCCCCTAGTTGCACTCGTATGCAGAGCGCACCCTCCTCACTATTCCCTCTTGTATTGATAACCCTTGTCCTTCATGCAGTGCTACATTCCTGATGGCTAATCCATGCTGTTATTTTCCCAGAAAGGCATGGGTTAAAAATCTCTTGAGGGGCTCGCCCGCCCCAACCAATCACGGGCTCCCTGCCCACACCGACGTGTAATGCACATCGGCGCAGGCTGGATGTCCGTTTTCCTTTTATAAAAACTTTGTGGGACCGGGTCACAGCTTCGCCGGGATCCCAGGAGAGAGGTATTAATAGGTATACCCGCAGGTAGCTGCCCTTGACGCAGTGAGTAACATACCGCTTGCTTGAGCCGCCGCACAATATATTCTTTTTATACTGATCCCGCGTTTTTTTCATTTCCTCCATCCGCATTGCCACACCCGGGGGCATATACTCAAGGATTTATTGCGGAGTTATCAGCACTTTATCGCAGCCAAAGTAGCGATAACTTTACCACCCCATACTCAACCCAGTGCTAACAGCCCATATCACCAGTTTACCTGCGTTAGCAGCTACAAAAAACATCGTTGCATATTACCCTGGCAACTAACGGTAATGAGATGCAGAGTAGGCATTCTCATGCATAAAGCAGCGACAACACCACATCACAACATTCTCAACGACCAGCCAGATCGGCGATAAGATCCCAAACCAGGCAATAAGGCGCATTAGCAGTAGGAAATTAACACCTGCTTTGACCTGGTGTAAAGTCGGACGACAACCTGCAACATAAAAGGGAGCCCAGCCCAGAGCCACACCTGAAGATCAATAGATGCCATTGAGCTACTGATCATGCAGCTCAGAGCCCCAACAGGGCCACAACACCCACCACCACCACCCCCAGGCCCGCCACCCCCCGGACCACCACAGAGGCAGCACAGACAAAGACAGCGGACCTTCAGGAAACACACCAGCCTCACAGACTTAACACCAGAGAATGTCATTGCCCACTACAGGCTAAAAAGGACAACCATCCTCCGCATCTTGAACATCATTGCCCACAGGCTGACGGTGCCACCACAGCAGACAACCAACATCCAACCTCAGACAAAGCTGCTGGCTGTGCTGCACCTGTTGGCCTCTGGTACCTTCCAACCAACAACTGCCATAGTTGGAGGAGTCTCACAGCCAGCCCTATCAAAGTTCCTCACACCTGTCCTGGATGCCATCATCAGCTTGGTACCCCAGTACCAAGTACCCCAGTACCCCATTACCCCACACTGTGCAAGAACAGCTGGAGACCAAGCAAGGCTTCTATGCCATAGCTGGCTTCTCGCTCGTGTTAGGGGCCATTAACTGCACACATGTCCTACTTGTGCCCCCTGCATACACTGCACACAATTACCGCAACAGAAAGCACACGCATTCCATCAATTTACAGGCAATAGTGGACCACAGCAGACTCTTCACCAATGTCGTCACCAACTACCCAGGCAGTGTGCAAGATTCCTACATCTTCAGACAGTCCATCATCAACCAGTGATTCTAGGCTGGCACCTACGAAATGCACTGCTCGTTGGTAAGTTACAAATGAACACACCACACACCTCAACTCCACAATCGTGCAACTCACAACTCTGGTAATGCACACGTTACAAACTCACATACAACATGCCAAACAACGTGCCCACCCACCAGACTCGACAGAACAACTTCCTGTGGTAACCTGGGCTAGCTATGTACATGAGCCCTCAAAGGCATGGCACCTCAGGCACACATTAGCAGAATGTGGGGAGAGGTGGGAAACAGGCACGCGCGAAGGAGGCAAGTGACCGATGAATGAGAATGTACACAATGCCAAGTGTGGCGTGGATGTGCTGGACAAACTGCTGTATGCAGACCACAGACATATCCATGGCGGCATACACCCGCGGGTGTATGGAGTGTAGTGGACAGTGGATGGAACCGTGTCACCCCAGCCAATGGGGAGGTACACGGAAATGTAGTTTGTTATGTCCCCCCTGTAAGTGTGTGCGGAGTGGGCTGGCCCGGGGTACGCCAGGCTAGCGTAGGGGTGTGAATAAAAAGCACATAGCCCTGGGCTTGGTTCTCTTCCGGAATGCCCAACGTCTCAGCCAGGGCAGCTCCTCTCACCCTGCCACGAGACCGACATCGTAAGCAGCGGTGCATGCGATCCTGTGCGCCTGCCACAAGCCGGGCCGCTGGTCCCCGAACCAGTCATGCCCACCCCTGGACACCCAGGCCTCACTGCACCCCTGCCGAAACTGGTGTGTGTCAAAGAGGGCCCAACACGTGCCGGTGCAAGCTCCAAGCACGAGGCCCGCGACCTTGGCAGCCTCCTCAGACCATCAGAGCCTCCGCAAGCAAGGCCCACAGTACTCCTTTCTCGTTGACGTACTCCACCGGCAGATACAGCGGACAAGTAGGTCACACATTTGGAACTGAGTCTTGATTACACAATGGCAGAGCACATATTTAATGGCAGAGTTTATATCACTATACTCCCTTCGATGTGGTGCCATCAGCTCTGTGCATAGCATTCCAACCACACGTGTCTGTGGGCCCTTGCTGACTTCGGCCTTCGGCCTATACTGCGGTCCTGCAGGCCCTCACACCAATCCAATGCAGTCCGTACCAGGCAGGACACATCATCATCGCAGGCTGCACTCCTGCTCAGCTCGGGTTCCACTACCTTCCTCAGCCACAAATCTTCTCCACATGCCATTCCAACGTCGTGTGTTAGAGATCCAGGAGGAGCTGGCTGGACAGCGGTTGACCCACGCTGACCGCTGCCTCTGGCCTACACTGCGGTCCACTGGGTCACACATTTAGAACTGAGTCTTGATTTCACAATGGCAGAGTTCATGTCACAGTACGCAAAGAGAGGAGTAAGAGGATGACGTTGTTCGGCCCTGAGGAGAAAAGAAAACTCCATTATAGAGGTGATGAGACACTACCAACGGCACGTGGCTGTGGGCCACTGCTGACCGCTTCCTCTGGCACACACTGCAGTCGAGTAGGTCACACAATTGGAACTGAGTCTTGATCTCTTCATGGCAGAGTTTATATCATTGTACAGGCCTCATCGCAGACTGCATCCCCGTTCAGCTCTGGTGCCACTAACTCTGTGCCCCTTAAATTCATGGGCACTCTCTGGTTGAACTGTGGTGGCGTCTGAGTCTATGGTTTGGGGGTTATCTTCATCATCATGTAGCTGATACTGGCATGGTGGTACAAATGAGTCCGTAGCATTCAACTCTTCCATATTTCCTGTTTCTGCTTGCTTCTGCCCTCTGCATCATGCCCTGGAAGAACACCTTCAACACTTCCCGAAACACTCTGTGACATTCTCCTTGGACATCAACGAGGACCCGCTCAGCTCTCATGGCCCTACTTCAGTGCACCGCAAGTCACCGTCCCATGGTGGTGTGCCTGTGCCGGCCGCTGTGCATCCAGGGCCACTAACTCTGTGCCGCTCAAGTCATGGACCCTTGCTGTTTGAAACTTGAACTTCTGATTGTATTATCACTGCTGTAGTTGTTGCCAGCACCAAGTAACCCCTGAGGGGTGGCATAAACTACCCAACACGCATCCAGCACAGGCGTCACTGGACATGTGACCCTGGCAATAAAAGGGGCTGGGCGCACGTGCCCGTAGCCAGTTCCACAAACTCAATCAGTGTGTCCCTGTGGTCATTATGTATGCATGAGGGCCCCGGGCCATATCAAATTACATTGTGATGTGTAAAGTAGGCGCAACCTTGTCACCTGAGGCAGTGGGATAGACCTGGGGCATATAGCTGAGTCGTACCTCCCTGTGGGGTGGACCGACATGCGGCAGTTCAGCGTAGGGGTGTGGTTCATCAACCCGGGGCTCTGGGCATGGTTAAGTTTTGGCCTTGCCAAGGAGGTGACTAATGTGTGTGTCTCTGCAGTTGTGTCTGCGCCACCCATCCCGTAATGGACAATGTGCTATGTGGCATGCCCCCAGAGTGTGGTCTCGGCTGAAGGGGTACATGAGGGAGCGCATGCCCGCTCGGGATCAGGGATCACACATCCCAACAGTTGTGTGTGTTGCTATTAGCGCAGCATGCGCCAAAGGTCTACCCTCAACCGGATGGCAAGTTCCAGGCATGTGCTCAACATCTGTGTCCGCCCTGTCCTTACCATAGGCCTATACACATATTGGCGCCCACCTTCAGCGCACAACATCACTGTGCCGTAGTCAGGCTTGTGGACATGCGCAGACAGGCATGACAATGGTGTGCCGTAGGGTTGCATCTGATGCAACCGTGCTGCACACACTAGTGGATATGCTCGGGGAGGGAGGAGCAGCAGTGAGGCTACATAATACACATTGTTGCCGCTCATTTGCAACAAGCAGTACATGTCATACATGAATTACTAAGTCACACATTTCACTCACCAATGAACCAGAGAGCCTGCAAATAAATCATGCAGTATGAAGTCTTAACTCATGTCTCTCTGCACTGCCACATGTGATCAACGATATGCACTTTGCGCTTGGATGATGACACCCCTCCGAGCCCCGAACACAGAGGCCCAGAGGCAGTACAATTTGGCCCAAAACGCTCCAGGGGCATTGCAGAACATCCATTTGGCGTGTTGAAGTCACGTTTCAGGTGCCTGGACATCACAGGTGGAAGGCTCCTGTACAGGCCAGAAATCATGTGCAAGATGATCGTTGCATGTTGTGTGTTACACAATATATGTGTACGTAGCAATGCCCCATGGATACAGGTTCCAGAGGCACCGGACAATGATGATGAAGATGAGGCAGGTAGACAACACCCCACTGCAGCAGCAGCAGGAATAGCCCATAGGAACACCATCATTGACAATTTCTTCTCATGTTAACGTCACATTGTGATAGTCCTTTGCAATCATGGGACAGTACGATGAATGACCACAGGCACAGCATGTGCAAATAAATGCATTCCAAGACACATTCCCTGCGTGCATGTCACTCAACTGTACAGGCACATCACTCAGACAAGTGTGAGTGCGACATGTTGTGCTAGCAATTTTTAAATTATTAATGGATGGTGGGGGTGTCACCTCTGCGCAGAGAGGCTGTTTAGGGTGTCACATATTCGAACTGCCAGTTCTGTGTGTCACAGTTAGTACGGTATCCCACTCTTCGGCGCTTCACATGTGGCTCACATCATTCCATTTTGTCTGTCATTTGTAGTCTACAGGTGACTACAGGACTTCTTTTTGGCTCAGATATGTACCGCCATGGTGCAGGGATGCACCCTGTGACTCAAGTCCCACGACATGGGCAACATGTTCGTAAGGGGGAGTCACTCCCCCTACATTCGTCCATGCTTTCATAATTGTTTGATCATGGACATGGCACATGTGTGCAGGAGGTCTTGATTGTCTCTCTGCAATTTGAAGGGGTGTTGCGGTTTCACGGTGTGTTCCATGTATGTTTCCGCATTGGCGCAGTTTACATACAGAATGCATGTCAATATACATTGTGACTGTTTGTGAGGAGATGCTTATCTGATGCGGGACAATGGTCATTTGTTCTACGTCACGGTTGTGGGGTTGTGCTCGTACATTGTCATCTCACTGTTTTATAACTCTCCATTTATGGAGCATTTTCCCGCATGATGGTTGGGACTCACAGGCCTGTCGCTGGTTATCGCTGATGTTTGTATCACGATTGGCCTCATCGCAACTTTTGTTGCGTTGGTGTTTCTCATTTTTGCAGCTTTGGGATGACTTTATCAGGGACATTTAACGCATTATCGTGAGCCTATCGCATGGTACCGCCCTGTTGTGATTACAACATTGACACAGCATTTTTTTCCCACAATAGACTGCGATGTGAAGAGTTGTGTTAGGCTAATTTTGCGGTAATTATCACACAATCTTGAGAATATCCCCCACAGAGTGTGACAATAGGCACCACCTCCGGCCAAGATCTATATCATGAGAAATGCTTGTGTTATAAGTAGGTGGCATGCGAATCTGTTTACACGCACGGTGCGACTTGTCTCACATTTGTTTGCAGTTTCCGAATGCACTTCCTAGCTCTGATTCACTTTACGCTTGCATAATGCATTTCTTTGGCTCAACAACAGTTATACTGGGTTGACATTTAGCCCAACAGCGTCCGATAAACGATCCAGAATTATTTTGGATTATCCTCATATAGCCACTGCATGGGCTTACCACCTACGAGTGACATAACACTCCTAGTTTTGCATGTCTGACAATACAGCCACTACACTCACAGATGTGGTTGTCAGTATTTGATAAAATATTACCTGCGAACAGATGCATGGAAGAGGGTTCCCGACCATGGGGGACCTATTAATAATTCATAATTGCACTGTGTCTCCTTTGTCTCTCTTCTTTTTTGCAGGAACAGAAAATCTGATGGTGAAACCCGTAAGTCAAGCACCTTACACTTCTATGCACACCTTAGCATGTGTGCATGGTTCATGTGAGCTCAGGGTTTTCTCTGAGCTCAGGTCCTGAAGAAAGCCAATCAATTTTAAACTCTTTGGCTGAAACATGTAGATCATCTCACTTGGATTATTAATTTCACATATCTTTGATGCAAGATCAATTCTCTCATTCGCGTCCAAGTAACTCAATATATATTTTTTTAACCCTATCCCAGGGACCATATAATAAAGAAGCAGGTACCCTGGAGGTAGTTTTAACCGTTCACTTTCACAGTATCCACTATTCACATAAACATTAAAAAAAAACATCTCGCTGTAATCAGGCGTCAAAGCTCATCTAGGAGGCACTCAGCTTCCTGGGTGGGAACCTGATGATGAAGCATGCCACCAACTAGGTTCATGGGTGAGGGTTTGTCTGACAAACCAAATGGGTTTCTTGCTGAGGAGACTTCTTTTTAATGACCCTGATAACTGGGTTTCCTAGAGCGCAGCTCTCAGCTTGTTCTCTCTGTTTATTTATATCCATGACTAGGGGAGGCGAACCAGCGCCCTGCTTTCTCCTCTTTCTCTAGACTTTGTTAATTGTTTAAATGAAATACATCATTGGTCAATGATAACCTCCATATGTAGGTATCTCCCTCAAAGCGCCTGCGCTGTTCTTGTGAAATCTCTTGTATTTATTATATCTTAAAAGGGGGCTCTTATCAGTTCATTGCTAAATTACTGTGTTCATTCGCTTTTGTGTGGATTTTTTTTAACTTCCCCTGGCTGCATGCATTTACGATACTTCCACTAAAGCTTTTCACACTGTTTAAGTCCCATTCACAGTAAAGTTAAGATCTCTTCACACTGAAAAGGCAGACAGCTTCTAACAGTACGCTGGAATGCTTGTTTTTTATTATTACTTAGTTGTGTAAAGCAGATGCTTTAGCCTTATAACGTATGTGGCATTTCCTTTTCATGCCTCAGTACCTTTCTTTGCACTTTGAAGACATTATCGGATTTATTTTTTTAACTTAATCTACTTGGTGATAATGATCAAATTCTAAATGTTGTAATAAACATTGCACATTAAAAATAAAGTTAATATACAAGAGATATGCTATATTTAACTACTAAGCAGGCAGCCACAAATGCAATTACCTTGCAGACAACAGGGTCATGATTTGAATGGTGCAGCAGGTGCAGTAGCTCCGGGCCCAAAAGTTGTCAGAACTCCTCTAAACATATAATGAACAATAATATTGCTATATTTGACCACTAAACAGGCAGTCACAATTTCAGTTACTTACAGTTAAAAGGGACTTGATTTGAATGGTGCATCAGATGGAGTGGGCAGGGCCAAATGCTGTAGGGATCCCACTAAACCCAGATTATTGCTAAAATGTCAAACTAAACAGGCAGTCACAAGTGCAGTTACCTTGCAGACAACAGCATCATGATATCAATGCAGTGACACCAGAACCAAAAGCTCTAGGCACCCCACTAAACACCGATTATTGCTATATTTTACAACTAAACAAGAAGTCACAAGTGCAGTTATCTTTCAGGCACTAGGATCGTGGTTTGAATGGTGCAGCAGGTGCTGTGGTACAGGGCCTAAAAGTTGTCAGAACTCCTCTAAATACCTGATATTACTATATTTTACTACTAATCAGGCAGTCACAATTGCAGTTACTTTATAGTTGAAAGAGGCTTGATTTACATGGTGCATCAAGTGCAGTGGCACCGGAGTCAAAAGTTGGTCATAACTCCACTAAACACCAAATATTGCTATATTTTACTACTAAATAGGCAGTCACAAGTGCAGTTATTTTGCAGGCAACTGGGTCATTATTTGAATGGTGTAGCAGGTGCAGTGGCACCAGGCCCAACATTGTCAGAACTCCTTTAAACACCTAATATTGCTATATTTTACAACTAAACAGGCAGCCATAAGTGCAGTTATACTATCAGCTCTGCCCACCCCATAGGGGGGTGGATGCCTAATACTATCAGCGTTGCCCACCCCATAGGGGGGTGGATGTCTATCACACCCAGCGTTGTCCACCCCATAGGGGGATGGATGACTATCACTCCCAGCGTTGTCCACCCCATAGGGGGATGGATGACTATCACTCCCAGCGTTGTTCACCCCATAGGGGTGTGGATGCCTAAAATTACCAGCATTGGCCACCCCATAGGGGGTAGATGTCTAATGCTATCAGCATTGTCCACCCCATAGATGGGTGGATGCCTAATACTACCATTGTTGTCCAACCCATAGGAGGGTGGATGCCCATCACTCCCAGCGTTGTCCACCCCATAGGGGGGTGGATCCCTAATACTGCCAGCATTGTCCACCCCATAGGGGGGTGGATGTCTATCACTCCCAGCGTTGTCCACCCCATAGGGGTTGGGTGCACTCCCAGCATTGTCCAGCCCATAGAGGTGGATGCCTAATACTACCAGCATTGTCCACCCCATAGGGGGGTAGATGCCTATCACTCCCAGCGTTGTCTACTCCATTGGGGTGTGAATGCCTAATATTACCAGCGTTGTCCACCCCATAGGGGGGTGGATGCCTAATACTATCAGCATTGTCCACCTCATAGGGGGTGGATGCCTAATACTACAAGTGTTGACCACCCCATAGGGAGGTGTAGATGCCTATCGCTCCCAGCATGTTCCACCCTGTAGGGGGATGGATGTCTTTCACTCCCACTGTTCTCCACCCCATAGGGGTGTGGATGCCTAATACTACCAGCGTTGTTCACCCATAGGGGGTGGATGCCTAATACTACCAGCGTTGTAAACTTGTAAACTTGGGAATTTGTAGAGCGCAGTTGTTGCCCGTGGGCGTCCAAGCGCTAGGAAAATCGTGAAACCTACAGTGCACAGGGAAGGGAGACAAGAAGATAGCGGATTTAGCAAGCAGATGAGAAGAGATGGGTCTTCAGTTGTTTGCGGAATATATTAAGGTTCTGGGTGGCTCTAAGATGAAGTGGTAGAGCGTTCCAGGCCTTCGCTGCGTTGTACATGAACGTTCTTCCGCCGGTTCTGGATCTCTTTATTCTTGGGACAGCTGCCAAAAGGGTCTGGCTAGAACGGAGATTCCGCTTCGGGATGTACTGACTGATCAGATTGCGGGTAATGATAGGACCCATATTCCAGAAGGCTTGGTGGGCTATACATAGCGCCTTGAACAGAACCCTCTGCCGGACCAGTAACCAGTGGAGGCTTATTAGGCCGGTCCTAACTGAGTGTCTGTGAGGGATTTTAAGTAAAAGGCGAGCAGCGCTGTTCTGAACAGTTTGCAGCCTTCGAAGGGTATATTCAGGTGCACCCAGGTAGAGTGCATTGTTAAAATCAAGCCGGGAGTGGATGAGTCCTTGGATGGCTGCCTGTTTGGCTTCCAGGGGGAGGATGGGGAAGATTTTATATAGTACCCTCAGAATGGAAAAACATGTAGCTGAAAGTTTAGTGGCTTGGATATTGAAGGAGAGTGAGCTGTCCAGCCATACCTCAAGGCTTTTGATGGCGTTTTTTGGGGTTGGCGGCGGCCCTAGGCTGGGGGGCCATAGGGAGGGAGGAAGTGCCGTTTCTGAGGGTCCTAGGAGCATTAGCTCAGTTTTATCTCCGTTCAGTTTCAGGGCTGATGACGTCATCCAGCTCCTCACTTCTTCTAGGCATTCTCTGAGCCCACCACATAAGGAGGTGGATGCCTAGCACTCCTACCGTTGTCCACCCCATAGGGGTCAGAATGCCTAATACTACCAGCGTTGTCCACCCCATGGGGGTCGAAATGCCTAATACTACCAGCGTTGTCCACCCCATAGGGGGGTGGATGCCTAACACTCCCCCAGCGTTGTCATGCAAAATTGGTGTCTTGTGTGCAAACTTCAAGAAAATTGGGCACATAAAGTGGGATGGGGGACAACCCCACCAGCACTGTGGTGATAAAAACGTGCATATGAGGCTCAAAAACTCACCAGCAATGTACTGATAAAGTGATGGGTGGGGACCAAACAACCACAGAATTGTTGAGGCAAACATTGTTGAGGGTGTTAGATACCCTCAGCCATGTGCAGCCATTCTGTGCTTTTGGGGACTTCCAGCAATGTTTAATTGGACAATGTGACATGTGACCTCAAAAAAGCATCAACGCACATTTTTTGTACAAGCAGCGGCAAATACAAAGGATTAAACCACAAAGTTCAGTTTTGATGAAATCCAGTCCAACACGGTGGCAGCAACGTTAAATGCAAAACCTAAGGAATGTGCAGAGTGAAGATGTAGGAGGCCCAGGGACAGTAGAAAAAGAAACAAAACACAATATCCACTCAATGCCCTTTAAAGATAGTTGAAATACATGAGGGAAGATGCATAAAGACAACCGACCAGCCACACACTGCAGAACAAACATTACATGTGTGTGAGTTTTGAACTTTTTCTAGCCTGGGCCAACACACAATGGGGGCTGAACTCCACTGAGACATATTTGTGTTGAGTACAATCAGGAAGTATACCATATAGGGGTTAGATTGTCAATGTGGGAAATCAGGCATTGGTTGATGAGTGGGTGCACCAGAGTCACATACGGGCCAAGCATGGTGGAACACCAAAAAACACATCAAGAGACTGACTCACTTCCACAGTACCGTCAAGGCCACAGCACTGTGTTGCCAGTATCCTGTCTGCTGAGCCGCTGTGATGCAAAATGAGGATGTGGGCCATACTTTTGAGCACACTCACTCTTGCGCACTGTGTCACGTCCCTTGCAAGAAGCACTGTCATCTCAAATACCCAAACATGACTCCTAGGGCACGGCCGGTTATGTGACGCCACATTGTAGGTAGGGGCCTTTGCTGGGAGCAAAGTCACATTTGGCCAGTCTAAACAACACCCACCTTGATCATGCAGCATCGTGCCTTGTCAAAACCTCCCTTGACAAGAGACATTGCACGGGCCACCATGACAGCGTGGATCACTGGATGTATGACGATTAATCCATTATTGACCAGACATCATTGTGATTACAATACAACCATGGGTCCATGTACTGTTGTGTATGACCAATGGGTGAATCTCAGCTTCAGGTAGGTACACCTAGCATACAACATACTAGGACAAACAAATTTGATGGTGGAACTAGAGGCGCCAGACACACATATGTATGTGACACAAAGTCACTGCATCTGTCCACCACAACACATACTCAAACCCTGCAGGGCAACAGGAGTACACCTACTCACAGAAGGATGACACTGTGACGAGTGGGTGTACAATGAAGCACAGAGGGGACTGGCCCCAACCCCACACAGGTCCACAAACACACAAAATAGAATCATGAGCCTCACACTACAACAAATCAGAAGTGGATGTCTCACATCTGTCATGACTACATGTGTAGACCACATTCCTACTTGCTGTGTAGAAAAGCATGGACCAACAGCAATGTAGGAGACATTCACAATGTGTGGCCTGGGGGCGTTGCACACAACTCCAGATCAGATCATTTACACTGTAAACTTGCTTGCATGTCTATTACAACAACTCTGCATCTAGCTACAAAAGCTACATTATGTGCGTCTCATCACTAATGCCAAATTGCCAATGCAGAGTGTATACTGCAGAAGACTTGGAAGACATATGGCTCACCAGATAGAGAATACAACAACTGGGTTAGTAGGCTCCAATGCACAGCCAAATGTGTAAGCTAATCGGCATGCACTGGTGACAATGCCGGGGGGGGGTGGGTCTGTGTCTCACAAACACAATACACATAGCTAGCCGTGACACATGGGAAATGTGTACATCCATTAAGTATGGAGTTCATGTGCAGAATGGAATATGCATTGGCCACATTTGGCACTTGAACACTGTCTTGGAATCCAGAAATCCGTCAAGGAGACCTACAAATAAGACATGTTCCCATCAGGCAACAGGGCAGGGTACAATGTGCTGATTGGGAGCACTATTTGACACATACAAGGCCCACTCTTGCCAAACCAGATGACAGATTAAAAACATGCTGATGATGCTAACACAAATGAAACTGGGTGAAAATGTAATGTGTCACATGTGAGTTTGCTCACAGTGCAGGCTCTTGTCTCACCACAACCAGGGATGTCATCATGATGACTCCACTCTACTGGTGCACACACACATTTGCCAGTCAAAGTCAAAATGCCTTGATTAACCACGTGTGTCTAGACAACTGGGAAGTGCAGGGATGCCTATCTGGACTATTTGGAGCATAGGTGGCATATAAAGACACATAAGTGCATATACACTTGAGGGGACAATACCCCCTGAGCAATGTGCTGCCAGCCAATGTTCATGTATCATGACTTAACATCCGAAGCAAACACCACCACCATCTAAGGCCACCGTCACAGGGTACTGATGAACAATCATTGTCCACCACTGACTACAAAGTGCTACTTAGCACTTATGCTCACACAAGACAAGTCTGGGTGGAGGCTACTCCTCCTGTGATGCGAATAGGTACTGCACACATCAGTGTATTGACAGTGATCATCACAAAAAGCATACATGAATATACTTTGCCAGACATCAAGCTTCATGATACCTGACTCAGCAACAGATTAACTCTGGGTATTATCACTGCTCACACACATGCACATGATCTACACATATGCACATGTCAACTTCAGCACAAGTTGGCCATTAAATCAAAACATGCAAGAATGATCCCTCCAACACACATGTGACACTACATGTCCATCTCTCATAACTAGTAAACAACAAAGAGGGACTTAAAAAGGACAATATTTATGGGGGTCCAGTGTACGTGTCCTATAAACCTGTAACCAAATGATGTACAAAGTTCCCCAGGGAATAATGTTAGTATGGCTGAATGGTCTCTCTCTCTCTCTGAATGGATGTGTGCAAAAGCGTCAGGGAAAAGGGATCCCTTGTTGGAACTAAGGATGCCTCACACAACTAATTAGCTTGATGACTGCTGTCATACTGCCAGATGGTTGTCTTGTCTCATCATCGGCTTCCTGCTCCAACGTCAGGTCGGCGCTGCAATGCCTGACGGGTAGCACTGAGTGCTACACTTTTGTGGAGTTCTTTTGTTCCTGGCCGTTGATCGAGTGCGTGTGAGGGGCCTAAGTAGTGAGGTAGTGAGCGTGAAAGTGTGTGTTTTAAAAAAGGTTAGTATAGTCTACTAAGACACCTTTATTCATGTAGCTAACTACCTTGTTAAAATGGTGAAGGGAGGGGTACCGGGACTCAAAAACTATGGAGTTTGGCCTCGTTCAACCCTCGCCTACGGTCTGGTCAACATGTTTCATGCCCTATCGGCAATTCTTCAGGACCTAAGTTGTGCTCATAAACTCATGCTGTGCCCGGGGCGGGCTAGGAAGTGTGTAATATACAACCTGAGGGGTCAGAGACCAAGGCAGGTGGGTGTCCTGCGTAGGATATCAACCCTAAAGAAAGGAAAATAACCATGTAAATATTCTCCGCATACATGTTGTACTTAAGTAGGTCAATGCTGTATATAAAGAGAAGCCCCTTAACCAAAGCGTTGATTGTCGCCCAGTGGGGTCATGTGAATGAACCGTGAGAGAGAGACAGAGGTTCCGCTCGCGGATTTTGCGGATTTACGGTAAATTCGCAATCCGCGAGATTCGCGAATTTCCCGCAAAATTAGCAAATCCGCGAGCAGCGGATTTTATGGCTTGCTCGCACTGTTCGCGTGAGTTCGCGGCTTCCCAGTTCAACTTCGCGCCCCGCGAATAAGCTCTAAATTGCAGAAATACGATCCTAGCAAAACTGAAACTACTTACCAGGTTCAAAAGTTCAAGCTCATCATTAGTAGCCATTTCCTGTAGTGCTTCCTGAGGGGCCCCTCCAGAGTTCAGTTGCCTACTTGCAACTATTATGTGACCCTGCTCTGACCCTCAGAATAGTTACACATATGCTACAAAGGTCCTGAATTACAGCTAAGGGAGACAAGCAGGAGCCAGGCTGGAAGTTCAAATCCAGTGACACATTAATCAGCCCCTAATTCATTATTGTCAGTTGGGGCAGGGCAGGTGTTGTAACTAATTTTGCAACAATGAAAGCACTTAGCAAGTGCAAAAGATCACTAATCAGGAAGCACTAAGGAAGCAGGTGCCAGCTAAAAAAATATTCTGTGACACATTAATCAGCCCCAAATTAATTCAGGTCACTTGAGGCAGGGAAGGTGTGCTTTGCTTTGCCACAATAATGTACACTGGACAACCAGAGGGTGCTGTGATGAAACAGAGGGTGGCATGGGTGAGCCAGAGGGTGGCATGGGAAAACCAGAGAGTGGCAGTGGTGACAGAGGGTGGCAGTGATGAAGAAGAGTGTCCCAAACAGGCACGTAGAAACAACAAGTTCGCAAAACTTGCGACCCGACAGGTAAGTTCGCGTTTGCGAAATTGTACAAAAACCCTCGCGACCTGGCAGAAACCCGCGCGAACACAAAAAAAAATCCGCAAATTCGCGAGAATTCGCGGATTTTGCGGATTGCGAGTTCGCAAATCCGCAAAATTCGCGAACGCGAGATTCGCAAAATTCGCCCATGCTTAGTTCCAAACATCATTCAATGTTTATATAAGGCCAAATGTATCCACATTAGGTGACTAACCAATATTCTGTTACTCGTGCGTATATCAGATTCAATTAGTTAGTTATGTGAGGAATGAGGAGCCACGTGAGCTCGAAGAACAGGAAGAGGGGGGTTGTAGGAGGTAAAGATCTTACCCTCAGTCTCTGGTAGTGGTCCCCACAGACTGTTCTTGTGGGATCTGAGCTGCTAGGTAAATACCTATCAAAAATAATAAGAGGGGAGAGAGGGGAGGAGAAGGATTAACTCCCCCCTAGACGGGAAAGTAAGGTTGGACAGGGACCGACCAACAACCCATCTGTGGTCTTGCCCAACCACCCGTCGGTGCCCGTTAGACATATCACTCAGGGCAGGCTGAAGCGGAAACGGGGACCCCGTGGATACCAATCGGGCCCCAGAACCAACCACAGTGCACTCCTAGGAATGAATCACGGTTCATCCCACTGGCGGTGGTACCTCCAATTGTCGTAGGCAGGGGGGCAAAAATGTTCGAGGTAATCCCAAAGTGGCCCCGCGGTGGTCCGGGACCCGAAGGCACCACGTGTGTTGCACCCACGCCACACACCCGGGTGAGGGAAGACTCCAAGCACCCCTGAATGGCGGGAAAACAAGACTCAGATGACCTCGTTAGAAGGTCCATTGGGCCGATATATATCTCAGGGCCTCAGGGCCTTTACACCGCACCCCCTTACCTTCTTAGCGCGAAGCCGTCACCTCTAGGCACCTATACCCACACACCGGCGTGACTCGGCACACAGAACAGCTGGCAGCGTTCAGCAATGCCTGCCGCTGTTAAATACGAGTCCTCAAGGCCGTTGTTTGGGGGCGTGAACCAGAGTTTGTTGCTTGGCAACGTGGCCAACCAGGTTCGGTGGTGCGGGTGGGACGGAACAGGGTTGTGACGTCCGGATGCCAGCACGTCGTAATGGCGCGCCATGTTGGAAGGGGGTAAATACTCTAGACGAGCATGTAATAAGTATGTTGTGCAGTCACGCCGGTGTAAAAGGTGTCCAAGAACAGGGTGGCGATAAAGTACTCGACGCGCGTTTCGGCGAAAACGCCTTCTTCAGGAGCCACAAGTAACAATCTGAAATTACACATAAAGAATAAATAAGGTACAATTCTTGAGTGGCTTACAATCACATGTTAAATACATTAGATTAATCAGTTACACAAAAAATAACAGTATTACATTACATATTACCTAATGCTCTTGGGTCCAAGATTATTACTTTGTTTATCACATGTCATATGATAGACATATTCTAGAGCGAGATTGTGTAGTACTCACAAACACCTTTGAACTCTAATTCTCAAATTTATCGTCAAACATGACTCTATGTGTACCATATTCATGACAATGTCAAAAGACCAGTAAACACCCCAATGTAGTTAATGATAGCAACTTACAAAGGGAGACAGGAAAAACACACAGTTGGTATCTTTGTGTAAATGACAGGCAAACGATGTACCTGGCCATAGGAGACAAATATGTCATAATTAATAATTATATTACTGATGCGAGGTATATTAAAAACCAAATGAGCACATGATGTCATATAGATGCAAAAACAGGTGGAAAACCGCACAATGATTTATGGATAATATAATTGATACTAAGGCAGCTATGCAGATGTATATCTTCAACCTGAGAGATTCATACATAAGCGATATAAGGTAAATGCTGAGTGTGGAAGGCTCTATAAAAAATTCAGGTTCAATCATATTCAATCATACCTGTAAAATTGGTATGTCGTATCCTTGCTAAAACGTTAATGTCCGTCAAACGGTTGAAATAACCAGGTATGCAACGAAAATTCTGAAGAGTATGAAAAAAGAGGTGGAGAAGAATACAAAATGTCACCACCTTCCTTTTCCAGAACCATCTATTTGTTAAGGACATAACATGATAGAAGTAGAAGGAATACCTTAGGGAATGATGTCCCACATACAAAGGCAAACTCTGGTGTAATCTCAATATGTAGATATCGTTATTCGGTTATTTCTATGGCATCATAAATACCTGAGGAGATGACACGAGTACAAATAAGAAAAATCTATTGTATATGATGGTTATAGAGCGGCATGTACGTAATATCCGTAAACTGCAAGGTTACCTGACAATAATAAAACGTTCCGCTTGGAATGAATGGTACAAAACTTGAAAACGTAGCCGGTAAATGCTGACTCGCTGTTTCCAAGCTGGTAGCTGTAAAATAAAATGGCGAGTGTAATAATAGATATGTTGACACTCGTCGAGATTAGGCACACAAAAAAGGGCCAATTACCTTGACTCGTTTTTCTAGAGCCCCGATGGATAATACTTGAGATGTGTGTTCTTATAAAATCGCAGCGTCAATGATGTGCTTTAAATAATCTACCTAGAGGAATAGTACAAGTACATATCAGATATCTGGTCTAACAGTCTCCATACGGTGTGAATTGTTCAATCAACATGCCGACCGTTTACCTGAACAATATATAAAAACCTATACTGCCGTTTATCAATGTCACAAAACTTGCAGGCGTGCAGACGGGCGATGCTATATCTTTGTATTTCACAAGGTAGATAGCTGTGAATAGAAAAACGCCCGAGTCAGGTTTGTGTAGAAACGGCGCATAGTTACCAGACTTGCTTGGAATCAACAAAGCTTAAACCAAACGGGAAGTGACTGTTACCTTAAGTGATTTAACTAATCCTGAGTCGTATCCCACTTGGAGCTTATATTGAGAGCAAATGATTCGACAATAGTGCCGTTTCAATAATAGCGGCGGTCTCTAAAGGAAGCACAGCCACCGGTACAACCGTTAAAGCAGGCAAACAGAATATGTTTAAAGAGATATTCATAGACAAATGTCACAGAATACAAACTAAATAAAGCCGGAAGAATATTATACTCTGTTGGTCCCTGAACTGAAGCACGGAAGTGCCGAGTCTCACCTGATTGAGGAAACACTCGCAGCCGGATAAAGCTCACGAAGTTACTGCGGTGCGGCGTGCCGTCGGCCGAAGTTAGAATCATTGGGAAGGTGCTGACCAACCCATTTAAATATTTCACCTGGTGGGAGGGGCTCAAATTCACCTGGGAAATGCTAATAAAGATAAAAAAGTTATTTCAATCATTAATTATTATGCCCCTTTAAAATGTAGGTTACTGTAACATCTGCATTTTATTGCATTGCTGCTTTGGGGACCAAATGCTTTGCATTGTCGAACATTGCCCCTTGACTTAAGACAAAATAATGCTTGGTCAAAAATATAACGTACAATGAACAAGAATTGCAGTGAGGATGGTGGCTACCACATTCATAACTTGGCGGTCATCTTCATGTCTGTATCAATAGAGAGGACATTTCTTGTTCAGCCAGACTCAGCAAAGTAGCTACTGACTACGTGAAAGATCATTATTGACTATATTTACTTATTTCTGCTTTAAATGGTTTACAGGACACATAAGATTTGATACTGCATTTTTTTATACAACTGGAGAAATAAATTCTATTAGCTCAATAGTCATCTCCATAACCAGCAACTACCCTGCAGCAGGATCTTTTACTGCAACTTAGCAGCCTTGAAAATCTAGAAGACTCAAATTAGTATAGAATTAGATATCTTCCAGATATTTGGACACCTATCAAGAGGATACTCTCTTAACTAGCATGATCCTCTTTCGATTAGTTTAAGCTCTGCAAATATTCTACCTCAACAATGTTTGAGGAAACGTGGCAGGGTGCAACTGGTCTCTTTCTAATAAAGGAGTCTTCAGACTTCCAGAGGCCAAACATTATAGTTTAAAGTTCATGTACTTATAATTTTGTGAGAATAGTTGCCAAACTTGTGTCTATTTACTTTTGTGCTTAGCGAATGCTCAAATCATATAGGACAAACATTTACATGTATCCTACTGCTTTGTTCCAGCGGAAACACCCACCACAATTACTTGATCACAGGTAATCATCAAAGGGTCTACAAGAAACTCATTCTTAAAACAACTTATTCTTGATAGATTTTGGAATGACATTTGTGAAACAGTAGGATATTTTAGTTTTTGGTCAATTAGTTTAAGATATCTCCATTTTTACATTTGAAGAATTATGTAGTCCTTAAACTTTAATGCCCCCTACACAACTTTTCAAAAATTTACAGTAAATATTAGAAAGCATAAACCATGCCCTTTTGTAATCCGTGAATTACACATACTGCTAACTACATCGTAGAATATAGAATCTACAATTTATTTGTATTATTCATCACGTAGGGATGAGGTGACAGCTTGCATATCTAACCTCGAAAACAATTATTATAGATAAGATGATGTGTCTATCCTGAGCAAGGAATTAACAGAAGCATTTTCAAATGCAATCAATCATGTTAAATGGAAATTTAAGGCTATAAAGCTATTTGTACACCGGTAGTATATAACACACACTTTGGGGTATACCACCGAGGCACATATTTACAAAAATATGCTATGTCAGTTTTCTGAGAGGGCGTTCCAGCTAAATTAACCACCTAAAATACAATGGAGTAGAGAAATCTGTAAATTGTAACTTGTTTTGCTTATACTGGATTTGTTCATCACTCCCCCGCCAATCTAATTAACTTTTTATTAAGCTGAAATTTTGATTTTCAGTATCAATATAGGTCAAAGTTAGTGACTTATTTGGTTGTGTTAATGAGGTAACATAACATACGCGATTTTAAGATTGACTGACAGTAAAATACAGCAACACCTGTCAGAATTACACTGAGTACTCCTTAGATGACATTGGTACTCCCAAGATGACATTGGCGCAAATGATGAGGAGGAAACGTAGGCTTTTTGTCAGGAAGCAGGGATGGAGGCAGAGATTACATTTAATTTGGGTGCATGTGCATCGATTTGGTACACAAAATCTACCTCTACTAATTAAATTCTTTTCAGAAAATGAAAGGCTTGTGGTGATCACGGAGTGATGGTGCTGTTTCCACTCAAGCTGCAAGCAGGGAAGATATGGGGCATAGTAGCATGCTCGCAAAGAACTATGAATCCCAGCAGGCTGCAAATTCACGCTTGTCCCACAGAGACTGAGGTCATCTTGGATTCTTGGGTACAACTCTCCTTTTCTGGTTCACTGTGCCTATGCTAGGCAATCATGATACAATGCTACTGAAGCCAGAAACTCGGCTCATGAATTTCCAAATTTCCTTGCAAGGTCAAGGATTGTTTAGAAGATACAGCTGGATTACAGAGAAGGATCCTACAGTCAATGCACCAATGAAAATGAACTTTGAACTATTCGTTTGAACATTTATTTGAACGGTTTTAGACTAAAGTTACCTTATGGAGAAACCGAGAGGACTTGTAAGTAGACTACTGCATTTGTATCTACATAAGTCCAGCAGAAATTATAACTCATCTTCCGCAAGACAAAGAATAGCGGCAAAGCTTGAGTTTCCAGGAATTAGCAATCACATATCTAAGTACAGAGAATTGCTACATTGAGATAATAATCATCAATACTCTAGAACTAGCATCTTTGAGAAGCTCCCCCATCGTCCCCATATTTTGTCGTGTTACAGAGGGCAACCTCAGGCTCTGTATATGGGCTTCTCTAGCCTTGCACACCAGTTGATCGTGGCATTCCAGTCAAGATGCTAGGGCCGCTTTAGTGTACTAGTGGCCAGGAGTGTGGCAATGCCCACCAGCATACATTCACTCTGGGAACTGCCCAGATCCTCCAGAATGCTTAGCAGTGCCACCTTTGGGAAGAGCTCCAGAGGTCTCTCCAAGACCCCTATCATTGTCATTTCCATTTTTTTCAGTATTTTACTATTACCGGACATGTCCAGACTACGTGGAAGAAATCCGCATTTGGGGAGGAGGATTGGGGGAACTCAGCTGTGTCCCTTTTCCCCACCCTTACCAGCCATTTGAGTGTGAGATGGGTTGTGTGCGATGGTCCGTACAAGCATCCCTCCAGTCTGCCTCTTCGAGAGCTCCCACCCAGGTTTCCCATTTGTTTGTGGGAGCTAAATGCGCTGGGGAGTTAAGTATGAGTGTTATGTATATCTGAGAGCTCCCCCTTTTCCTAGTGAGCCTTGAAAGAGTTTGCCCTTGGATTATATTCTGGCAGGTCAGTGGTGCCCCCTCTGTAACAGAAGAGTACATTTCTAAGTTGCAGGTAATTGTGGAATTGGGTGGATGAGAGGAAGAATTGGGATTGCCTGAAAGAATTTCATGGATGATTTGCGCCAGACATCCCTCAGGAGTGTCACCCCTATTTTGCCCCATTTAGCAAATCCTTCCCCTTGTGAAACTTGGCTAAGCCAGCTACACGCCCAAAGTGGGGTTTGTTGAGTAAGTCTCTTAACCTCTTGGTCTAACGGCTAGGGCGATCGACCTCGAATCGAGTCTCGGCAATGATGCTGAACATCCTGTGATTCTGGGCAAATCAGGTAATCTCCCCGTGCCTAACAAAAAATAATGTGTCCTCATGTAATGCAATTGGTGCTATGTAAAGCGTTCTGATACCCGATTCGGGTCAAGTTTGCGCTAAATAAAACTCTGTTAAAAAAAAAAATCATCCGCAGTGCAGTGTGCCACACCTGGACTACCACACTGGTGGGTTCTGAAAGTCATTTGGGTATAGTTCCCATTTGTATAGTACATGCAGGACATAGCCAATTCCAGTGTAATAGTAGGGTCTCCCCAGCCTCCAATGAGCCAGTCATTAATTACTAGAAGTGGGAGGTCCAGTAATTAAGGCAAATGCCTGCAATGGCCTTGCCACTGATGGAGCAAGGTATTGAATAACATTTTGTTCAAACTTGCGAAGTTAATCTCTCCTAACAAAAGTAATCAGTTTAATAAGCTTGGGGTGAATTTATTAATCAACTTAGTTTAAAAGATACATTCATGAAACACACACGGGACTAATGTGCTTTTTTGTTGCAAATGCAAAGAAATATTAATAAACTAACCTTGTCTATTGTCTTTGTCAGTATTAAATGCGGCAGTTTAATCTAATGGTATGTGCTTATTTTATGTGCTTATGTTATGTCTTTTTGTGATAAAAGCTCTTGGAGTTCCTGTCATTCAAAAAGGACAAGTAAATATGATGCTGCATTTATGTGCTTCAGCTAGATAACATAATTAACAGGGTTAATTAGCAAAGGGGGAGGGTAACAGAATGGGTCTCAATTCTTTAATTAATTGATGTTTTGTGGTTGTTTAATAATAGTTTCCGAAGTAAGGTCTAAAGATGATGCAGAAATATGGCTGACAGAGCTGCAGACACGAAAGCTTGTCCAGAGTAATTTCTTGCACATGCGCAGCTGTGAAGAATCTTGCTGCAAAGCCGTTATGAAATAAAGAGCGACTTCTTTGTCGCGTGGAACGTGTTCACGGAGGCCAGCCAAGGACAGCATTTTGTTATGCCTGCCAAGGTTAGGAAGTAGATGTCCTAGGCTCGAATAAAGTATCATTCTTGAGGAAATCGAGGATGTGGAAATGAAAGACAATGGGCCTTATATGAAGCCTGGATTTTTGGTCGAAAGTCGGATGACCTAATAAACTTTATCGTGGACTGACACGGGACAGCCAATGAAAAGCAGTACATTCATTTTATGAAAGATTGCTGCTGGTTTTTAAACAATACAGTGGTTATGAGCATCTAAGTGAAAAGGATATGAGCCACTTTATATACAGATTTGTATATGGCTTGAGACCTGAAATTAGTGAAATTATAAGAACTGGAATAGTTGGTTGGCAATCACATACAGTTGATGATATTTTGAGAAAGGCAAAATACTGTAGTGATGAAATAGATGCTAAACAAAAGAAGCTGAAAGAAAAAGCAATGTGGGCACAGGTGAAAGTGGCTGAACAACAAATAGCAACTTTAGGAAATAAAAATGCTGATCAGAATCAAGGAAAATTTAAAGGTAATTATAATAAGCCATAGTTGTTGGGAAATATAGAAGTATTGAAACCGATAAAGCGGGGAGATGGACGATAGCGCAGATAAAACTAGAAAATTTTCGACTTGCAATATGTGGAGTTTATGCTTCTAATCAAGATGAACCTTTAATCTTTGACCAAATTAACATGGAATTATTGGGATGGAGGGGTGAGATAATGGTGCTAGGAGATTTTAATTGTATAATGAATTATAAATTGGATATTACAAGGAAAAATGCTTTTCAAAGGATGAGGAAAACTAGGGCGGCAATTTTGGATTTGGCAGCAATTCATCTTCTAAAAGATGTATGGAGATCTTTATATCCTGATACAGGTGGATATACTTTTTATTCTGCGGCTCATAAGGTGTGCTCACGTATTGATATGATCTGGGCATCAGGTTTGATTCTTGATAAATGTAAATGCTCAATGGATATATATCCAAGGGTGACATCTGATCATAATCCGATCTCTATAACATTTACACTTATAACGGAGGAAAATAATACTCGCTCCTTCTCCTTTCCACGCTATTTATTTTCTGACACCATGTTTATAAATCTGCTTAGGGAGCATATAAAGGAATTTATTGACATCAACAGACAATCAAGCTTACCATGGATAGTCTGGGATGCATGCAAAGCTAGTGTACGGGGATTTACTCAACAATACATATGGCGACAAAATAAAGAACTTCGAAATACTAATCAGCAAAGGTTAAATGAAATAAGGGATATCGAACTCCAGATATCTGAGGCCATATGTAACAATGCCTCAAATTTAGAAGATTTGAACCTCAGATTAATCGACCTAAAAGCAACAATTAAAAACCTTCTGAGGGATAAAAGTATTAATAAACTTAGAAAGTATCATATGGAACAGTATGAAAGTGGAGATAAAATTGGGAAATTGCTAGCTTACAAAGTGGCGGAAGATCGCTCCATTAACATGATTAAAGAAATTAAAGGGGACAACAATCAATTATTCTCTGATCCAAAATCAATTTTACAACAGTTTGCCTCCTTTTATCAAACTCTTTATACACCGGAAGTTGTTATTTTAGATGAATGTATTAAGGATTATATTGATGTTAATAAAGTTAAGCACTTAAATTCAGACCAATCAGCTCAATTAGAGGCCGAGATCACGCTTTTAGAAGTGAGGGGTGCAATAAAATCTCTGGCAATGGGTAAAGCGGTCGGGGAAGATCTTATCCCCTTGGAAATGTATAAATATTGCACTGAAGAACTATTACCACTATTTGCTGATGTGATCAGCGCTATTGGTAATGGGCAACAAGCACCCAGATCGTGGAATCTGACCCAAATTATTTTCTTTTTGAAAAAAGGTAAAGCACCACAAGAGAGGGGATCTTATAGGCCTATTTCCCTTATTAACAGTGATGCCAAAATCTTCGCTAAAATATTGGCTACTAGATTAGCTCCATATATGTCCCAACTTGTCTCTCCCCAACAACATGGATTCATCCCTAAACGGGACACCACAGCACACATTAATATGGCTATTTCAGCCTTTGATGCGGCACGGATTAAACACACCCCACTCGGTATGATTTTACTAGACGCTGAAAAGGCATTTGACCGGGTGGGGTGGGGTTTTTTGTGGGCCACATTAAAAGCATTCGGGATTAAAGAAAAACAATTACGATGGATCCAATCTCTATATGATAATCCAATGGGTAAGGTTTCATATATGGGAAAATGCTCTTCTTTGTTCCCTATTAAAAGAGGGACAAGGCAAGGGTGCCCTTTATCACCTCTACTTTTTGCTCTTGCAATAGAGCCTTTCCTAATTGCTCTACAACATCAAACTTTAATTTCCCCTCTTTTTAACGGATTAGAGAAATTGGATATTACGGTATATGCTGACGACATAGCTGTTTTCACCCCAGACGTTGCTAAGACTATGGAGGGTATATTAAAAGAAGCTGGCATTTATGGCTCAGTTTCTGGCTACAAACTCAATACCACCAAAACCCAAGTAGTCATGAACTATCAAGCTACTACCCCCGTCCTTGGAATTAGCGATATAGCCACCTACTTAGGTGTCAAAATTTGTGCGGATATTGATTCCATAGTAGGATTGAATTATGAGCCCTTATTAAAAGAAACTGCTATGCAACTTAAGAGATGGCATAAACTCCCTATCAATATCATTGGTCGAATAAATTTAATAAAAATGAAAATCTTGCCTAAATTCCTGTATCTGTTTCGCACAATCCCCCTACGTGTCAATAATTCTTTCTTTTCCAGGTTAGAAGGCATAATTGGCAGCTTTATATGGGGGTATAAAAAGGCCCGGCGTGCTCTATCATTACTTAAACTTCCCTTTAGTCAAGGTGGATTGTTACTTCCGGACTTCAAATTATATTATTGGTCTGCATTTTTGACTCGGATCCGCAGCTTAGTTGCTCTGGATAAATGCACATATTTTCACAAGTTTTTACTAGGACTAGATGTCAATATGTTTGTGTATAGGATGAACGACCCCAATTATTTTAAAAGGGTAAAATTCAAGACCATTAAGGATACTATGAGCATTTGGCGATCTATTATGGCTAAATGCAATACCTCTCTTTTTCATAGCCAAACACCTATTTGGGGCAACCCCGGATTTCCTAGTATTTTTCATGATGTAGCTTGTCAAGTGTTTTTAAACTATGGTATTAGATCTCTGGGGGATTTATATGACAATCTTGGTTTTATGGCTTTTGATAAAATGAAACTATGCTACAACCTACCAGAAATAGCTAGGTTTAAGTATTATCAGATCAGAGATTATCTGGTGAAAAAAATAGAACTTACCATAATCCCAGAATCTGAGATATGGGACTGCATTTATAGGGATGATGATAAATCTATCATAAGTTTGGGCTACAAGCTCTTTTCTGATCTCAAGACCAGTGATATTACCATTTTAACCGAGAAATGGAATAGGAAACTGGCCATAAATATCCCTACAGATTTGATTACTAAAACATTTATAAGCCTAAACAGAACAGTGCTATCATCCAGCTTAAAACTGCAGATGTTTAAAACAATATGTCAATTATATTATACGCCTGACAGGATACTTAAATGGTCAACAAATAATACTTACTCAGACAAAGCGAAATGCCCTAAATGTGATTTGAGGGGGGCGTATATTGTTCACATGTTCCTTACTTGCCCTTATCTTAAGGAATATTGGGAAGGAATAACTAAGGTTATTACTGAGAGGCTGGAGCAACCTTTTTTACTCTCAAATACAGACGTTTGCGTAGGCATTAGTGGGGGGGATAGGTTTAAAGATCTGCTGAATGTTTTAATTACTTGTGGAAGGCTAATTGTTGCTAGAGCTTGGATTGAAAAGAACCCACCAACAGTTCTAGAATGGTGGAGGTTAGTAACTGAAACTTATAGTATGGAAGCCGCCATTGCAGATTCTAGAGGAGTGCAGGCCAGGCGAAAAATTGACAGAATATGGGGCCTATTTATGTCTTAGTAGGTGTCTGTCAAAAAAAAAATACAAGTTTTCTGATCCTTTATTGTATGCTTTGCACTGTACAAGTAATGCTACGTTTATCTTTATCTAAAGGTAATTATGGAATATTGCTATCTTCTAATTTTTGCTTCTGTTTTCTTTTGTTGGAAAATGAATTGTCTATTATTGTTTATGTGACCCTTTGATGCAAATAAAAAACACTTAAAAAAAAAAAAAAAAAAAAGAAGTATTGAAACAGAAACTCCCATGTTTTAATTGCGGCGAAATTGGACACTGGAAGCGCGAGTGTAAAAATCCGCCCAGAAATTTTGTTAAAATCAATCATTAAATCCACAGATGCAGAATGAGATAAATCAGCAGCAACAGCTACAGCGACAGGTAGTGATTCAGCAAAGTCAGTTACCACAACAGTTACCATAACCGCCACTTCCAAACTGTGTAAATTTGCAGAGATACAGTACAGAATCAGGATTCAGCGGAGGTGAACAGGTAAACAGATCACCAAGAGTGAATGTGTCGAATGTATCTCAACAATTTTGGTTAAAGGAAGATGGAGGGAGTGAATCTGATGATTATTTCTGACGGTGCCTGAGAGAGGAGGAAGAGTGTGTGCTTGGAACCACTCTTGAGGTAGATCAATCTGGTCCATTTGTGAATGGTAAAGTGAATGATGTGGAAATTACTTTCCTAGTGGATACAGGTGCTACCCGTTCTACTGTTAGATCAGTGGAAATAGAAAACTTCCTCTCTCTGGTGAAAAAATCCAAGTAGTAGGCGTAGCTAATCAACAGATCAAAACAGATTTAACTGAACCAGTTGAAGTTGAAATTGGTAAATTTAAAGACATGCATAGATTTGTAGTATGTGACAGCAGTCCTGTAAATCTGTTAGGTAGGGACATTCTCTGTAAAATGAACTGCGCAATATATTGCTCACCGGATGGTATAGAGCTTCAAACTCCAGAAGAAGATGGTCTTTACAAATAAGCAATGTCAATGGTTGAGGCAGAAGAAAGCAAATTATTTCCTTTGTTTGATAAAAGTAATTTACCTGAAGAATTGAAAGACACAGTGAATGTAAAAATGTGGGATTTCACTGGAGATGAAATGGGTTTGATGAAAAATGTAGATCCAGTACAAATAACAGTAAAACAAGGAGTAGATTATCCAAATATTCCACTGTATAAAATGAAAGCAAAAGTCATTGAAGGAGTTATTCCTGTAATTGAAAAATTTATAAAACAAGGTGTTCTAAGAGAAATCTAAAGCAGTCCATGTAATTCACCGATTATGGGAATCAAAAAGCCAAATGGAACTTTCAGAATTGTTCAGGACCTGAGAAAAGTTAACAAAATTGTTGTTCCATGTTGTCCAGTTGTACCAAACCCAGCGGTAATTTTATATCAGATTCCGCATGATGCAGAATGGTATACAGTTATTGACTTATGCAACGCATTCTTTACTGTTCCATTGCATCCAGAAAGCCAACAAATTTTTGCGTTCCGGTTCAAAGAGCATATTCTAGCATGGTGTAGAATCCCTCAAGGGTACACCGAAAGTCCATCTATTTTTAATCAGTTGCTAAAGAAATCCTTGGAGAATCTAGATTTACCTGGAAAATCTACGTTAGTGCAGTATATTGATGATCTCCTTGTTGCTGCAAAAACAAGAGATAATTGTGTAACAGATACCATTACTTTTTTAAATCATCTGGCAGATGAGGGACACAAAGTACCTCCTGCGAAACTACAGTTTGGTAAACAAGAAGTAAAATATCTTGGTCACAGAATTGCAAAAGGTACCAGACAAGTGACAACAGAAAGAATAAAAATGATTTAAGCAATGCAACCTCAAAAAACACAAAGACAGGTTAGAATGGAAAGGGGTGACCACTCGGTCCCCCCGAACGTATGGTGGAGTACCCCGATCCCCCCGGGAAGCCATCTTGGGCGGGAGGCGAGTCTCGGCTGGTATGCCCGAAGCGGCGTAGCCGGGGCGCGCTTTTTTCCCGCCCTAGAGTGGGTTGTCCTAGACACTGCAGCCGCCAGCCACGCCCCCGGAGGCGGGCGGAGGCTGGTTTACGCCCGCCCGAAGAAGGATAAAAGGAGCAACAAGCCAAAGAAGCATCCTCTTGTTCCTGTGCTCTGAAGCTGCACCTCCCCGCTGCACGTGAGCTCGAGACGGAACGAAGAGCCATTTTTGACCCACCCACCAGCCCCTGGAGACAGCAAGTGGTTTGTAATAAAGTTTTGATGTGGTAACTCAATTTTCTTACAGGTTGTTGTGATTAAAGTTGTGATCATTATGCAATAAAGTGGATAATTCTTTACAGTATATTTTATCGAATAAAGTATTTGCACCAGTGTTGATCAGTGATGTTTCAATAGTCATACTTTGAGCATCTGTTGTCTTTTAGTTTTAGTCTTTCTAGTTTAATGTCGTATTTATTTTTTCGGTCGGGCGGTAAGGTCATGATCGGTGAGCAGTAATTGGAAGATCCCTATGGGGGGGCGTCACCCATTACGGATGGGAGCGCCCGGGGGGAGGTGGCCATTGGCCCCTCAACGGGGAGGCGGTCCCTTCTAAGGATGGGACGCCGAAAGGAAAGGGAAGGCGGTCAAGGCCCCTCCCTGGATAGGAGGGGCTACGGGCCCCTCCTGGGAATTTCCCGGGGCCAGGACATCTGCGACGGCAGATGTGGTAAGTTGTGTGGGGTGGGGAGGGGGGTCTACGCTACCTTCTAGACACCTCACACGAGTCCTCGGACGACCATAAAATGGCGTCGAGTTAATTGGGGCCCCCGTCAAGACAAGGGAAATTGGTATGTGCACATGAGGTACAGCCCTCTGTGCGGTCGCCCCTCGCAAGTGAGGGGGTATTTCTGGTTTAGGGATCTGACACCGGTTACGACCTTGCCGTTGGCCCTTAACGTTAGGATGTACAATTTCAAGTTAAAATGTATTTGTAGGATGTTAGTTTCGGCTAGGAGAACCTTTGTATTAGAAATATGTTAAGGTTAGCCAAAACATCGTAATGTGGAAATGAAATTGTACATGATATGAAACTGTTATTTTAATGTTTTGATTTTGTTTCATATTTTAATAAATACGGCCGGGAGGGTAACTCCCTCCCGCCTTCCAAAAGTTCAGAACTGTTTCCGGTTTCCCATCCTTGGGGATTGTGTTGAGAGGGGGTGGCGGGTATCTCAGCCATATGTTTCTAGGTATGGTAGGTTATTGTCGTCAATGGATTAGTGGATTTTCAGTAATTGCAAAGCCATTGCAGAGACTGACAAAAGCAGATATTAAAGACCCGATTAATCTAACAAAAACTGAATTGGAAGTTTTTGAACAGCTAAAAAGAAGTTTGTGTGAAGCTCCAGCATTGGGAATGCCTGATTAGGAAAAAGAGTTTGAGCTGTATTGCTGTGAAAGAGAAGGATGTGCATTATCAGTTCTGATTCAAAGACATGGAAGAATGAGAAAGCCAATAGCATATTTCTCAGCTGTTCTTGACCCTGTTGCAAAAGCATTACCAGGTTGTTTGAAAGCAGTGGCTGCAACAAGTGTGAGTCTGGAACAAAGTGAAGGAATAATAATGGGATTTCCTGTATAAGTATATGTGCCACACTCAGTTGAAATTCTTCTCACTAGAAGCAAAACACAGCATTTGACAAGCAATAGACTGACAAAATATGAAAAAGTTATTCTTGGATCAGATAATGTTTCTATTGCGAGATGTGTAAATTTGAATCCTTCCACATTGTTACCTGACACTTCTGAAACAGAAATCAGGGATGAGATTGTTGATCATGAATGCCTGGATGTACTAGAATATTGCACAAAACCAAGGCAGGACATTAAAGATGCCCCATTGCCTGAATCAGATTATGTTTTGTTTGTTGATGGTTCATGCTTGAGAACAGATGAAGGTGTTCTGAGTGCAGCATATTCGGTGTGCACGGTTGCAGATGTGATTGAAGCTTCAAGTCTCAAAGGAATTCGTTTAGCTCAAGTAGCGGAATTAATTGCCTTGATTCGTGCATGTGAATTGGGAAAAGGACAAAAGATCACCATAGTGACTGATAGTCAGTATGGTTATGGTGTAGTTCATGACTATGGCCAGCTCTGGTCTCAAAGAGGTTATTTAACTTCTGCAGGATCACCAATAAGGAATGCTAAGTTAATAAAAAGATTGATTGATGGAATTCATTTACCAGAAAAAATTGCGGTAGTCAAATGTACAGTGCACAAGAGAGGAGAGGACTACATAACAAAAGGAAATTCATATGCTGATAAAAGCAAAATTTTGTGCAAAACATAATGCAGCAGTCAATCGGGAAAAAGAAAATGAACATGTTTTGAACTCACTTATGCTAATATCTGTAGTTGATAATTGGCAAGGAATAAAACAGTTGCAAGATGAAGCAAGCGATGAGGAAAAAGACGCATGGTTAAAAGCAGGATGCAGGCAAAGAGAAGAGGATGAGATTTGGGTTTACAAAGATGACAGAGCAGTAATGCCAGACAGCATGATTTCTGACATGGCACGTATGTACCATGGTCCAGGACATATAGGCAGAGATTCTATGATACGGTTGTTTAGGCATACATGGTACAATCAAAAATTCAGAATAATTGCAGAGTCCTTTTGTCAAAGATGTCTGATCTGCCAGCAGATCAACCCAAACAGGAAAACAGTTGTAAGCCTGGGAACCATAGGACGGGAGGGAGGTCCTTTTACCAGAATACAGCTTGACTTCATTGACATGCCACCTCACAACAAACTCAGATATGTCTTGGTGATTGTTTGTTTGTTCTGAAGATGGGTGGAAGCATTTCCAACACGCCACAATGACTCAATAACTGTGGCAAAATTGCTTTTGAGAGAGTTCATACCAAGGTATGGATTCCCAGTGTCGGTCGAGACAGATCGCGGCACACAATTTGAAAACAGATTGTTAAAACTGATTTGTGAAGCATTGGGTATAAAGCAAAAATTACATTGTGCATACAGACCAGAGGCATCAGGTGTTGTTGAGCAAGTGAATGGTACAATAAAAAATAGGATTGCAAAAATGTGTTTAGCAACAAATCTGAAGTGGACAGATGCACTACCACTTGTTTTAATGACTCTGAGAAGCATTCCAGATAAGAAAACAGGATTGAGCCCTCATGAAATTTTAATGGGCAGGGTCATGAGGCAAGCTTTTGTTCCAGTTGATAAGATATTGAGTATAAATGATAGCGTCATTATGGGTTATTGCAAGAATCTATCTGACGTGGTGACTTCTGTGTTCCATCATGTAGGAACTGAAGTGCTCACAAAAGAGAAAGAACAAGCGCATGATCTGTTACCAGGAGACTGGGTGAGGACAAAAGTGCATCGAAGAAGAAATTGTCTAGTACTAAGGTGGAAAAAGGTAAGACAGGTGATTTTGGTCACAACAAATGCAGTTAAGTGTAGGGGATTGAAAAGGTAGATTCATGCGAGTCATACCATACGAGTGCCAGAACCTGAGAATCCTGACGAAGAAGGTGATACAACAGCTGATTCAGATTCAGAAGAAGAACCTGAAAGAAATCCAGATCCTGAAGATCGACAAGATAGTCGACATCTGGAAGATTCAAATGCGAATGAAGCTTTGAATGAAGAAAATGAAGAAATTGTAAAACAAGATTTTGAGGAAGAAAATGACAAAGATCTGCTAGATCAAGAAGCAGAAAAGGAAACTGATCAAGAAGTGATTCAAGATCAAGATCAGGAAAGTATTGAAAAGCAGATTGGAAACTTTGGAAGAAGGAATGAAAATTCTGAAACTGGTGAACTGGAAGTAATTGAAGAAGAAGAAGAGGAAATTCCAAGTACCAGCTATAAGGATGATTTTCCTAACAAAGTGAAACTGCTGAGTAAAGAAGTACCTGAATCTGATAAAGAATTTGACTCAGAAAAATTGATCATTAATGAATCAGCTGAAAACACAGAAAGTGAAACAGATGACAGTGAAGATGAATCTAAATTGAAGAAAACAAGAAAAAGAGCTTGGAGAGTGGAGTATAATTTGAAAGAACCAAAAAAGAAGCTTACAAGAAAAGGGGATAATTGGCCAAAGGAAATTGGAAGCATAAAATGTTAATTAGTGAATAAAGCAAAAAAGCGGGTGAATGAGATCACAAGTCAAAAAGAGAAAGATTTGAGTAAGAAAAAACAGGCAGAAAAAAAAATAGAAGTGATAAGTAGCAGAGCAAAGAGAACAATTAGGCCAAACCAGAAATATAAATCGCCAGAGTGGGTTTACATTATAATCCCACCAGTAGTGGAAGTAAACAGTAGTCAAGAAAATTTTGATGATGCAAGTGACAATGATTGAACTTATTGATTAGATGACACATGGTTGAAGAAACTGTGTTAGGAGACACAAGGTCGAAGAAATTGTGTTCGTTGGAAAACACATTTGATGTATGACATAAGGTCGAAGAAAAGTTGTTAGAAGGAAAACTGTTAGAAAATAAGATTATCTGTTAAAAAAGGGGAGTATATTTAGTAATTTTTCAATTTTTCAAATTTTTCAATTTGTATTTTTATTTTTAGCTGTTATTTTAAGTAAAGATGCCTTATACTAAGGAAAATTCGAGATGCTCAATTCTCAAAAGATGTTGCAAGCTATCTTCAATATGTGTAATATGATTATTTTAGTTTGGTTAATTTTAGCTGTCATATTTCCTTTTGGTGTAGATAAAGAGATGTATAAAGCAAACATGACAAGTAAAGTTGTGGTTAAACTTGACAAAACTGATAAGAGAAATAGAATGATTGTACATAAACCAGAGATTCATCAAGATAGATCTATTGGAGATTTTACTAGCAATACCTTCTCAAGACTTTTATCTGAATATGTTAGTGTGATGAATGCAAAGGATTGTTATGTCTGTGTGAAATTACCTACTTCTGTGTCTGAAGGTGTGAATTATAATATGCTTCCTCTTACTTATGGTATAACATGTAGTGTAATAGCTAGTTTGTTTTATAAAACTGGTCGTCTGGAATATTAGTATTCTGATTATGATGACATTTTTGCAAATTTAAAAGTTGAAAATAACCTGAATAAAGTGAAACCTGCTAAACAGATGAGGGTATTTTTCCTAACAACTAGTGAACTTACATATGAGTATGCTTATAGAAATAATTTAACATGTAAATTGAGAGCAGAAGAGAAGTCATTTTTAAATATGGTTGAGGAGAGAAGGGCAATTTACAAGCGAAATGAAATGTTAAAAACTACTAAGTCAAAATTTTGGCAGATTGAAGATGAGAAGCTCAATGGTAAAAATGAAAATGTCCCAATCCATATAGATAAACCTGTTGGTGGAAATTTTTGTATAAGAAGAGATAACACCTTATATGATAATTACTTTGTAGGCGCAAGTCAATGTGAAGATACTTATCGAATTATAGGGGGTTGGGGACTTAAAGGAGGCAAAGATCCCATTTTTCCAGGAATTTATTTTATTTGTGGGAATAAAGCTTATTACAGCCTTCCAGGCCATTGGTATGGAACGTGCTATGTAGCTTTAGTTTTTCCCAAAACATTTCATGTGGACAGAAATGCAGAAGGTTAATTTGAAATTAGCAACCATGTGAACAGATTTAGAAGAGAAAGCTTTTCAGAAATCTTGGGAGACATATTTGGTGCATTAATACCTATGGTAGGGATAACCCTGAATGCAAACAAGATTAGAAAATGTCCACCATTGTTGATAGATTATCAACAGAGACTGCAAGGGGATTTCAATTAGTGAATACAGAACTTATTGCAATGAGAACCATGGTGATGCAGAATCGTCTTGCACTAGACATTCTGTTAGCTAAAGAAGGTGGAGTCTGTGGAATCTTCCACGTTCAACATTGTTGCACATACATACCTGACAAGAGCCAGAATATAGAGATGTACATAAAAAATATTACCGAATTACATGAGGAGATAGAACCTCTAGAAGATGAGAGTTTTTCAAAACGCTTAGGTAAAAGATTTACAGCGATTAAACATTGGTTTCAAGAGATTGGTAGATCAATTATAGGTAAAAAAGTTTTCCCTTTAATGATTATAGCTATAGTGATACTTTTGTTAAAAAATAGTTGCATGCTACATAAGAGAAGAAAATATGTAACAGAAAGAAAAATAATTTATAAGCTAAGAGATGAAAAGGAAAAGGAATTAGAATTAGAAGAGTTTGGTAGAACTCAATATGAGAAATGCAAGAAATCAGATGAATCTAAAGTTTAGAAATACTAATATTAAGAAAGTCCAAAACATGTTCAAGGGTTGAAAATTTATAAAATTTTGGGTATTGTTTGGTGATTAAGAAATCACCAGATGAGGGAGTTGATGGAGCAAGGTATTGAATAAAATTTTGTTCAAACGAAGTTAATCTCTCCTAACAAAAGTAATCAGTTTAATAAGCTTGTGGTGAAATTATGAATCAACTTAGTTTAAAAGATACATTCATGAAACACACGCGGGACTAAAGTGCTTTTTTGTTGCAAACGCAAAGAAAAATTAATAAACTAACCGTGTCTATTGTCTTTGTCAGTATTAAATGCGGCAGTTTAATCTAATGGCATGTGCTTATTTTGTATGCTTATGTTATGTCTTCTTGTGATAAAAGCTCTTGGAGTTCCTGTAATTCGAAAAGGACAAATAAATATGATGCTGCATTTATGTGATTCAGCTAGATAACATAATTAACAGGGTTAACTAGCAAAGGGGGAGGGTAACAGAATGGGTCTCAATTCTTTAATTAATTGATGTTTTGTGTTTGTTTAATAATAGTTTTCGAAGTAAGGCCAAAAGATGATGCAGAAATATGGCTGACAGAGCTGCAGACACAAAATCTTGTCCAGAGTAATTTCTTGCACATGCGCAGCTGTGAAGAATCTTGCTGCAAAGCTGTTATGAAATAAAGAGCGACTTCTTTGTCGTGTGGAACGTGTTCATGGAGGCCAGCCAAGGACAGCATTTTGTTATGCCTGCCAAGGTTAGGAAGTAGAGGTCCTAGGCTCGAGTAAAGTATCATTCTTGAGGAAATCGAGGATGTGGAAATGAAAGACAACGGGCCTTATATGAAGCCTGGATTTTTGGTCGAAAGTCGGATGACCTAATAAACTTTATCGTGGACTGACACGGGACAGCCAATGTAAAGCTTGGATTTTGTGAAAAGAATGTAAAATGTAGAAAGTTTAGCTAGAGAGAAAGGTATAAATTATGACACCATGAGCAGGGAAAAAACTCTTACTTTCCGATTCCTGAGTGGTGTGTCATGCTGATGGACCTTTGGCGCATGTAAGGACAGCAGACTTTTTTATGATTTATTCTTTTCTAGGTAAAGAGAGATTTAGACAGGAAAATAGGTTCAGGGAATGGAAACTGTTATTTTTGCAAATTCTTGAGCTTACTTTGAAATGTCAGTTCTAATTTTCATTTCCTTATTAAAATGCTGCTTACTCATTTGCTTATAAAATAAAAAATCTTGAACGCAAAATGCTCTTTCTTTATCAAAATAAAGTAAATAAAATTAGATTTGAAGTGACAAGCTGGTCTTGTTTATTCATGGTCTAGTTTCCATTTTTGCTAATAATTGATTCAAAATTATGACAATGAAAGATAAACTGCAGTTGTACATATTAGTGTAAATATTATGTGAATAGATTATAAATCAAATCACCTGATTCAGATGCTCAAAAATTGTCTCATTGGTGTTATGGGCCTTGTATTAGTGTTTATAGGTGTATGGTGAGTATTGAGGTGATAGATAGTGTTTGTGAGACAGTTTTTCAATCGGAGCGCTGGATCACCACCATCATATGTCTGTTGGCGATACTTATTAAAAGCTATGCGGGGGGACGTCCCACCCACAGGAAGGTTCCAATCTGGGTAGAAACGGTTCAGAACCGGCGGCGGGAATTTCCATTGGGAAGTTCTGTAGGACTGTGTCTCTGTTTATCTCCTTCCCTGCTTGCCCCACTGGCCCTCATATTCTTGTACATGTGGTCACTGGTGGATGTGGTGAGAAACAGAAAAGAGCATTGCTGCTTTCGGATCCTACACATAAGCTTAGTGAAGGCTGACACTTTCTACTTTTTGCAAATTTCTTCCTTATTTTCTGTAAAATGTGATTGCCTTTTAAGGTTCTACTAGGTGAAAAGTAAACCTAAAGCAGATCAGAGGAGTGAAAATGTGAACAGAATTTGGATGAAAGATCTTGCAGTAATAAATGAGAAGATGTTAACCACTAGAAGAAATACCAAGAACACTTCAGGCTTTCAGTTCTGTTTTAATTTGTCCTGGTAGCAGCATAATGGGCAAACATATTCTTTCTATGTATAACAAAATGACATATAATTAAAAAGCAGCTTTTAGGTTTATCCTACATTTCACTTCTCTTTGTTCAGCTAAGGAAGGAAGGAGTCTGTGTAATTCCAAATGTTATGCATTGTACAATTTTGTATTCAATTCCTTTGCAAGTGAATGTTTTTGTTCATTTCTCAGTGTCATCATTGTATGCAAATAGAAAAAATGTAATGGGCATATTTAAAGTGAACATTGTATATTTTGTTGCCTACTGGAGAATTCATTCAGAGAACACAAATATTGAAATGATAAGCAAGAAGCACAGTCTGTAAGAGGGAACCAACATTAAATGCTTATGAATATCACAGCATAAACATTATTACCAAACATTAAAAGATGAAGTCCAAACTCCACCAAAAACACAAAGCACCACAGAAGGACAAAAAGGAGAAACATATTCACCCCATGAAAATATGCTTTCATGATGTTTAAAAAGAAAATATTTACAGGAAAATACAGCTGCTCGTATTCTCAGTTCTTTGAACTATACTTTGAGACTGAACCTGCAGTGTATAAAAGACTGCCTGTTATGCTTCATAACACTTTTAGAAAAAGAAAATTGTCGTCTGGAAAGGCAGGTGCAAACCACTGAGTGGACGGAAGAAAGTCAGCATCACAAGAAGATGGTAGAATGCACTGATATCGTGTAAATAAACTTTTTTAAATGCTCGAGGCAATAAGAAGGGCGTGCCACCCTGGAATGCCCACCCTGGAATGCACTCCCTCTGTGTGCATTAATTATCCTGGAAACAGTTGGGGCCTCGTCAGATCCCAGAGCCCAGGATGCATAGCAAAGAAATCAGGAATCATCCAATAAGATCAATCAATGATTACTAGGTTTGTTCAGTTTTATTTCACTATATTCCAAATGTAATCCAAACTTTTCTCAAACTTGCATGTATTCAGTCTTTTGAAAGTTCCACAAGTGCCAACATCTGCTTGGCTCATAGACACAAAAGATTCCCAGTCCATATAATTCAACATAAAGATGGTTGTCGATCTCATTCAGTGTGCGGGTGGTATTCCCAATGCATTTCGGATTCGCCCTTCCTCAGGGGTTACTACAGTGGAAAACATACACATGAGAACCACGTATCATCAAGCATTATCAATGTCATGTGTGAACTGCTACATTTTAAATGTACTTGATGCCATCCAGGTGCGCCATTTCCCCTAACACCAACACTACATTTAAGATTTGTAAGTCAGCCCCAGAGCAGGCCTTACAGCCCTAAGCCAGGGTGCCTTACATTACATGAGAGGTCCTATCTGCATGAGCAGATATGCCCCGGTGCTCGTCAGTTTTTTATTATTGCCAGTAGAGGTGATCAGGAAAGCCATTTTAACCCATGTGCTTGACACTGGTGAAAATGAGTACCTCAGCTACATGATGGCTTCAATGAAAATAGGAATGTTTTGTATCAAAAATCTCATATTCACAAACACACACTGACTCCAGTGGTAGATTTTGGAATATATGCACACAGAGGGCACCTTAGATGTGCCCCCTGAAAACCTACCAGCCTCTGGTATGTTGGCTGACTGGTCTCTGCCAGCATGCCACCTGAGATAGATTACTGACCTCCTAGGGTGAGGGCCTCTGCTCTCAGGAGGTCAGAAACAAAGCCTGCAGGCGCAGGGGACTTACAACCCCTCCCCCAGGATGACCTCCTGATTAGGATTCCAAGGCAGGGGAGCTTCAAAGAAGCTACTGCCTTTGAAATGAGAGTCTGGATCCTCTCAGAGGAGAGGAAGCCCACCCAATTTGTCCAGAGCCCTGCACCTGGCCAGGTGGGAACATTAGCTGGTCAGGTAGGCGTGCCACCCCCATGTTAGCACCACCCCTAAGGTGGCCTAATATGAGGTGGACATGACTTTTCAGAAGTAGCCATCTTTGTGGTGGCAAACTAAGGAATTCTGTGACAGGGTTATGTCCACTTTCCAAAGGAAGTGGTCATATAGGGGGTGTAGTGACCTCCAAGGGTCAGTAGCCCTTTGGCTACTTCCCTACACTCCCCTAAAGCCCCTAAATTGACTATTTAGGGAAGCTCCTGGCACTAGATAATCAGATCCTGCCGACCTGAAAAAAGAGGAATGTGAAGAGTTGCAACTGCAAGAACAAAAGACCCAGCAACGGATTTAGCACCAACCCTGCTGGCCTGCCTGCTGACTTCACCATTTGCGCCAAAAACAACTTGCCCTGCAGCTGCTGAGTCCCCAAAGCCCAGGAGACCTTCTATATCTTCACCCAGGAACCAAGAGCTCCCGAGAAGTAGGGGACCTGCTAAAATCCAAAACCTCATGAGAGGTATTCCAAAGACTCATGAGAGGACTTTGTGACCGCAGAAGCCCGAAGGCCGAAGACACCACTGCACCCGTTACTACAATCCCAAGTTGACGTAGACCAACTGCGTCAATGTGGTCCTCCAGAGACTGAGTCCACCATAGTTTTGCCACTAGTGAAGTTTCCGATGTCATTGTGGGTCATCTAGCAGCGCAGGGGAAGAAAACATTGAGGAAAAAGTGAGGGCTTAGGGGGGAGGGAAAAGAAAGGAGGAACAAAGTGAGCCGGCAACTAGGTCAAAGGATTTCATCAGCCGTCTGTGGCATAACATCTGGCAGTGTGATTGAGCTCCAAATAGGTAAGCAGGACCTTGACGAAGCAGTATGTTCCCTTGTTGAGCCCTGGGGGCTGGTGTCATTGTCTGTGGCCATGTCGGCAGTGTGGATAGATGCCACAGCCTCCAGACCCCGGTTCTTGGTCACAAATCATCCGCTTCATGTTAGGGGTTCGCAATGATTGTCATCGATAGGAGCCTCCTGGTAGGTGCACACGCACTGCGCTTGCGAGGGACACTGGCCCAGTCCGAGGCCGGTAGGAAAGCGGTCTCATTGCTGCCAGCAAGTCTCTCTGCCCAGTCCCAGGCTGCCTTTGGCTCAGTGAAGGAGAAGGATTTCCCATCGAGGATCACCAGCAAGTGGACAGGGAAGAGCAAACATTAATGGAGACGGAGGTCCTGTAGCTAACTCTTGACATGTTGGATCATGGCTCTTTGGCGCTGCACAGCTATTGTGTACTGCGGGAACAGAATATTGCGGTGATTGCCCACCATCAGGGGGCCTGCGGCCCGAGCCGCCCAGAGGATGGTGTCTCTGTCCCTAAAAGTAAAAGCTTGAGGAACACAGGGTGTGAGAGTGAACCTGGTGGAGGGTCTTGAGCGAGCACCCTGTATGCTTTCTTAATAGATAAGAAAAGTGATAAAGCATTGGAGGCTTGAAGGATTGTAGCCAGTCTTCTAAATAGGACAATGCGTCTTGCCCCTCTGCAGTCTCAAGAAGGCCCACATTGCACAGATTGCTTCTTCGTGAGCGCCCCTCTGCATCGTCTGCTCGAGCTATTACAACCTTGTAGCAATTGCAAATTCTTGTGCATTGCTTTGGATGCAGGTTCAAGATCGGCCAGTTTGCTTTCGACACCTTCCACTTTCTCTGCCAGTTTCCTGTGATCATGGCAGGGGATGCTGAAGTCCTCTGCCAGGGAGCTGATCTTGTTTACCATAGAGACGCATGATCTCTTGTTTGCCACCAACACTATGTCCAGTGTCTCCTGGGCATGTGGGCGCAATGACTGCTCGCTACTGGGTCAGTTCTCGCATCTCCAATCCCATGGTCTTTGCTGCGTGATATCTGGGTGGGCCAGTGGATCGAAGGCGCACCATTGTAGAGTGTCTCAATGTCCCATAGGCAAGTGTAAGAAGGTGAAGCGGCCTAGGGTGAGGGTGAGGGTCAGTAGGTTTCCCGGTTGTCAAGCAAAGAAACCCCCTATTGTTTCAGGTAAGAGGATCTTTGCAAAGCAGTTGAAGTAGGAGGTTAAGCTAACAGCAGTGGCTGTTTTAGTAAATCTACTCAGGGCCACTCCTCTCCCAAGCCCCAGCTGGACGCAAAATTAGGTAGTGGATGATGAGAGATCAGAAGTCGAGACTCCCTTGGTTAGGTCTGCTCCTGGGCAGAGCGCAGGGGTCCTGGCATCCACAGATGCCTTGGCTAGCGGAACGCATTTAGTCCCCTTAGCTCTTCAGGCCGCGGCAAGGGCAGCATGATGGAAGTCAGATGGAATTTAGGGGCCAAATGGAGGGATAGGAGGCAGTGAGCAGCCCAAAGTCAGGGGGCAGTTCCAAGGTTAGCAGACATGAAGAGGGCCACACCATCCCCCCGGTGCCATCTAGCGGTGGGGACAGTAGCACCTGCCATATTGCTTGCATGCTCCGCTGTGGGCGATCAGCCGTGTCTGCCAAATGGCTTGTGCATCGTCTCTCCCGTCGCTCACCTCCCATGAGGAGCAAAAAAACAATGGATTTTGGCCAAGATCTCTGTAATGAGGTGAATGCATGTCATTGTTCAGCATTCTGTCCATCAATTGTTTTTTCTGCATTTTTCACCCCAAGTGGGACAGGTCTGCCCAGATGTGGGTCCCGTGCTCCCTGTACCACTGGGGTCCAGCTAGCCTGGCTGATGAGGGGTGAAACCAGAAACCGGTCCTAGGAAGCTTATTTCCGTCCATGGAGGACCTGGCCTGGCAGTTTGGGCGGACTGTTCCCATAGGGAGCAGGGTCAACACTGATTTGAACAGAAGGGGGATGGGAGCACACTGCTTCACCTCCCAGCACAGTTCGCCCCTTTGCATCCTGGTAAATGCACTTCAATTTACATGCTTACTTGAAGTTTTTCAGAGTGTTTCACCAAAGTTGGTGCAGGTTAGTGCTGTTAATCTCAACACTGATTTGAATATGGCTGCTTTCAAACTGGAATGGCATGGGGAGCAAGAACACGATGGATTTAGACCCAGATCTCTGTACTGGGGTGAATGTATGACATTGTTCAGCATTATGTCCATCAATTGTTCATTTTGCATTTGTCACACCGAGTGGGACGGGTATGCCCAGACGTGGGTCCCGTGCTCTCCATGCCACTGGAGTCAAGCTAGCCTGGCTGATGAGGCGTAAAACCCAGACACCGGTCCTAAGATGCTTGTTGGCAGTCCAGGGAGGACCTGACCTGGCATGGCATGGGGAGCAAAAAAACAATGGATTTAGGCCCAGATCTCTGTACTGGGGTGAATGTGTGACATTGGTCAGCATTCTGTCCATCAATTGTTCTTTTTGCATTAGTCACCTGAGTGGGACGGGTATGGCCAGACGTGGGTCTTGTGCTCTTCATCCCACTGGAATCAAGCTAGCCTGTCTGATGAGGGGTGAATCTCTGAAACAAGGTCTTAGGATGCTTGTTTCCAGTCCAGAGATGACCTGGCCCGGCATTTCGGGCTGGACTGTTCCCATAGGGAGCAGGGTCAAGACTGATTTGCATATGGCTGGGTTCAAACTGGAACGGCTTGGGGAGCAAAAAAACTATGGATTTTGGCCCAGATTTCTGTACTGGGGTGAATGTATGACATTGTTCAGCATTCTTACCATCAATTGTTTTTTTTGCATTTGTCACCCCGAGTCGGACGTGTACTCCCAGACGTAGGTCCCGTGCTCTCCATGCCACTGGAGTCAAGCTAACCTGGCTGATAAGGGGTAAAACCCCAAAACTGGTCCTAGGATGCTTGTTTCCAGTCCAAGGAGTGATGGAGCAAGGATTCGCACGTAAAGCGACTTGCTCTCATTCATGAACCTCGTCTAACCTTTAATAAGCATTAACCAATCCTGTCCATCTTAATTTTCACCTTTTCCAATACACGCGGGTGCCCGAGAGAAACTCGCATCTGTGTTTATTAATTGTAATGATGCTTGCACTACTGAATGGCCGCTTCGCAGAAATCCAGTCTGCGCATGCGTCGGTCATACCCACGTGATGTGACGCACTCGCAATTTGGAGGGATGTTTTCGCTCATGCGCATTATTGCTAAATATGGCCGCTTGTCTTTAACCATGCTCTCTGCTAGCTCATGCTGCTTTTGCATATCTGTCTTTCCCGCATTAACCCTCAATGCTATAGATATTACAAAGTAAGGGGTGCAGTGAAGCTTTTCATGGTATACAGTGTATTCATTTTTTCTGTGTTTCTAATTTGTTTTCGCTTACTTTTCATGTACCGCGTATCTGGGGGCCTGGGAGTTGGGGAGCTGCGCCATTTTAGAAGCTCGTGTGGACCTGGTCACCTGACATGAGGACTGGGCCTTGCATCTGTGGAAATCAGCCAGCTGACTACCGAAGCTGAGATGCTCCTGGGAACCTGCCCCATAACCCAGAGAGGAGAAGCTGAATTTCACCTGAAATGCTACATTTGTTTCTTTCTACTGTATGCTCTATTGTACTCTTCTACACGTATGCCTGGGAACAGGAATTTAAGGGGTGGATACTGTCATTTGAATATTAAAACATGGGAACGCAGAATTTAGGAGGTGACAATGACCTAACCACCTCTCTTGACCAATCGAAAGATGGGACCTTGTCACTTGCAACATTTGTGGGTGGTCTGGGGGTCCAAATAGAGTATAACTAGCCTAGTTTAGTTAGAGAAAATTGTCCGACTTGTCCGAGTAGCTGACCTGTCACTGACCCTACGAACTCTATAGGTGATTGATACAGAGCGCTGCGGAGCACTCTGTCCGTATTTTCCACAAGCTCCAAGGGGTGGAAATAGTCTTAAGTGCTGGCGAAGCACTTTGCTGGGAGATTCGAAAACCCAATCGGGGTTACTGGCGGATTCCGTGCAGAGGGGGAGTAACGCAGGCGTTGCATCCGAAGCTGCAGGTGTTGGTCGTGCCCTTTGACGAGCCCAGTCCTGACCCAAAACCTGAGGGGTATCCTGTCCTGACTGTCCTGAGCTGTACCTGCTCGCCTACTGGCATTCCGAATCCTTGAGGGTCCATGTCCCCGCCTATTCCCAAACTGACCCGTGGCCAGGGTTAGTCCTCATTCTGTCCTAGGTAAATATATGTGTGGGTGTCTGTCTAACTATACTCTTACGTTTCCTTTTCTTAATAAAGCACTCTTGCCTGTGATATTTTCCTATCACCTTTTCGAAAGTGACTGTTTATGAAATTGTTATTAGTGATGTTCCACTTTTCCCCCTACCTATAGGAGATTATTAAAACTGATTGCATATTTTAGCTTGTTCAATTATTCCTTCCCTTTAGTATGGTTGCTGTGAATTTAGTGATGATAGCTTAGAGTTAGTAATTAGAACACGAATATTAAGTACCCATATTAGCCCTATTCATTCACTCTGCCTTAGTTTAAAGTTCGTACTGATTAGCATGTTCCCAAATGCGCATACCCTGTAGTATTCCTTAGTACTCTATGGTGCTTGCCTTAATCCATAGCTACATTTTGGTTTTGATCTTGATCATTGATTTTCTGATTTGTATCTGCCTGTTACTCATGGCATATTCATTCTAAACTTACTTCATATAAACTTTTGAAACCCCATCAGGTGTCTGTGGTCATTACATATCACCAAGTGTCATTAAATGTACTGAATGTGTAAGGTATTTCTGCTCTGATAGGAATCTTGTTACCTGTTCACTGCTAGCTCGTGATTCATCAGGAGTAATGTGCCTGTGGTAAGTCAGGTACATGTATAGTAAGTGGTGAGAGAGAGAGTCACCCCCTGAATTACTCATAGTAGCGTGTAAGAATCACCCGGTTCACGCAAACTCAGTCATCTTATGCACGCCAGGGCCCAGTGCGTGGAAATTGGTAAACTAGTGACCCGGGTGAACTGCACGCTCTATCAGTAATTTTCTGGTAGCAGTAGTATGGTTAGGACTAGTTAAAATAGGTAGACAAGATAGTTAATAAATAAACCGTGAAAATAAAATGTGGTGCTGAAACTTCCATGCTGCTATATTGGTTACATTGTTTCAATTAATGCGCAAAGTTTTTGTTGAAAAAGGTTTTATATATATTTTGATCGCTTTGCATTGCTGCTATATGTAATATTAACAGAATTGTCCGTAAATTGTTGTATGTTGTCTGAAAACCCCGGGGAATTGTATAGCGGGTGGTGAGTAGAATCCATCTCGCACAGAGGTCGCTTGTCAGGAGGAAAAATTAGTGCATGGTTAGGTAGAACTGGAAGCGCTAATTAGGATCTTTTGTAATTTTGAATGAATGATAGCCACGAGTCCTATTGTGTAAAACTTCCATTGTGATATAACCTAGTAAGGGTCACAGGAGGAAGGGGTCATAAGGTCTCCGAAGCTTGCATGGTAAGCAAGGTAGTCCGCTGGTGAAAGCCTGACTTAGTATATATCCCGGAAATAAGTGGATAAGTCAGAGGAGTAACAGGTTCTATATTGCTCGTGTGAAAGGTTAGGCAGTGAAGTCTATCCGAAGTGAATGAAAAGTAGACTGAAGTGGTTTGCTTGTAGCAGGAGAAAAACTTTCTTTCTTTTTAGGACACTCCGACACAGCGGCGAACGTTATATATTGTCAATTAAAATCAGCACTTGCACTTTAAGAAAAGTTCAAAGTTTCCGTTACCTTGTGAAGGAGGGAGTCAGTCGGAAGGCTGCTCTGACGTCACTCCGTGCCGCGCTGGTATTGGTCAAGACAGCGGGTGTGTAGTGAAGCTGAAATTGTAAGGGAGGGGTGAGTGCCGGAGCGTGAGACCGCGTCTCGCGAAAGGCCGCGCACCCATTAGACAAGGGCTTTTGTAATCACTGTGTTGATTGGTTGTCGCGAAATAAAAGTCGCGCTAGCATTGGAAGCACAACGGTAAACAAAATTAATCAAGCCGAGTTAGAAGCTAGTCTGGAAAGGTGTATGTGGTATCCTGAATTCTTGCCTAATCCTCAGAATCTAGGTTTTTATAAGGAGCAGATGCTAAGAGGTAGACCTTACAATATGTACGGAGGAAAGAGAAAATTGTCATTTGCTGAAAAGGTTAAAAACTATTTCAAGAAAGACAAGCCCATACGAACCAGGGAGGGTGTGATCATTCCACCGCCAAATACTCCCGCCTCCTTCATGATGTTTGATAAAGGGTACCATACCTGTGTATGGTTGGAGAATTGGGTGAGGTACACGGAAGACGATGGGGTCTTAGCATTTCCCATTACTGGTACCTTTAATGGTAGGATCCTGTTTAACTTAAGAACCCGAATAAATGAATTGCATCCCGGACCCAGATTAACTCAATACGAAGCATTAGAGGAGTGGGAAATTGAAGCTCTAGAACGAGACAGACCCCGAATGGATAAGGGCGTGAGTAAGTGGTATCCAAAGGTCCAAAAAGAAACTAAAGAGAAGAAAATGCAACAGTGGAGACAGAATATGATGGTTGAGGGACTGTTTCCAATGTTTGGGGTACTCGAAGAGGGGAAAGGGAAGTGTACGGAGAAAAGCCGACACCTCATGACTATGGGGGACTCAGAAGATGAGCACCTAGAGGATTTATTGATGAAAAACCCACCTCCCTATGTTGCAGAATCAGAATCTTTGAATTCACAAAACCCGTTTTCTAAATATCCAAGATGTAGGAGAGCCAGTGAGACAGATGTAACGAGTACGGAAAGTAAAGCCAGTGATAGTGATGGGTTTTGCAGACCTAGTTCCGCGGTCCCAAATTACCGACCTTTTGGGGAAGACCGACCAAGTTTGGTCCTTCCGACTGCCCCAAATATTTATCCTACATTGGTACCCCAAGTGATGCATGACAATTCTTCAGGAAGGTTTTTGCATGAGCGAGAAAAATGACTTAATTCAGACCATAGCCCAGATAAATCCCAGTCTGGATTCACTGACTATCCCGGTAACCATTGGTCCAGCTATACCTCTTTATGGGGATAGACTGACTAGTCCAAGAACTCCTATTATTACTCCAATTGTACCTCCCCCAAGAAAAGAGCCGCTCATAGTCGATGATCAAGAAAGTGAGTGTGAGTCTGTAATCTCTTTAATGGATCTGCCCATAAGGGAACCTGGAACAAGTGTGCCAAGGGCAAGGAGTCAAGCTAGGGCGAAAGAGGTCCTGATTGAAACCACTTCAGGGGTCAGGAGTGCCACTGTAGTAACTCCAGAAGAATTGGATAGATGGACCAAAGAATTAGAAAAAGACACCCCAAAAGACACACCTCAACCCAAACCTTTAGAGATTTATAGGCTAAGAATAGAGATCGAGGAACTTATGGCCGGTAATGTGGGATTGGATAGATTGAACACCCTTAGTGAGGAAGAATTGCTGTTTATCAGCAAAAGCCTTACCCGGAACACCAGAGTGCTCCATGAGAGATTAATGGACACTGCCGCTGACATGGGAATAGATGTTAGTCGCTCCAAAGTCCTTCAGAAATCTTACAGAGCAGACATTTCTGACAAAGACTTAGAAAACATGAACGTGTCAGGAAAACAAACCCAAATAAAAGAATTACTGAAAATCCTACAAAAATGGGGAGATGTAGAAAAATGGAAAACCCGATGGGCAAAGAAAAAGGAAGATAGTAGGGTTAAACCCACGGCTTCAGAATACGTACTAAAAGAAGTAGGGCCGCAGAAAAATTGTGTCCCATGAGAGAAGTACATGGGGGAAAATATGTCCATGTCCCATGGTCCAGACAAGATATTGTGTCATTTACTAATGACTTCCCAAAACTGCGGGAGAAACCAGTCGACTGGTACAGACAGGTCGAACGTTTCATAAAGGTTCAGAAATGTCTTCTGAAAGACCTGGATGGGTTTTTCGACATTGTGGTGCCTGTAGATTTGTGGATCGAATGCAAAATTGAAATTAATTGGCCCAGTGATGAATATGAGAGAGACTCCAAAACCGGAGCTCCCTCACCTGAAGTAATAGGGAAGTATGATCAAGTCATACAATACCTGAAGAAAAAGGTACCCGCAAAGGAAACTGATTGGACCCGGATAGATAGAACTACTCAAGAGCGCGATGAAACCGTCCACTCCTTTTATGAAAGGTTACTGCAGGTATTCAAAACTTACAGTGGTATCGATAATGTGGACATGAAGGATATGGCCCATTTCAGTTACCGATTCGTGTTAGGATTAAGACCTGAAATATCCCAGTGGATTCGAGATAATAAAATCAGTTGGCAAGGTAAGCCCATAGATGATGTCCTGAAATATGCCAAGTACTGCGAGGATGAGATAGAAAACAAGAAGAAAGCCCTTAAGGAGAAGGTCATGTGGGCACAAGTAAAATTGGCGGAACAGCAAGAAAAACAGTTAAGTAAATTGAATAATAATAATGCACAAAATCCCACTGCTGGGGGAGGAGGGAAACCCCGGGTAAAAATGAGTCGGGAAGAGGCTATGAAAAAATTCCCCTGTCACGGGTGCGGTCAGATAGGGCATTGGAGAGACGAGTGTCCACATTTGCTGGCTGGTAATGCCCCCGTAAATGGTTTAAATCCACAGGTGCAGAAAGAGGGGACACGGGAGAACCAACCACAGGTAAAGCAGCCTCCGTTGCCTCGCGCTCCTAGACAAAATTATAAAAATCAGGTTCAGCAGAATGAAAGGGCCGAGGTGTGGGAAGGAGAGAATGAAAGGAATACAGCAACTTCACAGTTTTTGTTAAACGATTCCTTCCTCTGTGATGATCAATACTGACGGGGCCTGAGGGGGGAGGACAAGGAGTGCGTACTTGGCGCCTCCTTACCGGTAGACCAGACAGGACCATACATCGAAGGAAAGGTTGAGGGAAAAGACGTCACCTTTCTGTTGGACACTGGTGCTACCCGTTCCACAGTGGATGTTCCTAACCTACCCCTCTCGGGAGAAGCTATCCAAGTAGTGGGTGTTTCAAATCAAATAATCAGTACTCCAGTAACTGAACCCATGGAGATTTCCATTGGAAATTTCAAGGAAATGCACAGATTTGTGGTCTGTGACTCCAGTCCTGTGAATCTGCTAGGACGAGATTTGTTGTGCAAAATGAATTGTACCATCTTTTGCACACCAAATGGCGTCGAAATTCAGACCCCAGATGAAGATAGCCTGTACAAATTGATGTTACTAAAACCAGACACAGAAATTAAACTCCTGTCCATTAAAGACTTACCTGAAGAACTACAGCTAAAAGTGGTACCTGAAGTGTGGGATTTCACTGGGAGAGATGTAGGCTTAATGGCAAACGTAGACCCAGTTAAAATAGCAATAAAAACAAATGCTGTTTACCCCAGAACAAGACAGTACAAAATGAGTGCAGAAATAAAAGCGGGAGTCGCAATTGAAGTAAACAGGTTGCTTGAAGCAAACATCATACAGGAAGTAATGAGCAGTCCCTGTAATTCGCCCATAATTGGAATTAAAAAGTACCGGGTAGTGCAGGACCTGCGCAAGGTAAACCAAATTGTTGTACCTTGCTGTCCCATTGTGCCCAACCCCGCAGTGATACTGTATCAGATTCCTTGGAATGCGGAATGGTTCACTGTCATTGACTTGTGTCATGCATTCTTTTCCATCCCATTGCATCCCGAAAGCAAATTTCTTTTTAGTTTTGAATTTGACAGCCATGTCTATGTCTGGAATCGTGTCCCCCAGGGGTACACCGAAAGTCCTTCGATTTTCAACCAGATCCTAAAGAAATGCCTTGAATCTTTAGTACTGCCGAAGGAGTCTGTTTTGGTACAGTACATAGATGACCTTCTGGTGGCGTCCAAAAGTCAAACCGACTGTGTCATTGATACCATTGCCTTGTTGAATCACCTAGGCAAGGGAGGACATAAAGTGTCGCCAGACAAATTACAGTTCTGTAAAAACTCAGTGAAATATCTGGGGCACCAGATAGAGAAAGGGATCCGGAAAGTTACTACAGAGAGGATCAAAATAATTCGAGCGATGGAACTACCCAGAACCCAGAAAGAAGTAAGAATGTTCCTAGGAGTTGTAGGGTACTGCAGGCAATGGATTGTGGGATTCGCAGCTCTAGCCAAACCTTTGATAAAAATGACCAAGAAGGGAGTGGAAGATCCAGTTAGTTGGGACGATGAAAGCATGAACGCTTGGGTAAAATTGCGAAATTGTCTGTGCTCAGCCCCTGCCTTAGGAATGCCTGATTATGCCAAGAACTTCGAACTGTTCTGTGATACAAGAGACAATTGTGCACTCTCAGCCTTACACAGGAACATGGACTGACTAGGCGTCCAGTGGCCTACTTTTCGGCCACTCCGGATCCAGTGGCTGCTGGATTACCCGGATGCCTGAAAGCAGTAGCTGCTACTTGTGCAAGTCTAGAACAGAGTGAAAACATTGTTATGGGACATCCTGTCACTGTATATGTTCCGCATTCAGTTGTGATCTTACTGACCCGAACCAAGACCCAGTATCTCACCCCTAGTCGGCTGACTAAGTACGAGAGAATTCTTATAGGTGCTGAGAATGTAATCATCTCCAGGTGTAATATTTTGAACCCCGCAACACTGTTGCCCATTCCCCTAGATATTGAAGATGATGAGGTTGAGCATAACTGCATGGACCTAACTGAATTTAGCACTAAGCCACGTCCTGATATCAAAGAAACAGCCTTACTTGATGAGGATCTTATGATGTTTGTAGATGGCTCATGTTTAAGACATGAGGATGGAGGTCTGAGTGCTGCCTATGCTGTAGTTACATTGGAGACAATCTTGGAAGCATCTTACCTGTGCGACATAAAATCTGCACAAGTAGCAGAGTTAATCGCATTGACAAGAGCTTGTAAACTGGGGAAAGGCAAAAGGGTAACTGTTTATACTGACAGCCAGTACTGTTATGGGGTTGTTCATGACTTCGGCCAACTATGGTTACAAAGAGAATTCATGACTTCCTCAGGTACCCCTATCAGAAATGGAAAGGTGGTACAGAACTTACTGGAAGCGATCCAATTACCCCAAGAATTGGCTGTGGTCAAGTGTGCGGCTCACAAGTCTGGAAATGATGATGTGACAGCCGGAAACCGATACGCTGACCAAATCGCCCAATACTGCTCCCGATACAAAATGTCCCTCAAAATCAAATTATGGGGAGGTGGAAGCAGCTGCCAACTTATGGTGTTTGAAAGTGTGTCTACCTGGGAGGAATTGAGAGACATACAACAGGCAACAGACAGGGAAGAAAAAGACAGGGGGGAAAGGGATGAATGTACACAGAGAGATGAGGATGGTGTCATGGTTTACAAAACTGGTGTGCCTGTATTACCAGACAGTCTGGTAGCCCCAAGGCTAGGATCATACATGAGGACACACATATTGGGAGAGATGCAATGTGCCGTATGTTTGACAAGGTATTCCGTAACACAAAGTTCAGGAACACAGCGGATAAGCTTTGCCAGAGGTGTTTAGTGTGCCAACAATTCAACGCAGGAAAGAAGACAGTAGTGGAACAAAGTACGATTGGGAAGGCAGAAGGTCACTTTGTCAGGATGCAGGCGGACTTTATCCAATTGCCCATGTGCAAGGGATACAAATATGTCCTAGTCATAGTTTGCCTGTTTTCTAGATGGGTGGAGGCCTACCCAGCAAAGAAAAATGATGCCATAACTGTAGCAAAATTATTACTTAGAGAGCTGATACCTAGATTTGGAATTCCAGAGACTATTGAAACAGACAGAGGTGCGCATTTTTCCAACGAAATCCTAAAAGAACTCTGTACAGCATTTAAGATCGAACAGAAATTGCACTGTGCATATCATCCAGAGGCTTCTGGAATAGTTGAACAAGTGAATGGCACCATCAAGTCCAGACTGGCGAAAGCGTGTGATTCCACCAAAATGAACTGGATAGAAGCTTTGCCCCTTGTGCTGATGAGTTTGAGAAGTGTTCCGAACCGAAAAACAGGCCTAAGTCCCCATGAAGTACTAATGGGAAGAGTAATGCGACAGGCATGGGTACTTGGACACAAACTGCTAAGTATTTCTGATGATTTAGTGCTAGAATACTGCAGGCAGCTGGGTGACCAAGTGCGTTCTATCTCTCACCAGATTGGAGAGACTGCTGTCGAATGGCCTACATCTCCAGCACATAAACTGAGACCTGGTGATTGGGTTGTGTTAAAGAAACACACCCGGAAGAGTTGCCTTAAACCAAAGTGGGGAAAGCCGAGGCAAGTGATCCTTGTAACCACAACTGCTGTGAAGTGTGCGGGCGTACCAAAGTGGATCCATGCCAGCCATACGAAGCCAGTGACAGGAGAAAACGCGACTGAAGCTGAAGGTAGCGCAGCTGAGGAGACTCCAGAAGAGGGTCCAGATGTCGCTGACATCGAACTACCGAGCTCAAGTCAGGACGTTGAGTGGTTCTCTGCCGACGACCAAGTTCTTGATCCAATAAGAACCCGAAAATATTCTTACCTAGATAGTGAGTGGGATAGTGAAGGTGAGACAGAATTAGAGGACGAAGGTCAGGTCATCGAAACTCACAACAAACCTGATCAGGAAATAGGCCAAGTAGGGACAGACCAAGTTATCGACACTCCTCCTGAAACTCCAGAAACTGGAAAGGGACAGATAGTGATTAAAGCTGAGGTTCATGCGGAAGAAAATCAAGGGGTCGAAGTGCATGAACAGGAACAGATAGAAATAGACGAACACGTTCAGGAAACAGAATCACAACTGCCTGAAAATAGAAATCAAACACAAATAAAACCTGAACAAGGCCAGCTTAGAAACCAGGCAGAAGAAATTGATGAAAGACCTGGAACTAGTCAGACAGGAAGGGAAATAGACACTGATGAAACAATAGTGCCACAACGAAGCGAAAACAAGAGAGTTCACGAGGAAGGCCAAGTTTCCTCGACCACTAAAGGGCTCAAGAAGAAGAATGAACCCCGATACATAAAAAGACTGAGACTAAGGATAAAGACAGTTGAAGAAAAACTAGAAGACCGAAAAAGGGCTGCCAGTGAAAGAAAAGAAGCCCGAGACCAATACAAACGACACGAGTGCACGAGTAAAGAAACAAAACAAACTGTATCGGAGCCCTGAATGGACTTACTTGGTATTGGAAGAAATTGATGAGCCTGAAATCAGTGGCAAAAGTGACGAAGAGTCAATTACTGATCGGAGTTCTGACGAAGACCCTCCTTGAGGAAAACCTGAGAGAACCTTCGGTGAAAAGAAACAAAGAGGGGTTGGAAAACCACCTGTAAGCCACTATGTCTGATTCGAATGTAAATGGAAGATCCAAATTTAGCTGTTGTAAAACCTGCTGTAAAATCTGTTTTTGTAGTATAGCCGTACTGATAATAATATGGATAGGACTAACAGTTTTTATACCTTTTATGATAAGTAAAGACCCTAACTTGTACCCCACTAAACCAGAGACTCTAGACACAGAAACTGTACAGACTGAAGAAACACCACAAAGTGTAGAAAGACTTGACAACTCTGCTGTACTAAAACAGAAACGAACCGACTTAGATGCATCAGATGAGGGTGGACTACATTTTCACAAAATGAAAAACAGAACTCAGTTAAATGTCTTCGCTAATCTTTTAGTGCACTATGTAGAAGCTATGGAAATAGAAGATTGTTACGTATGTATGAAGCTACCTACTTCTGTAGCTGGAAGCGTGACATATCACCATTTACCCCTGACCTACGGAATTTCCTGTAGTATATTAGCAAGCTTATTCTATAGAAGCACTTTACAGTACTACTACTTAAACACTGACGTAATCTTTTCAGAACTTCCTGTTCGAGGAAATCTGAACATTGTACATATTAGAAGCGAGGTAACCCGTTATATGGGAGAATATTTCCTGACCATAGGTGACATAGACTTAAACGAAGCTAGAGAAAATAATCTGACCTGTTCCTTACAAGAGCAGGAAAAGATATTTCTGAAAATGGCAGAAAGAAGGAGGGAGAAATTTCAGAAAAAGGCCAATGACGCGAAAGTTAGAATCCCTAGATGGGCAGAAAATATGGAAAGCACCTCAGGAGGCGAAGCTAGTCCTGCATTGTTGCTGGATTTTGAACGGAAAGGGAAACTCTGTCTTCATAGAGAAAAGACTAGTTATTATAACAATGTATTCATCGGTTCCAGCGAGTGTGAACATAATTACAAGGTAATTGGAGGTTGGGGTTTCAAAAATGGGTCAGAACCTGTGTTTCCCGGAATTTATTATATATGTGGAAACAAGGCCTATTTCAAACTGCCCGATCCCTGGTATGGAAGCTGCTACTTTGGCATTGTTTTCCCGAAAATATACCATGTGAACAATGCTGCTGGAAGCAATGAAGATACTAATGGCTTAGTGCGTAGTAGACGTGAAAGTGTAGGAAAAATTATAGGTGATATATTTAGTGCACTGATACCTGGAATGGGGGTAGTTCTGAATACTCACTGTATCTGCAAATTGTCTACAGTAGTGGATCGGTTATCAACCGACACTGCTGCCGGATTCCTGCTGGTCAATACTGAAATGGTTGCGATCAGATCAATGGTTTTACAGAATCGCCTTGCTCTTGACACCCTATTGGCAAAAGAGGGCGGAGTCTGCCGAATGTTGAAGGCGCAACATTGTTGCACTTACATTCCTGATAAAAGCATTGAAATAAAGAAATATGTAAGAAACATAACTAGTTTGGGAAAAGAACTCAAACCATTGGAGGTTGATAGTGCCTGGACGAGACTGACTGATGGTCTCTCCTCTGTAGGTAGTTGGTTCTCTAACTTGGGTAAAAGTCTTTTATGGAAAATACTGATGCCAATAGCTGGAATAGGTGTGGTTGTACTGATTATATTTATCTGCTGCAAATGTCAAAAATGCAAAAAGAAATATACAGTGAACAAAAGAGGAATGAAGCGAAATGTTGATGAGCTAGAATTAGAAGAATTGAAAAACGAAATTTACAAGAGAGCTAAAAGCTTTCATCCTAATAAAGATGCAGGGAAAAAGCTCAACAACAAGTTTGTGGAAATTGAGATGAATGATATGCAAGAATGAGGTTGGCATCTGTTTCCATTTATAGTGATGATAGTAAATATCATCAAAGAGGGGATTGATGGAGCAAGGATTCGCACGTAAAGCGACTTGCTCTCATTCATGAACCTCGTCTAACCTTTAATAAGCATTAACCAATCCTGTCCGTCTTAATTTTCACCTTTTCCAATACACGCGGGTGCCCGAGAGAAGCTTGCATCTGTGTTTATTAATTGTAATGATGCTTGCACTACTGAATGGCCGCTTCGCAGAAATCCAGTCTGCGCATGCGTCGGTCATACCCACGTGATGTGACGCACTCGCAATTTGGAGGGATGTTTTCGCTCATGCGCATTATTGCTAAATATGGCCGCTTGTCTTTAACCATGCTCTCTGCTAGCTCATGCTGCTTTTGCATATCTGCTTTTCCCGCATTAACCCTCAATGCTATAGATATTACAAAGTAAGGGGTGCAGTGAAGCTTTTCATGGTATACAGTGTATTCATTTTTTCTGTGTTTCTAATTTGTTTTCGCTTACTTTTCATGTACCGCGTATCTGGGGGCCTGGGAGTTGGGGAGCTGCGCCATTTTAGAAGCTCGTGTGGACCTGGTCACCTGACATGAGGACTGGGCCTTGCATCTGTGGAAATCAGCCAGCTGACTACCGAAGCTGAGATGCTCCTGGGAACCTGCCCCATAACCCAGAGAGGAGAAGCTGAATTTCACCTGAAATGCTACATTTGTTTCTTTCTACTGTATGCTCTATTGTACTCTTCTACACGTATGCCTGGGAACAGGAATTTAAGGGGTGGGTACTGTCATTTGAATATTAAAACATGGGAACGCAGAATTTAGGAGGTGACAATGACCTAACCACCTCTCTTGACCAATCGAAAGATGGGACCTTGTCACTTGCAACATTTGTGGGTGGTCTGGGGGTCCAAATAGAGTATAACTAGCCTAGTTTAGTTAGAGAAAATTGTCCGACTTGTCCGAGTAGCTGACCTGTCACTGACCCTACGAACTCTATAGGTGATTGATACAGAGCGCTGCGGAGCACTCTGTCCGTATTTTCCACAAGCTCCAAGGGGTGGAAATAGTCTTAAGTGCTGGCGAAGCACTTTGCTGGGAGATTCGAAAACCCAATCGGGGTTACTGGCGGATTCCGTGCAGAGGGGGAGTAACGCAGGCGTTGCATCCGAAGCTGCAGGTGTTGATCATGCCCTTTGACGAGCCCAGTCCTGACCCAAAACCTGAGGGGTATCCTGTCCTGACTGTCCTGAGCTGTACCTGCTCGCCTACTGGCATTCCGAATCCTTGAGGGTCCTTGTCCCCGCCTATTCCCAAACTGACCCGTGGCCAGGGTTAGTCCTCATTCTGTCCTAGGTAAATATATGTGTGGGTGTCTGTCTAACTATACTCTTACGTTTCCTTTTCTTAATAAAGCACTCTTGCCTGTGATATTTTCCTATCACCTTTTCGAAAGTGACTGTTTATGAAATTGTTATTAGTGATGTTCCACTTTTCCCCCTACCTATAGGAGATTATTAAAACTGATTGCATATTTTAGTTGTTCCATTATTCCTTCCCTTTAGTATGGTTGCTGTGAATTTAGTGATGATAGCTTAGAGTTAGTAATTAGAACACGAATATTAAGTACCCATATTAGCCCTATTCATTCACTCTGCCTTAGTTTAAAGTTCGTACTGATTAGCATGTTCCCAAATGCGCATACCCTGTAGTATTCCTTAGTACTCTATGGTGCTTGCCTTAATCCATAGCTACATTTTGGTTTTGATCTTGATCATTGATGTTCTGATTTGTATTTGCTGGTTACTCATGGCATCTTCATTCTAAACTAACTTCATATAAACTCTTAAAACTCCATCAGGTGTCTGTGGTCATTACATTTCACCAAGTGTCATTAAATGTCCTGAATGTGTAAGGTATTTCTGCTCTGATAGGAATCTTGTTACCTGTTCACTGCTAGCTCCTGATCCATCAGGAGTAATGTGCCTGTGGTAAGTCAGGTGCATGTATAGTAAGTGGTGAGAGAGTCACCCCCTGAATTACTCATAGTAGCGTGTAAGAATCACCCGGCTCACGCAAACTCAGTCATCTTATGCACGCCAGGGCCCAGTGCGTGGAAATTGGTAAACTAGTGACCCGGGTGAACTGCACGCTCTATCAGGAGGACCTGCCTGGAAGTTAAGGCTGGACTGTCCTCATATGGAGCAGGGTCAAGACTGATTAAAATATGGCTGGTTTCAAGCTGGAAAGGCATGGGGAGCAAAAAAAGATGGATTTAGGCACAGATCTCTGTACTGGGGTGAATGTATGACTTTGTTCAGCTTTCTTTCCATCAATTGTTCTTCTTGCATTTGTCACCTCACCTGTGAGAACCAGGATGGTTTTCAAGGGGACGCCTCTCTCACTGCGGGCCAGATATGCGTGCTGTGGGTCGCGAGCGCAGGCTACTATTCAGGGCCTCCCCCTTGGCCCGCGGCTTGGTCACGTCAGACCAATTATCTCTGCAGCCGGTTCCCCTGCAGCAGCGTTTCTGCAAGGCAGGCTCCGCTGCACCTCCTCCATCCTCCGTGCCAATCGGGGAAGGCAGATGCACCCAGTAGCCGCCAGATGCTAATGGCAGATAACAAGGTCTCTGACCAAGAGCCTCGGAGCGTTTAGCCTGCCATCTTGGCACGCAAGGCCAGGCTTTCAATTTCTGTGATCTTCTTGTTACAAGCAAAGCTCCCATGATGTAGCTTGCTACAGTCTTGTAAATTGCTTGAAACACCAATCTAAAACTGAGTGCTAGTGCTTCTATACAAGTTGTGGCTAAGAACTGCTTGATAAATGGTACAAGCCATTTTGTGCGTAAGTGCTTGCTTTTGGTGGAAAATAACATACAATGCATTACTTTCTCCCTCCCACCAGTTTCATAATCATAATGGTCGGAGTTAGAACATTTGTCAGCAAATTTGATAAGGTACAGTTTAACAAGTAAAGTGCCTAGTCTAAATTTTATATATAAAGTGCAACATGCATCATGGATTATGTCATTCCATTATTGTTCCATGCCCAATGTAGGTGTGCCCATTTTTAGAGGCCATTAACAAATTAGAGTGGTTTTAGTGAAGACGGTACACAAGGGTAAAATAAGTGTTTACTCTTCTCACCGCACTTCAGAACTTGTCTCTCAACACCTTCTACAATTAAAAGGCCTAAATAAGTCGAACTGTTCAACAATATTTTTACATTGGTGCATTTTGTGTCCCTAATGCTTTCATCTTCCATAGGACCTGACCACAAGAGTGACAAAAGTTTGTTATCAAATGCCTTTTTTTTTTTAAGTGAACATAAACATACATGACAAGCAAATATGCAGTGGGTTGTTAAAAGTTGTTCTCTGGACTCTCCATAATTACCATTGACCTTTCACTGTATTTGAACAAACAGCTAATGCAGAGTGAAAATAAAACTGATTGAAATGCTTCATATGTTTCCTTTATCCATGTGATCTCTTCTCAGGTCTTGTGGTTGCTGGACCTAGTTCCAGCATCAACCCTGCCAAGTTTCCCAGATCAATGCGTGATGTTCTGCTCCATTCCAGGTTTTTTCTTTGAATTCTGGGACTTGTAGTCTTGCTTTGTGCATTATAAAACATTTTTCCACATGTAGATATACGTTCAGGTGCTCACATAAGTGATGGAGCGCATGTCGTGACTTGAGTAAAAAAAGTGAAGGTAGACGTAATATCACATAAACAACAAGGGGTAATCCACAAAAATATATACAATGGAGGGAATGTTTCCTTGGGGGGGGTCGATGACGTTTCGACCTTTAGTGAGTCAAGATCATCATCAGGAGCAGCCAGAAACTGGAGTAAGGTAAGTTTAAATTAGCACTTAGCCCTATTCGATGTTTTCTTAGCATAGTGACGTAGTGCTCCCAGTGGCATAATAGGCATTGTCGGCATGCACATTGTTCAAATATTTAATTAAAAGGTAACCAGGCAGTCGTGGTTGGGGCGCGCAGGGTGTGTTCTGGATGCTAGTTACTGTGAGGTAAGGAGCGCGCTATAGAGTTCTAGATGCTGCTGAACTTTCTTCCTTTAGAAACCCAGTTAATGGAAAGGAGAGTGTAGGAGACACTCAACTCAGAAGGTCTGGTGCAGCTTGGCTTGAGTTAGGGTTCGCAAATTGCTCATGCAATCTCCAATTAATTTCTATGGGCCTGTAGGCCCATAGGAATGAATGGGACAGTATACCTTAATTGGGACTAGCAATTTGCGAATATCAATTAAGGAATGTTTAGGAATCGCTATTTTTATAGCGCTTCCCACATGCATAGGCTTTTGCGATTCCTAAATAGCAATTCCTTTAAAATCGCTATTTAGGAATCTAAAAAGCCTACGTTGATGCATGTGCCAGTAAGTCACTATGCTAAGAAAACATTGAATAGGGCTAAGTGCTAATTTAAACTTACCTTACTCCAGTTTCAGGCTGCTCACCCTGTCCTGATGATGATCTTGACTCACTAAAGATCGAAACGTCGTCGACCTCCCACCCAGGAAAATATTCCCTTCATTGTGTATATTTTTGTGGATTACCCCTTGTTGTTTATGTGTTATTTTGTCTACTTTCACTTTTTTCACTCAAGTCACGATATGCACTCATCACTTGTGTGGGCACCTGAACATATATCTACATGTTGAAAATACGAAATGATTAAAATTTCACATGTTGCCCTACATGTTCTGCTCTTAGATTAATTTAATATCAAGTTTAAGTGATTGCTTTCGCCTTTTTAGACCTAATTAGGCCACCCTTGAACCATTGTTCTCCTTATATATCGACGAAAAATAAGTCCTGATTCCTTCAAATTATTACCAACCACCTGCAAACACCAACACAAATTAAGCAACGGAGTATATTACGTTAAGTTATCTAGCATGTGTATAGCCTACAAGTGTGTGCTGCTCCGGTAGCGTAGTCACTGTATCATGGGCCCTACTGCAAGGAAGGAAATAGGCCCCATAGCTACTGTTCAAATTTTAACCCCTTCGCTGCGGCGGCAATTCCGCCGCAGCGCTAAGGGGGTGTGGGGGCCGCGCGGCTCTCCCATGCTCGTGACGGAACCGCTCCGTCACGAGCCTCAGATGCGCTGTGCTGATGACGGAGCCATTCTGTCACGCCCTGCCTGCTCAACAGAACGTCCAGCGAAAGCGCGCCGAGCGGGCCATGACGGAACCGCTCCGTCATCAGCACAGCGCGTCGGTGGCTGGTGAATGAGCGGTTCCGTCACCAGCATGGGAGTGGTTAAAATCTAGCAATAAGAGTTCATTGGGCCTCCGGGCCTGGTGCCACTGCACCTGCTGCACCAATGGAAGTGACACCGCTGTCGAGCTTTGTTCAGAGAAGAAATGAATTAACATTCCATGAAATTATAAAAATCAAGGCCCAGATTTTCTAACCTTTCATGAAATGCAACACAGCAAAGCAACTTGCTGTGCTGTGTTGCGTTAAAGGGCGAGAGCACAGATGTGCCATATCTACTAAGAAAAACAAAAAAACAATCCTTTGAGACAAATTCCTCTTTCTGTGTGTCCTGTAGAAGGCAGCACACCTGCAAAGAAAAAGAAATGAGGTGAAATGGAGATATTTCTCGTTGTTATGCCTCTCTCAGGTAAGTGTACCATTTTGGCACAAAGATTTATTGCCTTTCGTAAATCTGGATTTGTGTCAAAATACATGGGCACATTCGTGGGAATGGCTGTACTCCACCCATGTAACTCCTATCCGATCCAGTGTATCGCAATGCAGTGCAAGGCACTGTGTTGCATAACTTTTTATTCACAAATCCACGCAAGGCGACACAAAAAGGCTGTTCCGTGGCTTTGTAAATCTCGACTAGCATTTTGTGTCATAGCTGCGCCAAAAACTAAAACAACCACGACACAAAATGTTACAAAAAATTTAGGCCACAGTGCAGAGAGACCCAGATTGCAGAGCCGCACTCATATCTCATCACAAAACCGCCAATTGTTTTCCGCCTTGTCGCTAACTTGCACCAGGAAGCCGGAGTAGGCCTCCATATCTATTTCCCAGCATAAAGGGTTCAATTAATGCACTCTGCTGAGAAGTAACCCGTACTGACATGGCTCGCTTCACGGATCAGGTCTTCACTCACTCACAAAAGGTCTGGCTCGCGCCTGCGGTCAGCTACCGGGCGGTACGCACGCTGATGTCGTCAACACGCATTAGACGCCGAGGTGCTTAAAGTAGTATCAATCCACCGGGTTCAATCAGCCTTTGTTGACTGCAGAATGAAGAAAGAGGTCTGTTAATCTCTTACAAGGCACTACACAGCAAGGGGCTGGGTCGTTGAGCACAAAGGGAACAAACAGAAGTGCAGCCAACCCTTCAGTTCTGTGATAAGTGTCACTATTTAAATTGTGTCTTTCCAGACAATTGGTTCTCGAGTGTTTGCACACTTACCAGAAGGGACAAACCAATGTACTTTCAGATCAGTTTAACAATACTCTCTGGACACAATGACACCGTCTACACATTAGCACGGACATTCATTTAGGTTTACAGAAGTGAAATAAAAAAATAAATAACAGATGACGTAGTTTGTATTTATAAGCCAAAGACTTCATTTGTGTATTGTTTGACATATAATTGAGATATCAACGAACAAGAAAAAGCTGTGCATAGATAAGACGTCTGTTGCATTTTTTTATAGCAACTCTGCTGTGGATTTTTAAGAATCTTCTTTAAAAATTAATTATATTATATTTATATTGTGGAGGTGTTTCTTTTAGTATTTAATTAGGCATGCGTACATTTTTTTAAAATTATATTTATTTTGTTATGGCATATGTTGAAACAACAACAAATGTAAAAAGAATCTCAGTACAGGTAGAATATCTGTTTAAAATAGTTCTCGGAAAGCAATGCGTGTTTTACAATATTTATATATATATAATTTAACAGTTTATTAAGATCAACTACCTTGTGTTAGTCACATATAAACTTACTTTATTTATATTGAATAGCAGCTTTAAAAAAAATATATATATATTTTAAAAATACTAACCTATATAATATATATATTAAATTAAAACACAAAACAATGGAAATAATCCAATTCTGGTAGATGCCTAAGGAATTGTTACCATAGAATAACATTTTAGACAGTGTGATTAACTGTAGACCTGTCATAATAAAACCTTAATGTCACGATATGCACCCTGAATATCAAAGCTAGAATATGGAGGTATACAATTTTATGGCAAGACCGGAGGCTCCTATTATGCTTTCTTATCTTGCTTTATTACACACAGCAGCCAAGATAAGTAAAAAACTACAGTTCCCAGAGGGCCAGGGGACAAACTGGGCCATGGGACTGAAAAAACGTGAGAATACATTAGCCAATCACAATGAACGTATCAGATAAAGGCCCTAACTGACTGCGCAGCTTCCTCTTTTCTTGCTGCTCGCAGTCAGATAAGTGCCTTTATCTTTGCTCTCAGTAATTTTATGCTCTATATTGCATTTATTGACGTTTATGTTCTATTTTCATTGAGCCTGTTTTAGCGCGACCTCGCGCTAGTGCTTTCGCGCTGTTCGCGCGTTTCTTCACGGAGCTCCGGCGCTTCGTTCTTAACCCCCCCTTCCCCCCCCGTTTTCGGACGCTCTTGGTAGCGTCTCAGCGCGCGCGTCTTCGCGCGCCTTCTGACCTCTTTCTGGGTTCTTTATTCCTCCGGTCACCGTCCTGTGGGTGCCTGCTGTTCCGCTTCGTGCTCCAGCCTCTGTGCCTCTCAAGCTCCGTGTGAAGACGTCGCTTCACGCTCGGCCCAGCCCACAGCTTGTACACGCCCCCGCTCTGTCCATTAACCCTCGCCTACCTCCTGAGTGATATTTTGGCTCTCTCTCTTCACAGCTGTATCATGGAACGTGATAGTTCCTCAGAGGAAATCCCTTCCCAGGAATCTCATTCTTTTAAAAGGGATTTAAATAAATTCATTAATAATTCAGTGGAATCAGCTGTAGAAGTCTCTATGAAGAGAATGTCTAAGAACATGGAAAATTCAATGTTAAGCATCATGTCCAAAATGTTGGCCCAGTCTGCGGGGGAAAGCAGAAAGAAAAAAGTGGAATTCTCTGCTCAATCTCGTGCCCCTAAAAAAGCGTCTTTGATTAGCGAGTCTTCCTCGCATTTGACTGAGGACTCTGTTCCTCCCAGGCCTCCTTCTAAGGAGGGGTTTGTTGGCTCCGAGGGTAAACGCAAACAAAAAGAGAAACATGCAGAGTCTCCTAGGAGAAAACTGGTAATTTCCACTATATTGGACACAGATGACGATGATGATGATGCTAATTTTGATGACGCTGACCAATTGTTTGACCTGTTCGATACTTCTGACCCTTCCCCCCCTCCTGCTAAATCTCCCAAATTGGATTCCTTTTCATTTGAGCCTGTTTTTGACTCTGAGGGTTTACCCATGTTTGACCCCTCCACTATTCGTCACCCTAATTCCACCGAATGGTTCCCTTCTCACCATGTGGGAGAATATATCTCTGCCAGGCTGCGTCTCCCTTTGGAAGCTCCGGTAAGAGCTAGACTTAAATCCGAATGTCCCAAGCCTTCTCTTCCAGACAAAATTACGATGGTCCCTTCCATCGACCAACCTCTCCTCACTTTCTTCTCCAAGTTCGGCAAGGACCCCCGCAGAGGGGTGGATAAAGCTTGGACCACTTGCCAAGACAAACTATTGGATATTGTGGGCCCTCTCGCCCGTATCTTTGATTTAGCGGAAGCTGCCCGCTTAGAAGGTTCTGAACTTTCTGCAGAAGATGTTTCCAAATGGGCCCAACGCGCCTTCTGCCTTTTAGGAAATGCCAACTCCGCTATCACTCATGAGCGCCGTAAAGGTCTCTTAATTAAATTGGATCCTAAACTTTCAAATCTGGCTCCCATGGATCCTGGCCCCAAGGCGAATGGTCTCCTCTTTGGAGATTCTCTGGTTCGTGACCTTAGTAGATTTGTTTCTACTTTTGCTTCTTTGGACAAAGCCCAACAAACAGTGAAGAAGGTCTTCGCCCCTCGGGTTTTTGGACGGGCCGGCAGAGGCAGGGGTCGCTCTTCCGGCCGTCCCTACAACCAAGGCTCCAGAGGTTCGTACAACAACAATCAGGACTACAAGCCTCAATTCTATCCCCAACGTGGCCGCGGATTCAGAGGCAAAGGTCAACGAAATTATCGTCAAAACTCCAACCAACAAGGTAAGCCTTTCTTCTTCCCCTCCTGTGGGGGGTCGCTTAAAACTGTTTCTTCAAAAATGGCACACAATCAGTTCAGATCCGTGGATCTTAAACACGGTACAAGGCTACCTGATAGAGTTCCTTTCCCCTCCCGTCCAATCTTCTCTTCCTCCCCCTCTCGTCTTTTCAACTCTGATGGCATCTCAAATTTCAAACGAGATCGAAGCTCTTCTCCTCAAAAGAGCAATTCAAGTTTTTCCCTTCGACTCCTCAGGCTTTCTAAGCTCCATTTTTCTTGTTCAGAAGAAGAACAAGAAGCTCCGCACGGTCATCAATCTGAAATGGTTCAATCAGTTTGTAGTTTACCGCCATTTCAAAATGGAGACCATTTTACATTTGAGAGACACTCTTCGTCCCAACGACTGGATGGTCCGTCTGGACCTTCAGGACGCATACCTCACGGTCCCCATCCATCACTCTCACTGGAAATTTCTTCAATTCCAGTGGACAGGTATCAACTATTGTTTCACCTCTCTTCCCTTTGGCCTATCTTCCGCGCCCTGATGCTTCACGAAGCTTTTGAAACCAGTGGTCGCCTATCTTTGATCTCTTGGCATAAGGCTAATTATTTACCTGGACGATATCCTTCTCATGAATTCAGACAAACAGTGTCTCCTTTCCGACCTTCTTTTGACTCAGTCCCTTCTCTTAGATCTGGGTTTTCTCATCAACAAAGACAAGTCGTCTTTGACTCCTTCTCAGAACATGGAGTTCTTGGGATTCCTGGTGGACTCTGCTGCAGCGTCCCTTCGCCTTCCCCTTTCCAAGGTTTCCAAGATCAAAGCGGAGATCCTATCCGTTCTTCAGTCCTCTCTTTTGTCCCTCCGATCTCTTGCACGGATTGTCGGCCTTCTCTCTTCTTCCATTCAGGCCATCTTTCCAGGTCCTCTCCATTATCGTGCTCTTCAGCGACTAAAAATCCGTCATCTTCGTCAAGGCCTTGCATATTCAGATCTCGTGGCACTAGACCCCGAGTCCCGCACCGAGCTTCAATGGTGGATAGACCATTTAGATGCGTGGAACGGGCGCACTATCTTCGCCACGGCCCCAGATCTAGTCTTAGAATCAGATGCAAGCCTGTCGGGCTGGGGCGCCCGGTGTGGACCAATCTCGACTGGAGGTTCATGGTCCGCAGAGGAGTCAAAATTGCACATCAACTGTTTAGAGATGCTTGCAGGTTCCTTTGCGATCAAAAGCCTTTCCAAAAACAGAATTCACTGTTCTATTCTCCTCCGCATGGACAATGTTTCTGCGGTCCGCTACATCAACCATCTTGGCGGAACACGGTCCAAACCCCTGGCGGACTTGGCAAAGAGTCTATGGGAATTTTGCCTCGCCCATCATCTTTCTCTGACTGCCGAGTATCTCCCTGGAGATCTCAACAGCGTGGCGGATTGGCACTCGAGATTTCTTCGAGATTCCAGCGATTGGAAGCTTTGTCCATCCGTTTTCCTCTCTCTTTCCCATCTTTGGGGCCCTTTCTCTATCGATCTTTTTGCTTCCCGCCTCAATTCCCAATTGCCCCAGTTTTACAGTTGGCGTCCGGATCCCCTGGCCTTGGCGACAGACGCTTTCCTGCAGGATTGGTCTCGTCACCTTCATTATGCCTTCCCTCCTTTTCTGATGATCAACAGGGTTCTTTCTCAGGTTCGCCGCCAGTCCTCGTCCCTGGTTCTAATTGCCCCCTTCTGGCAAGCCCAGGTTTGGTTTCCGACTCTTCTCGAGATGGCAGTGGACTTCCCGGTCCTTCTTCCCTCTTTCGGAGACCTACTTCTCAATCCTCAGGGCGAACAACACAATCTCATTCTCGATTCCTCCCTGCAACTCTCGGCCTGGAAAGTTTCCGGCCTTCCCCTTCTGACGTCCTCATTTCACAAGAGGCTTCGATCTTCATCAACCAAGCTTGGGCTCCGGGAACATCCAAAGCATACAGATCCGCCTGGTCTCTTTGGACAAGCTGGTGTTTGGAAAGGGACCTCGATCCCATTTCAGCCTCTCTGAATTTCATAATTAATTTCCTTGGCTCACAAGCCAGTGCCGGTAAGGCTTACCGCACCGTCAATCTCTATCGCTCTGCCATCTCCCTCTACCATTCCCAAATCGATGGTAAACCAGTTGGTGCTCACCCTATGATTTGTCGTCTACTCAAGGGTGTCCGTTGTGCGAAACCTCCGTTGGCTAAGTATTCCTCTTTATGGGATGTTACAGTGATATTTAAATTGTTTAATGATTGGCCAGACAATGCTGTTCTTTCTCTAAAGATGTTATCTGCCAAACTCACTATGTTGCTGTGTCTAGTTTCCATTAAAAGAGTTTCTGATGTTAAGGCTCTAGATGTTTCTGCTCGCCAATATTCTCCTTCAGGTGTGTTGTTTCAGATACGCAGACGTACTAAGACTAATTTGGATTCAGTGTTTTATCCTTATTTTCCAGCTCATCCCAAACTGTGTGTGGGACAATGTTTGAAAGTGTACGAACACCGAACTGCTGATCTCAGAACGCCCTCTCATTCTCAACTCCTTATTTCTTTTATCAAACCCCATCTTCCTGTCTCTTCTCCTACTCTGGCCCGTTGGGTCCGTTGGGTCATGTCTCTTGCCGGAATTGATGTCTCCGTTTTCGGGGCTCATTCGGCCAGGGGAGCCATGGCTTCTACAGCCTTTTGGTCTGGCTCTCGTCTGGAGGACATTCTGAGATCAGCTGACTGGTCAAATGACAGCATATTTCGCATGTTCTATTGTAAACCTGTTCATACTGTGGCTTCTGATATTGTTAATATGCTTTAAACAAGCATAATAGGAGCCTCCGGTCTTGCCATAAAATGTAGATTTTTCTAGTATTCATGACGGAAAATCTTAATTTTATTAAAGACACGGAGGCGAGTATTATCCCGCCGCAACATTTCTTAACATTTGTTCTCCCTCCCTACAGCGAATCCAGCCTTGCCACCGGCTTCATCTTAGAAGATCTACCCTTCAACTTCTTCGATCTTCTCCTTCGAGTGCTCCAATTCCAATGCTCCCGGATCCTCCTCCTGGACTCCTGTTTGGTCTTCTTCCTTGGATTCCCCTGCTACAAGACTTATGTTCCTGGACTTTGGCTATATCCTTAATTTTATTCATTTTCCCTTTGTTTAATGACTATACTTGATCTGCTCGCCAGCGAAAAGAGGAAGCTGCGCAGTCAGTTAGGGCCTTTATCTGATACGTTCATTGTGATTGGCTAATGTATTCTCACGTTTTTTCAGTCCCATGGCCCAGTTTGTCCCCTGGCCCTCTGGGAACTGTAGTTTTTTACTTATCTTGGCTGCTGTGTGTAATAAAGCAAGATAAGAAAGCATAATACTCGCCTCCGTGTCTTTAATAAAATTAAGATTTTCCGTCATGAATACTAGAAAAATCTACATTATCGAGAACAAAATATCAAATCCAAAATATTGAAAGGTAAATACGTATAGATTGTTTATACCTAACTCTGCATATATGTACCTATACAATATATATAACTTCAAGGGACTCAGATATGGAGTTAGGAATAGTAAATCTTTATATGTTCTAGACGCACTCCCTTTCAATATTTTAGTCTTCGATACTTTGTCTATGATATTCTTGTATCTTGATATTCTTAGCCTTGATATTCAGAAGGAAGTCTCTGAAAAACGCAGTAACCCACTGACCTGGTTATATTGTTATATGCATGGCACATGTTCTTTGCAGCAGGCATATTAACCCTCTGCGCTACCTTACAATGAATTAAAACTTCCATGAGTCAAAACGTCTATTAGACAAACCTCCGATCTCGCCTGGTAGACGATTAATCACCTGAGTTTTCTTGACATTTTAATTGCTGCCTGAACATTGCTAGAGGCCATGAACACGCAGAAGGTGCGTTTAAGCAGAATATAAGTTAGCAAACACCAAACAGGCACCCCGTGCGAAGTTAGCACCCCGTGCGGTGGCACTGGTCACAACGCCCTAGAACCGGCCCGGGTACAGCCACACAAGCCACCCTCACCACCTCAGATGGTCAGGGACATCTTAAGGATTTTGGGGGCCCTGGCCAAACGTATTTTGGGGGCCCCTGTTCAGGACATCTTACAATTTAAAAGATCGAATTTCAGGCTTTTTATGACCTCTTTGGCCATGTCACTGACAGTGCACAAGCACACTCGTCCAAACTTTAAATGTGTTTTTCTACATTTATTCCGGGATAGTGACTTGTATTTTCAATATTTAACACAGCAGCAGCTCACTAATATTACTGCATATGATCTCTGTGACGCCCTCCCATTTCTCATATGTGAGGTCCTGTATTGATCTAAAAGAAACTTTTTTGGGGGATGTTGCATGAAACATAAACAGAGCATTTCTCTGCAAAATGTCTGCAATCGACCACATTCAAAATAAATTGTAGGAAAACGGTATTTAAAAAATTTGTTTAAGAATTACTCAAGATCATAAGGGTAAGACAGCACAGAGCTGGTTCTAAAAGGGCCCCCCTAAAAAGGCTGGGGCCCTGGGCCAGAGCCAACTTTTCCCATGTCTTAAAATGTCTCTGCAGATGGTATGGTTGGTTGCAAATGGATGTCGTTACGACAGAGGTATGAAAAAAGAGTAGTTTGATGATTACTACTTGAAGTACTGTTGTCGGATTTGATTTTGCATCTAGAAGAGTATGTTTATTGAGCTGATGATATGTTAATAAGGTGATTATTAATACTAAGATGAAGATATTTGATGTTGGATAAAAATAAAGAGACTGTATTGCAGTTAGGTGTTTACAATCATGGAGAAGTGTAAGAGTGATGTGGAAAACCTGTGTTTGTATGTTTGATTGTCAGTAAAAATAAAGTCTTCATTAGTCAGACTGCTTTGATTGGTGAATGCTATGGATACACTTTAAACAGGTACAGTTTCTATAGCCTGGACTTTTTAGGAAACTTTTTAGGAGAGGCAACTGTAGTATATTAGTAGCACGTTCCAAGTAGTGGTCCGCAAAACTGCCACTGCTTGATGCAGAACCGGTATTTTGCTAATTAATGTAGTTGTGAAGTGGCCAGAAGAAAGGTTTCCCACAATTCTTGTCTAGACAGTACAACTCGCCATCATGGTATTATTAGCCCTGCTGTACTAGTTTTGTGCATGCATTTCTCACAAATGTGGTTGTAGCCTGCTTTCTGCTACTGCAATAGCAGTGAGAGAGTGATAACTCACCTGACATTAGGACCTTGCCAGAATATCAGAATGTATATGATCAGATCAGATATTACTGTACACCAATCCTTTCGGCATTCTTCAAACCAATGTATCAAACTCAACTCAGCATTAAACACCATATATAGAACAATAGATCTGTGTATTCTGGCTTTAGCTAATGATTTTTTACTGCAATTATTATGGTATTTTTCCTGCAACTGCACATGAACAATTGAGGCCTATGAAAAGAAGCTAGTGGGCAACTTGTATTGAGCCACATTTCGCCAGAAACACTGTATTAAGACATTACTGAGAAAGATACAGCAAATTGCTACAAATATGTATCATCTTACTGGCAATTACAGCTGGAGTGTTTTCAATGGGACTCACTCAGGGCTTTATGGTTAACCACTCTGGTTCCTCACAAACCAGCCTCATGGACCTGCTAGAGCCTCATGCGATCTTCATGGACCAAGGTGGGGCCATTCAGTTGGCCAAGTTGGATCCTGCGCCAAGCGGACATACTCTGTGCCATCTGCTTCAGCCCAGCTTGACTTCATGCTGAGCAGGCACAAGTGAAACGTGCATGCGCATCCAGCATTCATCACATATGCGTCCTCTACTTAATCGGCAATGCTGGACTCACACTTCTTGTCTTGGCAGTCTGGGCAATGTCCTTATCACAGATTGGCTTGTCCCTGTAGAAACTCTTTGATAGAGCTTGTTGCTCTATGGGTCCTTGCTCATAGAGCAGAACATGTCAACAATGGGATACCTTTATTTGTGCTTGTAGCCTGTCTTCTTATGGGCACCTATCTCTTGCCCTCCCAAAAGCCTGTGTCAGCACCTTTGTGTAACCACTTGGTTTTTCCTTGTGGGATTCCTAGCTCATCGTTCAGAGCCTGAACCTACTGAACACAGGTACCCATTGGTCTTCAAGGTGTTTGGGAGTGCCTGATAGGCGTGCCCATTGGAGTTTCTGACATTTTCTTTAGACTTTCCATCCCATTTTGTCTGTAATCACCCAAACCTTCTCCTCACTTCAAAACATATAACAATCCTTGACTGTGTCTTATGTCTGCTACAAGCAAGAGTGTGCATCAGCTGCTGATACTCGTCCCTATGAATATTCCTCAGCTGGAGTCCAGTTTTTTGACATGCTGTACGCATATTCTCAGTTTCCAAATCACCTAGGTATTCATGTGAGTTCCTGGCAGATTACAATGTAAGCTTTTCAATAGCTGGACCAATACATGCATCACCAACCCCACAACCACACCAAACTCAATCCCATCCGAATTAATCCACCCCAAGCCTTTCAGTATTCCTTAGGTTATGACATTCCATCATTGGTTATGGAGCACAACTGTACTTTATGGCCAAAGTTGCTCTTTTTCCTACTTCAAGACAGGGTGGTCTTTATCATTACCAACATGAACAGGGATGCTCAGTTTCTAATGTCTATTCCCTGAATATTATTCCTGTACTCGCTTCTAACACTTGTTTTATGCACCATACCTTGTATATCCCATGGAGATATGAATCTATTATTAGCTGCAGCCAAAAGCTCTACTGGTAGTTCTAATCAGAGAATGCTTCACTCTACAGCTTCTATCTTTCACATTTTTAAATCTTCTGGCTTGGTTAATCAATGGCAGTATTCACATCCGGCTTGACAACATTTTTACTCTGACCTGAATAAGTAACACTCTAGAACTGATGGTGTGTTGATTTCTCAAATGCTTTTTCCTAATATCTCTATGCAACCGCATGGGAACCATAGGGAGTCACTTTTCAATGTAACATTCTGCGTTGCTGAGTTAGTTAAATTCAGACACCCTTTCCACTCTCTTGAGAAGAGACACCTTCTCTGCTCCTGCTCAAAGAGTTAGATTCCTGAGCAAATCCATTCTCACTTACTTGACTGAGGCTTCATTTGATTCTGCCTTTTTGGTGCTTTACATGCGGACACCACCTTCCTGACTTCTCTCATAAATGTCCCTCTTTCTTAGCCTTTTGGGGAATTTCTCTTCATGGGAAGCTGAATTTGCTTGATTTGCTTTATGACAGCTTTAAACAGTTTGTCTTTGTATTTGCTGAGTAACATTGATTGAATGTAATGTGATTATTGGGTCGGAGGAATCCTACAATCAGGTTGCTGAGTATTTTACGGCAAAGGTAGAGAAGATTTATTCCTGCTTCCCTGATTTTGCTCGTGGTAGCGGGGGAGTGGAGGAGGAGTCTGTGGACACTCCGACATTACAGTGTCTCTATTAATTTACTGTGCCTGCCCCAGACACTCAAACAAATAGCCACTAGCATTAAATCTGGCTCACCAAGGGATCCAGCTACCCTGAGGGTGCTTAGAGGGAGCGTGGACATACTAGTACCTTTCATGAGATATCTCATTGAGATGTCTTTTAGCTCAGGAGTGGTACCTAATACATGGAAGGAGGCAGTGGTGCTCCCTTTACAAAAGAAACCCCATATTAGTGCTGAACAACTTGACAACTTGCGCCCCATCTCCCCGCTCCCTTACTTTGCTAAGGTAGCAGAGACGATTGTTAATATACAGCTTACAGCACATATCTGCAAAAACAACCTTCTCCCCCCCCCCCTCCCCAGTCTGGCTTTCGTGCCATTCATTCCACTGAGTTGGCTCTATTATACTCCACCGAGACCATTCGGAAGTATGTGGACGAAGGGAAAACAGCGGCCTTAATTCTTTTAGACCTGAGTGCCGCTTTCAACACTGTTGCCCATCATACCCTGTTGCAGGACCTAGAGAGAGGTGGTGTCACCGGTGGGGCCTTGAAGTGGATGGAATATTTTCTGTCCGAGCGCAGCTTCCAAGTTATGCAGGGTACTCATTACTCCAGGAACATCAAGTTGATGCAGCGGGTGCCTCAGGGCTCTACCCTGAGCCTGACATTGTTCAATCTTTATGTCGCCCCCCCTAGCAAAAATCTCGGATATATTTGGGATTAATGCCCTGTCCTATGCTGATGACACCCAGCTGGTGGTATCTTTGACTCAAGTCAGGGCTGAAGCTGCCTTCAACTTCAGGTCCTGCCTTCAAGAACTGACTGGGTGGATGGATGAAGTTGAACGGGAGTAAGACAGAGGTGCTGGTGATAGGGAAGGCTCCGTCAGTATGGTCATCAGAATGGTGGCCCCAGACCTTGGGCTCTACCCCCACACTATGAGAACAAGCAAAGAATCTTGGGGTATGGGTGGATAACAAGTTGTCTTTTGAATACCACACCAGGTGGGTGGCAGGCGCCTGTTTCGGTATCTTTCGAGGTTTATGGAAAACCCTTGACACCCTACCCTCGGCATCTAGGAAGCTCATGGTGCATGCCTTGGTGACTTCTCGCGTGGACTACGGCAATCTCCTGTATTTGGGTGCAACTGCCAATGCATGCGGAGATTGCAGTGTATCCAGAATGCTGCTGCAAGATTAGTTCTTATGCTACCAAGGCGAGCCTCAGCCAAAAGAGCGCTGACCTCCCTGCACTGGCTTCCCATCAGGGAGAGAGTGAAGTTCAAGGCCATGTGTGTGAGTCATCGGATTTTACAGAAGAAGGGGCCTTCGTATTTGCATGACCTCCTCACTCCTTATGTACCGACCAGACTGCTAAGATCTAGTGGGAAAGGAAAGGTGCACGCCCCCAAATTCATGAGATACAGGATGGGCGGTCGTTCTTTTCGGTATCTGGCAGCCCAGATGTGGAATACTCTTCCTCAGAGTCTCCGGCTGGATTGTTCTGAATCCATTTGTTTCCTGCGGTTTAATTCGTCGTTCCAGGTTCTTGGGTATGCTGCTCTCTTTTTAGCTGTTACCTCAGCGGGGGGACACACTGGTTCAGTGTAACCAGGCGCTTTATAAATGCAATTATTATTATTATTTGAATTTTATTAATTGATATACTCATCTATTGACTACTGATTTGTGACAAGATCAAATGATTTTAGTTTGTAACTTTGCTAATTGGCTAATAAACCTTCATTGTTTGCAGATCTCTTACTCTCTGTCATCATTGTGGATCCTAATGTGCTTCACTGTCATTGATGTATTGTTGATTTGTTTACATCATGCCTCTGTCCGGTACTAAAGGTCCATCCGCTTGAGTGCCGCTTGTACTTGAGTTTGCATTGTGCAAATCTCATCCTGCTGCAACAAGAATAACATTGCCCACTTTGGTATATCTTGTTCAATTATACAAACATAAAATTAAGCAGCAGTTTTACATTGTGTTTAAATCACTATATTAACTGCTAGAATAGCAATTGTGTCCATAAAACTCTCAACAACAGCAGCACAGAATTATCAATGTATGCATAACCATCAGCAGGTAATATTTCACTGTTAGCAAGGGAACAACTAATCAACCAACGGTGGAGACCTATGCCTACCCTTTAAGTATAAAACCTATTATATACGCATAGCAAAAGCCATGTATCTGCGGAAGAGTGGGTGGACAGATCAGAGTGATGCCCACCATAGTCCAAAATCAGGACTATCAAGGGGAAGGTATATATAACTATGTTTTCAGGTATCATTACCGTCCATATTTCACATTTCAGCTAGTATGTGATTGGATTTGCCTCAGAAGTGGGGTTAGTAACATCTTTTTTTAATACATTCAGTAGTGTTTTCCATGCTTTTGCAAATTCCAGAATTCCCCTACCCTTTTTGGACTCCCTAAAGAACAATACCCTTTTATAATCAGACCATTAAGTAGGTCTGCTTTCCAATTTACATAGAGCAGGCCAAATGCTGATTTCCTTTACATCGCTATTTGCTTCTTGGCCAATAGTAAGTCCAGCTCTATAAATCTAATTTCATATGTTGCTCACTTTTATCAACTCACTATTAAAGTTATATGGTTTGATAGTCCGAAAAGTCCCAGATCACTCTGTCCTGATGTCTTTTGAGGGTTGCTATTCCAAATCACCCACACCCCTACTGTACTATTGCTGTCTTAATGAAATAACACTTCAACTCCCTTATTGCTTCCAAGAGCACAAGTAACGATCTCATTCATGCATCAAACTTACATAAAATGTATAGGCAAGCCAACCGTAGTAGGTGCACAGAAGTCTGCTGCCTCTGACTGAGCCAATGCACCTTGTTGTAATTTGATAGCATGCATGAACCCTGATGCCAAAAGAACAGAATCACATGTGAATGAATACATGCATTATATGTGCTAATTATACTTTAACCACAGGGTGTCCTAATGTTGACCTAGCCTGTCTCACAGCAAACCAGTCAATGAAGAAAAAATAGGTCTTAAGGAATTTCCTTAGTATGAGTTAATCCTCTTGGAGGTGAAGATTCAGAAACAAAGCTTGAGCAACAAGGAACGAGGAGTGCCACCCAACTCCGCTCTTTTTAACCAGAGGCGGCGTATGCTGTTGGAAAGAACCAGCTGAATGGAGCCTTATGGGTTGATAGGGCATGAATTTGCTTGAACATAAGCAGGATCTTTCTGCTATACTGCTCAATGGCAAATACACTGATCCCAATCTTTCAGCTATCTAAAGCCAGTGGAAAGGAGTCAGGTGTGGCGACATTGATTCTATGACTTCATATCGAGATCGAAAAGATTGTGACACAAAAATGTCACATAAAAAATCAACGACAAAAATATCGACTATTTATAGCTAGGTATCTATGTTTAAAATGCGATAATAACAAGAATAATAAAATAAAAATAATGTAAAAATGATAATGAAGAAAGAGTAAAGAGAATTTAAAACCTTTTATAATATGTAATTTTGAAATAAATTAATACAACACAATAAAAATATACCAATATTAATATAAAAATAAATGTTAGTTTAATAATTAAATAATCAGAAACTAATAATAATGTTCATTTTATGTGCATGTGGTATATAGTAATATATATTTAATTAATTATAAACAAAATGCATTACGCAATATAATTATTAAATTGGTAAACATAAATAGAGTTAAAATAAATGATTTTTTACTAAAGCTAAAAGTTGTCAAACAACACTCAAATAGTAAAAATATGTAAAATATTACGTTAAAATATACTATACATTGAAATCAAATTACAAAAAATACTAAAACAAATTAATACAATGAACAAAATTTAAACAAAGAATAATTAAAATAGTCACAAATACTACTATAAATAAAATCCAACAAACAATAAAAGGTGATATAACTTAGATACAAAGGACCAATACTTACAATTCTAACCCCAATCTAATAAACATTCAACATTACATATACATAGAAACATACCATTATAACTCAATTCAAACAATAATTTTAAAAAAACATATACATCAAAGAAAATCAGCTTTAATATTCTCACTCCAGCTGGAGCAAGAGTAGTGAACGTGTTGGGCTTTGGAGGGGTCAGAATTACTATTCCCACGCCAAACAGATCAACATTAAGGAAAGAGCTGGACTTTGGATAGGTTGGATTTACTCTTTTCTCTCCAACGTGAGCAAACAGAAATGTTCAACTTTGGAGGGGACAGATTTGCTATCTCCACCCATATAACCAACCATAAACATACAACCATAAATACACACAAGGTTACCTATCAATATAAATAACCTTGACTAATAAAAAGGAAGACTTACTGACTTTACAAGTGCTTTACTACTTTACTCCTGCTTTCCAGGGTGAATGGGGACATGGCACATTTCTGGTTCTTCCCCTTCTGCCTGAGCACCTGTGACCTTCTTGAATCTGCACAGGAGGCTGACAAATTCCAACATCATTCGAGTGACTCCAACACTGCTCAAAATGAAAAACAGGAAACAGAGAGCAGGAAGGGAAAGGGGCAGCAGAGTGAATTAACAGTGAACAGGGTCAAAGGGATGCATGTGTTGTGAAGGAATGGAACAAAGAACATACATTTTGCAGGGCAAGTGAGACAAGAAGAGAGCTATAGACCCAAAAGAAGGAGGGAAAATAAGTGTTAGGGGTGACATGGGGCATGAGCCAAGTGGTAGGGCTGAAACACCACAAGGTGTCAGAGACAAAGGAGGTAAGTTAAAAAAGCAGAGATCACATGTGTGTCTACCGTCGAAATAAACAAATAAAATAAAAAAGTAAGCATTAAATAACAAAGTGTTGAGGGTAGAGTCGCCACGTAGTTTCAAAACAGAATGGTAAATTGAAAACAGACTGAAAACAGATTATAATTTAGTGTATACATATCAAAAGTTTGAACAGGTCATGTGCTATTTTTGCGGTGCTAGATTTTTTTGGCCCGGTTATCCTATGGTTCACATTCAATTTCTAGTCATTCAATTTCTGGTAATAAAAACTTAGCAAAATATCTGTCGTCGTTTCATGATCACAATGTGTTCACCTTTGATGCAACCAGCAGAACCTGGCCAAATTGACACTCTATTATTAGTATTGTTATTATTATTGTTATTATTATAAAAATTGATAATATTGTTTATAATGTGCACTAACACTACCCAGGTCTTTTGGGGCTAATTAATAGCAGAACAACAAACTAAAAGGGCAGCAGTTAAAAGAATAAACAGGGACACTGGAATTATGTGGCAGAAAAGGGCCAAATTATGCGACTGTGTTGAGTAAATTATGCATTAAGAAAAGGCCTATTATGCGGCATAATGCAGCACATTTCACTTCATTATTTCCTCCTGTTTAAACTTGGTAACTCTTTCTGGGGATTGGCTGCACCTCATTAGTACCAGTTTAACACCCAAATATAGTAATAAGCAAAACTAATGTGAGCCGTCCAGTTTTGCAAAGGGCCTTCCACCGCGCAGCAACAAGTACTGCTGCATTTTTAGTAACTTTTGAACCGTTTGAGCTAGAAACACCTTTTTTTGTTAAAATCTGCCGATTATGCGGCAGATTATGGATTATGTGGCAAATGCGGCAAATCTATTGTTATGCGAAAATCGCCACACAATCGCATAATTCCAGTGGCCCTGATAATAAATTACTTTATAGAGCTTGTTTGAAGGCTACGTGATCAAAATTCCTGATCTCTAGCTGGAGAGTTCCAAAGGTTTGGGCTTGAGGTATCGAAAGGACGGGTTACTTAGATGAGATCTTTGCACCTGAGGCGCACTGAGCAAAATATGGGGTAAAGATCCCAAAGGATAACTATGCAAAGGACTGGTAGCCAGTGAAGAACCTGTTGGGCCTCCAAAACATGAACACATATCCACAACCTGAAGATAGTCCATGCAGCTGGGTTCTGAATTGCTGCAGTTTGCTAAAGAAGATAACTGGGAAGTTCCAAGCAGGGGCTATTACATTAGTCCAGCCTAAGAAATAACAAGAGCAAACAGGACAACAGGATTAGCCACAGTCAGAAAAGGTACAAATCTTGCTTAATTCCAGCAAGGTCAGGAAATATGAAGAAACCTCTGTATAGTTGAGCACATTTAAAGGGGATTCTTGGTCAACTGAAACACCCAGAACCTTGGCTTTGGATGCTGCTGTGAGCTGGGTGCTTAGCTTTAAGTCCGCAGGATACCATCTCGGCTGGCACAGTTCTGGACTAAGAGCAGGAGTTTTGTATTCTACGCGTTTTAGAAAGTTGTGGCTCATCCAGTGTTGCACCACAATTAGACAATCCTGCAATCTAAATATTGGTGACAATGCGTGATTGTCTATTCTAAGAATTGTTTGAGTATCCTCACGATATGGCAAAGCTTTCAATCCAGAAGACCTAAAGAGATATGAGAGTGGATACACCTGAATGTTAAAGGGCATCAGTGACAAAGGTGGGCACTGAGGAACTGTACAAGGCACAGCAAAACATAGCAGCTTTATGACATGTGAACAGAGTAAAGCCTGAAGTTGGGTGCAGCTTTTCAAGAAAGATTTCAACCAGGTTTATATCTGGTGACAACACTAGTGTACAATACCATTAATGTGCCAAAAACCAATAAAGAGTGATTAAAAAAGAAGAAAAATAGAAATATGTCCCCAGTTTCCCAATCACAGACAAATCTCTGACCAAAATATCATGGTCCACGATATAAATGCTGCAGAGATTCCTACCAGGATAATTTCTTTAAGATCTGCTTTGCTTTGAACCAAACAGGATGCTTCCATTGCTAGTATAAGAGTCGTTTCTGACCCCCAACCAGCCGCAGTCGGTAGTGGGAGTACCTGCAGGGCGGTGATGTGGGGAGGGGGAGGAGCAGGGTGGGGGGTAGTAAACTATGGATTTGCGGAGGTTTACAGGTAAGTAAACATAAAAATAAATAAAACGAATTTTGTTGCACACACTACATCGCATTTGGGAATTCAGTGCATGCAACAAAATTCGTTTTATTTATTTTTATGTTTACTTACCTGTAAACCTCCGTAATCCATAGTTTACTAGCCCCCACCCTGCCCCCCCCCCTTCCCACGTCACCGCCGGGCAGGTACTCCCACTACCGACCGCAGCTGCCCCTAACCCGAGCAAAAGTCCTGTTGCCACTGGTCAAGAGCACTGAATTTTTCCAGAAACTTAGAAATCTATGAGGTCACCGTTTTACAAAGAGTCAAGACTAGCTCAACTTTCCACCCATTGGGTACATTGCCTGTTGCTAGACTAACATTGAACAAATTAGTGAAGAAACTATCCAGATAGTATGCAAATGCATGTAAAACCTCCAGTGGGCACAGTTCAAGAGGAGATCCCGATTATCTTTATTCCTACAATAATGTGTTAACTGCTCTATCAGACAGTGTATGTTTGGGTGTAAATTGTTATTATCATTTCTGAGGAACACACCTATCATTTAATTCTGCCATGGCTGGTCCAAAGCCCAGCTGCGAAAGGAAGAGAGTTAAGCATGGGGCTAGCTACCCCACCATGCAAAATAAATTCTAGCTACAGAAACGTCAACCAAAATGCATCCTGGCCTTGGGGAGTGAGGAATCTCCTTCACAAAGAGTTATGATGCGTTGTGGTGAAAGCCAGAGATACCCGAAAGCCACAAAGCTGATCCACCTGCTTTCGACCAGGACCTTCACCATCGGGACATGGAAGATGAAGACCCTGCACGAGACAGCCAAGAGAGTCCAAGTGGCAGCGGAGACAAAAAAATACGACCTTGCCCTACTGGGCATCAGCTTGACCAAATGGACACAGTCTGGACAGAAAAGACTGGCTCCAGGAGGAATGCTGTATTCTGGACACGAGGAAAAGAATACCCCACACACTCAGGAAGCAGCACTGATGCTAACACCAGCAGCCAGCAGAGCTCTGTTTGGATGGGAAGCCTACAGTCCCGGAATCATCACAGCAATCTTCCACACACAAAAAAGAGGATCAAACTGTTCCTGGAATGTTTGACAAAAGACCCCAGTCCATCCTAGAGAAATGCCTTGAGAGAGACATAACCATACTGATGGGGGACCTCAATGATTTGATTTGATTTGATTTGATTTATCCATTTGTAAAGCACGCGAATGCCCGGAGGCGTCTTGGCGCTGTGACAGACTGCAAACTTCTGAGACGGGCAACCTAGATAACCGCAGTGAATAGCCAAGTTTTGACTGCTTTTCTAAAGGACCCCAGAGATGGGCTATTTTTTATAGATAGAGGCAGCCGGTTCCAGGCCCGTGCTGTGTGCACAAAGAAACTTCTTCCGCCCCAACTGGCCCATCTAAATTTCGGGACGCGATTGGAAGTAACAACACTGGGTATGAAGAAGCCCTGGGCAGCCATGGCCTTGGCGACATGAATGAAAATGGTGAAAGGCTCGCAGAGCTCTGTGCCCTTAACGGTCTATTGATAGGTGGTAGTGTATTCCGACACATAAGAATACACAAGGCAACGTGGGTGTCACAGATAATTGAACAGAGAATCAGATCGACCATCTCTGCATTGCCAAGATGTTCCGGAGGGCCCTGCAGGATGTGAGAGTGATGAGAGGAGCCAACATAGCATCAGACCATCATCTTGTCATGGCAAGCCTAAAGCTAAAGCTGAAGCTGAAGAAAGCATTGATAGAACTGACAAACTAACACTAGCGATATGACACCACCCTCCTAATAGATACACACCAAAAAGAGGGAAAACTCAGTCACCCTCAGTAACAAGTTTCAAGTCCTAAAGGAACTAGAGGACGACAGAGACCCAGTAGAAAGTCAGTGGGACAATATCAAAGAAACACATCAACATGCCAAGAGGTACTAGGTACCAGAAAACACAAGCATAAATAATGACTCTCCACTGAGACTCCGTAAAATCCAAGAGAGAAATGAAACGAAAGCTGGTGTCAACACCAGCCAAACAAGGTAGCAAAGAGAAGCTTAAAAACAGACAAGCGAAGATTCACCGATGGTCTTGCCACAGAAGCGCAGGAAGCAGCAAGCAATGGAAACTTGAAAGAACTCTACGACATACAAGTAAACTCTCCTGCATATACAGCAAGCCAGAGAGACCTGTTAAAGACAAAGCTTGGAAGAGAATCAAGGGTAACGAAGGCCAACAACGAAGATGGGTGGAGCACTTTAAAGAACTGCTGAAACAGCCCGTGCCCCAGTCTCCACATGAGACACAGCCAGCTGACAAGGAATTGCCAATCGACTGCAGCAGACCAACCAAGGAAGAAATATAGTAAGCCATAAAATATCCTCGAAATGAGAAGACAGCAGGACCTGACAACAGGTTCACTTGTTCACTTGTATATACTGTACATAATCTTGCATGTTTTTGAACTGACTGTATAGATAGGAAAGTTCCTTTGATGTCATATTTTTCACATTAATGCAAACTGAGTATAAGAAAAAATAAATTTGCTTGGAAATATAAAATCCTTGTCACGCAGTACATTTTGGCTGCGGGTACTTTTGATTCATATTGAAGTTATCCTGGTCAGCCACGTTGCTCTGTTTTCTCAACATTCCTAAAGAGGCACTGAAGGCAGACAATGAAACATCAGGAGGCATGCTGCACACCATTTTTGGAAGGATCTGGGAAGAGAAAAAGGTGCCATCAGACTGGAAGGAGGGATATCTCATTGAGAGCTCCATGAAAGATGAAATGAATAACTGTGCGAACTACAGAGGGATAACTCTTTTATCAACCACAAGAAAAGTGTTCAACAGAGTCTTTCTGGACAGAATGAAGGAGCAAGTTGACGCTCTGCTGTGAGACCAGCAAGCCGGTTTCAGCAAAGATAGATCCTGCACAGACCAGACAGCAACACTGTGAATCATCATTGAGCAGTTGATGGGTTGGAACTTCACTTTGTTTATGTTAACTTCATTGGGTAAGTGAAGGAATTCAACAGTGTGGACACAGAGACCCTTTGGAAACTACTCAGCCACAACAGTGTGCCAGATACTTGAAAACGTATGTGTTCGGATAATTTTTTGAGTTGATATGCCATTTTCTAGATGGTAAAGTAGTTCATCAGTTCACTGCTATGTGTATATTTTTCTGAAAAAACAGTGTGTTAGCTTTGTTGAGTTACATAGGCATCCTTGCTACCTTTCCAAAGGCCCTCATCAAAGTATTCTATTTTACTAGGTGACAAGGAATTCACATTAGTTTATGGCTGTGATCCGGCAATAAGTGGAAGCAGCAGTCATTGTGTCAATGTGGTGGTAGGTCTTGTTCTTGTGTTGGGGGTATGAGTTGCATGTTGCTGTTATAGGAAAGGTTGTTGATGTTGTTTGCGTGGATGACTTTTGCCAGAGTAATCATGCAAGCATTGAAGAGGGTGGGGCTGAGTGATGAACATTGAGGATCTCAGCAGATGAGTTTTCAGACTTCCTAGAATTAAGTTGCCAGGCTTACAAGTTGAGTTCTAGCCATTGAGAGGGAACAGATTCAGTGGAGAGGGGATCCTTGGATGTCAGATGCTGAAGAGAGGTCCAAGAGAATGAGGTCTGTTATGTCTCCTTTGTCAAGGATCATGCGGATGTCATCTGTGCTGTTTCTGTACTGTGGTTAGGCCCAAATCCAGACTATGTAGTGGTAGTGGTTGGTGAGATGTCAGTTGATTAGTTTCTCTAAGACCTTGCTGGGTATGGTTGGAGAGAGATGGTTCTGTAGTTAGAGAGTTTTCTTTTCTGAAATAATAGTTATAGTGCATTAGCTTTGTTGAGTTACATAGGCATCCTTGCTACTTGTTCAAAGGCGCTTATTAATTTATTCTTTTTTCACTAAATGACAAGGAATCCAAGTTAGTATATGGTTGTGATCTGGCAGTAAGTTGATGCAGCATTCATTGGATTGATGTGGAGGTAGGATTTTGGACTCCACTAAGCTTCTTGTTCTTGTGGTGGGGTCCTGCCCATGAGGGAAGAGTATGAGCTGCATCTCATCAGCGCAGGAGAAGATGGTGATGTCATGTACATGAATAACTTTGACCCAGAGGGATCATGTATGTACTGAAGAGGGTGGGGCTGAGCAATGAACCTTGAGACTCTACGCAGATGAGTTTGCGGGATTCCAAGGAATAAGTTGCCTGGCTGACAGGTTGTGTTCTATCCGTTAAGAAGGAGCAGATCGAGTGGAGAGTGGATTCTTGGATGGCAATCTTGTGCAGGCTCCTGAGGAGGATGGTTTATAAGGCCATGTCAAATGAGGCAGAGAGGTCCAGGAGTGTCTCCTTTGTCAATGATCATGTGGATACCATCTGTATCAACAATGAGTGCTTTTCTGTAGAGTGATTGGTGCTGAATCTGGACTGCATAGCGTCAATTAGCTGGTAGTTGCTGAGGGGGTCAGTGAGGCATTGGTTGATTCATTTCTGTAAGATCTTGCCGGATATGGTTGGAGAGGGATGGGTCTATAGTTGCAGATCGGGCCTGGGTCAACGGATGGTTTACTGATAAGGGGCGTGACAGTGTGGTGTTTCCACGTGTCTAAAATATGGTTGAGTTGATGGAGACATTAGGATGGGTGTTTGTACTTTGCTGATTGGTAGGATTCCTTTCATGAAAGCGCAGTTAAAGCAAGGGTCAGATGGAGTCCTCAAATGGATGGTCTTCATGGTAATGGCAGTTTCGACGGTGGCGACCAGGAAGTCAGGGTAAGTTCTTCAGCTGTAATGGATAGATGGGTTATGACAGTGACTGGGTTTGATTGAGGGTTGTAGTTGCCATATATGTAGGTAATTTTGTTGCAGAATAATTCTGAAAGGTTGTTGCAAAGGCCTTGTGCGCAGTAGTGTCTTCTCGAGGGAGTGCTGCGGGCTGTGGGGCGGGCGGGGGAGGGGCAGGGTGGGTATTAGTAAACTCCAGAATGCGACCAGATGGAGTTGTGTATATAAATAAATAAATAAAACGAATTACATTGTGCGCTGCAACGACGATTTGGCGTTGCAGCGCACGCAATGTAATTAGTTTTATTTATTTATTTATAAACACAACTCCATTTGGCCGCATTCCGGAGTTTACTACCCCCGCCCTGCCCCTCCCCCACCCCGCCCACCACCCCGCAGCACTCCCTTGATGAGCCACTTTTGCTTGTGAGGTGGTGATCTTGATGAAGGTAGCAGGAGGCATGGTGAAATCTTTGATGATAGCGAAGATTTGCTTGCTATGGTGTGACAGCTACTCCAATTATTTGGGTAGTAGGGTATTCCAGTACGCATTTGATGATTTAGAATGCATGCCAGTATTAGCCCTGCTTACGGATTTAGAGGGCCTACAGCTCTCTCAGTTTGTTTCTGCTCCCACCTATAGACTGAGGCATATATACATATACAACCCATTTTCTCAAACGTGCTCCCTTTGGTGCCCGGCGCTCCTATGTTGCTCGTTTGGTCAGACCATCTGGCTATCCTGTTTTCAGTCTTTTATCCGAAACCATTTGTGAGTCAGCCGCTTAGCCAGACAGCCCGAGTACATTAGTGGGGCAAAGTAACCATGGCTAGTTTCACCAAAGCATTGCATGATAGCCAACCTAACTTGGCCAGTTGTGTTGAAGCAAATAATCTCCTTCTGGAAAATTGGATCTCTAGTGCCCTAGCCCCCCTGACCCACCAGTCTCTTCAAAGACAGAAGACATCTGGTTCAGCGATTAACTCAAAGGGCTGAAAACAAACTCTAAGCGCCTTGAGAATTTTTGGCATAGTGCATATGATCCTGACAGCAAAATTAACGATTTGGCTGCACTCAAACAGTATCATGGATGCATCAAGTATGTCCGCCGGAGCTACTACTCCAATAAAATTCTCTTGGTGCAGAACTCCTCACAAGAAACATTTGCTATTGTAAAGTCACTTACCTCTTTGTCCGAGTCTCCGCATCCTCCATACCTTCTGAGGTGGTCTGTAATATTCATACCAAGTTTGATCTGACACCTTGGTAAAGATCCAGGGGCCAGTTGTAAAACCAATCAGTTTTGCGGGTCGCAAATTGTGATTTTTTGCAACTCGCAAAATGGAATGTACTAATGTGTATCAGACACATTTACCGATTTCCAATGGGGTCTCAAATAACCTGCCTCATCAATATTCAAGACACAGGTAGCAATTTACGACCCATTGGTAATGGGCTACTATCACAGGGATGGTGGCCTGCTGGGGACAGCTCATTTTCCTTAAAGGAGGACGGGATGAGTTTAAAAGAAAAAAATGAAAAGTTTTCTTTTCATTTTTTTAAGGGCTGGCAGGAGTACTTGGGACCACTGCTTGCTCTTAAAAATATTTTTGCTACCTACTTGAGGTAGGTAGTAAACTGCAATTGTTTTGCAACCGCATTTGCAATCGCAAACCAATCGTACACCCCCTGCAACTCGCTATTTGGAAATGGCGCCCTTGGCACGCCCCTTACTAATAGCAACTTGAAAACACAATTTTACGAGTTGGTAATAGGTTACCGACTGGCAAAATAAGGTTTGTACATATTACAACTCTTTTTAGCAGTTGCAAATGGCCCGATTTTCCATTTGTGACTGCTAAAAACGGTTGTACATCTGGCCCTATGATTCTTTTCCCGAAGAGTCTAGAGAATCTGTATGCTTGAATTCATGGTTTAAATATGAGGAAAATAGGGGGGCGTGGCTTGGCGGGCGAAGATGGCAGTCGCAGCCTTGTAGAGCTCCCGCCGGCCCGGACCTAATCCGATCATTTATCCTGGCCCCCGAGCCCACTGTTGATACCCAGTGGTTGGCATCGATCTGGCGAAGTCTCCTGTCTACTTTGGTGTGTCGATCCTGCATTTCTTCCCTTCCTGTGATCGGAGGGAGGCGACGGCGACGTGCGGCCTGGTGACCGGCCGGAGACCGGGGTCCTCGAGTTTCGCGACGCCTGGTGGCGGTTGCGATCTGGCGGGTGTAGGTGGCATCCGCTGCGCCGCCCTTGGCTCAGCTTTACTGCTACGATCTCCTGGAGATCAGGACGGCGCCACTGGCTCCTACTCTACGAGTGGACGACTCTTCCCCTGTGTGACCTGAGAGGGGCGACGACACAGCGAGGCCCCGTGGCCGGCTGGGGACTGGGGTCATTGTGCTCCGAGGCGGCCGGCGACGGACTGGCGGACGGTGGTGGCATCCGCTGCACCTCTCTTGGCTCTGCCCGTTGGCTGCGGCGACCCACGGATCACGGAGCCGCAGCTTATTTCTGAGCTTTGGACGGCCGCTCGTGGCGACGAGTGTGGGCGAGGCCTGTCCCGCCTGGGTGAAGCCGGGACCTCGATTTTCGCGACACCTGATCTGTGCCGACCGGCCCGCCATCTTCTTTGTGACTTCATTGCTGCCGTTCCATCCGAGACTTGCGACAGTGCCCAACGGTCCCTGGGTGTTGTTTGCCCTGCCCGGCGTGTGCCATGACCAGGGATAGAGGAGGTGGCCCGCCTAAACATGGCCCCATCGACAAATTCACCGGGCCGAGTGGCGGTTCTGGGGCGGCCGGTGGCAGCGGTGGCCCCGGACCGGACAATGCAGCTATACTGGCGGCCATCACCCAGTCCCGGGACATGCTTGATGCCAAAATTGGGGCGGTCGGGGCGGATGTCACGCTCCTGCGCCAGGACCTCCGCAACGCGGTGGAGCGGATCACCGGGGCTGAAACCCGCATCACAGCGACCGAGGGTGACATTGGGGCCCTGAAGAAACGGTTGGCGGAGGTGGAGGGAGTTCAAAAGACACTGGCGGCCCGTGTGGAAGATGCCGAAGGGCGCGCGCGGAGAAACAACCTCCGCTTCAGTGGCTTTCCAGAGCGGTGCGAGAAGGACAACACGGAGAGGTTCTTGACCCAGTGGCTGGAGAGCTGGCTCCCCGAAGGGGCACTGTCTACGTGCTTCGTGATCGAGAGGGCTCACAGAGCTCTGACCCAGCGGCCGCCGGAGGGTGAGCGCCCGCGGCCTGTCATCGCCCGGCTGCTCAATTACCATGACCGGGATGTTATCCTGCGGGAGGCGAGGAACAAGGGCTCGCTCGCCTTCGAGAATCATACCATCATGATTTTCCCGGACTACACGAAGATGGTGCAGCAGCAGAGACAATCCTTCATGGACGCTAAGGCTAAGCTGAGAGGACTCAAGCTCCAATACTCTCTCCTGTATCCGGCCCGCCTGCGGGTGGTGTATCAGTCCCGGACCCATTTCTTTGATTCACCGGAGGAGGTGTTCCGCTGGACCGACGAAGCGGTGCGACTCCGGCCGCACCCCCAGCCAGGACTGGACCCGGGCAGGTCCCAGGGATCGTCGCCGGAGCGGACGGATCGCCCGAACAGGAAGGGCCGCCATCGGAGGTCTCGCTCTAAGAAGAGGTCGGCCTCCGCCAGTGCATCGCAGTCGGGTGGTGCCAGGGACTCGGAGCACTCCGAAGCGGGCAGCTGAACATTGCTGGGTCTAGATTCTTTTTGCTGACCGTTGAGTTGCCCTACTTTGGCCGGTGAGACTGTTCTATTCTGTCTTTTGTATGCCGGTCGGTTCCCATGTGAGGACTCCAGTTGCTTTTCATGGGGACACTGTGGGGCTCGGGGGGTACCGTTTGTGGGCCTCAGACCCTCACGGATGTGAGCGTTGTTGGGGGGGGTGGTGTGTGTGTGCCATGGTTGGGTTGTTGGGATCCATTGGTATGGCGGGCCCTGGGTCCTCTGTTTTGGACCCGGGTCTCTCCATGCCGCGACAGATACTTCAAAGTTTTCTGAGGTATTGGGGTGGTGGGTGTGGGGTGTGGGGGGTGGCTCTTGTGTTGCTAATGTTGGGGGAGTTCGGGGTCGGGGGGGGGGGTTGCTGAGTGCATGGGCTGGGGGGGTGGGACCACACGTGTCTGGGGCTTTGATTTTTGTTGATTTGCGGGTTGCGCCAGGGTGGGACGGAGGGCCGGATTCTAGACTTTGGGATGATAATGGCTGATACTGTGACTATGTCTCCTCAAAAGACTCTGCGGGTTGTGACATGGAATGTGAGGGGTATCCTGGATAAAATCAAGCGTGGGGCAGTGCTGCGATAGGGGAAGAGGGAGATGGTGGATGTGCTTCTGCTCCAGGAGACTCACATGCTGGGTTCTAAGGCCCTTAGCCTCCAGAGGTTTGGATATCAACAGGTTTATCATGCGGGCTTCACGAGGGGGTCGCGGGGGGTGGCCATACTGGTACACCGTAGGGTGGCTTATGTTCATGAGAAACAATGGATTGATCCTCAGGGCCGGTATGTCTTTATCAAGGGCCTGCTGGGTTCCGAGCCAGTGGTTTTTGGTAGTGTGTACCCCCCTCCCCCCCCTGCAGTGGGACTTGTCCGAGAGACTGTTCGCGCTGTGGGACGAGATTCCGGAGGTTCTGACCATGGTGGGAGGCGATTGGAACGAGGTTATGGATGTGGGCCTAGATCGCCTGAGACGAGCTCCTGTTATGTCTGACCCCCCCCCCCGCGGCCGCTCCCACCAGATTGTGTGCGACTGTGAGTGGTCTGGGCTGGATTGATGTTTGGCGGCATTTTCACCCTGCGGTGCGTGCATTCACGTATGTGTCGGCGGTGCATGGGTCCTTTTCGAGACTGGATTATTTGTTTGTGCCAGGTGCCTGCCTGAGTCGCGTCAGGGATGCCGTGATACTCCCCAGAGGCCTCTCGGACCACTCCCCTGTCCTAGCCACCGTGACCCTTCCCTCTAAACGACAACCTTTTCGCTGGCGTATGTCCTCCTGGCAGCTGCAGCGGCCGGAGTATGTGACCCATTTACGCGAGGCGATTGACCACTTCTGGCGCGAGAATTTGGTGGGGGACGTCGACGCACTGGTTGTGTGGGAGGCGCTGAAGCCTACGCTCCGGGGCGTTGATATAGCTTGGTGTGTGGCAGCTCGGCGAAAACATCGGGAGGCTATTGTGACTGCAGCGGCCCGCGTTGAGGAGCTGGAGCAGCGTAGTCGACTCGGGGGTGAGGAGGGCGTCGTGAGACAGCTCTTGCAGGCCCAACAGATGTATGCCTCAGTCCTGTACGAGGAGGCCCGACTGGCGTGGCTTGCCACGCGCAGCAGGGTGTACCAGTGGGGCGACAAATCCTGCACCATGTTGCATAGGCTGTGCCAGGCGACTTTCCAGCCCCTAGTGCTGCCTGGTCTCACGGCGGACGATGGCTCGGTCATGACCGACCCAGATTTGCTGGCGGCAAGCTTTGCCCGCTACTACGAGGCGCAATACGCTCCTCGTGATTCTTTGATGGTAGATGAGATTGCCTCGTACCTGGATGACCTGCTACCGCAGGCAGTCCCTGACAAGACCAGAACCGCCTTGGAGGCCCCGCTTACATCTGAGGAACTCGGGGAGGCCCTAGGCCAATTGAACACTGGCAAGGCGCCCGGCCCGAGCGGTTATCCTAGTGAATTTTACAAAAAGTTCCACGTCCAGCTGGGACCCCACTTTCGCAGTGCCCTGGAGGCGGCACGGGCTCGGGGCGAGTTGCCACCAGACTGGCGTCATGCCGAGATAGTGGTATTCTTGAAGCCGGGCAGGGCGCCGGACCGACACGACTCTTACAGGCCGATCTCCCTCCTCAACATCGAGGCCAAGATCTTGGCGAAGGCCCTGGCGAACCGCCTTTTGCCTCACATTGCTGACCTGGTCCACCCTGACCAGGCCGTATTCATGCCACACAGGGCCACCCGGCATAATATCCGACGGGCGCAGGCGGCGGTTGACGCCATGGGCACTAGAGACGAACAGGCGATTCAGTGAGTTGGGCGTATCTGTTCACCTTGTTAGCCCGCCTTAATCTGGGGCCTGTCTTCCTGTCATATATTCGTCTCCTCTACACTAATGTTACGGCCTCGGTCCGCGTGGCCGGCGCTGTCTCTGGGCGCTTCCGCATCGGGCGTGGTACTCGACAGGGTTGCCCGCTATCCCCATACCTTTTTGCCCTCGCCATGGAGCCCCTGGCGTCGCGGATACGTACGGATGCCCGACTACGTGGCTTTGTCTGGAACAATGACCTGGCGGATAGAATTGCATTGTATGCAGATGATGTTCTGCTATTCCTCACTGATCTACGGCGCTCGGGTCCCCGGGTTTTGGAGATCATGCGGGGGTTTGGCGAGGTCTCGGGGGTCGGGGCTCCACCTTAATCTGAACAAATCGACCCTGTGGGTCTTGGGTGGCGGAGTGGTTGCTGACCCATGGGCCGCCGAATTGCGTGTGGCGACGGATGGCCTAAAATATCTAGGCGTCTTCCTCTCGGACTCGCGGGCTGTGGCCTGGGCACGTGGCGTCTTGCCGGTGTGGGAACGGGTCCAGACAGACGTTAAAACTTGGTCCAGAATGCCACTCACGATTTTCGGGAGGTCGGCCATCTTTAAGATGGTGGCGCTGCCGCGGCTGTTATACCAACTCCAAAACTTCCCACACCCCATTGGCATGGAGTGGTTCCGCCAGGTTAACTCGGTGCTGGGCCGCTTCCTGTGGGATGGTGGTGCGGCCAGGGTGGCCTTGAAGACGTGCTTTCTGTCCACGTACTGTGGTGGCTTGGCCACCTCGGACCTCCTCTCCTATTACCAAGCGTCTCACCTACTTGTCCTCAATGAATGGTGGTATGGAGACAGGGGGGATCCGGCCTATGCCCTGGAACGACTGCTCATGGGAGATCGCACGCTTCACACTATTCTTTATTCGGCTCGCATACGCCGTGAATTGCCGTCGGTCACTAAAGTGGTCTTTACGGTGTGGCGGCAATCCCTGCGCCGCATGGGTTGGTGGGGCAAATTAACAGCTGAAACGCCGCTGTGGCACAATGGCCTGCTTCCGGAACTGGCGGCCTTGGCTGGGTTTGAGGGCTGGGAGGCTATTGGAGTTACACAACTGGGCCAGGTCATGTCCGGCGCCACCCTCAAGTCCTTCGAGGAGCTCCGTGTGGAGTTCCAGATGCCTCAGTCCCAGTTCTTCCGCTACCTCCAGCTGCGGCATGCCCTCGCCCCGAGCATTGCCGGCCTCGACTCCCTGCCAGAGTTCAGCCCGATTGAGGCAAAGGTATTTATGGGAGACTTGGGAGACAAGAAAGTCTCTAGGATTTATCAGACACTTGTTATCCATTGCTCCTCCACTCTCCACTCCCTTCGGGAGGCGTGGGAGATGGACGTAGGTGCCCTTGATGAGGACGATTGGAGGGAGGCGCTGGAATCCCCGCGCGGCACCGCCGTTGCGGTTCGGCTCCGCCTGATCCAATTCAAATATTTGCACCGTGCTTATTATACGCGTGAGCGTCTGTGGAAGGCTGGATTGATTGCGTCACCGGAATGCCTGCGCTGTGGGGAAGTGCCTGGCTCACTGATGCATACGGTGTGGTCGTGTGGTCGCCTGACTGGGTTTGGAGGGGCGTGTGGAGTTGCCTGGCTGAGGTCCTGGGCTGGGATCTTCCTCGTACCCACCGGCTGGGCCTGCTTCATATTATGGAAGGGGTAGGGGGCAACGTATATAAGCGTCACCTGTTGCTCCTGGGGCTGGTTGTGGCCAAACGCGACCTGGCTCGGGCATGGAAATCAGTAAGGGCCCCCCCCTGTCTGCATGGAAGGCTGGGCTTGATTATTTTATGGGCCTGGAAAAGCCGGTCTTCGAGGCGCGGGGCTGCCCGCGCAAATATTTCAAGATTTGGAAGCGGTGGGCCGACTACCGTGGCCTGTCCTTGGACCCCCCGGCGGAGCAGGAGGAGGACATTTGAGCACAGTGACATTTCTGGCCTGATGCGGCAAAGCCCTGGTTGCGTTCTACCTGCTTATTCTTTGTGCATTTCCTTTTTATTGCTGCTCTTTTGTACACGTGTAGTGGGGGGGATTGTTGGGTACGGGGGGGGTGTAGTTGGGGGTTAGAGTAGGCTGCTGGGGCATTTCTAAAACTGAGCTAATTTGGTATTTGCTTCATCCTTTGCTGTCTATGTCATCGTTACATTGATACTGTTGTGGTGATCTTGGTGTGTGGAGATACCACATTCTTGATACTTTTATGCTCAATAAACTTGGTTTTGAAAAAAATATGAGGAAAATAGCTCAGTGCTGCAACATTTCAAACCTATAGAGGCTGAGAAGATGTCTGCCTTGCTTATGTCTGTCAAGCCGGGCTCTCCGCTTGATCCAGTTTCACCCGGTATTTTAGAATGAGGTTTAGAAGCTGTGCTGCCTTTGGTCCATAAGCTTCTTAATTGTTCTATGGCAGTGGGCCAGGTCACGAAGAAATGGAAGCATGCAATGGTAGTTCCTCTGCTCTACAAACCGCCGTTTGATACTAGTAATCTGGAAAATGATTGTCCTGTTTCATTGCTGACATTGCTGGCCAAAGTCACGAAAAAACTTGTAAATCGACAGCTTCCTCACTTTATCAAGACTAATGATCCTTTTCATAGGACACATTTGGGTTTCCACACATCCGGTAGCACCGTCAGCCTTGCTGTTAGCCCTGGAATCAATTTACCAAATTTTGGGTGCAGGAGACACTGCCGCTCTCTTGAGGTTAGATTTCAGTGCAACGTTCAACACTGTATGGCCCTCGAGTCATTGAGCATTTGTGGAGTTGCGGTGTCTGCCACATGGCCTTAACCGCATGCGCGCTACGGGTTTTCCCGCTGTGCGCTGAAATTTGAAAATCGCGCGGTTTGTGACAAAGCCAGCTCGTCATCCGCGTAGCGCAGGTAACGCCCATGACGAGCTGGCTTTGTCATCCGCAGCGAAGGGGTTAAGGTGGGTGGCTTCCTTTCTACAGAGTCGCAACTTCCATGTATGTCAGAAACCATACCACTCTAAAGTTTTTAATCTGCACCAGGGAGTACCTCAGGGCTCCTCCATGTGTCCAACCTCACTTAATATATGCATGCTCCCCCTGGCTAAAATCATTGAACGTCATTGGTTCACAGTAATCACCTATGCTGATGATACTCTGCTGATCATCACTCTCTCCCAAGATGCGGTAACGATGGCTTCGTCACTAAGGTCGTGTCTGGAGGAGGTTGCCAGGCGGATGGAGCAAAATTCTTTAAAGTTGAATGCAGGGAAGACAGAGGTCCTGATTCAAGGCAAACAACCTAACATACAGTCGACCTCCTGGTGGCCTGAAACTTTAGGTCAGTACCCAGCCCAAAGTTAAAAACCTGGACATGTGGTTTGATCTGGCTTTGTTCTTTTGACAGCCAAATTACAGCATCGGCTGGAAAATGTTTTAGAATCTTGATACCCTGAAAAAGATCCTAGATTTGCTCCCAGAAAATGGGAGGAAAGGTGTGGTCCATGCCATTGATATCTCGAGGTTGGATTACAGTGATGTGTTGTACCTGTGAGTGTCAGTCTCGGATGATGAGACGCCAACGACTGCAAAACGGGGTGGCTCGTCTGCTACTCAATTTCCCAAAACATGTCTCCATGGAAACTTAATTAGTTAAATTACAATGGCTTCCTTTGAAGCAGAGGATCTTGTTCAAGGCACTGAGCTACTGTAATAAATCCTTGACAAACAGTGGCCCTAAGTACATACAGCAACTTATTCAACCCTACACTCCTTTGTCGAATCTGAGATCCTCGGGGGCTAGCAGGGTTTGCATTTCGAAAGTGAGACCAGTACGCTTTGGCAGCAGCACTTTTAGCTTCCTGGCTTCAAAACTGTGGAATTTGTTGCCCCTGTCTGTCCGTCAGGACCCTTCAGAACTTATTTTTGGAAAACAAAAAAACTTGGATGTTCAGATAGAATTGATCTGTTACTTTCTGCAAGAGGGCAGCACATGGGATCTTGGACCACAGTGCTGGGACACTTCATTCCAAAGTAGCAATACGCTTTACAAGCCTTATTATTATTATTATTATTATTATTATTATTATTATTATTATTACTGGCGAAATTGGCATGGGTCCTGTTGGTCCGTATGTGAGGGATCTGCCCAGGGAGAATTGGATGGGATGCGTATCTGGAACATGGAGTGTTCCATGAAGCTGGTGAGTTTGTCCATGTAGCTGGTGCAGTTGATGCTGTCTTTGAATATGATGGCAACTTCACTTCGGGCTTATGCTTACAGTCTTCCCTGGCAATCATGTGGCATTCTTGTGGCTGCCAGGGATGGCTGTAGCAATGTCTGTTGCAGAGGTTGTGTTTAGCCATGCTTCCATGAGGAAGGTCCAGAGTGTGGTAGTGTGGTAGGTTTCATATCTCTGTGGCATGTTTGGTGAGCGGGCAGGTGTGAAAGAGGGTACATGCAAGTCTAGTGTGCTGCATGGGAGATGGCTGGTTTGTGTGAGTATGAGTGAGTGGCTGCTGTTGGTCCAGAAGTGGTGGGTGTAGTGTGTGGGAGGATGCACATATAAATGCTCTTGCTCTGTATTATTTGGAGCTGTGTGGGAGCAGTGCAGCGAGAGGCAACTGTGGTTGAGAGCGCTGTGGAGTGTTGCAGGGTAGTGGTGGGTGGGGGCAATGCAGGTTCCAGGCGATGAGCATGGTCCAGGAGCGGATAGGTGCGGGTGGGCACCTCCATACTGCAGCTGCCATTAAGTGGGTCCTTGGAGAAGGGAAGAGCACAGGGGGTGTTGGGTAGTGTGCAGATGGATGATGGGAAATTAGAAATGGGAAATAAGGAGATATGTGAGAGGGTTCGTGTGAATGTTGTTGATGGATGAATAGGTGGCTGAGTAGTAGCATGAATGGATGAAAGAGTGAGTGCTTGGGTAAGTGATCAGCAGTGGAGGGTTCTAAATATGCCAAGAACATCCTCCTAACACCAACAAGACTATGACCATATAGACACTCACTGTCTTACCCATTTCGGCAAATCTTTGCGCTCACTCATGCATTCATCCATCAATACAGTCATTTGCATTGATTAGGGGTGTGGAATTTAATAAAATATCTAATTGTCCATGGTGCAGGTTGCTTAGAAAAACTACTTGCCCCGTAACAAAATAGCAACAGAATACTTGCAATCCCCTTATGTTGCCAATTTTCCACAGATCTACATACTGGGGCTGAAAGCAGTGGTAAGCAATAGTTCCAGGGCTAGAATGCCCTTTTGAGTCTGTGCACACCTACTAACTTGCATGTTTTTAGGGTTTTCAACAACTCCTCTCTAATCTTTTCCCATATTTAGAAATATTGGAAATGTACTCTTGACAATGGCAGACGTAAACCTTCTTCCAGAGTTGGGAAAAAAGTGGTTGGATGGAAAGTGAACTTGCAAACACTCTGTTTTTCGCATGAGCAGATCTACACATGCATACTTGCTCATGCAGTTCACAAGTATTTTTAGGAGTACTATTTCTTGTCCTACTTCTTTGAATACTTGGGAGTTCACAAAAGCCGTATAGCTGCACTTAATGCAACGAAATATACTATGGGTGCACTTTTGAGATTTTCTTTAATAATTGGACCCCTAATTTGGTCTGGCGTTGACTGTGACCTTTTGTGTTTGTTAAAATTCTCTTTGCATCGGCTGGCTTCACCGTGACAACATTCTGCTCTTTCACAAGGAGCATATCTGCACACAAAGTAGTTTTGTTCAGAGCCAGTAACTACTGCAGCAGTGTGTGCTTTTTGGAACAAAAACTATTTTTGCTTTGCCAATGTTTGCTACAATGGTGAGGGCCTGGCAGCTCCCACACCAATAAGGTTTTACGAAAACCATGCCAATACAAGTCACACATTGACAAACCTCAAAAGCTGACCACCAATTTCAGACCTACTGGCTTTGCCAGTGCTTGTTTATTTTTGTCTCCCATAATCTTATTGAAACTGGTTACACTGATTTTCCATTATGAATATTTTTGGGAAATACTGGCATGCATCAACACATGTTACTAAATGATGCTGCAAAGAAATGGTACCTGAAATGTTACAGTAGTTTATCAAAATGTTTTTTTCCTGCTTGCATTATACATAGCCTCATATTGCTAATCTTTGAAAATGTGTGTACACATTTTTATACTGGAACCACTGTCAGTAGTGCAGTCAGAGCTTACAACATTTACTTACAGCGCTCTCCCTAATATTAAAGGCTTCCAATTAATGAATCTTAAATACAAGTTTGAACAGCATTACCATGGGACAAAAATATGACCTTAACTGCAGACAGTGCCCTTCTGTGATCCATTAAGTGGTAATGCAAACTGGCAGCCAAAGGGTTTGTGCCTGAGGGGGTTGGGCCTACTTGTCCCAAGGTCAAAATACACATGAAAACGTAGTTGCCAGTGACCCCAAACAATATGTCCTGGGCTTCAGGCTATAGGAATTCCACATTCCTGATTAATTAATGTTTTCAGCATCTGCTTTCTGCACAGTATTCAGTGGTTAAAGCCAAAAGACTTGAAACAAGGCAAAACAAAGGAAAAAGAAACCTAAGACAGGATAACTAAGAAATAGCAAGTGTTTTGGCCAGTAATTACTCTTAGGAGTATTTGGATGTGCCTGGGATTTTGAGGGGTGTAACTGTTCACAGTCATGTTTATATTTGGGCCCAATGTGTTTAACTACTAAGGAAGCAGACACTCAGGTGAAATTTCAGATCCAGTCAATGAAGAAACTTATTTGGTCGCAGATTCTCATTCTACGTGGACCAGCTGCGTCATTGACCGTACGGCTTATTCTCCAGCTTGCACAATGGACAACAAGGAGGATACAGTCACCTATTCATCAAACCATCTGTTCATGCATTCCTTCAGCAATCCCTCCCTTTATACATGTATGCATCCATTTCTCCATCCATCATGCACCCAATCATCATCCATCAATTTACTCACCCATTCATGCACTCATCTACTAGTTGCATTTGAAAGAATCCCCCTTTACTGTTCCCCATAACCCATCCATTTCCAACCCCTCCTCCAATAAATTTGCCCCTCTAGGCTCCCTCTCACCTTCCTTACACCAGTCTAATAAAGAGTTAAATAAATTGCACAAATGTATTTTTGCTTATCTGGTATAAATATTCATCATCAGTTTCATTCACAAAAGTTCATTGGCCAAAAAAGTAGCTCCTTTTTTCCAAGATTATTTTTGTGAATTAATTTTAAAGACCTGGGTGAGTAGCAAGAGTCCACAAGAGAGAGGTTGTATGAGAAAACAGCAGTAATGTCAGAGGAGTTTCCCTTGGTGACGACCAGAAACCAGCAGTTTCATTATGAGTAGCGACTTGAAGCAGTTATTGACAGGATCTGCCTTTGATTCAGCGAAATAAATTGAATTCTGTGTGTTTCTAACATTTTGGAAGTAAGGAAGCATACCCATGCCAGTATTTATAAAAAAAAAAACATGATTGGGAAATTAATACTTGAGCCTGAGCTTCAATGTATGTATTGGACTTGGGAGTCATACAATTCCATGCTAAATAAAAATATTTCATATTTTGGGAACTCTTGATATTTCTATTCTTAAAACAAATGCCTTCCATTGCAACAAATAAGTGAGTAAATATTTAGCAGAGTTGCCAAACAGAAGCCTTTGCCTTCTGTTTTTCTTGTCTGAGGAAATAATGGCAGGCAGACGAGATAATTGGTTTGTGAGAGAACCATCAAGGGAAGAAAAGCAGCTGGAGGTACTTGGAGAGATGTTCAAGGGGAACAAATGACTGTAAGATTGTTTAACTCTTCTTCTGAAGCTCCACAGCTGAAACCAATGATTCACCCACATTGGCATGTTTGGAAATATTTGCTTCCCTTGGGAATTCTTATTTTCTCATTTGCAAGTATTTTTATTTGTTATGCGATGTTTGTTTTGTATAGTGCATATTTTGTATTGGGGTGGCCTTATTGGCAGAGTTTTCCTTGGGTTGGGAACAGAAGTCTGATCCAAGAGACGGAATGGGCCACATCACTTTGTTGGCCATTGTTCTACTGTCTGTCCACTGGAATGCTTCTGTGAGCAAATTACGGTTAGGAGCTACCCAGCTACCCACAGGTGAGGAGAGGGTTTCCCCATGGGTCAGACTGGTGGTTCGGGAAAGAGTTGAAAGTGGGATCCAACTTAGTTCAGAGGTGCAATTGCCACTGCAGAAGATGCCCATTGTCTATGTTATATCGCCTAAGCAGACAAGTTCATCAAGGTATTGATTTGTCTACACTAGCTTTTGGCTGGAGAGGGGCTCATGTTGGATCTGGCCCTATTTGCAGGGTCTTCCCAAACTTTTTGGCTTCTCTTTTTTCCTTTGCTAACCAGTTATTGTTGGCTTTTAAGACTCTGCACACTTTATCACTGCTAACCAGTGCTTTAAAGTGCTTGTGCTCTCTCCTTCAAACACATATCAATATTTGGCTCTCAGAACACCTCTTTAGTACACTCCTGATCCTATGGACAATACGGAAGAAGTACTGCCTTGCCCTCCAGAGGACTGCCTTGCTTCTATCAGAGAACTGCCCTGCTGCTACTTGAGAATGGCCTTGCTCTCTGAGTAGGAAGACCAGACTTTCTGCCTTCATCCTAGGCTAACCTGAAAGACTTCAAGGGTCAGTTGACTGACCACCTCTCTGAGCCACAGGGACATACCAGGCTCCAGAGGCCTCCCTTCAACTGCCCAGCTGATCTGCTGCACTGTACCTGCTATTGGACCTGCCTGAGCCCTGCTGGAGTGAGTTCCTAAGCCCCAAAAGGTGCCTCCCAGGAACCTGGACCCTTGGCTGGCATTAGCTGAGAAACATGAAATCCTGAGGTTTTGGGTTCTTTGCAACCCTGAACCGGCCTATTAGTGTTAAGAAACTGCTGTCCACAATGACCGCCCACTTGAAGCTCTGGGGAATCTGACTCTTCACGCTATAGTGACCACTAGCGATGACGGCCAGTGGGAAGATCCAGCACCAGCTTTCGACAACGCTCGACCGTCTCTTCGTGCTACAGTGACGACAGCCCACGCCGTCCAGGCTGCTCTTCGTGCTATGACAATTATCTGCGACGGTCTCCCTCCACCTCACGGCCTCCTACACCACGAATGGAACTCTTTGCACTGGACTTAGGGGAGGCAACTTTTTCAGCTAGACTAACCGGGTCCCTGTATCTGACCTGTTCTCCATCGCAGTCGGCCTGAAATTGTGACTTTACCCGGTCTATCTCAACCAGATGACCACGAGTGCCACTTTGTGTTTTAGGTGCTATATCTACCAAAAACGTTTTAATTCAATACCTTTGGGTTTACTTGCTGGATTTTTCTTGTTCTAGTATCTTTATATTTGTTAATTTTAAATCTATTTTTCTGAATTGGTTTGAGATTGTGTTGTTTTCACTTCATTACTGTTTGTGTGCTGCATAAATACTTTACATGTTGCCTCAAAGTTAAGCCTGACTGTTTTTGTGTCAAGCTATTAAAGGGTTAAGCATGGGGTGATTTAGTTACTTTTGTGGTTCACCCTGACAAGGATTGTGGTTGTTGCCTAAGTGGTGCTTCCACACCCCTCAATCAATACCCAATTTCTTATATTGAACAGTCAACTTTGACTGTAGTGTATTACTCACCAACAGGTCATGAAAGGTCAGAATGTTATGTTGGATGGTAGCACTTTCTGTGCAATGCATTGTATGGGGGAGCATCATGGTGTATGAGAGTTCCCCCTAATGTACACTTTAGATGCAGCTGGACATACATATTCGAAACACTAAGCTAGGAGTCTAGTATTCTTTCAAGTTGCGAGAATGGATACTTCCTACCAGAATAAAATGCTCCTACTCAACCTTGTAATGTTGGATAGTATTGAAAATAAGTATGAAGCAACACCGATAGGTGAACAGAAGATTTATTAACTTCCAGTCACAACCTCAAAGTCATAGTTACGGCCATAAATGTCAAACAGAGCAGACAATGGGAGTGGAATTTTCTAAGTCCACTGGGGAACATGTAATAAAGGAATGGGCCAAATGATGTTACAGACAATTCATCATTTAGCAGCTCACAGTATAGGTAACAGGAAAAGGCAATAAATATACGAGTACCTAATGGGTAACAACAATTTATATAAGAAAGTAAATCACAACACTTATTCTTCAAATAATTGATGACTGAAAGACATGATCTTTGTGCCATCCTGGAGCATGATGTTGACGGGATCTTAGGGTGAACTCAGACTGTCCCTGATATGTTGACAAAGGAACCATGGTATCAGACATTCCTTCAGTATTTGAGCCAACACACTTGGAAATTCTTTCAATTCTCCACACTCTTCCATCCTCTACTGTCACCACATAGGTACTAACTTTCGTTACTCTAAGTGGTTTGGAAAATGTACTGAACCCACCTCTCCTTGAGACAGGGGCTCTGACCACAACCCAATCGCCTACCTTCCATTTGCCCCCTTCCACACCATGTTTGATGTTGTATCTCCTTTTGTAGTCAATCAGATAACTTTTGATACACTCACCCACACTTTCTTGATGGACCCATCTAGTTTCTCCTCCACCTATCCAATTAGGAAACATTTTGGTTTCCAGAAGTCTACCTCTAAGCATTTAAAAAGGCTAAATTCCTGTTATAGAATTGAGGGCAGTATGGTACGACCACAGCAGCTTCTTAGCAGTATCAGCAGGGACCCCAGAGGCTTGTGCTGAGTGAATGCATTATTTTAACATGTGGTTTACTTCTCTTCACCAGCCTGTTAGCTTTATAACAATACAAGGCGGTTTTGATGTGTTCAATAGATAAACTTTTTTTAAATCGTTCCTTTTATCCGCAGTGAATTGGACAATGTTATCTGTTATGATAGAGCTATGTATCCCTTCTGTCACAATCATGTCCTGAGTGGTAATATGATTGACCTCTCTAACCACAATCCATGGTGATTAGTAATCCACCAAAAAACCACAATGAACTTAAATGAATTGGAGCAATTTAGAAAACCCATTATGCCTAACGCCAATTTGTCCCACGGCTTAGATGAAACACTTACCGAACAAGGGTGTCTTCCTTAAATGTTTACATTTCTCACTCAGGGAGCATATGAGACACTCCTTTACCTTATCCTCCATCAAACTGTCTATGCCAGGGAACCAGTACGTCCCCAAGTGACTTCGGTGAGTCAGGTCTGCAATTCTCTACCACTGGTCTTTAGAGGGCACGATTTTTCCACCTCTCATGACCGTATCCTTGTATATGTACAATTCATGTCTAACTTCCCAGTAGCAATGAATATCCTCATGTAGACCATTAGGTTTAGGAGGCCAGCGCTGAACAATCCTGTCCTTTAAAGCTGTAAGAATAACATCCTTATTACAACATTCAACCCGCTCCTCTTCTGAAATGCTACGGCGAGTTACAGTTAAAACTGATTTTTCAGCATTCATCTCATCAACCACCACATCCCCTTTTCCTGGTAACAGAAAGAGATAGTCTGCTACTGAGTTCTTACTCCCTTGAATAAAGTCAATCTTAAAATTATAGCCTTCTAACCCTAAGAACCATTTGGCTATGTGTGGAGTAGAGTGCTCTCGCCCTTTGGTAATGAAAAGATACGTAATGGGTTTGTGGTTGGTGTGGAAAAGGTAGACCCCATAGAAAGAATTTAACATGAGTGATAGCCCAATATTAAGCTAATGCTTCTCTGTCAATGGTAGAATAGTTAAATGTAAATGTACATGTACAGGAATTTATATAGCGCAAATCACCGAGCGGTTTCTAAGCGCTTGCTTAGGGAACCTGTCCTGGTATTCCCCTGTGAGATAACTCCGCAAGGTGAAAGCCAGGCATCCCGCCGCGAGGGGCCGTTGTGGAGATTAAGCAAGCTATTGCCCAGAGTCGCAGAGTGTGAACCCGTGAATCGAGTCGGCACCGGAGCGAGAATTGTCGAGTCCATGGACATTTTAGGACTCAAGACCCCGCCGAGCCGGGAATTAAACCCTGGTCCCGGGCTGACCTCTGCTTCCAGGTCTGCCTCCTCTAACCAGTGAGCCACACTTCAGCATTCTTTAGTGTTCTTTAAGTAAATGCCACAAATTTCTCCTAGCCATTCACTATTTGTACCAGAGATGCTCCTAGCCCCTTAGCACTACCATAAATATAAAGTGAGGTTTTACATGTGGTGTCAGAAATTTCCTAATGATGGGGCCTCAATAATGAATTGTTTAATACTATTGAATGCTACGTCACATGACCCATATCTCTCAAAATGTGCTCCTTTTTTTATAAGGTGTCTCAGGAGTGCAGTGTGATTGGCAAAGTTCTTCCCAAATTTGGTCACATATTCCATCAGACCCCTGAAGTCTGTTTTCGGACGTGGATGGAGGTGCCTCCTTGACAGCCACCACCAAATCAAGTTTTGGTTTTACACCCTCTTTGGATATGTGATGACCCAGGTAATTTACTGATTCCACACATAACTTGCATTTGTCCAACTTGATGGTTAGGCCTGCATTTTTTTAAGGGTGGTTAGAACACTCCTCAGTGTACTATTGTGATTGTGCACCGAATCCCCACAAACCAACAAATCATCCTGAAAGTAAAGCACATTATTTGTGTCCTTAAGTAATTGGTGCATCACCCTTTGAAATACGGCAGCCACAGATGCCAGCCCAAACTACATCCTGCAGAACCTGAAAGCACTAAAAGGTTTGATGAATGAAGTTAAAGATTTTGGTTCTGGTTGGCATTCAATTTGGTGGTACGCCGAAGAGAAGTTGATCACACTGAAGCAGCACGCATCACCAATCATACTAATTATGGCATTGATTTTTGGTAAGGGAAACCTGTCTACCCAAGTGTTATGGTTCAAACCCTCAGTGCAAGGATTGTGTATTCCTCACGGTTTGGATGATGCAATAAGAGGCCCACCCCTTGACATCCCCAAACTCCAACGTAATGTTTATCGAGCATTAGGGCGATCAAGTGAGGAAAAGGAAAGGTTGGGAACAGCAGGGATGAAAACCTATAAGAAACAAAACAGATATCAGGAATACATATATACATGCAATACTTCACTCATATGGTTTCCCTAATGAGCAATAAATACCTTATCCACCGGAGGGCTATTACCAGCCTGCTTATTACTTCAGACAACAATCAGTCCTCTTTTGTGGATAATCCTACAAAACATAACACAGTAAGTAAAACCACAATCATGCCACTTCCTATACCAACACCACAGGACCTTGTGCCTAGCACACCCTTGCATATTGCATCCCACTGTGTACCGGTTCTCTAAGGTCATTCAACATTGAAGAATATTTTGTCGAAGTCTCGATTCAAAATTTCTAAAGCACCAAGTATTAATCTTCCAAAGACACTGCTAGAGTGTTTCATGGAGCACACTCCATTATAATGTATGTAGTTACCTTCTGGTCTTGAACAGAGAAAACAAAACTGAATAAGCAACTAAAAGCCTTTCTTCTCCAGCAATGTCAGTATCAAAAAGAATTAAGGGCTCAGCGGTTTCCTCACCGCCGCTCCAATCAATTCAAATTTCACCTGGAGTACTTTAGAAAAGGCTAGCGGTTTCCCTCTGAATAACTGTGTGTGTATTGATAGAACACAATCCCTGAATCCAAGGTATTCCTGGTGAAAAAATGTGTTCCCATCAGATACCCGTCCTGTACCGCCCTACATCATTTGGGATCCTTCACCCGAAGGAAGTGGAAACAAATCCACTGAGGATTAGGTAGATAGTGTCCTAATCATATGTGAAGGAATTAAGGATGTATAAATGTAGACTATGTGATGGTATCAGGGGGCAAAGAATAATTAGCAGTGCAATAAGTGCTCTCTGTAGCGTGCGATAAAGTGAAATTAATATTGGGTTGTGGGAGTGGAAAGAAGGAATTTATTAGGGTCCTACCCACACCCAAGGTTAAAAACAGTGCAAAGTAGTGTTAACAAATAACTACTTGGGTCTTATCTAGGTCGACATGTTTCTGCAGTTTTTTTGGCTCACAAGATACCCATCTGCTTCATCAGGACCTTCATGATCGAGTGCTACTGCTGATACAAGTGAAAAGAGTGTACAAAAATCATATCACCTGAGATCGCCGGTTAAAATGATCCATTTGGTCACCAAAGGACAAACAAACATACACATAATATAAAATGCCCACAGTTAGTGACAATAGCTACAAATACACAGAGAATATCTTGTGATGTTAGTGTATCTGCCAATTATTAATGGTCAATGGTTGTTAAGCAATCAACTGAATGGCCAGGTAAAGAAATCCTGGAGTAGAAAAGGTTGTATACACTCACCCACAGTCTGGGGAATGAACTCTCCACCTCACCCGGCAACAGCTCAGGTACAAATGGAGCACCGCTCTATTAGATGTGAAAAGAAAAAATAATGAAAGAGGAAGAGTTCGCTAGAACTCAGTCAGAAACACAAGCTTTTCCCAGCGTATTGGTTCTGTCGCCGTTTTGAATTCCAGCCCGGTGCAGGGGAAAGCAAACGGAATTTGCAATATAGCCTTTAAGTATTCCAAGTACAACTAGATTACGTGCTTAAGTACGTTTTTTATGCTCCGTCGCTTAGTTGTAGGGAACCAAGCACCCGTAGATGTCTGTCGGGTATCTGGGCTTAATGGAGGATCGAACAAATTTAGCAGTCAAAAAAGGTTCTCCCTCTCAAATCCAAAATCCTTACTTAAACGGAAGCGTCAACGTAGCCCATTCCGTTCCGTTAATTCTGTGGCCCCCACCCACTTACCTGTCCGTCTGAACTCCTCGCCTTCCTCTAGGCTGACAATGGGAGGTACCGACCGGGCAGGAAGCGGAATATTTAAACCACTCCTGATTGGCCGGCGAGGAACCACGTGGCGCGCCTTGTCACGCGCGCCAGAGAACTACAGAAAACTGGGAATTTTAGTTTGTTTCCTGTTAGTCCCTCGCCCGTGATTGTCGGAGGTCGTTTTTTTGGGCAACATATGGCGTTGATGGTTTTAATCATACAACGCCCAGTCTAGTAGTGGATATCTAGTGAAATGAATGCCTATTATGAGGGACCGCACCAGTGCTTTACGAGCCAGGAGGTAACACGTGACGTTCCTTGTCACGTGTGCCCCAAAACTACGCCGTAGATGGGTAGTGTAGTTTATTTGTTTATAACCTCTCGCTCAATGCTGTATTGAACCGTTTCAGCGCCTTGGTTTACTGTAACATGTAATGCCCAATCTTGTAGTAACAAGAACATGTTAGATGAACTTATAGAGGGTTTTACTGAAAGCAGTAATGTATGTTGAAACTCGGCACATAGAGTATCATTACAGCTTGATCTATTATGCTCACCATTGGGTTGTATTGTGGTGTTTGGGAGGACCAGTGGACCTATATTCTGATTTGAGACCCAATTGCTTGCTTCTATGTGTTCTATTTACATTATCATACATTCTCCATTACAATGATTACTGTGAAGAGATGTCAATAGTCATAGTTGGAGGTGGAAAAATAGAACTGCAACATTCTGGCTCATAGATGCAAAACTTACTTCACCGTATTCAATGGACAATAACCTATAGCGACATCCATGGGATGTCCTCATTCAGACCTGTTATATCGGTTTGAAGTTTGTGCACCCATCTTTGTTCTCTGTAGGAAAGTGCTGATATCTGTTATATGCTTAGGGATTATAGGTTGTTCCAGCACTGTCCATTGTAAGTCGGTGGGAGCATGTTGAGCCTCTAAGAAATGTTTGGTCATTCGTGTTGTCTGTTTATTGCAGCGTATTGAGCTCTTATGCTCTGAGATCCTGGTCTTTATTTTTCTCGTGGTCATCCCCACATATTTTTTCTCGCAGGGACAGCTAATTAAGTATATAAGGTTGGAGCTATTACAGTTCGTAAACCTACGCTGTTTCCACGGATGTTCTGTCCCAATGTTAAGTGTAGTAGATTTACGGGTCTGGGGGCATGCTGCACACTGTCCACAGGGATGGTGTCCAGTTACAGCCGGCATGTCCCACAGAGTGCCTCTTGTTTAGGGATTTCAATCTTGGGTCTTGTATGGACCAATTTGTCCTTGAGATTTTGACCCCTTTTGAAGGCAAATAGGGGAACGGGCAGTTTGTCTTTACCCGTATTAAAAATGCCCCAGTGTTTCTTGATGATGCTAGTGATTTGGTTTGATAGTGTACCAAATGTCGTCACACAGGTCATTCGTTCTGTTGTTCAAATTGGTGCACGTACAGATTCGCGACACTAGGGGCAAAAACGCTGCCCATACTAGTCCCGCTAATCTGTAAATAAATGGAATCCTCAAAGGCAAAGAAGTTCTCCGTCATGTCGAGAGTCTATACACATCTATACCCCAGACGGAGACTCTACAGGTGATAGAAGATCTGTTACTATCACGGGAGTTAAACTCCATAACTCCAGTTAGACTCATTATGAACTTGGCAACTCTGGCCATGACGGAGAACTTCTTTGCCTTTGAGGATTCCATTTATTTACAGATTAGCGAGACTAGTATGGGCAGCGTTTTTGCCCCTAGTCTCGCGAATCTGTACGTGCACCAATTTGAACAACAGCACGTGCTCGCAGACACCAACCCCCATCTATCGTGTCTGCGAGCGTGGAAACGCTACATCGATGACATCCTTGTGGTGTGGCGTGGGACTGAAACCCAACTCAAAGATTTCCATGAGTGGCTGAACCAAAGAAATCGTTATCTTAAATTCACCATGGAATTCGACACATGCAGATTGGCTTTCTTAGATCTTATGATCATTGGTACAGTGGATGGACTCAAGTCGGAGCTCTATCAGGAACCTATGGCCCGAAACTCTTCGTTGAATTACCATAGCTGCCACCCTAAGTCCCTTCGGGATAATTTGCCCTATGGGCAATTTCTGCGCATACACAGAAACTGCATGGATAAAGAATCGTTTGAAACACATGCCAAAAATTTAACAAGAGACCTCTTGGATAAAGATTACCCGAAACAACTGGTAAACCGATCCAAAAAAAGAGCACAAAACAACAATAGAGCTAGCCTACTGGAAATAATACCTCCCAAACAAAAGACAGAACGAATGACCTGTGTGACGACATTTGGTACACTATCAAACCAAATCACTAGCATCATTAAGAAACACTGGGGCATTCTTAATACGGGTAAAGACAAACTGCCCGTTCCCCTATTTGCCTTCAAAAGGGGTCAAAATCTCAAGGACAAATTGGTCCATACAAGACCCAAGATTGAAATCCCTAAAACAAGAGGCACTCTGTGGGACATGCCGGCTGTAACTGGACACCATCCCTGTGGACAGTGTGCAGCATGCCCCCAGACCCGTAAATCTACTACACTTAACATTGGGACAGAACATCCGTGGGAACAGCGTAGGTTTACGAACTGTAATAGCTCCAACCTTATATACTTAATTAGCTGTCCCTGCGAGAAAAAATATGTGGGGATGACCACGAGAAAAATAAAGACCAGGATCTCAGAGCATAAGAGCTCAATACGCTGCAATAAACAGACAACACGAATGACCAAACATTTCTTAGAGGCTCAACATGCTCCCACCGACTTACAATGGACAGTGCTGGAACAACCTATAATCCCTAAGCATATAACAGATATCAGCACTTTCCTACATCGAAGAGAACAAAGATGGGTGCACAAACTTCAAACCGATATAACAGGTCTGAATGAGGACATCCCATGGATGTCGCTATAGGTTATTGTCCATTGAATACGGTGAAGTAAGTTTTGCATCTATGAGCCAGAATGTTGCAGTTCTATTTTTCCACCTCCAACTATGACTATTGACATCTCTTCACAGTAATCATTGTAATGGAGAATGTATGATAATGTAAATAGAACACATAGAAGCAAGCAATTGGGTCTCAAATCAGAATATAGGTCCACTGGTCCTCCCAAACACCACAATACAACCCAATGGTGAGCATAATAGATCAAGCTGTAATGATACTCTATGTGCCGAGTTTCAACATACATTACTGCTTTCAGTAAAACCCTCTATAAGTTCATCTAACATGTTCTTGTTACTACAAGATTGGGCATTACATGTTACAGTAAACCAAGGCGCTGAAACGGTTCAATACAGCATTGAGCGAGAGGTTATAAACAAATAAACTACAATACCCATCTACGGCGTAGTTTTGGGGCACACGTGACAAGGAACGTCACGTGTTACCTCCTGGCTCGTAAAGCACTGGTGCGGTCCCTCATAATAGGCATTCATTTCACTAGATATCCACTACTAGACTGGGCGTTGTATGATTAAAACCATCAACGCCATATGTTGCCCAAAAAACGACCTCCGACAATCACGGGCGAGGGACTAACAGGAAACAAACTACAATTCCCAGTTTTCTGTAGTTCTCTGGCGCGCGTGACAAGGCGCGCCACGTGGTTCCTCGCCGGCCAATCAGGAGTGGTTTAAATATTCCGCTTCCTGCCCGGTCGGTACCTCCCATTGTCAGCCTAGAGGAAGGCGAGGAGTACCGACGGACAGGTAAGCTGGTGGGGGCCACAGAATTAACGGAACGGAATGGGCTACGTTGACGCTTCCGTTTAAGTAAGGATTTTGGATTTGAGAGGGAGAACCTTTTTTGACTGCTAAATTTGTTCGATCCTCCATTAAGCCCAGATACCCGACAGACATCTACGGGTGCTTGGTTCCCTACAACTAAGCGACGGAGCATAAACACCTTACTTAAGCACGTAATCTAGTTGTAGAAATAGAAATAGAAAGGCTATACTGCAAATTCCGTTTGCTTTCCCCTGCATCGGGCTGGAATTCAAAACGGCGACAGAACCAACACGCTGGGAAAAGCTTGTGTTTCTGACTGAGTTCTAGCGAACTCTTCCTCTTTCATTATTTTTTCTTTTCACATCTAATAGAGCGGTGCTCCATTTGTACCTGAGCTGTTGCCGGGTGAGGTGGAGAGTTCATTCCCCAGACTGTGGGTGAGTGTATACAACCTTTTCTACTCCAGGATTTCTTTACCTGGCCATTCAGTTGATTGCTTAACAACCATTGACCATTAATAATTGGCAGATACACTAACATCACGAGATATTCTCTGTGTATTTGTAGCTATCGTCACTAACTGTGTGCATTTTATATTATGTGTATGTTTGTTTGTCCTTTGGTGACCAAATGGATCATTTCAACCGGCGATCTCAGGTGATATTATTTTTGTACACTCTTTTCACTTGTATCAGCAGTAGCACTCGATCATGAAGGTCCTGATGAAGCAGATGGGTATCTTGTGAGCCAAAAAAACTGCAGAAACATGTCGACCTAGATAAGACCCAAGTAGTTATTTGTTAACACTACTTTGCACTGTTTTTTAACCTTGGGTGTGGGTAGGACCCTAATAAATTCCTTCTTTCCACTCCCACAACCCAATATTAATTTCATTTTATCGCACGCTACAGAGAGCACTTATTGCACTGCTAATTATTCTTTGCCCCCTGATACCATCACATAGTCTACATTTATACATCCTTAATTCCTTCACATATGATTAGGACACTATCTACCTAATCCTCAGTGGATTTGTTTCCACTTCCTTCGGGTGAAGGATCCCAAATGATGTAGGGCGGTACAGGACGGGTATCTGATGGGAACACATTTTTTCACCAGGAATACCTTGGATTCAGGGATTGTGTTCTATCAATAAACACACAGTTATTCAGATAGCTACATTATGTTTGCTCTGACCCATTGTTATACTTGGTTTTTTCAGTATTTGTAGGGACTATAACAATGCTAGGTCAATAAACATTTCCCTCACACGCCCCCTTATTGTATCAATAGCGGTTTCCCTCACCACCGCCCCTTCATCATCCTTAGTCGCCTAAAGGTTTCGTTAGGAAAAAAGGCTTCACGGTTTTCCTCACCGCCATCCACACGCTGTTTCAATCCAGCACGTACTCACCAGCCGGTGGAGAGCTCTTGTCCTCGAGTCTTTGACAGAAACAGGGACGTGCTCCGCAGAGCACCATAACACAGCATCTCTACTATGCACCATCACACGATGTGCGCAATGCTCCTTCGCTTTTTGGCTCCGACAGTCAGCCAAGCTGAATCACAAGTCAACAAGAATCATGCATGCTAACGAGCGCGCATTGCGTCTTCTTGGTAATGCTTGCTCCCCCTCCTCTTGCCTTCTGGGAACTGTAGTCTTACTGCTAGGTAGGGGCTAATTTTTGCGATTCCTGACACTCAGGTCCACACATAAGCATATCCCTCTACCTCATGACTTCTTGGCAACTACAATGGGGGCTAACAAGATTGAGCTTTCAATAGGCTCAATAACTTCTTGACTCATTAACGTATCTAACTCCAGCTTTAATGGTTCCTGCATCAAATTAGGAATGGATAATTTATGCCCCACCGGTACAGCATTTCCTTCAATATTATTTTGTGTTGAACATTTCGAAGATGACCTAACTTCTGGGAATTCCTCTGAAATTCTGCTACCCCAGTCCACTTGCTCTATAGCTATTACAAGTTCACTGCTGTTAGGACCTAACTTGATGCCTAGGTCCTTTTGGTGTCTCCACTCCAACAAGTTAGAACCCCTCTCTGAAACGTAGACCATTCCTTGGATATTCCTATCCTTAAAGGCAATATGCATATCAAGCATAACCAAAACGGGGATAGGATCTTAATTATAACCCTCTGGTTTGATATCTGCATTTACCTGTGTGTAACCATTTCCCCCCATTTTTCAACAAATATTTTCTGATTAATAATAGTGTACAGCGAACATGAGTCTGCATACACCAACATTCCCATTCCATCCAAAAGAATCATGCAAGTAGGATAGTCATTGCCTGCCTCCATACCATCTTTCGTAACCTGAAAAACAAATTTGTTAGTACTTGTATCAAACTCTTTCTTGACATGTACAGGAGTATATTCCATTTCTCCATTCCTGCATGTGCGTGCATAATAACCACTTTTATTGCACTTCCTGCAAACGATGTACCTGGCAGGACAAAAGAGACTATTTGCCAAGTAATTGTAATTTCCACACCTCTAACACTCATACCTCTCTCTTTCCTTTCCTCCTGCTACATTTTTTTAAATTGAACTCCTAGGCCTTTCTTGGATCCTTCAACCTCCTTAGCCTTACCTCACCACTAGTGTGATTTTTAACCACATATGCAGTTTCTGAGACACTGCTTTTTTTCATTTCTTTAATAAATTCTGTGGTGTGCTCAATGCTTCTGGCTATGTCAATAGCCTCTTTCAAATCTGAATTGTGCGCTAAAAGCTTTTCCTGCACTCTTAGATTATTCATGAACCTCACTAACTGATCCCAAATGAGGTAGTCACACAAAGTGTCTAACTCACATAGACCAGACATTCCTCTCAAACATGCTATGTAACTAGTTATTTTTTGTTCTTTTTCCTGAATCCTACAAAATAATATGTGCCTTCCTAGAACAATATTCATTTTTTCCCAAAGTGCTCTTCTAACTTCTGTAATGTCATTAAATTCACATCCCCCTGATCTTCATCTTCATCCTCACTTTCAGCAGGAGAAATAACAAGATTCTCATATACTCTTCTACCTTGAACTCCCCAATTATTCAGTAGAATTTGTTGTTTTCTTAATGGAGAGATTCTTCCCCCACAAATAGCTATCAAGTATGATTGAAACAATGTTTCCCACTTCTTCCAAGGCAATGACAGTTCCCCCTAATCATCCAAGAAAGGGCTTGTTGTGTCATGTTAGCTTCAGCCATGGTAGAGCCAAATAGTACCCTTGCAATATTTATGGGGGGAAAAATTCAGATCCTCTTTACTTTTTTCCACTAAGCCTAGTGTTAATGCATGCTTTTTGTTAAAATGATACAAACGTCACAGGCATATAAAAACACAAAAATACAGCTTCCCAAAGGTTCCTGAAGACTCAATTATAGTTCCTGGTGGTTGGACCCCCCCCTTTAAGGCGTGTTTGGAACAGTGAGGATCCCAGCCCCCCAGGGGCGTCACCACTCTTGCCAAAATCAGGAAGGTTCTGTGGAAGCATGAAGTGAAGATGGGGCTAAGACAGTTTGTTGCAGATCCGCGTGATGCGTCCCATGGAGTCGCCGCTCTAGACTCACTGCATATACAAGTGAGTGTTTTACGCTATGCTCCCCAATGACATGCGCACGATGCAGCTTTAAATTCAGTCAGGCCACAGTTAGGCCTAGATGTATCAAGGCTTTTGCGATTCGCAAAGGCCGAAATTCGCCGAATTTCGGCCTTTGCGAATCGTAAACGGTCTTTTTGCATGTTTTGAAATGCATTAAAAAATCGCAAAATAAAGAATTGCAATTTTGCGATTCCTTAACCCCTTCACTGCGGCGGCTATTCCGCCGCAGTGCTAAGGGGGTGGGGCGGCCGCGCGGCGGCCGCATGCTGGTGACGAAACCGCTCCGTCACCAGCATCGGTGGCGCTGTGCTTATGACGGAGCGGTTCCGTCACGGCCCGCCCCGCTCAATAGAACGCTCAGCGCAGGCGCAGAATTCGCGCCGCGCATGAGCAGCGAGTGGGCCATGACGGAACCGCTCCGTCATCAGCACAGCGCCACCGCAGCTGATGACGGAGCGGTTCCGTCATCAGCAGACAAGGGGTTAAATGCGATGTATGAAACTTTTAAAGTTAGTGGTCATTTGCGAAATATTAAAATAATCCCAAATGTTGCATTTTTAAAGGTGGCATTTGACGCACATACATGACCATAGGGCATGTATGTGCGCCATATGCACACAAATGCTGATTTCAGGGGTACAGCAGGGTTTCCTTGAGACACCCCTGCACCCTTGAAATCATTCTCATTTTGCGATTTGCAAATTGCGAATCGCAAAATGAGATGTATTTCATATTAATTCCTATGGGCCTCTGGCCCATAGGAATGAATGGGAAATTATTCCTTATTTGCGAATTCGCAACTTGCGAATTCGCAAATAAAGAATATTAAGAATTCGCAAAAAAAGTAGCTATTATAAACATACATCCCATTTTGCGATTTCTAAATAGCGATTCGCTAAAAATCGCTATTAAGAAATCGCGAATAGGAACGATGATACATCTAGGCCTTAGAGTTTTGACTTAGCGCTGCGCCGCCTCATGGCCTATTACTTTCACCGTTCTCTGCACCCTTTCCTCAGGCCGCCGATTAGCTCTTCAATTTAGTGCTGAACCACCATTAGGCCCTGTCACATTCACCAGTGTCGGAACAGTTTCAAAATTGAATATACGGTATGAAACAGTGCGTGTATAGAGCTGTTTGCGTCTCACAGGTCGGTTTCTACACAGCTAGTAAGTTAAGTTTTTGGGATGCTGCTGCGCGCACTTCGCAGACACTGTATCGCGTAGACAGCAACAACCTTCAAGAACATGAGAGGGTCCCTGAACCACTGCATGTAAGGAGAGGAAAGCAGGGTACAAATGAACAATAACAACAAAGAACCTATCCTTAACATTCAATTAATATTCAGGTGATGCATCTATCATCAAAAAATACATTGTCCCACTACTATATTGATTATTCATCGTTTTATTTATCAAGAATGTATTTTTCTTTTATTTTTTATATAGATAAATAAATATATTCATTTACTTTCAGAGTTAATTATTTACATAATCTCAACAAGATATGAGCCCCAAGAGCATGTTAAATAAACATCTCAAGATACAGTCAAACAACACCAAACACACAACTATCAATCATACACAACACAATCATACTCCATGACATTGCCGACAGCAACAACCTTCAACTAATGTCACACTACCTGTGCTGCCTCAATCAATCAATCAATCAATCAATCAAAGCATTTATATAGTGCACTACTCACCCGGAGGGTCTCAAGGCGCTAGGGGAGGGGGGGGGGGGGTCCACTACTGCTCGAACAGCCAGGTCTTGAGCTGCTTCCTGAAGGCGAGGTGGTCCTGGGTCAGGCGGAGGTGGGTCGGGAGGGAGTTCCAAGTCTTGGCGGCGAGGTAGGAGAAGGACCTTCCCCCTGTGGTGGCTCTTCGGATGCGGGGGACGGCGGCGAGGGCGTGGCCGGTCGATCGAAGCTGGCGTTTGGGAGCGTAGAAGTTGAGGCGGCTGTTGAGGTATCCTGGGCCTTGGTTGTGCAGGGCTTTGTGTGCTTGGGTGAGGAGACGGAAGGTGATTCTCTTGTTGACCGGGAGCCAGTGCAGGTCTCTCAGGTGTCCGGAGATGTGGTTGCGACGGGGGATGTCCAGGATAAGTCGTGCTGAGGCGTTCTGGATCCGCTGGAGTCTCTTCTGGAGTTTGGCGGTGGTTCCGGCGCAATCAAAGGCATAGACATATGTAGGCACATCTTCAAGCCACATATGCCAGTCTCTCCCGGCCAGTACTCTTATGTGCCAACAAGCAGTCTGCTGTATTACTGTCGCTAACCTTCACCTACATGAGGACTTACTCTCATGCATTCCATAGGCAGCTTTAACTTCCGAATGTGAAATACTCACACAAGGACTACTTTCCGCTCACTCAGTTTTTACCTAAGCCACTGCAACACAGCGCTAGTTCTATGGTTTGTGGGGCCCTGGGCAGAATAGGAACTTGTGAGGCCCCTCTAAGATGTGAAATCAATTGAACATTCATTTCCTGGCATTGTTGAAGCAGCGTTGCAAGAAAATACTTACCTAGTGTGGATATCACCAAAATGGGTAAAAATATCAATAATAATCCTAATAAAATTAATTAACCTAATAAAATAAGTATGTATATTTTAAAACTGTAATATGGCTGAAAAAGCTAGGCTTAAGTCTCCAAAACGGACATGATTACTATGATGTTCACTACCTGTTTCCAGGATAGGCCATGATTAAAATTTCAAGTCAGATTGTCCCAGAACTATATAGAGGGACTTCAACTTCAAAAGCGAAAATGGAGGGCTGGAGAATCACTTGAAGATAAGACATTTGCGGCCACATGGATCAAAGTCCGTTTTTGCGATTCCTTATTTGCGATTTTTAGGGAATCGCAAATAAGGAATCGCAAAACGGAATGCATGATTGAAAATGCATAAAATGTTCAATTCGGTAAAAATCGCAATTTTTACCGAATCGCAAATATGCGAATTCCAATTTGCGATTTCGCAATTCCCATTGATTCCTATGGGCCAAAAGGCCCATAGGAATCAATGGAATTGCGAATTCGCAAATTAGAATTCGCAAAATGTTAATGCATTCCATGGGTGCAGGTGGGGTCCAAAGGACCCCCCCTGCACCCCTGAAATGTATTTTAAAGTGCATTTTTCACACACACATGTCCTAAGGACATGTGTGTCTGTAACATGACAGTGTTTAAAATGCTAATTTGAGCATTTTAAATCTTAATCGCAAATTACCACGAGGTTCACCCTCGTGGTAATTTGCCCCCCCTAATTGCGAATTCGCAATTTTAAAAACAATCATGCATTGCTTTTAAGGAATCGCAAATTTGCGATTCCTTAGAAGCAATCGCATTTTTGGAAATCGCTAAAAATAGCGATTTTTCCAAAAATGATTGATGCATAGTAAAAAGATATTTAGGAATCGCAAACGGCCGATTTTACCGAATCGCACCGTTTTCGATTCCTAAATACCTTGATGCATGTGGCCATTGGTTTTCAGCAGGCATGGAGGATCAACACTAAAAATACATGCTAGATCGAGTGAGAACCTGCAAGAGCTGCAGCCAACAGCAGAAGGCATAGGTTCCAAAATATAAGAAGAGTCAACAGCACAAATCTCATACGCCGGTGGAGTGGCTAATACATTGGCAGGCTGAAGCAACAAAGTCTAGAAAATGTTCTTCACATTACAATGAGCTACACCCGCGACCCATGCAGGTAAGAGCAGTGGGACCCGTAGGGGTGGGGGATTTCGAGGATGACGAGGGGGAAATTAAATAAATAACTAAATTTTCCTTGTCATCATCTGTCAAAATCCCCTCCACCACGCCCCACCACTCTTACCTGCATACCAAGCGTAAAGCCGGTAGCAGCCTTTTGTGTTGTGCACCAGCGGCCAAGCCAGCCCAAGCAAGTAGCCCAGTTTATCCACAGTTATAAAAAAATATTCTCACAGTCACCTGTAGATTCTTTGCCTTCCTTACCTGAATTTAGCTCCTTCTTTGGGCCTTGCAGCACTTACGTTTTGCAGAGTGGACTACTGTCCGTAATCACTTTGCACACATTAAGATATTGTAAGATGTTTTTGGGGTTTTGGGGGACTATTAGTTACAGAACACATTTTATTGCATAGCCACCTACTCTAAATCAGTTCCTTTTAAAAGACACAGCTGGATAAGGTGATCATCTGGTATTATTATTATGATATCCTGTATTTGAGTTCCAATCCTTTATCACCTTTTAAAGCTTTGACTGCTCGCCATTGCCACCTTTGGAGAGACAAGTTTCTAAAAGGATTAGCTCTTATCTAAATGAAATAAAATTGGTAATTCTGAAACAACAATCAAAAACAATGGTATCCTCCACAGATGGTACCAATTAATCATCTATTGGCCCTGACCCAAAGAAAATGAGACACAATATATTTCTGCTTATTTCCTTTTACAGAAAAATATTGTGGGACGTTCCAGAAAAGGGTAGCAAAGAGATGTCAGAAGATGCGGAGAAGGTTTGAGTCTGCTTACAGTTTTTAGAGCAGAGAAACAACCACAGCTTTTTTAGTTGTACATTGGTAGGACCTAATGATGAGGCAAACAAGCCATTGCAAAGGGAGTTCACAGCAGGAGCTATGATCTCCAGATCTCTGGACAGTACATGTGCAGGAACCAGGACCTCTGGGAGTGAGATTTAATGGAAAGGGCAAGAGGAGTATTAGAGTACACAGAGAGTTAGCTGACATTCAGCAGACACACCGAGCATGTTTCAAGATCACACCTCTTTGTTAAGGATGACACATGCATCTCAAAATGAAGACAATGTATTTACATTTTTTCTATCCCTTCGAGGCAACAGTAACCACCTGTCCTTCAGGAAAGCCTTGAAAACACACTTGTATGTCAAATTCTGCTGACCTGCCCTGAGCCCGCGCTAAGCAAATTCAGTCACAAGCGCTACGAGGCCTCCGGGTAGTTTAGCGCTATACAAGTGCAATTTTCATTCATTCATTTCATTCACATGGAAAATAAAGAGATGGGGAATTGTAAACTTCAGCAGAAGGCTCAACGGACTTAGTAGCACACACTGGTACAAGGTAATGTTTACCTCTTCTCCAGGATATTACTTTTTTTTACGGATTCTGCCCACTTGCATCTACTTCTCACCACTATGCTTTACTTTCACCTCATCGCTTCCCAAGCTATTACTGACTCTTGCTGGCTCTGCTCGGTAGTATATCCACTTCACCCCTGCATTATCTCCTCTTCACTTCTCATCTCTCCCTAAGCATCTTACATTCCCTTTCTGATTCTGCCACTCTTACATCCATCTTTCCCCTTAATGTAAATGTAACGATGTCTTGTAAAGCGCCTGAATCACCCCACATGGGGTATCTCCGCGCTGTAGACCGCTGGGGAACCCGTCCTGGCTTTCCCTGTGAGATGGTCCCTACTGGGTATCTCCAAGGTGAAACCAGGCATCCCCGGCGTATGTGGGGGGCCGTTGTGGAGATGAGGCAAGCTAATGCCCAGAGTTGCCGAGTGTGATCCCTGGTTAGAGTAGGCACCGAGGCGAGAATTATAGAGTCCGCTGACCCTGGTCCACGATCCTGCCGCGTCAGGAATTGAACCCTGGTCCCGGGCCGTCCTTTGCTTCCAGGTCTGCCGCCTCTAACCAGTGAGCCACACCACTCCACTGCTCTACTCCTTTTCTCTTATCTTCTCACCCTGCCTCTCACCTTTTCTTGCCTCAACTTTTTTCACTGGTTTTGTCCCCTTTTCATCAACCTCTCCCTTTTCCCCAGCCTCTTTTTGCTAGTTATATCCCTCTTATATCCACAACTTGCTTCTATACACTGCTCTTTACCACTTTTTTGCCCCTAGCTTCTTGCCCTGTTTCAGCTGTTTTCCTTCTTGATATCCATCTCTCTCCTTCTACCCTACCACTCTCCAAACGGATTTTATATTTTTGCATGGACTCTGTCCCTCCTAACATTACTCTCTTTTGCATGCTATTATAGATGGACAAGCTACTGAAAACACGGGCCAGAGACCTGGGTCTGCTCAGCTCAAGGTCCTTTTGGAACCTTGAGCCCAAAATGAACTAAGCTTTTACAGGAGGCAGTGTGACCTAGTGGCTACAGCTGCCCACCATGCATCATGGAAAGTCAAGCGTAAATGCCGACCCTAGATCAGCATCCTGTGAATCCAGGCAAATCTCTATGCTGGAGAATGTTTTACGTAGTTTGTGTCTATTGTAAAACGCTTTTATGCCCATGGCCAAAGTTTATGCTATGTAAAACTGCCCAAAAAAATGCGGGCCCGGCCCGTCATCCAGGCTCTAGTCTCATCTTCCATGAATTAAATACAAAGCTTTAAGCTTTATTGTCATAAAACGAAAGCCATGTAGTGCTTCAACTGCACAGCGAGAAGCTGGAAAATCTAGGATCAATCCCGGTTTCACTAATTTACTCAATTGTGTTATCCTAGGCAAATGCTTTATTTCACTAACCTCCACTTTGTTTATTTCTCACCTCAGTGCACATTCAAATATGCAGTCAGGGTGTGTGCTGCACAACACCTCTTATGTTTGCTGTAATAGACTCTAATTTTGCTCTATGTTTAATAACAAACTAGCCCACATATATGGTACACATGAACCCTGACATGCCTCTTAGTCAGGGCCACTGGAATTATGCGAGTTTGAGGTTGTTGCATTTTCCGCTTAATTATGGATTTGCCCCAACAGCCATCAGCTTTCTTACAAAAATGTTTTTATTTTATTCCTTTATTTTATTATTCATAGCTCAAATTGATCAAAATGTTACTAAAAATGCACCAACACTTGTTATTGCAGAGTGGAATGCCCTTCACAAAGGTTGACTGGCCATCTTTCTGCAGCTTATAGCTGTATCTGGGTGTCAGACTGATACTAATGAGATTAAACCTTTGCCAGGTAGTATTACCTTATTATTTTGTCATTTTTACCATGGTATTACTATCATGAAATGTGAGGCATTATTGTAATTGTAAATATAACTATATCTTATGCCACATTATTTTCCATTCCTTTCTGCATAAGTTAGTAAACCTTGCTGCATAGTTTGGTCTTTTTCTGCCACATAATTCCAGTGTATCTTCTTTTAGTTCACTAATACCATTATCATCAGGGTGGGGCAGGAATGTTTCTCATTTCGTTTAAAAACTTGTACTTTTTCCGCTTATACTCCTCTGTCTCCGCTTATACTCCTCTGTCTCTGGCTATAAGCTTAATCTCTCTAAAACGGAGGTTCTACCCCTAAATTCATCCTGCTACCAATATATGTTTGCATCAACTGATTTTGCCTGGTGTCCTTCCAAGATCAAATACTTGGGTATTTGGTTCTCCTCTTCCTTAGGTGAAACACTTAAATTGACCTTTACCTCTCTTACCCCAAAAATTCAATCTCTCCTTCAATCATGGTCTCCCCTTTTCCTTTCATGGTGGGGTCGATTAGACACCATTAAAATGATGATTTCCCCACATATTTTGTACACTGTTTCCATGCTTCCTGTGAAAATCCCTAAATTATATTTCAAACGGCTCAACTCCATCTGCTCCAAATTTCTGTGGAATAATAAAAGACCCCGTATTGCTTTACATAAACTTATACACCCGAAATCTGAAGGTGGAGTTCGCTTTCCTGACTTTCAATCATACCACTCTGCCTTTTTAATAAAGCAAGCTTTCTCATTGGCTTTCAATTTCAATGATACTCCTCTGCCCAGATGGATTGAAATTGAACGGTCCTTGTTAAAAGATTTTACTTTCCAACAATCTCTTTTTATGTCAAACTGTTCCTTTCTGACTAACCACCCTGTACTGAAATACTCACATACTCTGCTGCACACTGTTTTCTCGAAAGATTAATCCCCCTTACAATGTTTTCTCTCATCTAGTGTGTGGTACAACAAATATCTTAAGTATAAGGGTAAATCTTTTTATTTCTAGTATTGGAAAGAAAAGGATATTATATTTGTATACCAATTTTTCTCTGATTCCTCCATTATTTCATTTTCTGTAATGCAAACCATGTTTGATTTACCTGTCCATTTTCGCAAAGAATATGACATTATTACTTCCGCCATTTTATCTCATTTATCTACCCTTCCTACTTTTGATTTCCTTCCTTCCCTTACTCCTTCCACTCCTCTATATCCTTTGTTTACCCAACAAATCCCCAAAGCCGCTCTAATTTATAAACTGTTATTAGATAATGTTGGTCATAGACCTAAAACTATTACTGAAACTGTTTGGGAAACTGATTTATCTTTCTCGTTATCTGTTGATGTTTGGGATCACTTATTGTGTAAATTGTTTAAGACTTCGATCTCAGCTCGAATTACTCAATCACTTTTTTTTATATACCATAGAGCTCTTATTACCCCTGTTAGCATAACAAAATTCTCCTCCTCTTCCTCCGCCCTTTGTTGGTCCTGTACCTCTCACCCCGGCACACTCAAACACCTCTTGTTTGATTGCCCCTCTGTTCTTGCTTTTTGGAGCTCAGTTTGGGATTATTGCATGCGTATTTTTCATCTTTCTGAACCATTCTCATCGCTGCACGTTTTTTTAGGTTCCCTATCTGATGTTTTAGACTTACATTCATATAATGCTAAATTATTTGATCTTTTCATTGCAACTGCTTTCAAAGTAATTTTGTCATGTTGGAAGGATAATTCTAAACTGTCTGTGCATACATGGTGGAATTTCATATGTGATGAGCATAGAATTGCAATTGCTTCTTCTTCTTCTGTCACTTTAAAAATTAAATCCGATCTTATCTGGCTGCCTTTCTCTACCTTCTTATCTTCTCATTCCCAACCCTAACCTTCCCTTCTTCTCTCTCTCTCTCCCCCTCTTTTTTCTTTTCTTTTCTTCTCTTACTTTCTTTCTTCCATTTTCTTTCTTTTCATACTCTATCTGAACCATGTTTCCTCTCCATCTCTTTCTCATTGTCCTTTCATATTGGTTCTGATTTTTTATATACTGTTATATTATGCTGTACTTTTTTCTTAAACAAAATAAAACTTTACTAAACTGAAAAAAAAAACTTGTACTTTTACTAAATGCATCTCAAGGCAGTGAAATAATCTGATGTACTAAGGTAAAACGTATCTATGTGTTAAATAAATATGCTTTTTTGAATGTTGATGACATCATCTTTATTTCCTCTGTCCTAAGTGAGCAATGTCCATTAGTGATGGGACATGGGTTTTTCTTTAGATTCAAACCCTGCAGGACACCCTCCTCTTTATTCACCCAAGGGCACGGCTCACCTTGCACCTAAGGCACTTCAAGTACCCCTCTAATCGCATCTAATCACAGATGCAGCCCTTCCAGCACTCATGTCACCTTTAGCATCAATATTGACAGTATCGTACTGCGGCCACTTGATCAGGGGTGAAGTTGTGCTGCTGCCCCCTGCACATCTGGTTCCGTAGCTCCCAAAAATCGTTGCCAGTGTTGCAAATAGGTATGAAGCAATACTGATAGGTGAACAGAAGATGTATTCACTTTCAGTCACAACCTCAAAGTCACAGTAACTGTTATAACTGTCAAACAGAGCAGACAATGGAAATGGAGTGTTCCAAGTCCACTGGGGAACAGAGAATAAGGGAATGGGCCAAGTGATGTTACAGACAATTTATCACATAGCAGCTCTGTTATACCTGCTGCTCAGCCAGTATGAGTGGACTGTGTGGAATGTTGGTGCATGGTGATGCATGGGAATTTTGGGTGCCAGTGAGTGCCAGTTGGAGTAGGGCTGAGTAGCAGTGAGGCTGCTCCTGGTGGGGCTCTTCATTGAAGCTACATAATAAACCATCTTATCTTAATCTACACCTTAGCTAATGGACTTCGTTTTATTAAAACAGTTTTGGCGACGATTTGGCAACAAGAACCTACACGTGTAAGATGAATATGAGAACATATTTTAGACAGAGAAACCAAAAGGATGAGAAGCTTCAAGAGAAAGTTCAGTAAGACTAACTGATGTGACTTTAGATATCAAAAAGGGAGGGAAGAGGATACGGAGTCCATTCGGTTCCCCTATGTGAGTAACTGGTAATCAAAAGAGAATGGACACTAGTTTCTGCAAAAAACCAAATAGTTTTTTTATCGAGAACCCTCATAGACTTCCTGGAATTTTATCGTAGCGGTATATCTTTTTTCCGCCCCGTCAGGAGTCATGGCATAGTCATTGGGTCAACGATTAACGTGCAGGATGCCTGCCTCACCAGAGGCTACTTCTGGTATTTACAGAAGTGTCCAGAAATGAAAAGTGGGAATGAAAAAATTAAAAAATGACTAGGTCAAAACTCTAAACTTTAATTACAAAACTAGTCACTATAATAAAAACCATTGTGATATAAAGGTAGTCGAGTTATTGAACTACCATATCGTTTTCAAAAAAGTGTCGACATGTTTCAGCTCTCGGGGCCCTGCAGGGTCAGGGGAGCTTTCGTCAGGACAAAGACAAATAACATACAAAAAAGAAAGAGCACACACAATTGTTGTGTGGTTCGAACAATTGATGAATTGGAATTTCCAAGCTTGTTAGTTGAGTTTTCGTGCCTAGTGCTGACTCTGCCCCTGGTTAACTGGCATAACCAGGGGCAGAGTCAGCACTAGGCACGAAATCCGCGCCGCATGGTAATACCCAAGGAGCAACTCCGAGTCCCTGTTGATGCCAAAAAACTCAACTAACAAGCTTGGAAATTCCAATTCATCAATTGTTCAAACCACACAACAATTGTGTGTGCTCTTTCTTTTTTGTATGTTATTTGTCTTTGTCCTGACGAAAGCTCCCCTGACCCTGCAGGGCCCCGAGAGCTGAAACATGTCGACACTTTTTTGAAAACGATATGGTAGTTCAATAACTCGACTACCTTTATATCACAATGGTTTTTATTATAGTGACTAGTCTCCTGTTTTGTAATTAAAGTTTAGAGTTTTGACCTAGTCATTTTTTAATTTTTTCATTCCCACTTTTCATTTCTGGACACTTCTGTAAATACCAGAAGTAGACTCTGGTGAGGCAGGCATCCTGCACGTTAATCGTTGACCCAATGACTATGCCATGACTCCTGACGGGGCGGAAAAAAGATATACCGCTACGATAAAATTCCAGGAAGTCTATGAGGGTTCTCGATAAAAAAACTATTTGGTTTTTTGCAGAAACTAGTGTCCATTCTCTTTTGATTACCAGTAACTGATGTGACTATCGGCACTGAAGTGGAGACAATAAAGCCTGAAGAAACTACAGAAGAAAATGATGTTACAGATTATGTGAATTTCAAGTTTACAGACTGCCCTGCAGTCCTACCAGTGCCTTGCCACACCAGACAGCCTATTGGCAGGGCATATATATGTTTGCCTCAATGTTAATCTCAAAGAGTTGGAAGGGAAGCTTGTTGCTGTCTATGTCCAGCGGATCACAAGAGGCAGTATTTTACAAGCTGGCCAACAGTACTAACAAGATGGATCAAGTGGATGAGCAGTCATAATTTAGCTGTTGTAAAACTGCCAGCTTCAGATTTACTGCTACTGGCATTTTGTTGTGGATTGTTTATCCATATTCAAATGGACAGCACCGTTTGTTTCACAGCGTTTACTTCAAGGGATCATTTGTTGGTCTGATGTAGCATTGGATTGGCAAGCTGTTTCTTGTTACCGTTGGTGTGCTATTTCAAAGGCCCGCATGCAGCTGTGTGTGGTGAGTGCATAGCAAGTGCACATGTGCTGTAGTCTTACCGCGGCTGCAGGTTTTGATTCCTGCATGTAACCATGGAGATTTTGTCTGGTCTGCTGCAGCGTAGTTTCTAAGGCATGTGTTATGCACAGATCGATTGATGGAAGCCGACAGGGAAGCGTGCTGTTGCTGCTTATGGTGGAGAAATGCAGTGCATCACTGTCTGTGATATGGAAGTGTGTGCTCGTACTACCATGGCGTGCATTTTGATGCGGAAGCGTCAATTTTTGTTTTTACCCATTGCCGTGTGACTGCTGTTGGCAATTTGAGGAAGGGTAAAAACATGGAATATGAATTAACTACATCTACACCTACAGAAATGCAAATTTCGGTAACATGATCGTTGGAATTAGGAGCTGATAAGTACTGCCATTTTTTTCTGATCTTTGTCACGAGTGTGAGGTACACTTCTATTATTGTGATTCATTGTGGTCGCTGACATCCGCCTTGTTGTCTGGTTCATTTGTTGCTCAGCATTCAGTCACCTGTTGGGTGGAACATAACTTTGCCTTTTGCACACCCTGAGGAACTCTCACCGCAGTTTGCTGGCCTGCTGGAACCTGCCTCAAATGGTTCCAGATGCCTGTGGACTGGTCCAGGTAGAATAAATGGTCTCCTGGAAGTAGAGTGAGCTGCAACAGTGAATGGGACAGACTTTCGTATTTCAAGTATAAGGGGTCAAATCCAGCAGCAGACAGATGTAGTGGTGCATGTTATGAAAGGTTGTGTGTGGTATGGGACCCTTAGGTCTTATTGTTGCCTAATAGGATGCTTTTGTTATGCCATGTTGCTCAGGGCGTTACAATGTGTATTTATGGGGCCATACTTACCAGTCACCCATTTTTGATTGAGATGTTTTGTGTGGGATGACTGGGTGAAGTTTAAGTCACTCATTTTTGATTGAGATGTGTTGTGTGGGATGACTGCTTGAAATTTAAGTCACCCATTTTTGATTGAGATGTTTTGTGTGGGATGACTGCGCGAAGTTTAAATCACCCGTTTTTCATTGAGATGTTTTGTGTGGGATGACTGTGCGTGGATGAGTCACCGGTTCAGAGGTGTTGTTGTTGGGATGACTGTGCGCGGATAAGGCACTTTTTCAGAGGCGTTGTTGTTGAGATGACCGTAGTGGATAAATAACCCATTCCTGCTCCATATGTTGGTGTGGATGCAGTTTGGTGATATGCAGTTGAGTTGTTGTGCTTGGGATGACTCACCCGTTTTGAAGTAGTGTGGCTCACTGGTTAGAGGCGGCAGACCCGAGAGCAGAGGACGGCCCGGGACCAGGATTCGATTCCCGGCGCGGCCGGTTTCTGGACCAGGGTCAGCGGACTCGATAATTCTCTCGCCTCGGTGCCCACTCTGATCAGCGATCACACTCGGCAACTCTGGGCATTAGCTTGCCTCATCTTCACTAACGGCCCCACCAGACCGCCGGGGATGCCTGGTCTCACCCTAGAGATACCCATTAAGGGACCATCTCTCAGGGAAGCCAGGAAGGGTTTTGCAGCGGTCGAAGCGCCTTGGGACCCTCTGGGTAAGTAGTGCGCTATATAAATGCCTATACACATACACATTCAGATGTTCGTTTTGGGATGACTGTGCGTGGATAAGTCACCCATCCAGAGGTGTTGTTTTTGGGATGACTGTGTGAAGTTTAAGTCACCCGTCCAGTGGTGTTGTTGTTGGGATGACTTTGGTGGATAAGTCACCCATTCCTTCTCCATATGTTAGTATGGATGCAGTTTGGTGATATGCTGTTGAGTTGTGCGTGGAATGACTGTGCATGTATAAGTCACCTGCTGTTTTCTGCTCTTCGTTATGTTTTATGTTGATTTCTCTGTCACAGTGCTAGTCACCCATGGTCTTATGCATGAGTGTGAGAGTTTTTCTTTTGGTTGGTGATTGAGTGTAGTACTGTTTGTGCTCTTTGTTTTTGTCTGCCCCGCCACTTATGGGTTGTATTTTCTCTGTGGACTGCCTTTCATGCTAGTCTGGCCAACTTGTGTGTTTTGTGGGGTTCGGTATGAGATGTGGGGCGTGCCAGAGTGCGTGGTTTTCTATTTTTGTTTTGAGAAGGGTAGTAATGACATTTAATGTTTTTCTTGCATTTCTCTTTACTCTCTTTTTTTGAGTTTGCGATATGGTCTGCTAGTATTCGCAATAGTGTTGATCTTTTATTTATTGCTTGTATATGCAGAGGTTTTTATGTATATGCAGTATCATATCATCTTTACTCTAATATGTTTTCATGCATGTCTTTTTGTTCTTCATCAGATTGCGTTATTTCCATCTGTCATTTGCATTATTGTCACTCTTGTATTTATTGCATTTACATGCATGGTTCCTTACGTATATGTGATTTCTTATCGTCCTTACATCTAATTTGTTTTCATGCATGTTTCTTGTCTCTTTGTATGCAATTGCGAGGTGTTCTTTGTGTGGTTGCAATGTGTTCTTTTATTCTGTAAAAAGGGAGATGTGCTATACCTGTTGCTCAGCCAGTATGAGTGGACTGTGGGAACGGGGAATAAGGGAATGAGCAAGTGATGTTACAGACATTTTGTCATATAGCAGCTCACAGTATGGATAAGAGGAAACAGCAATAAATATAGTAGCGCCTATACAATTTACATAATAAAGGAAATCACAACAGGGAGTGTGAAAAATGCGAGTATTTGACGTTAGTAGTATGGGAGGTAAGTATGGGAGATCCTTATTAATTGGAAAAGTATTGAGATAATTCCATTTTTATAGATAAAATATTAAAATGATTTAGAATTTTGAGAACATTTTGGAAACGAACGCACAAATATTGAGCTGACGGGTTGTGACGTTTCATATTTTGTTTTTCCCGTTTAATACACGGGAATAACCCGTATTTTTAGTGGAAGCGCACAGGAGCAGGGGGTGTAGGCACTGCTGCCGGTCCCCGGCTGTCAAGAAAAGGTCAACGCGAGGGGCGGGGACGCTCCACGCGTCAGGGTCACGTGACGGCAGCAAGATGGCTGCGCAGTGCTGCTGAAGCAGACTTGTCACTTCCTGATGGGGCCGAGCCTCTAGCAGGGGCAGTCGCAGACGGTGCCCGGGAGTAGGGGAACGGCGCTGCCCGGGAGCGGAGCGCGTGGAGCCGGCCTGCCATGCATCAGGGAGAGGACAGGACCAAAAGCATGTTCGTGTCACGGGCTCTGGAGAAGATCTTGTCCGACAAGGAGCTGAAGCGCTCCCAATACAGCCAGCTGCGCAAAGCCTGCGAGGTGGCGCTAGGTGAGCGGGGGTGGGGAGGGGACCCGCTGCACTCTGCGGCCTGCAGCACAATGTAGGGGCAGAATGGTAAATGCCATCACTCAGATTGAGGGGGCGAAGGGGTGGGCCGGCTCATCGTTTACCTACCTGGTAAACGTAGGTAAATACATTTACATAATGGAAAAGGTGTGCGTGTCACTAAATAGTCACATACGCCTACTGCCCAGGGCAGCAGGGGTATGAGCCCTAGTTTTGTCAACCTGCAGATGTCGCACACCCATGAGGTGGTTGGGTCTCATAATTATGATGCTGCCCCACGTAATAAAGACTGGCAATGACAGAGAGGCGGTCATAATGGTAATCGTGTGCGTGGGACTTAAGAGGTCGTCTTATATTTTCAGCTAGCACCGGGCATTGCAGATAGGGATGACAAGGCGGGCATTACTCACCTACTCAAGGTAAGTCGGGCATAGCAGTGAGTAGTTACTCACCCTTATCATTCGCCTTCTGCTCTGTGCCACATGGGCAACATTTTTTCCCGCAATCCCATAGTCTTTAGGTGACTGAGTCTTTCTCACGGTGGGCGAGGTGAGAGATGAGGGAAGCGGCGCTCACCTGCTTTATAAACAAATAAAAATACCCTCCGATTTGTGCATACGTAGGTAAAAGAGTCACTATGGGGGTCACCATTCTTCCCCAGGGTTTTCCATTGACAAACATGTGAAAAGATACAAAATAGTCTTGCATGTCAGTTGCTGAATGCTCCTACTCATCTTCCCAGGTTTATGGTCAGCCAATCTGAGGCTTGCCTGCCGGGTTAGATAATGGATTGGGATCACAATTGGGCCCGGGCACTCCCAAAAGGAAAGTGGACCACGTTACTGGATCGTCCCTTTCATGGATCATCATCTGTTTAGTCTCAGTCGACTCGTTTTTTTGCGAAATGTTTGGTAAATTAAATATGTTTAAAGCTTCTAGAGCTAGTGACATTGGTATAACTAAGAAGCACTGCATTTTTGGCCGGGCGGACAAGGAGAAATAAAACAGCCTAGGGGCCACAACACTTGATCTGGCCAGGGTTGCCGCTTAGATGAAATTTTAATGTCCTGTATGGTACGAAACTGACGAAAATAACCCAAAGCTGGTATTTTTTTACCCTTACCAGTATGTCTTTAAAATAGTAAAGGTAAGGCGAAAGCACTTTAAATGTGTGTTCCAGAGCAGCATTAATGATCGATGGCTGTTAGTTAAACTAAATAAACACAGAAAAACATGTAAAAAGGAATAGGGACATTTTTTGTATGAATAGTCCTTTTTTAATTATCCCTTTGCCTTTGCAAAATCTTGTTGATTATTTTTTAATATTATATTTTTGTAGATTTATATAGTGTGAATTTGTCTCAGAGGCACTGGAGCCACTTACATGAGCCCCGATTACATTTCTCTAGATTAAATTAATTTTTATTTTAGTTAGGGAGAGTCAGTGATTTTCACATGATTACAGGATGTTGAGCAGACACCAGGACTCTAACCTGGCAGCTCTGACCACATTACCATATCCAATTATTTAGGCTCCCCACCCCCAACAAGGCCTAAAAGACACAGGGGTCGAGATGACAAGGCAATAGGGAGGCCACTTCTCTTACCTCTCCCCAGGGCAAATTGCCTAAGGGAGATGACTTGGCAGGAGAGGGGTCAAGAAGGGAACACTGTTGCTCCTTCCTCAGGGAGACTTAAGTGAGTACAGTCCAAAAGCTACAAAATCTCCTGCCCCCCACAAGACCCCTGCATATTTCCATCTTCCCCAGGGACCCCATAACCTGATCGTGATGACTCGGCAGGGGATGGCACTGTTTCTGGCCGGGCAGGCCACACTAATTTGGGAGCCGAAGTGAGAATGCCTTAAAGGCCAGAGAAACACAGCCTCAATTTACAACATGTCAGGGGAGTGTCCTATGATGCAGGGGCCACATTACAGTGGCCTGGCGGGGACGACAGTAAGTTTCTTGGGACGTTTTACAGCGGCCCTAAAAACTGTCCCACACTGCTCCTGAAGCACCGGCCCACACTGCCCCTGAAGCACCGGCCCATCGCCTAATGGCCGCCTTCCCAATCTGAACTTGCTTGCCTGTGTACACATGATCAAAAGAGCTTGAAGCCAGTTATTTCGGCTCTTAGCTGCGAAGCTTTGGAATGCCCTTCCATTGCGTCTGAACCCCAGTGAGGCAATCTTTAAGAGAAAGCTAAAAACTTGGCCCTTCTGATTCTCTATGGTCCGTGATGAAGTGCAGCAGGTACATGTAGTGCTGAGAAGCCCTTGGTGGGCAGCCACTGTTAGGCTGGACTGTTCCTAATGGAGCAGGGTCAAGATTGGTTTGCATATGGCTCAGTCCAGTCTGAGATGGTTTGCATATAGCTCAGCCCAGTCTGAGGTGGCATGATGTGCAAAAGAACAATTGTTGAAACACTACCCCAAGCGTTTTCAAACCTTTATTGAAAGCTTTCCTCCTGGGTTCCAAGAGAAGTGTGCAGGGGCTTGCAGTATTGTGTGGGGCTTTCAGTGAGATCTGTCAATGTTTTTGCAGGCTAGTTAGTGCCAGCAGTAGCTCATCAGTCTGTTGTTGTAGCATGTCCCTTTGTCCTTCTAAGTTGTGCGGTTCTACCTGGTTTTCTTCATAAGCCAATTTTAACAGTTCATTCACCACATAGTTTGTTGCACTGATATCTATTTCCAGGACATTTCTATTTGTCTATCTGCAAGGATCAACACCAGATCTACTAATCTATTTTGTGTTTTTTCAGTCTTGTCTAGCTCCAATAAGCAGAACCTTGGGCTCTGTGAGTTGGGTGTACCCAAGATTTGAGACCACATTCGTCATCCCTTTCTATCATTTGTACAGTGGCATGCATTCCAGAACATGTGCAGAATGTCTGCATCTTCCCCAACACTTCTTGCCCATATTGTGTAGTCATCTAGGCATCAGGTATGCAGTGTGTTGGATTAGTCGAAACCCTTTGTTTCTTGAAACCTTTGTAGGGCTTATCAGTTCTCTTGTCCTCCCTGCCTTTGTCCGTTGTTTGCCGAGGTCTTCCTCTTATTTGCTTCTGATGGTTGCTAAATCATTACTTGGGTGTTGTGTGAGGATCGTGTTTAGTTGTATGACTCAGAGGTTCTGTTTCGGTGCATCCCCATGTTTGCGTGACTAACCGGCCAAGAGAACTACGTGGGAAGGGCCACTCACTGGAATTATGCGATTTTTGCAGCTGCAGTATTTTCCACATAATTATTGATTTTCCACATTTACCACATAATCCATCATCTGTTGCATAATATGCAGATTTTAACAACAACATTTGTTGCTCAAACAGATCTAAAGTTGCTAAAAACGCAGCAACACATGTGCAGTGGAAAGGTCTTTACAGAGGTTGATTGGTCACCTTTCTGTTGCTTATTTCTATAGTTCGTTGTTAAACTAGTAGTAATGACGTGAAACCTTTGCCCAGACAGTGTTAACCTGTGTAAATAAAAAGATAAAATATTGAAGTAATACAATGCATCACACCTCATAATTTGCCTTTTCTTGCCATATAGTTAAGTCAACCCTGCTGCATAATTGACCCACTGATTCGTCATGGGATAAGGCACAGTTGTTTGAATGTAAGAAGTCTCATCTGCGAAAAGGCCGCTCACTTTAAGAATGCCATTTCCCGATATCAGAATTTTTTTTTAATGCACTTCAGATTTGCAGTGAAACCACAGTGGGAGGTCCGAGAAGTTAGTCTCAACTGTTTTGATGTGTGGTAGACATCGCTTCCAGCAGAACTGTGCTGTTTCTAGTAGTCTCATATGTAGTTTCAGTGATATCTGGGCCAAGCACCCATGGTGCAAGGGTCCTCTGATGAATGTAAGTTTCTCCAAAATTGGCTATGCCAATCACTTAGTTATCCATTGCATTGGTTGCCAAATAGTTGTTTAATTTTGAGCACTCAAACCTTTGCTCAAGGAAGGTAGCTACAGTGTTTACAGCGCAGCGCGTCTTTGTGTCTGCTCTTGTCCCATATCTGTTAGAGTAGTACTTTTGCAATTGATTGAAAATCTCTCAGGGGAGTTTTATCTATATTGTTGGAAAGTAATATAAGAAATGTAGTAGTACGATCATTTTGGAGCGAGGTGATCTGCTGATAACCAATAATTAACGTTTTTTCCAGAACTGGGTGGAATTATAGTTTTCTTTATTGTAATTGTGTTGTCTAATACACTTCTTTGAGTGACGACCTTTTGAGAGATAAACTAACGGTTATTTATATAATCAATTTGCTGTTAATATACGTTGAGTGTATGTTTTTCCGTTGATTTAATTTATTCAACAGTAGCATGCAAGAATAGACTTGTATTCTGATGGGGTTGGTTGGGGTAGCCAGCCTTATTACTCACCGATGGTGGCCTTAAGTGTCCTGTAATGGAGGCCACTATTTTATCTGCTGCTTCCAAGTATTTATCATGTATGACCTAGAATGGTGTTCTTCATTACTCACTTCAGGTTTGAAGAGTGCTCAGAGGTGCACTGGGATGTCTTATTATTTACCTGCTGTTTTGAGGGAGGCTTTGGTGAGCGCAAGACTGTGGGGCAATACTTCTTTATTGATTTGTTGGCTGAGATATACAAGGATTATGTACTTTATTTATTATTTTTATGCAATTCCTCTCTTTTGCTTGGGTCTGTAACACCTCTTTACAGTAAACAAAATCCAAGAAGACATATGTCTCTGATGTAATATATGAACTAGTGGTTGAAAAAATAGAGCAGAAAAACCTCAAGGTAGTATTACTTGCGTTGGAAGATAGAACTATGAAAATAAGAAACTTGACAGGTGCTTGGGAGTGAGATGCGAAGTTACTACAGCCTTAAGTAGGAGCTGAATATTCAAGTCTATTTTTTTTTCAAACTGTAACAACGCTTTCTTGACGCCTCAAATCCACATGGTGAAAGTTCTACTAGACCGAAGAAGCCGCTTCAGAAAATGCTTTCCCTGAAGTATAGTGGGTTTAAATCTCTTTGAATAAAGAAGAAGTTTTAGCTCTTGGGTTGTTTTCACCACCGATTTGTCTTCTAGAGTGGAGGTAGAGCTCTAGGTGTGTGTGGAGATAACATTTATGGAACTGCAAGGGGAAAGGGACTTTGAAAATAGAGGAGAGACTACCATGATTACTCTTCCTGATAAGTCAAATCAAATTAGTCGGTAACCTTTTAACGGTTTGCAACTAGATGTGATCAAAAAGCATTGATATATCACAATGAGGAGCAGATCTCCTTTGACAATCCCTCATATTCTCAGTTTGAAGTGAGTTGCAAAATGTATTTTTGTGACTTTTCTAACTTATAAAGTACTTTTTATACAATCTTACTTGTCCCTTTGCAGTTTAACAATCACGTCTACCATAAGTGGTGTATATTTGCAATGTATTTAAGTGCTCTGCTTCTCAAGTGCCATACATCCTGTGTCATTGCTTAATTTGGAGAAAAATAAGTGCCAGGGCCCTTGTCGGAAAGCCACTACAGCCTACACTACCCATTGTCCCCGCTGCACTGCCAGTGACAGTACAAACACAGCTACTAAAAATCACACCATTTAGGCAATTCAGACTATTCCAGGTCACCCAAAGCTGTACGAATGGCTTGTGCAGCAGGTATTGTATATGCAGGTAATGTATATGCTAATTTCAAAATGTATGAGTCAGACACCCCCACCATGTGCCGGTGTTGACAATTAAGTCTCTGTGCCAGCACAATAAACCATCGGCTCAAATTAAGCACTGTTTGTGTGCTTTTAATGTATGTCTAAGTTTCATTTTGTTACGGTTTGTCAACCCACCATTGTCTGCCTTTGACTTTTTATAAACATTTAGCTCTGGGGAAAGGTTGTGCATTCGTCCTTTAAGGGCCCATGCCTTTTTCCAACCGCCAACAGTCTTATCAAAGGCTTGCATTGCCCTTGAATCCTGGCAGTCTTAGAAACCTGATGGTCGCATATGTATGAGTTAGGTGTGTTGCATGGTATGCGTGGTGGTAGGTAATTGTGCAATGCCGAGTGAGCGAAGAGCATGATCTCGGCTCTAATTATTTCTGATTCCTCCGCTTTGGGAGAGGTATGTCTGTATTGTAGGTCTGTATTTGTGTTATCTTCAAGAGAAAGGATCTGCCCTTCACCAGCGCCGTGTGCAGGACGGGGTGTGCCTCATGACAGATTGTCCCCGTGTTCTTTTGTAGTTATTTCTTCCGGACAGGTGTACATCGAGACATTACTAAAAGAGACAGTAAACAGTCAGCCACTTAGAGTTGTCGATAAGGTGTCTAATGCCTGATGGGCTATTTCGATGGACGATTCGTTCGAGTTTGAGAAAAACTTGTTTAACGCGCCCTGAAGACAACACGAGTATTGTTTGTTCTGCCGAGCATGTGTTCCACCCCACCCTTGTGCTCAAACACTTGAAACAAACGTTAGCACATTAGTCAAACTGTACCTGAATTCGATTCAATCTGCTTTAAAACCTGCACCTTTGAGGGAGGCAGCAATTTCATCTCCGATGTTTTTTGTCAAAGGATTGAAAATCTAGTCTGTCGTGCTAAGCAGGTTTAACAGCACTTGCTTACTTACCAACTCGGACTTCAAGCTTCAGCGGCTGCAATCCAGAGCTGCTGCTTATAACTCGATTAGTTGGTGGCAGACAGAGCTCGGAGCGATTTACCATATATACATGTCTCATGATGCAGCGGTTCTTAACCTTTTGACACTCACTGCATGACGACTAGAAATCGGGGACCTGCCCTAAACAATTTATTTAATTTGACATTAAAAACAGTATTAAAAAATCCGATGTATATTAAAAAAAAATAGGCTAGGTCTAAAATTTTATTTTTATTGGGATGTTCGGAGCTTTTCAACATTTAGTTTTATTCCCAAAAGACTAAGCAATATGCTGGGTTCGAACGTATCATTTTACATTTTTTTGCTCCTAATCTACGGTCTGTTTCCAGTCATTCGAGATTGTTTAGTGTATTTGCGGTGCTCCCTCAAATCAAACTAAGGATACCATCTAAATTTTTATACGCAGTTTCAAATTCCTTCGCATTTGCAAAGCTTTTTAAAATTAGTAATTTCCAATTTACTATTTTTATGTACATGCACTTTTGTTATTCTACTAATACTGTTTAACTTTTTAAAGTCCTGTACTCTCGGAGTTGGCGATGTGGACTCCCAGGTGTCTGCATGCCACAGGTTGAAAACCGCTATATATGATATATAGAGGAAAACATGGTATATGAAGGGTAACATTGACTCATTGAAAGCAAAGGTATAGAACAACATTGCTTAACTAGATGTTTTCCATTGTGGTGTCTCTCTCTTCAGTATGGTTCAGTGGTCGAAGTGCATTTAAAAACGTATGGTAACTGATGTTGCACGCAGTGAGAGAGGGTTAGAGGGGTAATTGAGCATGGGGGCGTGAGCAAAGGCATAGCTAACAAAACAAATATTCTGTAACTTTTTGATCTTTTACCTTCAGGTAACTACATATAAAATAACACACAGCCCCAGTGGACATTAAATGCAGAATATGTCAATCAGTGGGAAATTCACTGTCGTACATTATGAAACTTCTATTAATGAATGCACTGCACCAGAGAGCCACAAAATTGAATTCTGGCTGGTGCAGTGGAGAATTGTGACTTGTGTATGTTTAGCACTACAAGGTCCCAGTCTGTGACCGAAAGCACTGTGAACATGAAAGTAATTATTTTAAACTTGTATTATACACTGTATAAGATAGGCTGCGACAATATGTGCAAAAATGTTTAAGATAAAAAAAATTGCTTCCAAAACATAGATTTTAGTAATAACCAAACTACTAGTGCAATTTTTTTGTAACTGCCTTCTAAAAGCACGCGCTTCAATGCTTAACTTGTAGCTCCTTTACAGTACCTCTCAGTTCATAAGCTTTTATTCGATTTGAAAGTACAAATCATACAAGCAAAACATTAAAATACAGTTCCTTATATATACAAAAAATGACTCAAAATGTACACATAGGTATTACAAAAAAAGGATAGGAAACATGTACAATCAGTTAGTGGGCAACAGATAATAGTTTAAAAATATAAGCAATATAGAAACTATACGAAATGATCATATATGTACAGACAGGAAAACAATATATTTGACACATTTTGTCATCAAGAAGCAATTTTTATTTATTTATAACTGTCCTTTTAAAAGCACGTGCTTCGCTGCTCAGCTGTTAACTCCCTTGCAATGCCACTCAAAAGGAATACATCTCTTGTCAGGAAGCGTCAATTGAATCCATCAATGAAGCCTAAAGTGATTTCCAGCAATTAAAGCCAACACCAACTTCCAAGTACCCTTTACATTTGCAGATTGACCGTTTGTGCATATTTACATTTCTTTCACGCAAGAAGGCTCCCTGGCAAGACGGCTTGTTTATATATCTGTGCCTTCCTCAGTTTCACGGCGCAGGAGCACCCTGGCTTACACACTTAGCCGAAGGATTTAAACTGAAGGAATTAACTGTCCCGGGACGGTTGTCTTTTCTCAAAAAGATGGAGAACTGTTATTCAAAAAATGTGGGCACGTCCTGCCCTCAGATCCCTCCCCCTTTTGACCACTTGTATGGTTCGTTAGTTGTGTTTTATGAGCGAAATGTAAGTGTTTGTTACCACTATACATCATAAACTACTGTTTTGTATAATTTCGTTACCCGCTCTGAATACCAATAGAAATAGGATCTGGCTTCCAAATTGTTGTCCTTTGTTTTTATTGTGATTTCTTAGAATAGCAGGACAGGCAGTAACCCCTAAACTATGCATGCATGTAAACTTTTCAGAGAGTCACCCTCCTTCTATAGTTGACAATGTTAAGCTACATACGTATTACTGTAGACTTTAAATACTGTAAACGGCTATTGTTCGAGGTTTTTTATAGCCATATTTCTCCTTGGTAGTAAGGTGGTGGAGGTTGTACACTATTACAGTACTGTTTTTGGGTAGGGTAGTTCTATTCCATCATTTGGGAAAAATACGTAGGTTAAAGGAGACGGGTTTCATTAAAAATGCCTGTCTTTTAGCTTCAGAGAATTCCAGAGTCTCTAGGGGTTAGTTACTTTATTGTATTGTGCCTAAACCATGATTTTATCTATTTATGTAATTGAATATCGTTTTTGCTACTTAATTGGGTTCTGGTGTGCTGTCAGCTTTTTCCTGTTCGTGGTTCAAAAGGGTATCTGTAGGAGGGATCATGTGGCAACATAACAAGACTGCTTAGCCAGGAAACCTTAGCATTGATCAAATCAAGCATGTGGGTAGTTCTAGAAATGCGATTTTAGGGCTTGATTACGGGTTGAGTTTTTTTTGGTATATACTTTCTATTACATTTAATTCTTTCGTTTGCCTTCTGTATACTCAATTGTGAGACGTCTTGCTTCACATCTCTCTTTCTTTGGTATGAACATTTGTATCATAGTAGGAAATATAGTCACTTTCTTACAAACATCCTATGCTTGGATTCCCTGTCTCTTCCCCTTTCCCTGCCCGCTAGGAGACCTAGTCTTACTGTTCCTTTTCACACATTTAAGTCTTTGTTTTGTTCTATCCTTACTACGTGTCTTCCCCCATAGTATTTGAAGAACTGTTCAAAATCCTGCATTAATCAAAGAGGCATAAATAAGGTCCTTAACCTGGGTGGACATTACAGTCTCTACAGTCTTATTCCATTAAATCTGAGCGGGACTTCGTCACTGCCAGAAAGTTATCCCTGTCCTTCTCCGAGATTACCCTTTATTGTCCTATATTTTGCTTTACCAGTTATTGATTATGGGCACTGTTGCTTGTTTCTAGAGCCGGGCTATCCCCATATTGGCACACGCCAACACTTGAAATATCTCCTCAACTCTGATGTCAGGCCCAGGATTATCAGTGCTGGGTAATATGGTATAAGGAAGCCCAATATGGTCTCGATGGCTGCATGCACATCATTCTAGTAGTCTTGCGCCTTACGGTAATCCCAAGATGTGTGTGTGTGTGGGTTATTCCATCATGCTGCCACCCCTCCAGCACTCCTTTGAGCTTCTGCGGAACATTAGATGTATCCTGTTGGCTGTCCAGTATCATCGCGTCAACACCTTAATCACAGATTGCAGTGTGCCACTGATTCTTTCTTCAGTATTACCAAATCCATCAAAAGCTGGTACCATGCCCTGTAACTCACTTCCTCCCTCTGCATTGTCTCCTAGTGTTTCATATATCCCTACTGCCACTGATTTTTGGAACCTGTTATTATTTTGTACAAGCAGTACACAGAGTTCTTTGTTTCTATGTGTGAGATTGTAAAAAATTGGGTTGTTGGTTGACTGGGGTGTGAGCCCTGTCAAGCAGCAACCACAATCCTTGTCAGGATAAGGCACATGCAAACCCCAAATTAACCTGTGCTCAACCCTATGGTAGCTTGACAAAGAACAGTCAGGCTTAACTTAGGAGCAATGTGTAAAGTATTTGTGCAACTTTTCAAACAGTAACATAGTGAAAACACAACACAAAAGGAGCCCATAACACGATTATAAAAATGGAGTGATTTTTAATAAATGTAACTGGACCAAAACAACAAGGAATTAATCAGTAGAGCCGGAGTTATAGACTTTTAAAGATTTTAGTGACCATAGCACCAACATGCACAAAGCGCCGACTGCAGCTATCTGGTCACGCCAGACCAGGACAAAGTCACTAGTTCAGGTCAACCACAATGGTGCATGAGTCATGGGTCATCCACAGGGACCCAGTTAGGCCCTTTGAACACAGTACCTTAAAATTCCGGTTGTGGACCGTTGCAAGGATCCGCGTCAAAAATGTGTTGCGCAACTGAAGCAATGTCAGTTCCGAGATGCGACAAAACTGCGATGTGAGGTCCCACACTGTCATTGAGGATCCCGTCAAATTGGGCTTGTGAAGCAAAGTCTGGCATCGAGGATGATGTGCACAATCGGGCGATGTGTTTGTTCCGAAGAACTGAGACACTGCGATGCGGAGTCTGACGTCGCCATCAATGGGAGATGCAAGGGCTCGTGCCTAATTTGCGGTGCACAGGAAGGGGTGATGCATTGGTTCAGAGGACTGAGGCAGCGATGCAGGTCTTTGCGACTGGCCCACACCACACAACGGCGGCGATGCAGCGGTTCTGTTTGGGATTGCGCCACGCAGCAAAGTAGATGCTGGTTCTGCTGGATCCACAGAGGTTGGCAAGCACCTTGACCCCACTTCCAAGGGTCAAGGAATGGGGTGGCACCACATGGTGGGGTAGACTCATAGATGTCAGTCTAGGTGTGGGTGCAAGGTTGTTGGAAGTTTGGTTTGCCACTGAGGCTTCAGAACCGGAGGCCAGCTAACTAACTCTTGGAGTCACTCCGGATTCTGGGTTCAGGAGTTGCAAGTCCAGTCCTTCTCACCTAGGCAAGAGGGCTGCAGGCAGTAGACTAGCACAGCAAGGCAGCAGTTCCTTCAAAGCATCAGTTCAGTAGAGTGGATGTCCCTTGAGCAGCACAGCATTTCTTCCTGGCAGAGTAGGCCCAGAAGTTTACAGAAGAGTTGGTGTCTGAGATCCAGTATTTATACAGATTTGTGCCTTTGAAGTGAGGAGGAACATATATAGGAATGCCTTTGAAGTGCATAGATGCCCTGCCTTTCTGCACTTTATTTATTTATATTCTTATATAGCGCAGGACTTGACCCCCGAAGGGGTATCTCAGCGCTAGCGCTTTACTACAGATGTTAAAACTGGGTCATGATGTTAAGAGGCTGCCATTAATTAGGAAGTCGAATATAGATAGGTTTTGAGAGACTTCTTAAAGGTTTGGAAATTAAAGTTTTGTTTTAGGGTGAGTGGCAATGAATTCCTTAGACTGGGGCCTTTATAAGAGAGGGCTCGGCCTCCCTGCCTAGCCCTCCTAATCCTGGGGACCTGAAGCAACTGCTGATTACTTGAACGCAGGGAGCGTCCAGGACTATAGGGAATGAACTTGTCACTGGCTCCAGATTTAGCCCTTGGTGTGGAGGAAGGACACAGCCTATTTAAGTATAAGTCGGGCAGTGCCCAAATCCTCCCTCCCATGCTACCAGTTATGGCCCATCCAGTCACACCCAAGCTTCCATTGTACCTGGCTATGTAGGATGAGTACACAAAGGTCAGCTGTTAACTACACCCAGTCATGTGACCCAGAGACAGACTCCAGGCGCCAAATGGGTGAGGCAAAAAATTGCAACTTTCTAAAAGTGGCATTTTCAGAATTACAATTTGAAATCGAACTTCACCGTAACTTAACATTTTTAATTGTGATTCCAGAGACACCAAACATGACCTGGTTCTCTTTTCCCATTTGGATATTACACTTATAAAATGTAATAATGCAACTCCAGTGTTATGATATGGGAGAGATAGGCCTTGCAGTAGTGGAAAACAAATTTAAGAGCTTTTCACTATCAGGGCATGTAAAAAATAAAAGTAAATGTCCAACTTTTTAAATATATTGCACTCTGCTCTCTCCTCTGTATAGGGCCTACCCTAGGGGTGACTTGAATTTATTAAAAAGTAAGGTTTAAGCCTGGTAAAGGGTTTAGTTTGCCAGGTTCATGTGGCAGTTTAAAACTAAAAAGAGGGTGTGGGTGGTGCACCACCCACACCCTCTTATTGATTATCCTAAGCATCCGCCAAACGGGTGGGCAGCACGCATTTGAAATGCAATTTGAAGAAATTAGTAAAAGCACTGAAGCTAGAGCCCACACTCTAGCATATGATGAAGACGAACGCAAACGAATTTATTCGCTGATCGAGGAAGACATTAGCCCGACGTCCACTACCCGTAACAAGGAGCAATGCATCAGACAATTCATTTATCTATCCAAACGGCATATAAACCAAAAACTCCACGCAAGTACTTTACTAAAATACCATCGAGCACTCAGGATCCCTCGCGGTTTACGGATAGCCCTCAAACCGTCTCTCTGCAAAAACTCCAAAACTTTCAAAGAAAAGTGGGATGGGACACTTAATAAATGCAGCCTTGATTTGATCTTATTGATAGTAGAAGAACTCTCTGGTATACTTAAAGATCTCGAACAGGAAATGAAAGAAATTGACAAAGAATTGAAAGAAATGCTAACACCGGAAGAATTAACAAAATCCCTGGATGAGGTGAAAAACATCCTTGACAAACACCACAAGGAAGTCAACGAACGAAAAATTAGAAAGTTCCGAAGAGATACGCTTGATTACAAGCTTGATGAAGTATACACGTGGGCAGACGTGTATGCCCAACGTCGTCGCAATAGACCTCAAAAGGCACAAACCGAAACATCACCTTCAGAAAGCGACGCCTCATACCGTCCACCAAGACAGTTCACCAAAGGACCTACCACTGATCAACCCTCAACTTCTGCTACCACATCCACCACAACACAAGACCAAACATCTGCGGTCCCTTTTTTAGAATCAGGCCAGGACAGAACCGAAGACTCCGGCGGAGCAAAAACAAAAGAAAAGGAAAAAAGTCCCCCCACTACAAGGAGCACAATAGCCAAGAAAAGACCTCAAGAACAAAAAAAACACCTAGTCATCAACATCTCTAAAACTGATATTACACCACATCAAATTTCTCTTCTCGAAAAAGGTACCTCATTTATTCCCACGACACACACCAATCTACTTGAACTGGAAGTGAGTACTTTCAAACTTACAAGGAAACTCAGACTACGTAATTTTTTTGACAACATTCTACCACCTACCAACCAAACCAAACCCGATGAATTGAGAGGCTTAAGACCACAGAGCACATTTCAAGCGCCTAACAGTCATAAAAGTATTGATACATTTGAGAACCTTGTGCGTAACGATCTGTCTAAAATCAACTTTAAAGGACACACTAAACACCAGAATCTCACCACCAAAGACCGGGACACCCTACAATCCTTGGGGAATAATCCTGAGATCAGATGCGTTAAAGCGGACAAGGGCGGTGCCCTCGTAATCCTTGACACCACCTTGTATACACAACGACTCAATGAACATATACAGGATACAGATATCTACATGCAACTTGATCATAATCCCACCAGAGAATTTCAAGACACATTGCTAAATATCGTAACTAAAGCATATCACACTGGAGTCATTGAAGAACGTACCAAGAATTACCTCTTACAACAACACCCCAGAAGTCCCACCATCCACATGTGTCCGAAAATTCACAAGGACCTGAACAATCCACCCTTTAGACCGATCGTGTCCACTAAAGGATCGATACATGAACCCACAGGCAAATTCATCGACAAATATCTTCAACCACTGGTGACACAAACCACCAGTTACATCAAAGACACAACGGAATTTCTGTTAAAACTTTCTACTATTCAACGTAACCGCAACGAAACAGTTATACTTTGTACAGCAGATGTCAACTCCCTATATACCTCGATTCCCCATCAAGGTGGAATTGAAGCCATCGAACACGCCTTACTCAACAGTGACATCAACCCACAAATGCAAACTTTTTTGATTGAACTCATGGGATATACTTTATATCACAGCTATTTCCAAGAAAACAACAAGTGGTACCTCCAGCTATCTGGAATGGCTATGGGAAACTGTGCTGCCCCGACCTATGCTAACATCTATATGGAAAACTTTGAAAGACTTCATATATATGCCAACACCAATTTCAACGAGAGAATCAAAATGTACGTCCGATACATCGACGACTTATTCATGATATGGACGGATTCCAAAGAAAGTCTCAATCAATCTCTTCTTGAACTAAACACCAAGGATGAACGCATCAAACTTACCTGGCAGATCAGCGAGAAAGAAATCACATTCTTGGATGTTAAGATTTCAGTCACACAACAAGGTTTTATCATGGACCTTTACAGAAAAGACACTGACCGGAACAATACCCTCCATTACACCAGTTTCCACCAGGGATCTCTTAAAAAACATTTACCATTCTCCCAAATGCTGCGCATCAAATGCATAGTGTCTGACGAACAAACTTATCACCAACGCATCAAAGAAATGCAAAACCGATTTTTGGACAGAGGATATCCAGAACAAATCATCAAGGAAGCCCAGACCAGAGTATCTAAAATTTCCAGACAACAAAGCCTTACCAGAACCTCCAAAAACACCGATCAACGCATGGTATTGGTTTCCAAATACTCTACAGCGAGCCTGGCCTATAAAAGAATCATACTCCGACACTGGCCCATATTACAAATGGAACCTGATTTCAGGGACATGTTTTCAAACCCGCCTTTGTTCGCATACACCAGGAACCAAAACATCAAAGAAATCCTCTCCAAACCTACTCCTACACCTAAACCCTACAAAGGTACTCAACCTTGCTTTAATTGCAATCACTGCAATAGTATCATCAAGGGCAACACCATCAGACACCCCATGAAGGGACACGCGATTCACCTTCAAGTCAATGACACCTGTGACTCGGCCAATCTAATCTATGCCTTAAAATGCCCTTGCGGCAAGTTATACGTCGGCAAGACTGAACGCAAAATTAAAACGCGTTTGAATGAACACAAATCGAACATACGCCTAAAACAGGAGAAGTCAAACATTGCAGTTCACTTTCTTGAAGCCCGGCACACCATCGCGCAACTGCAATTCATCATCTTGGAAATCATAATCCCAAAAGAAGGTGTTGACAACAGAAAAACTTTACTCAGAAGAGAACTTGAATGGACTTACCGCTTACAGACTCTTAAACCACACGGTCTCAATGACCGCACTGAATACAGTTGTTATTTGTAATCTCACAGTATATATTTGTACATATGTCCTGCATTGCTCTTTGTATCCCTTATCTTCTTTATTTTCTTTACACTCACCACCACTATTCACTTACACCACTACAAAATGGCGTCACCTTGACCCCGTTATCACCATAAACACCATAGTCCTTTGTTTATTTTAGCCACCTCACATGCACTTTAAATTTCACAACACACCCCTTATTTATTTATTTATTTATTTATTTATTTCTTACACTTATAATGCGCGCAGATACCCACAAAGGGTTTCCCGGCGCCATGGCTACGAGAAAAAGATACTGAAAGGCAAAATACTGTCACAGATCAACAACCATTGGTAAACACAATTATTTATTAAACAGCCAGGTTTTGACTTTTTTCTTAAAACTGGCAAAATTTTCCTCTTTGCGCAAAGCTAAAGGGAGAGAGTTCCAAAGAGCTGGTCCCAGGTGGGAGAAAGATTTACCTCCCATTCGGGCCAGTTTGAATCTGGGAACCACGAAAGTTGCTCCATTTAAGGAACGAAGATTCCGTACAGGAACATGGGGCCTGACCAAGTTCTGCAGGTACCGTGGTGCGGTTCCTGCCCTGATCTTGAACATAATGGTCAAGGCCTTAAACCGGACCCGGTTTTCAACTTTCAACCAGTGTAGATCTCTAAGGTGCTTCGAAATCCTTGCTGTCCTAGGGATCTTACATAACAGCCTGGCTGCGGAGTTCTGGACCAATTGTAGTCGTCTGACTACGGCTAAATTGGAACCCAGATAGAGAATGTTACCGTAGTCAAGCCTGGATGTTATTAGCGCGTTGACTACGGTCTTCTGGGTATCCACAGGAAGCATCCAGATAATCTTCCGCAGCCATTTAATGATGGTAAAACAAGTGCCAGCCACTTTGTTGGCCTGCTGCTTCATGGACAGAGAATCGTCGATACACACCCCAAGATTTCTAACCTGGGTAGCCGGACTAGGGAAAACACCCATAAATGGCGGCCAATGTCTATCTTGCCACAGCTCACGATTTTTCCCCAGGAGAAGAATCTCTGTCTTCTCCCCATTTAGCTTCAGCTGGTTAGTTGACATCCAGCTGAAGACCTCCTGGAGACCAAGTTTCAGGACTGAAGGGGATGAAGACTCTGAATTAGTAAGGGAAAAAATAATCTGTGAGTCATCCGCGTAGGTCATGAGTTCCAGACCTACTCGCTCTGCTAGATCAGCGAGGGGGCGGAGGTAAAGGTTAAAGAATAGTGGGCTTAAAATTGAGCCCTGGGGCACGCCCTGAGGTGACCGAAAAATGTCCCCTTACTAACTGTCACAACGCCACGCGCTTGTCCCGACTCGTTGAGGTAGCGGCTGCCACCATCATCGATACTAAGGAAGTCTGTAGCTTGAACCACAAGCACTAACACCTCTGTACATTGTGCCCTTCACCTGTTTTAGTATGTTATATCCCATGCACATCCTGCATGTTGTCTCTCACCCGTTCACTTCCCCCAGCACTACTGTATACTTCACATGCCGATATTTTTTCCCCAAACACCGAGCACTTCGCACTTACTATCTTGCATGCTTGCACTATCATGATTCCTGATCTTTATCTGTCTTCCTTTCAGCACTCCGTGATAAAGGGCTACCCGCCCGAAATGCATAGGAGCAGTTCAATTGTATCATGGCAACCTTAATGAGCACAACATCGGAATGATATGAAATTAATATCGCCGAATTACCTTCCAACCAACATAGTTAAAAATAAAAACTACACTTTCTACGAACTTTTGAATCATTGATATGATTGTGTATGGTGTGCCTCACCTGGGGATGTATTAGCACTTTGTGCGTACACACCTATCTAGTAGCAGTTTAAAACTACACACACAGGCTTTGCAGTGGGAGGCCTGAAACTTCTTTAAAGGGCTACTTAAGTGGGTGGCACAATCAGTGCTGCTGGCCCACTAGTAAGATATAATTTACAGGCCCTGGGCATATGCAGTGTCACTTTACTAGGGTCTAACAAGTAAATTAAATATGCCAATTGTGCCGAGGTTACCATGTTTTAAGGAGAGCACACTTTAGGACTTGATAGCAGTGGTAAAGCGCACAGAGTCTTAAGGCCATCAAAAACAAATTCAGCAAAAAGTGGAGGGTAAAGGCAAAAAATGTTGGGAATGACCCTTCAGCGAAGGCCCGGCCTAAACTAGCCCCCTCCGCCTAAAGGCAGGTCAGACTAATCAAAACCTTGAAGGGCTTCCCTGCTTAGGCAATAGAATGTGGACAGTGGCCCTCTACTCTAGGGGCCCTACGCAGCTCTTCCCCCTTCTGATTTCAGGTGCCATCCTCTGTCTCCTGAGCCACTGAATTGACCCATGGGGAACCCTTCTCCTTATCCTTGAACCCCATATGTGCAGCACCTATCCATAACTTGCTCACTGATGCTTCCCAGTAGGCAGACAGTACCACCATTGCCAACAAAGTCATGTGGCCAATTTCACCCCTTGGATCAGACTTCTGTCCCCAACCCAAGGAAAACTCTGTCCATAAGGACAGTAACCAAAAGAGGGCACTGGTGGCTGTCATTGTCTGGAACCAGACACGGGGCCATCAGTTTCCAGGTGGAGGCTTTCAGTGGGGACATTGGGTAGGCTTCTCTTCCAGCCTTGGGGCTGCCATGGAGTTCCCTGTAGGCTCTTGAGGGCTCTCCGACCTCTGAGGTTTTTCAGTGCAGGGGCAATAGCCCTGGGGGTTAGGCACCCTACTTCCACTCCACCTTCCACCAGTTCAGGGGTGGGTTCAGGGTCTGTACCCTGAGGCTGAACAGGGGAGAGGGGTGAGACCTCCCTCACCCTGCCCCTTCATCTATATTTAATTAGAGTTCTGTTTCAATTGGTATTTAATGTTCTTTTTGTCTCACTGAGGTTATTGCTTTACTTGTAAGGGCCTGCATTACTTTTTAAATGTATACTTTCAAAGGGCCTTCGTCTTTGCTAAACCTATATCCAGCAGACTACTGTAAATACCATGTTAAATGCACAGGCCACTGTTGCAGGCGACGAGCAGCATTTTGCTTCCGGTCACTGTTCCCTGAAAAATTGCTACTTTGTGGGGAGTACGTGTTACCGTTTGAGATAAACAGAATAGGTTCGATTTTATCTGGCTATTTACCATCATAGACTATTGACAAGTCAAGAACTTGACGGCACCATGCTTCTCTTAGTGAAGAGATCTATTGCTAGATATATATATATTTTTTAGTAAACTGTATTTTCTGCACCATACACTTAAGTAAGCTCTCCATCTAAAGATGCCCGGTAGTAAGCTCTCCATCTAAAGATGCCCGGTAGTTTTTCGTTTGTGTTAAATGTGTGTCCGGCCTATTTTAGAACAGCCACTCTCTTTCTAATGCACAGCGTTTAGCATCTGGAAGGTTTCCTATGTCACAGCCCACCAGACAGCGCAGCTTTTTGGTTTGCTAAAGACATCTTGGGGATATTCAGAAAGTTGACATAGGAATGCATTCCACCTGTTGCTTAACATTGGATTTGTGGTTTGTAACTCACAATTTATGGTTTTCTATTTGCTGTCTTTATTTGCTTTTGGCTGTCCAGCTCGAGTTGGTGCCCACTTCTTTACTGTATTCTTCCGCAAACTCGCTTTTGGCTGTCCAGCTCGAGTTGGTGCCCACTTCTTTACTGTATTCTTCCGCAAACTCGCTTTCTGTAAACAGGCCTTTAAATCGTGTTCTTATCTTGTCACATTTGCTATGCATTCAACAACTGATGTTGAATGTCACTGTGTCTTACAGGGAGCTTGGTGTTTATTTATTTCCCTGACTTCAAGGTGAGAGGATGTATGTGACAATCATTCTGACTATTGGGGGCTGCTTGAGGAAGGCTTTACAGTGTAAAAATTCTAGCATACATCAAAATGTTAATGTCTATAAATGAACTGTGCTGATGATCATATCAATACATTGGGTGATGTCATATCCACGCATTATCGTTTGTGTGCTGTATACTTCATCAGTAAAACTGTATGTCTGTGCAAATGTAACGGTAATTTCAATTGAAGATGTATTGTCTGCAATGGCAGTACGCTACCATACCATGCATACGCCACGTTACCCCACTTCACTCCACTCTACTTTGTACCACTCCACACCACTGCACTCTACTCTTTCCCACTCCACACTATGCCACTCCTCCCCACGTCACTGCACTCTATGCTACTGCAATCAACCCCGTGCCGCTCTACTCTCTGCCACTGCGCTCTACTCCACTACTCTAATCCACTGCATCTTACCCTGCACCACTATACTCTACCCTGCACCACTTCACTCCACTGTGAACAATCTACTATATGACACTGCACTCTATGCCACTCTACTCCACGCCACTGCACTCTACACTGCACCACTCTACACCTCTGTAGTTTACGCTATGGCACTGTGCTGTAAACCACTGCACTCTACGCTAATGCACTCTACACAACTTTACTGAAACTCAGTGCAGCTTATGCCACTGTACCTACGCCAACTAGTTTGCACCACTGCACTTTATGCTACTATACTCTACATTTACTCTATGCACGCTACGTCATCCTACACCATTCACTGCTCTCTACACTACTCTCCACTACTATGTGCCCCTGCACTCTATGCCCCTGCATCACTTCACTCTAAGCTACTCTACTGCAGTCTACACCACTGCACTCTACGCACTGCGCTCTATGATATGACATATGGAAATTATTTATAAAGCACCTGCATGCCTGGAGGCATCTTGGCGCTGCTGCTGTTCCAAAGGATTTAGTTGGACATTTGATATGCGCCCTTTTTTAGCTGACAAATAGCCAGGTTTTAAAGCTTTCCTGAAAAGCAGGAGATTGGTCATAGATTTAAGATTGAGAGGTAGGTTGTTTCAAAGTTTGGCAGTACAAGCTATAAACCTTCTGCAGCCCCATGTGGATTGCCTGATCTTGGGGACTGTGATGTTTTTGGTTGAGAAGGAACGGAGTGTCCTAGTAAGATTGTACCTAGTGAAACTTGCTTAAGATACTCTGGACCCGTGTCCTGCAGGCGATGCAAAGGGCCTTTAAGGTAATACGCTTCCTGGTGTGTAGCCAGTGTAACTTGGCTAGGGCATGTGAAGCCGATTGGAGCCTGAGATCCCTAGAAGCAAGCACGCTGCTGCATTATGCAGTATCTGAAGTTTGTTCAGAAGTTGCTGTTGCATGTTCAAATAAAGAGCATTACAATCTATTTTAAACAAGACCAGGGTCATTACCTTAGTCTTCTACAGTACGAAGGGAATGCATTGTACATTTTACCTAATTGTCTTTTGGGTATAGAAGGATGACCAGGTGATAGAGTTAATTTGACCTTCGAAAGAAAGTTTGTCATAAATCAGGACCCCTAAATTCCTTACTTTTTTGACCAGAGTCGGTAAGGTACAGAGTGTTTGCGATCACCAAGAGGGGGACCAACAGAAGATATTATTACCAAAAAGAAGCACCTCCATCTTCCTGGAATTTAACTTCAGGCAGTTGTCATTCATCTAGTTACCTACTTCCAACATACAGTTGTGGAATCTATTGGCAGTGTCATTAGCGTTGCTGGAAAACAAGACTACAATTTGTGTGTCATCGGCATATTCCACCATAGAGAAGCCAAATGCTTTAATCAAACTGGCTAGTAGTGTTACATATAAGTTAAAGAGTGTAGGGCTCAAGGAGGACCCTTGAGGGACCCTGCATGTTAAGGAGAATGGGCTGGAAACAAACTCATTCACAGCAGCAAATTGTTCCCGTTCTGAGAGGAAGGATCCCAATAGAGCCAGTGCCGCTCCTCTGATTCCAATGCTATGGAGGTGGTCAATCAACAGGTCATGATTGATCACATCGAATGCTACCAATAGATCAAATAGAAAGACTGCTACTTTGCCTCTCCTATCTAAAGTAGCCCTGTTGTCCACTTATGCCACACTCAGGGCTGATTCGGTGCTATATGCGCTTCTGAGTCCTAACTGAGTGGAATCAAGAAGATGGTTGGTGTTGATGAAGGAGGCTAGGTCCTGGTTCATGGCCGTTTCCACTTTTTGGTCAGTAGTGAAAGGCGCTAGATTGAACAATGGCTCCTGAAGGTTGATATATAGATTTTATTTTTTATATTGAAGCAAGTACTGAGGCCTGTTTCCGTTGTTTTTGATTTCAAAGTACTTTATTGATTTTCCATAAGAAAGATACATAGAGTAATACAGTTTCAGGATGTATATATATATATATATCCACTCTCCAAGTAAGAAAAATTCTGGCACTCCGCTTGGTAGTTTCAAGTTTAGTTTATTCCACCCACTGTGATCGCCTACGCGTTTCGAACATAACGTTCTTTCTCACGGCAGTGTCATACAGTTATCCCTTTTCACTTTTCATATTTATATACATTGGACACAAGTGATGCATTTTGGGATATGTGGTTTTTACATTTCATTATTACTAACTTGCTTACATATAGATATATAACACACTGTCCACAAACACGTTACTGCTTAAACACAGTGAGAAAACATGATTTACATATAATCTTATGTGCACGGTAATACACTGCTTAGTCGCATTCTTGACATATTTGAATGTCAAATCGAGATGCACCATGGGACCATTTGGGCAGACAAGCGTCAAACACATCGCGCAGTATAGGACACTTAGTCCGTAATCGCACCCATAATAATTTTTTCATGTTAACTTGTAAATGACAACATCACGTAAATAGAGTGCACCACACGAACTGAAATTAACCCCTTAAGTGCTGCGTCGGGGCGTTGGCCGACGGCAGCACTACCTCCCCAGTGCTGCGCACGACCATTGGACGTCCATTCAGCACTAGTTCCAATGGACAGCGCAGCACTGGGGAGGGATATTTGCGCCGCATCTATGAGGTTAAGAGCAATTGTAAATAAGCAAAACAATTGAAGTGTGAAATGTATGTAAGCAAGTTAGTAATAATGAAATGTAAAAACCGCATATCCCAAAATGCATCACTTGTGTCCAATGTATATAAATATGGAAAGTGAAAAGGGACAACTATATGACACTGCCGTGAGAAGGAACAACGCGTAGGCGATCAGTGTGTGGAATAAACTAAACTTGAAACTACCAAGCGGAGTGCCAGAATTTTTCTTACTTGGAGAGTGGATTAACCTCGAGACCCTGTCCTGGTCTCAAATCTGGCACCAACTCTGAGGTGCTCCCTCTGCGACTGTCTGTCTCTCCGTCTGTCTCTGTCTGTCTCCGTCTGTCTCTGTCTGTCTCTGTCTGTCTCTGTCTATCTTCCCCTAGCAGGAGAAATTAAGTCGCACTACTTCACGGGTTCGTTCTGGTGTTTATTCAAGGTCAGTTAGTTTAACATTTATCCCAATGCATTTCGGCTTTTCCACTCAGCCTTCTTCGGGGGAAAGATTACTGCAGACATCAGTTCATTTTGCCTCACGGACACAGGTGAAAACTTAATCCTTTTCAATTAACTTGCCTCTGGTGGGCGTTTCAATAATTAGTTTGCAGGGTTCCCTGGTACACGTAGGCTCAGTGTCTCTGATTGTTTGTTTACCTTGAAATATTTTCAGTGACTTCCCCACACATATATATATATATCCTATGAGGGTATCCAGATGCTAACCCAAGTGATCAATAGAGAGAGAAGAAGAAAAAGGAAAGAGGAGAAGGAAAACAACGATTAGACTAACGGTATACTATACATCCTGGCTTCTATGCAGTTGTGGGTACAAGAGCAGTTCGGTTTAAGAAAATTTCCTGAGCTAATCATTTCTTTGAATATATGTGTGAGGTGGGTAGCTATAATCTCTGGCGCTTACTGTATTGTTTTTTGGGGTGCAGGGGTTGAGTAGAGAGCTCAAATGGGTGGAATTGATTAGAAGTTTTACCTGTTCAGCTGTAGGAGGGTTGAAGGAGCAAAAGTTTGTGCTGGAGCACAGAGGTGTACTGTTCCTTGTGTTAGAGGTGGAATGTTTATTAGAGTAGAAGTTGTTGTATACCACTTCTACATTGGCTTGAAAAAAACTTGACAGATTGATTGCAGCCCAAGTGTTTTTCTGTTAGTGACATTAGAAAGTTTACTAACCGCCTGGAATAGTTCTTTTGTTGAATTTTTTGAGGATTCAATCTTTTGACTGAATCACAGTTTTATAGTCAATAGTTTGTTTATATTTTATCTTTCTAGTTTCTCATACTTCTCCCTCTATCTGCGTTCCTGTCTACAACAGAGTTGTTTTTGGGTTCTTAATGTGTCTTTGAACCACTATTCCGTCTGTTTAATCCTGCGATTTACATGCCATTTATTTTTTACGAGGCTAGTTGGTCAACCACTGAATCCAACCAATTTGAATAGTTTAGTGTTGCTCGATCAAAGTCCTCTGTCCCACTGGGTTGAGAGCTGGTTACAATTTTATTAAATTGATCCGCTTCAATTTTATGCCTAGTGCGACCTGCTGAAGTGTGTCGAACGTTTGCAGTGTGTGTTTTGTGAGGTAACCTTATTTCAAACATGACCGCCCTGTGATCGGTCCAAGTCAGAAGGAGTGTGGCTTTGACATTAAGAAAGGGGTTATCTGTAAATATCTGTCTAGAGTATGACTCACAAGGTGTGTTGGGGCGTCTACCACTTGTGCTAGGCCTAAGCTGGACAAAGTGTCAACTAAAAATTCTGTGTATTTGTTGAAGCCTCTTGTAAAAATTAAAATCTCGAAGTAAGGTAAAATCGGAAGAATGGAGGCAGGATTCTAGAATTGAACACACTGCCTGTATGAAGGCAGCTCTTGGACCAGGGGATATAGAGTACTAGTCCATTTAACAAATGGTTTTTAGTGAGCTCAACAATACAAGAAAGAGCCTCTCATTCAGGGTAGAATAATGCAGAGAATCTGGCTGTCATCTGATCTCGATATATCACAGCTAAACCCTCCCCCCCCCAACTCATCTTCATGGTTCTTAGTCTAAAGATGGAATACCCCATGGGAATGGCAGAAACTAGGTATGGACCAGGTGTTTTTAAACCGATTTTATTGAGAGTTTCAGTCCCAACACATTACAAGTACATTTGTATATTTTGGTCGTCTTCTGGCGACATTCGCAATAGATGCATCTTCATCATTAAATCCATTGTAAATTACCTAACTTTCTTAACTGTCTATCATGAGGATTTTTTACCCCCAAATAGGAGAAGCAGCGAGGTTCCCAGTGTAGTTCTCCCTGTCCCTCCAGCAGGTTTTGGTTTACTCTCCTGGGGAATAGGTAGGATTACAGCCAGTTTACCCGCAGACCCGACAGAAAACCAGACTGCTCCAGCATGATCCAAGCTCCCTCCCGATCTGTAGTCCCATCCCTGAGGAATATTAAGAGGTCATACGCATAATGCTTTGCGGTGGTAATGATCCCCAATCTCGACGCCCCAATAACTGTTCGTTCTCTCACAAGGCTGACAAGTGGTTCCATTTCTAGAGTGGATATTAGGGATGACGGAGGGCACATCTGCTGCATCCCTTGACCCACTCTATAGGCCTTTAAAATAGTCTCTCCTGTGTGTACTCTGGCCATGGGGTCTGCGCATAGCAGCCGGGTCCACGCCAGATATCCCTCCCCAAACGCATGTGATTCATGACTCCATACAGAAAGCTCCGCTCCAAGCTATCGAAGGCCTCTTCTATGTCGACAGCAAATAGTGCCACCTCATCCCTATCATAAGAGTCGGTCTCCATCACCTCCAGTAGGTGTCGGATATTTAATGCCATTTTGCGGCTGGGAATAAATACTGCTTGGCCAGGGTGTACCAGCTTTGGAATAAGGGGGAGGAGAAGTCTGGAGGCCAAGATCTTGCTGAGTATTTTGTAGTCTATATTTATCATTGATAGCGCCTGATAGGCCTTACACTCGTACACTGGCTTCTCTGGTTTTAGGAGGGGCACCACTAGCACCCCTAAGGTGGAGTTCAACATGTGGCCCATGTCCCTAGCTGTTTTGTAAAGGTCTACCAATTTGGGAGCCAGCTCGCTGGTGTACGTCGTGTAAAACTCGACTAGTAGCCCATCTGACCCTAGTGTCTTGCACAGTGTCATTCCTTTTATTGCTGCTCCTATCTTCTAGATAGTTATTTCTTGCCCTTGTTCCTTCGCTTCTTCCTGCGTGAGAGTCGGGAAAGGCAGAGGTGTAAATTGATACTTGTATAGCGCACTACTCACCCGCAAGGGTCTCAAGGTGCTTTTACGAATACCGCTGTGGAACCCATCCTGGCTTTCCCTGTGTGGCGTCCACTCCTGGGCTCCCCCAAGGTGGAGGCTAGTAATCCTTAGCGTTGTGGGGGCTGTTGTGGAGATTAAGCAAGCTATTGCTCAGAGTTGCAGAGTGGGACTCCATGTCTGGAATAGGCACGAGGCGAGAATTATCAGGTCCGTGGAATTTTGAGCCCAAGACCCGCTGAGACGGGGAATTGAACCCTGTTCCCGGGCTAGACCTCTGCATCAGGGTCTGCCGCTCTAATCATTGAGCCACACTTCTCCACTGTCAGGATGGTATGTAATGTTCCCTCTTCCTGTCTTGTGATGCTAGTGTAAAGCCTGTTATAGTACTGTAAGAAATGACTGTTGATCTCCCCTTGTCTATACAGTAGTGCGTCTTCGTTCGTTTTAATCTCCACTATGACTGAGCCTCTTTTAGCCAGATTTGCAAGCCAGGCCAACAGAGATCCAGTCTTGTCCCGCTCCGCATGTGGTTGTACCATATACTTTTTATGGCCTCCATGTCTGGATGAAGCTCCCATACCCCGCCAGGGAGTAAAAAACCTTGGCGTATGGCTCGACGCTGACCTATCTTTTGGACCCCAAATAGACCGTGTTGCAGGCGTCTGTTTTGGTGTCCTAAAAACCATAAGGAAGGTCCTTGACCTCCTTCCTATGTCAGCACGGAAAACACTGGTACACGCCCTTGTGACTTCACGCCTAGACTACGGCAACCTACTCTACCTGGGTACCACCTGCAAAGCCATGAATCGCCTTCAGGTAATACAGAACGCGGCAGCCCATCTCATCCTAAAAATCCCTAAACAATCAGACACCAAAGCCGCTCTCAAAACCCTCCACTGGTTGCCAGTAAAAAGCAGAGTGGAATTCAAAGCCCTCTGTACATGCCACCGCATCCTGGCTAAGAAATCTCCTATTCCACTCCAGAACTTAGTGACAAGGTATACACCTGCACGCGAGCTGCGCTCCTCATATGAGGGCCTACTTCAGGTTCCCAGGGTCAAAAGAGCCCGTATGGGCGGACGCTCCTTCCGTTATCTGGCAGCGAAAAGCTGGATTTCCCTCCCTCTCCATCTCCGTCTGGATCCATCTGAATCCAGCTTCCGCAAGAACCTAAAAACACACCTGTTCTCCAGATAACGGATCACTGGTCTCCACCTCGCACAGAGTTCTTCAGTTGCAGCGCGGGGACACGCTTTGGCGTAACCAAGCGCTTTATAAGCTACCCTTAATAATAATTTATAGTCCGAACATCGGAACCTCTGAACCTGGCCCGCCGCTTTCTCCCTAGCATCTATTAGGGTTTACTGTAGGTCTGCGCTTTTCTACCTATCTCCGCTCTCTTTCTGCCTCCATTACCGCCCTTATCATTGTGCCCCTCATTCCCACCGCCTCAGCTATACATTTCCTCCTGATCACCACCTTAAAGGCATCCCATTCTATTGGGGGGAAGAGGCCGTTCCAATGTTATCCTCAAAATACTGTCTGATGTGTCCCCCAATTATCTCCAGGCATAATGGTTTCTCCAGTTATTCAGGTTTAAGCCACCACATGAGGATGCATGGTGTGGGGCGCTCCCATCTCAGTTGTAACAATACCGGGTTGAGGTCCAATATTGTGCGTGCCAGGTATGCTACCTCATGTACTAAAGCATGAATGTCTGGTGCAGCGGAACATTTCCATTCTTATGTGGAGGTTGTATAAGCTCAAGAAGAAAGAGTAATCCCTCCCTTTTTGGTGTAGCGGGCACCATGTGTCCACTAGACTCTATTTCGTCTGCCAGTCTGCAAAAATCCGGTCCGTACCAGGCACAGGGGAATCCCTTAGTGGGGGATGGGAGCGAACCGCTATTGGGTCCGCTACACAGTCAGTCCCCACCTAAGATTACGGAGTGGACCATGTAAGGGGCTAAAGGGCCTGTCAAGGTAGCTAAGAACCTTCCTTGGTCTATATTTGGAGCGTATATATTAACCAGTAGAACACAGAACGTGGCTGGGTTAGCCTTCCGCAAAACCAACTTTAACAGTAAATCCTACAGTAAGTTGCTCCAGGGAACAAGGGAAAACGGCCACTTACTTCCCCAAACTCCTCTGTGTGAACACAAAGACTACAGAATAAGATTTCCATCATATAGTCAGTCTTCATACAGTATTCATTAGAATCGTACAAAATGTACCCAGAAATGTAAAGCCGACACGTGTTTCATCACAGGAAGCAATCACCCAATGACTTCTTCAGGGCATGAAAAGACTCCTCATGAAGTCATACACCACATTCCAGGTATGACCTGCCTATGGTCCAGTACTATGTGATGGAAATCTCACGTTTGTGAAGAGAAAATAAAATAAAATAAAAGGGACTGATTTAATGAACTTATCATATGGAAAGAATTTGACCTGGTTTTTCTTTTCTCTCAAGACCCAATATTTGATGTGTTGTGCTCGGGGACAGCTATTCTTTTATTATACATTAACCAGTGCTATGTCCTGTTCTAGGCGGCCTGTTAATACTGCATATCTAGCTTCCGGGTCTATCCGGTCTCCTGTATGTTGAAAAGGGACCGCCGATCTGTCTCAAATTAGCGTGCCCATGGCGTAAGCCGAGAACGTGGTGTAATAGGCCTCACCTTTCAAATTTCTAAGTATTGCAACTCCCTCCTTGACCATTAAGTGTGTGTCCTGTAGCTTTTCTACACAAATTCCCCTCCTATTTTGATATGAAAACCCCTTGTACCTTTTTTACATGGTGTGCATCCCCTTAATATTTGAAGAGAGTATTTATATGCCATGGGGTTTTCAACTTTGCATGTGTCGGTCTTTCTTCTAGAGGCCTTTCCTGTGGTTTGCCCATCCACATTTGGAACATGACGAATAGTATGGGTGGGGTGCCACTCGTATCCCCTGTTAACTAACAAACCGCTGTCATCCCAACACCCACTTCCCAGGACAAGCAGGCAAATACCCCCTCCAAACATGCAATCAAAACGCAAAAACGATTGCGGGAGGAGCCACGTGCAATACTGACTTCAGGGTCATGATAAAAACGTACTCCCCTCTAGTGTCCTCCCCACCCAATTTACTGCTCAAAGAAGATTAGTATGGCTCCGGGGGCAAATCCGGATTGTGCACACTTCCCTATATCTCCCATGGCAATCACACATTTCTAAATAAACAATTATACCAACAAGCATATTGGATTAGGTGGATTTATCTAATGTTCCAGGAGTCACTGTGGGAAGGTCTGTGCTAGACTTCCCTGAAGAGCTGGACCCAAAATCCAAGTTGGATTTCTGTATTTCTTCATCCTCCCCTGTTGATGTAGGACTTGCTCCTTTGCTGCTCATCCATTCCACTATTGCTTTCACCTTCTGACATTCTTGGTGAGGCTCTGCTTTGGAGGGGGCAACCCTGCTACGAGTGTTGGGCAATTGCTGTGATCTGGCCTGGTGAGGATAACCATCTTGGGAGCGCTGACTTGCCCTAGGTGACGGATGCTGGTCTAGCCCATTCCAAACCTCCTCCGGGGTCAGGAAGAACTGCGATCCCATCTTCATCACCACCCTCAGCCGGTCCGGGAACAGCATAGCATAACATGAACCGGACTCTTAGCACCTCACGTGAGAAGGCTGGGAACATGTTAACCATGCTGCTGTTGACTTCAAGGTCCCCCTTCTTCCTGGCCTGGTGCAATATGTGGTCTTAGTCCTTATAATAGACCAGCCTTGCCACTATGGAGCAGGGAGGTGCCCCAGTATTGTGGAATTCACCAGCACTCTGTGCTGTTTTTAAAGCATAGAACAGGGACAGGCCATCTCCTACAACTTCGTCCTGGAGCCATTTTTTCAGGTAGTCCACCATGTTATTCCCCTCGACGCGCTCTGGTAACCCTACCACTCTGATGTGGTTGCAGCATGACCTGTTTTCTGCATCCTCTGCTCGCAGTTCTGGTGTGTGAACCTTCGCCTCTATGGTGAATAATCGCTCAGTCAGTGCGGACAATGCTGGAGGCCCTACTGTTTGGTCCTTCTTTGCTGTTATCTCTCAGTCTGCTAGGCAGCAATGTTCATCTCCTGGGATCCCCATATCTGTCACCAGGGTATCAATTTTAGCCTCTGGACTCTCCCACAAAACTGATTTCCTATAGGTTGTCATGGAGAGTGGGCCCTTCTGGAGGCCCCGGTTGCAGAGCTTGGCCCCTGTCAGCCTGCAGGGGGTCAACCGTCTCCGCAAGGGTGCCCCCAAACTCTTGGTCTCTTTTTCATTTTCTTTTCCGATTTCTCACTGGGGGTTGATGGAGCCGTTTCTAAATAGAGGGATATGGTTCCTCTTTGGCTGCAGTAGGGGCCCAGCTCCAGGTCAATTGCCCTGCAGTGCACGCCGCCGGCCGCTGCTGTCTTCTCTACAGTAGGTCCCCTGTTCATGGTCCTTCAGGCTCGTTGCTGCTGTCAAGCAATCCCAGGGGGGTTGCACCTTACTGCACTGCACTTCACAGTCCAGTGTATGGGATGTCCACTAATTTTGTATGTCGTGGTGTTGGAAGGGGGGAAGCGGGCGTTTCTGGGAGGGTTTCACCAGTTATGTGCCACACTCAGTGGCTTTGCAGGTGTTGTATTTGCACAGCTAACCAAGGAACAGGATTGTAGGAATCGGTACCTCCTGTCTCTTTACACCAACTTGACTCCCCTGCAGGTGTGGGCACTTGCCATTCTAGGCCCAGGGTGGGGATCTCTGGGGTTAGCAGCACCTGGTATATGCCCCGTCCCTGCTAGCATTAGTACTGTTGGTGTGAGTGACAATGCTATTGTGAGCACTGTCAGTGTGAGTGTGGCCCTATTAGCCAGGCAGGGCAGAGGTAAGAAGAGCTGCACTGGCAGCCAACAAGGATCACTGTGGTATGGCAGTCAGTAGGGGCTGTGAACACTGGTTAGGCCGAATTAACCGCTGCTTTTCTTGATTAATGCTGCAACACCAGTGCCCGCCAATCGGAGGCCCCTGCGGCAGTTATTTGGAGTCCCGTATGGGCGCCATTAACCATGGCTCCTCTGTGCCACCACCAAGCCCCAACCAGTTGTCGCTCCGAGCCCTCAGGAATCTTGATGAGCTTGGGAAGGGGGGACTCTGCGGACCTCAGTACTGTCCAGGCACTGATCAGGGCCCGTAACAGTGCCCTACGAGGCCACGGCGCCCAGCGACAGGGTGGGGATTGCAAAGAAATCCAGGGGACCCACTCTCCGTTACTGTTCCTAGTTGCTGCACAACCCTTCTGCCCATCGCCGCCAGCCAGGTACCTGCAGGCCGCCACTCTCCTCCTCGCCAGCTACCCAGTACTCTTTACTCTTCTAAAGCCCCACACATGTCCCCACTCTGTTCCTTCACTTCAGGACTGTCAAGGGCAGTGGAGTGCACAAGACGATTGCCGTGCGTCTGGCTGCTGACCCCAGCTCGATGCCCTGGCACACTCCTGCAATTTATCACTTTCCTTCCTCACACCTCACAGGCCTAGTCTCTGCTCGTTGAGTGGGGGCCTTCTGCAAGTGCGCAGGCAGTTCAATAGGTGCTCAGCCACTAGCGCCATTTCGAGAGACTTCCAGCTGGTTGCCTACCGTCAGCGTGGGGGGCCCCCGGATCACCTGCGGCTCTGTATTCTCTAATGTTTCTGTGCGGGTCTTAAGTCAGCTGCCACCAGCATCTTGAGTCAGCTGCATCTCAGCCCGGGTTCATAGGGTCCTCTTCCGCCGAATCACCCAAAAAACACCCGCTGCTCTCATGGGTGGCAGCAACATGAGGGAGCCTTGTGCACTCTTGTAGAGCCCCCTGGGCCAGCTTATGACATCAGGATGGTGGTTTACCAGCAGGAGCCCCGCTTCGTGCTTCTTACCCCATTGGCTTCCGGCCATGACTCCCTCCAGGTTTGAACTGGACCTGATGTGGGGTCCGCCCATGTTTCAGTGACAAATTCCATGTCTAGTCTGTGTGATGGTTTAGAAATTCTACAAACAAATTTATTTTACTAAGATTTTGCATTGATTAATGCACAAGAGATAGCTCCTGCCCTGATACGATTGGTGGACTGGTGAGTGTCGCAAGTATTTCTAACTGCCCTGTTTCTCATGCCTGTCTTTTTGTCTATAAGCATAAAACTACAATCCTGACACCTCTGATTGGTCATACCGGTGATTCTCTGAGGTTCTATTGTGGTGCAACAAGGGTCCTTACCTGAGGAATTGTACACCAGCAGTTCACCTCTGATGTAACTATGTCTTTGTAAGTTGTGTCGTTTAAAACAACCTGGGATCTGCCACAGGATGCTGTCTGGGCGCAGATGGGCTTGCCTTTGGCATGCCTGCTGCGCGGACGAGCTGTGAAATGCTCTAAATATTCTGCCATCCAAAGGGGGCATGTCTGGGGGTATGGTTTTCATCCAAAGCTTTTCAGCATAGCTAAAAACAGGTGGGTCAAATGAAATGTAACTGGGTCCAGCTATTCCCCAATCCGTGCCACAGGTTCCCCTGTGGAGGAAAGTGCAGGTAAAATAATACAAGCTACCTAAACCGGGGTAAAAAGAATACATAAAATCAATGTTAAACGGTAAGAGCCTTTAACATATGGCACACACTGTAGAGCAGGAGCCAGGCACCTCCTGATAACTGGCACACAGAATGCCGCCAAGGAAATAGAGGGCTGTCACAAACCTTTGGAGAAGAGCTATTACACTACACTCTGCATCACTGCACTCGCCTTCACTGCACTCTACACCACATGGCTTAACTTAACTCTGCACCACACCACTTTATGCAACTCTACTCCACTCTGTGTCATTGCACTCTACACTACTTTACTCAAAACCAATGCACTCTATGCCAATCTACTCTGCACCTCTGTACTTTACCCCACTTCACTTTAGGCCCGCCTAATCCACTCCAATCTACTATACTCCACTCTACCATACTACACTCTGATACTCTACTCAATTAAAGTCTGCTCCACAGACACTCTACTCCACCCTATGCCACTCCACAGCACTCTATGCCATTCTTCGACATTACTCCTCTGACACTCTATGCAACTCCCTCTATGCCACTCCATGCCGCTTTACTCCAGTCTATTCTATGGCACACTACTCCACTCTACTTTACAACACTCTACTTCACTCAATACTCTCTACACTATTTCACTCTGCACTACACCACTCCACAACACAGTATGCCACTCTACTCTATGACACTCTACTGAACTCTGGCACTGCACTCCACGCTACTCAGCTCTACGCCCTTCCATTCTATAACACTCTTCTTTCTCCACCACACTCCACAATACTGTACGCTACTCCATGGCACTCCACTTCACTCCTCTCTACGCCACTCATCTCTACTGAGACACCGGGTGAGTCGGGCCACGCTAAGACCCCCCCCTTCCTTTGTTACAGGCTCCCACGATCGTGCCAGCTGCTCTGCCCCGTAATCCCAGCGCAACAGAGTTTGAGACACATGGGGGCAGGGCCCACGTGCCTGTGCCGCCGGAGGCTGGGGCGCTTGTCTGGGGCTGTGAGCGGTACCGTTTGGGAGGGGGGTGCGCGCCCGCTAGTTGCCCACCACAGCGGCATCACCACACGTCTGCAGAGCCTCTGCTGGAGTCACGGAGCGTCGCCATACAATACAAGCTCCTTTGGAGGCACGCTGCAAACGGATCAAGGGCTCTTCCTCATTGCCTGCACATCGCCTGCTCTGACAGGAAAACTGCGCCTATCAGCAATCCGGCACCGGTGGAAGTGCACATTATGCTCACTTGACCTGCTGGCCACGAGATTGATCCGCAATGCACACATCCAGCGTGCACATGGCCATTTGACCTCCCCTTCTGCCAGGTCCACTCAAACTTAAATTGCTGGTTGCGGTGGGCTTCAGCTCCGGTCTGTTCACGGTGACTGGAGGTTTGGAAAGCTGGTCGTATTTGGCCCACGCAACGCTCAAAACTCACTGACATATCCGGACCCTCTTCGCAAGCGGCGCCATCTTTGCGGCATGGGACGCAAGGATCCCAGACAAAGTACCCTACCTCTTACAAAGGCGGCTGAGGGAACAACGTCTCAAACCCCTACACTGGCAGACAAGGCGCCCACTGTGGATGTTCCGGAACCCTCTGGCGACACTGTGGCCTCGCTGCTACTTGAGATGATGGCAGGCTTCAAGGCGCTGGACTCCCGATTTGACTCTCTGGATCAGACAATCGCGTCACTGGGTGCCTAAATACCGGTCCATGATCGGCGTCTAGACATGGTGGAAGCTTGTGTATCGGACTTAGAGGTGGGACAGCCCAGTCCCTGAAAAGGCTAGAATGGACGGAACGCCTGCTAAAAGAGGTAGCCAACAAGAACGGCACGTGGACGCCGCAACAACGTTAGCATTATGGGGGTCCCGGAGACAGCATTTACAGGCCGGATGGACCTCTTTGTAGAGAAGCTACTTACTGAACTGTTTGGCAGCGATGCTTTCACGCCTGGTTTTGTGGTAGAAAGAGCCCACCGATCGCTTGGCCCCCAGCCTAACCCGGGTCACCCCCCCGAGACTGCTCATAGTGAGACTAATGAACTTCCGAGACCGCGACACAGCGCTACGGCTGGCGAGGGAGCGTGGGGTAATTGAAGGGCAGGGATCAAAACTGTCCTTCTACCCAGACTTCACTCCGATGGTCCAGGAGGCCGACGCAAATTTGAGAGAGTAAAGGCCACACTGCATAACCTTGGGCTTAAATATGGAATGCTATAGCCAGCGAGACTGAAAGTTGACTTTGGCGGTAGGTCCCGAATATTTGACACTCCAGCAGAGGCCCAGGAATTCTGCTGAACGCATAAGATGCGGAACACGCAAAACTCGGCGGAGGGCTCGCTCGCCTCACGGCCACACAGTAGATCGGATGCTAGTGCGGAACTCTGGAACTGGGTGATGCTTTGATTGTGTTAGAACGTAACAGTATTTTGCTCCGGGGAAATTGTGTCATTGAGTCTTTTTCACTGATGCATCATTTGGCCAGTCTGATTGTGTGCTGCCACTCCCTCTTTGATATATCCACTGTGTTTGGTTAGTTGCCATTTTGGGGTCCACTTCTTGGTCCCCAATTGTTAGCCCGGCGGTCCCTATGGCACCTGGACGGGAGACGTTCCTAGAGCTTGGCCACCTTTGGGTTGGAAGGCGGCTGGGTGGGGGGGGGGAAGGATTAGGATTGCGCATTGCATTTGTTGTTATTCACGCTTTACTTTAGCGTTGTTTGCCAAGTTGTCATTGGCTACAAGTCCTGACAGACAAAGGTCCACACAATGTTTAGATGTCACAGTTAGGTAACATACAGGGGCCCTCGGCCATCACATTTATTTCATGGCATGTTAGAGGCCTCAATAACACCCGTAAAAGGTGATCCATTATCTTATTCGACACAAGGTCGATATAGCATATTTACAAGAGACACACTTCCCCACTACAGACTCTGCCGTTTTGGTACTAGCTGGGGCACACACCGATTATTTGCTTATTACAGCAACTATGCTAGGGGCACAGCTATATTGGTTCACAGGAGGATCCCTTTCACACTTTTAGATGCTGCCCAAGACCCGGGAGGCAAATATGCGATTGTCACGGGCAATCTATATGGCCACAAAGTCACCTTAGTAAATGTTTATGCTCCCAATGTGGACTCCCCCTGAGTGTTTTCACTACCTGAATGCCCGGGTCACAAAACATAACCCTTGTGTGCTGCTTTTGGGAGGGGACTTCAATCTATTGATTCACCCCACACTGGACAGCACATCTAAAGCACCAGATGCCAAGCCACAGGCTAGGTGCTCCCTGCGGGACCTCTGTGATCAATATACACTAATCGACATCTGGCGACAGCACAATCCCACCCTCACCAAGTACACCCATCACTCTGGCCCACACGGCACCTGGTCCAGGATAGACTATTGGCTGATCCCTCCCATAGTTACGGATTGGTTTGATTCCCATACTACGCTCCCTTGCACATACTCTGACTACTCCCCGATTGTTTTACATTTTATGCTCCCACGACTGGAAGGGTATGAGAGACAATTGCGTCTCCCTGGTGAAGCCCTCCAAGACAACTTGTTCAAGGCCGAAGTTCAGGAAGCGATAGAGGACTATTTTGAACTCAACACTGGCTCGGTAGACACCATGGTGGTACTGTGGGAGGGCTTCAAGGCTGTTATCCGTGGAGCATGCATCTCCAAACATGCGGGAGTACTTGGAGATCTCAGACAGACGATGACCCGCATCGAACAAGAAATAACTACCTTAGACTCCCACTTAACTACCCTCCCTGACACAGCGACCAAGGCTGCGAGACTCTCCCTGCTGACTGAATATAGGGTCACAGCAGATCGTGAGATACTATATATGGGCAAATATCTCACGGCACAAAAATACGGTGAGGGCGAGCAGCCCGGCAGGGTGCTTGCGCAAATGTTGAGACCACCTTACAGTACAAATTACATCACCGAACTGCACACAGTCACTGGTGCCACTCTCACCTGCAGAGCAGCTATCCGGGACGAGTTCTTAGAGTATTACGCTGCACTTTACACATCCGGGGCAGAACCCGGCGGCATGGCCCAGACTGCATACCTAGACTAAGTCGCACTGGTGTTTTTGGAAAAATACATGTTAGATTTTATGGCAGAACCAAAATCCGTCGCTGATGTCACACTAGTCATAGACACCCTGCGCGGATCCACAGGCCGGGATTAGATGGTTTTACCGGGGAATTTTATAAGCAGTTCAAGGATATTATGGCTCCCCAGTTGATTGAAGTCTATGCGGAGGCATTGGAGAAGCAATGTCTCCCCCCCCCCCCCCCCCAACCCCCCCCCACAATGCGTGAAGCTGTGATAATACTTCTTCTGAAGCCAGGCAAAGATCACAACCAATGCGGCTCGTATCAGCCACTGTCCCTATTGAATTTGGACTATAAAAGTTTAGCGAAAGTTGTTGCATACACGCTTTCACAGCTGATGGAGTACATCATTTCTCCAGTGCAAGCTGGCTTCGTCCCCAGACGCTCAACATCTCTAAACCTCTGAACACTGTTTGCTGTGCTGCACAGAATACAGCCTGAAGTGCCGGCAGCTGCGGTGTTGACGCAGAAAAAGCGTTTGATTCCCTGGAGTAGCCATTCCTCGTAGAAGTGATGCAGCGCATGGCACTGCCTTATGGCTTCATCGCCACAGTCTCCCTGCTGTACAGCTGCCCCTCGGCACGACTCCGCTTGAATGGTACTCTGTACAGACTATTTCGACTAAATCAGGGAACTTGACAGGGTTGACCCCTGTCCCCCCCCTATTATTCATCCTGTCAGTGGACCCACTAATCTGGCATTTCCAAGAGCGCCACCTACATAGGGTACTGCAGTTCAACACTGGCCCGCTCCTAGCTTCCCTGTACGCAGACGATACCATGCTGTACGTCCGGGAGCCACACCTCAACCTGTCACCCCTGATTCGTGAAATTATCAGTTTCTGCATATTCTCTGGGCTGGGTATCAACTGGCATAAATCCATCATATTCCCGCTAACAGAGAGCACAGTCAAATGGGATTATGAATTCCCTCTTGAATGGTGCCAAGACTCTGTGAAATATCTTGGGATACATATCCATCTGGACACCACTCAAATAATACGCTTAAACTATGGACAGACTTTCCAAAAACTAGAAGAGCAGGTTGATAGATGGCTGAGATTGCCTTTGTCGATGGCGGGCAGGGTGGCCATATTAAAAATTGTGGTCCTACCCAACTTTTTATATCTTTTTAATAACATTTTAATACCCCTATCGGGCGGCTTCTTTCTCACTCTCCAGACTCTCATGACCAGCCTGGTATGAGGTGGGAAACTGCCTCTCGTTCGCTGGTCCATATTGACACTGCCATATGACAGAGGTGGTTTCAACGTCCCGAACTTGCAATTGTACTACTTGGTGGCACAATGCTGCTACGCGTACGCTTGGTTCCACCCTGACGCACACGCATCCCGTTCTTAAGACCAGAGGCAGACCTGGTTCTACCAGACAAATTCAGCGAGGTATTACCGGGGGGCTTTCCCACGGGACAGAAGAGATATCTAGACAGTATCCACAACTGCCTGAGCGTGGGGTAAGTTGAGGAAGCACACTGGCGCTGCACTTCTATACTCCTCTGCCCTACCATTACCCAATGCCAGATGGTTCTCTATCACTGCAGAAGGCATAGTACAGCGTACACTGGTGACATTATACATTGTGAAGATGGGTGATCTCTTCCCAGGGGTTCATGTCTTCTCCATAGACGAGGATACCAGGTTCACTGACTGCAGCTTCATGACTCGCTTTGTAATGAGCCGAGTGAAATCGGCGCTACGCTCGGCGCTCCCCACATACCCGGTAGAACCTGACTCGATTACCCCACTCACTTTGGTATTGGAGAACCCAAGTGGCGCACGTCTCATTTCTAAAATGTACAAAGCCTGCGCCCAGGAGCGCCTTGTAGAAGACTCAAAACTCAGACAAGACTGGGAGGCGGACAAGGGAGAGGCGATATCAGACAAGCAATGGGCAAAATGTTGGGAGTCCACTATGGACATTTCACTCAACAACCGCCATAAGCTGATGCATTTTAAATTTCTCAGTCTAATTTACACCAGCCATGGCACACAAAATTGATGCTACTAGGCCACACAGCTGTTTAAAATGCTCTTACCCATACGCTAACTTCCTGCATCTGGCTTGGGCCTGTCCTCACTTGCAGACCTATTGGGTAGCGGTACACGAGACACTAGGGAAAATAATCTGACTTCCACGTACTCCCCTTCCTGAAATTGAGCTTTTAGGATACACAGTCCAGATTCCCCAAAAAGTCAGGAGACTAGCATCATTAGGGCTATTGGTGGCTAAAAGGTAAGTCACCATCCACTGAGGCAGGAAAACAGTCCCCAAATTGCAAGATTGGCTGGGAAGTCTGGTGTACTGCAACACCAACGCAGAGATATACGCCAGTCTTATGCCACCAACATCACGTCCCAGACACATATGGGGACTACAGAGGGCATACCTGGATGCAGCTAAGCAGGTTTCCAACACACAGGCAGTTTACAGCACAGTGCCTGAGGGAGTGGGTTGAAGGAGAATTTCTGGACACACGGTCACTCTGTTCAGCACAGCAAGACCATGGGGAGAAGTAGTTCTCCGTACTAACAGCAATGAATTGATAGCCTTAAGAATTACGACCTGGATTGGGACGATGGGAGGGTACGGAGGTGACGGGTTGGGGACATGCTGATACTATACATTACCAGTGTTCTGGTTGGCATCATGACTACTATTGTATTAACAATGTCAGGCACAGATTGTTTTGATTGTGAAAAGATTATATGCAATGCAATGTGAATTTCTCCTTTATCTGAAAAAAAGAAAGTGTTAAAAAACGTGCCAGTGGCACAGTTAGACACAGTTATATAGCAGAGAGCTGACCTATCTGAAAACAGAAGTTCAGAGACCAAAAACTGATCATAGAACAGCTAAAGACCTTAATCTGTTTTCTGCCGTGTGGAACCATCCACCTGCTACTGATCCTTCAATAAGAGGATGTACATCCTATCCTGCAGGGAACAGTTTGCCTCAGGTGCTTAAAGGTTTACTAATGCAGCTGCAAGCTTAAAAAAAGGTACTAGTGTGAAAACAAGGAAGGGAGATCTTTGGAGAAGCAATACTTGTTTTTTTGGTAGAAGACCGAGATGGAGCAGTGGTAGCTGAAGGAAGGGAAGGAAGCACTATTTGCTAGAGGGTGGTCAGTGAACACTAACTTCTTTTATTAACTCCAAGTGATGAAGCAACTCAGACTTTCCTAATAAACCTGACTAGGGCATTTGGTACCTACAAATCCAGCAATCAATAATTAGAGGCCCTGTTTTGTTATTTGTATTTGTAAAGTACACATTCACTCTCGAGTGTGTCTTGGTGCGCAGCAGTTATGTGTGTGCCTAGCCCTGACTCTGGTAGGAAGGGTAATTGAGAAGCCAGGGCTGTAGGTTTTGTGCGGAAGTCAAATAGAGAGGAGGCAGCTATGATGTGGGAGGTTATTCCATGCTGTAGGAGCTATGTAAGAGAGCACCTGTCTTCCTCATCTGGTTCTATGTATGTGTGACCTGTGTGCGTGTAGGAGTCTTGCTGAGTGGGATTAAATAGCGGAATTAAAAGACGATGCTGCTTACAGATGAATTACTTGTGAAAAGGAAAGTTTGAAATCCTGAAGGTAGTGAAAAATTATGCCAGATAAATCTTATTGATCCACTTTAGCTGTGTTACCATGGAAAATAATCACATGGACCAAATAAGTGTAGGTAGCCTATCGTAACAGTGTTAGGATGAAAGCTCCCCTGTTACACTCAGGCATGCATTTTTTTTTGTTTTTTTTTTTTGGTGTAAGATTTTTATTGACAGTTGCCATCAAAATAACATCAGTACATCTTGCCAGTCGTATACTTTACAGGATAATGCAACGGTTCGTACTGTCACACAGCTATTCAGCCGACAACCCTCCGGTCCGGCAGCGATTGTTCGAGATGATGCGAAATGCAATCAGGATACAGTAAATAAAGAAATAAAATCTTACTTTTTCTTTTCCATTTTTTGTTTTTGTGTAGAAGATGAACATAACAAAACTCGATGGCTCATCTGTGATATACAGTCACAAAGCGGGATACAATGTCAGTGGAGTGTGCCGAACCCAATTTCCCAGGTAGATACCCCTCCCTCTCCAAGCACCGAACAATTCCTAAATCCCTGTTAGAAAATTAACACCCCCCGTCCATCCCCAGAATTCCTCCCCGATTCAATCGACCAGTTCCTCCTCATCCTCCGAGTCGTCGTCTTCATCCTCCGGCAGCGGTTCACATATGTCTCCCCTGTACCTATTCCATGCCTCCCACACCTTGTTCCATTTTTTTGGGTTAGCTCTCATTTTATACACAGTTCGTTCAGTTAGCATCAATTTGTCCATAGTCCTGCACCATAATGCTAATGTAGGCACCTCCGGTATCCCCCACCTCTGTGCCGTGTCGCGCTTGGCTACCATTATTCCGATAGTGACCCACTGCTGCTGTCTGAGATTAAGATCAGTTCCCTCCCAAATATTCAAGAGGCATAGGCGTGGCTCCGGTGTTAGGGAAGTGTCAAGGGCCTGGGAGATTGTTCTCATGACCTGTTGCCAGTACCTCCTTATGGACGGGCAATCCCACAGTGTGTGCAGTAGTGTTCCTTCCTCCCCACACCCCCTGAGACAGTATGGGGTTTCAGCTCTATGCATTTTATGAAGAGTAGTCCTTGTGTACTTGTGTATGAGCCTAAATCGGGCCGAGACCCCCGCCTCCCTTGGTGACGCCATAGCAGCATTCCAATCCATCTCGTCCATAGCTCCCAATTCAGTTTCCCATTTTTCTTTCAAACGCTGTAAGGGGTCCGGGAGGTTGTTCAACAGTTTGCGGTATGTGAATGATGTGGCACGTGTCTGCATAAAGTCTGTAAGAAGCCGGTCTTCTAGGGGTGATGATTCCGGGACGGTGGACCCCGGTTCCAGCACTGTCAGCAAGGCGTGCCTTATCTGGATGTATCTATAGGTTTCAGTGGGGCCTAGTGCGTATTGTTGTTGCAGTTGTGAAAAAGGAATTACCCCTGTGGACGTCCACAGATCTCCCACCGTTGAAATGCCGATATTGTCCCATTGGGTAAACCCCTTGCTAGACCTGAGGCAGCCCAGCTTTTTAGTGTCCCAAAGTGAAGTCAGCTTTGTAATGACCCCCTTCCACTTTAACCGTGTGAGCGCCCTGTACCATAAAGTAACTGTGTGCTTGGTTGGGCCAATCAGCCCCTTAAGGAGACTTGGGTTATACAACGGGGCCAACAAACTATGCGTTCCCAGTTGGGCCCTATCTGCCAAATATGCTGGGTCATCGTGTGGTGCATGGATCCATTGATTGATCACTTTGAGTTGGGATGCCCAATAATAAAGTTGTATATTCGGTAATGCTATTCCCCCATCATACCACCCGCGGTTAAGTTTAACGTGGGCTATTCTCGGTGGCTGTTCACCCCACAACAGAGTAGTCACTACTGCGGTGACTTTACGAAAGTAGGAGGGCGGGATCACATCTGGGGTGTTTTCCAGAGCATATAGGAGGCACGGTAGTGCCATCATTTTAAATAAGGCAGCGCGCCCCAGCAGCGTAAGAGGCAGGGCCGTCCAGTGTCGGACATCCGCTTTCAGGCGAAGGAGCGGGGGCGCCAGGTTCTGATCGTAGAACACGTTCGGGTCACCGGAGACATGTATGCCCAAGTATTTAAAGGAGACATCAGTCACCACCAGAGGACATTGTTCAGGAAGGTTTGGTACAGGGCCTTTCAGTACGTAGAGGACCGACTTTGTCCAGTTAATTGTATATCCGGAGGTCGATCCATGTTTGTCACAAAGTGCCAACAGTATCGGGACACTCGACTCAGGGTCAGATAAGTAGACCAACATATCGTCAGCATACAGGGATACTCTGTCCTCCCAGGCCTCACCCCACTTAATTCCTCTCAGCAGCGGTGTGCTCCTAATAACAATTGCGAGCGGTTCTAAGACCAGCGCGAATAATAGAGGGGACAGCCCTGACGTGTCCCACGCGCCAGAGGTATCTCGCGAGAGATGTGACCATTGGCCGCCACATGGGCAACCGGGTCCGTGTAGAGGAGCCTAATCCAGGATAAAAAGTTAGGTCCAAAGCCCATCCGGGTCAGAACTGCAAACAGGTATTGCCACTCTACCATATCGAAAGCCATTCTGGCGCCCAACGACAAAATGGCCGCTGGCCCCTCCAGCAAATGTGCTCGAGCCAATGTTCCATGCACCCTGCGGAGATTTAGCGCAGTGCTCCTATGTGGCATGAAGCCTGACTGGTCCGAGTGGATCAGGTGTTGTAGGTGTGGGGTCAGTCTATTCGCAATTAGTTTCGCCAAAATCTTCGCCTCTGCATTGAGGAGCGAGATTGGGCGATACGACGTACACTCCGCAGGGGCTTGCCCGGTTTCGGGATGGCCACTATGGTCGCTAGACGCTGGTCCAATGGCAGTGTCCCGGTTTCTCGACAGTCCTCGAACATAGCTAACAACGGTAGGCCCAAGGTATCTGTCATTGCTTGAAACCATTCAATCGGTATCCCGTTAGGGACCAATGCCTTACCCGTATGTAGTGCACCTATCGCCACACGGAGCTCTTCCACCGTGAGGTCCGCTTCCAGTTCAGACACTACCTCTGGTGACAAGGTCTCTACTTCTTGGAGTGCTAATTCTGCCGCCTCGGCCGTAACTACCACCCTCTGGGTATAGACTGCTTGAAAGTGGTCCGCTAAGAGGTCTACAATTTTAGAGGGGCATGTGTGACACGTCCCTTCCGGGTCCTGCAATTGTAAAATGTGCCTACTGCCATCTTTTTTCCTGTCCAGCCAGGCCAATAATTTGTTGGCTTTATCGCCTATATCGTAGACCCTATGCGCTGTTGCCTCTATATTCTCTAACGTCCTTCGTTTAAGAAGGTCGTCATGCTGCTGTTGGCAGAGGTGTAGCGTGTGTCGAGTGTCATCCGACGGTACTGCCATATGGGCCGCATTCGCCTGTTCTAGCTTCAGTTCTAACTCTAGTAGTTCCTGTTTCTGCTTGCGTTTATGGCCGGTAATGGCCGCGATCGCCTGGCCTCGTAACACCGTCTTGTATGCTTCCCACAATGTTGTCGGGGAAGACACCGTGCCGGCGTTTTCTTGGAAGTAATGCTTAGTAGTTGTTTTCAGGGTTTTTCGGACCGGAGGAAGTTTGAGATAACCAGGGTAGATGGGATAGATTCGCTTGCGCGCTGTTACTGTACAGGACAAAGTGATGGTCAGGGGGGAATGATCCGATATACCCCGGGCCTAATCTGCACGTCGTTAATCGGGAGTCTGCCACCCCCCAGTGTAAGGAAGTAGTCAATACGGGATAGGCAGTCGTGTGTGGCTGAGTAGTAGGAATAATGTCGATCCGTGGGGTGGAGCTGCCGCCATATGTCGACCAGTCCCTGTGCCTCCAAAAAGTCCCCGAATTTTGTTGGGACTGTGGTAAGTGTGCGAACCGGGAATCTATCTTGTTCGGTATTGGACAGTGCATTGAAGTCTCCGCCCACCAATAGGTCCCCGTCGGGGAGTTCTAGAAGAAATTTGCCCAGGTCCGGAAGTGCCAATGAATGTAGCGCTGGCGGGATGTAGACAGACACCACATTAACGGGCACCCCCTCCCACTGCCCACATACCGCCGCGAAGCGGCCATGTTTGTCCGTTTTAATAGACTGTTGTATGAATCGAGATGTCCTTTTCACCCAAATACCCGTCCCGCGGGACCCTGAAGTGAAATCCGAGTGTGCAACCATGTGGTAACCTCGTCTGTCTAAAGCTCTGGTAGCTGCGCCCACTAAGTGTGTTTCTTGAAGCAGGGCGATGTCGCAGTTCAACCTCCTGATACATTGGAGAACCAGCCCTCTCTTCACTTTGTCCCCCAACCCCCGAACATTCCATGACATTATTTGTAGCGGCGGCACAGGCCCCATCTCAGGATCAGTAGTTATGTTATTTGGTCGTGGTTGGTCCGCCCAGGCATGCATTTTTAAGAATTAATGACATTAGTATGCTGGCAAATGGTGCCCAATCTAATGAAAAGGCGACAGGTGAGGTTCTTGAAGGATTGTTCTTGGTCTGGCGCCATTCGGCTGATTCCTAAGTAAGTGCACTGCAGAGGAGCCAGAATGAAATGTATAGCATTTTGTGGATCTCAGTTAAGGTTGACTACCCCGAAGGACGTTGTGAAGTGGTTTTTGGTTTTTTTCGGAGAGAAAAAAGATTCAATGTAAAGAAACTGTAGGTACAGTTAATGAGTTGGTATAAAGATTCGGTCTACCCAAGTGATGAATCACAGAAACCCGTAGGAGCTTTATAGGATGGGAAGCGATGTATTATAGCACACTGATGATGCGGTATAATGTATCTGATGACTTACAAAGGGGTAAATAGTGAGGCATGATCATGCTGAATGTTGGAGTTTAGGCAATGATATAGCAATTTGAACTGTTTGAAAAAGGGAAGGTGGCGTGAGCACTGTGCCATAATGACAGCATTGAAATATACTTTGAAAGTAGCTAAGAGGCAAAGTTCAATCCACTGTTCACAAAGTGGATAGGTGCACCAGAAAAAAGTCCCAAACTTACCCAGTATGTTGATATTTATGTTAACTAGTTATATGTTGAAGTTGTGCATGTTTGTCCACGTGTGTGTGTGTGTGTGTGTGTGTGTGTATATATATATATATATATATATATATAATCAGTGCCCCAACTGCAAGTCCCACCAGGTGAGCTGCACTTAAACACGCACTAAGGTGGCAAGCCTTTAATTCAGGGTACATGCAGGCTCAGTTTGTAGTTTCAATCAAACAGCCAGAATGCGATCTTCGCCTGACGCGTTTCGAAAGTCTATCTTTCTTCTTCAGAGGTAATCGCTGTAAAGAATGCGTGCTCCGGTCTCCATTCTTAAATACCAAAATCACGCCCCCAGATGGGCCGGTCCAATGACCCTCGGCATTATGGATAATGGAGTCCCGGTAATTACAACCGTGGATTACAACAGTGCTGCTCACCTGGTGGGACTGGCAGTTGGAGCATTGATATATCCATTTCAGCCCTGACAAAGTTCTATTTGTTGTTGGAACGAAACACGTTGGTTGGTGTTTTTGGAAATTCATGGATTGAAATAAATAAGCAAATTTAGAATCAAGATACTGGATGCTTTTTGGACTTTTTGTTGGTGCACCTATCCACATTTGTGTTATAAGTATTAATCTGCTGGATAGTGGTACTGAAAAATGGCAGGTTCAGGATGAGCAGTGCACAAGACTATCTAATATTTTTTAAACTGATTGATGTCCGCCATTGTTTCAACTGTTGAATCCACTTTTCTTTCATTGCCGTACATAGCTCTCTTAATTTGTGCATTTGGAACGGCCTAGAATGGAGTGGGACTGCTGATTGTTTGTAAAAATTTACCCTCCAGTTACTACATGCAGCTTTTTAGTGCGGTGACGCCCCCTGAAGCCTGGTGCACATTGGGGAAAAAACAAAAATCAAATAATATGCTCATTTAAAAATGGATGACTAAACATTTTATTTTTCTTACGGTAACCATGGACTTTAAATATAGTCATTACAGTTGCAGGATAAGGGAGAAGCTGAGTAGAAGCTACTGTATTGTAGTGAGTGCCTATGAATACATGAACCGTAGGTATCTACAGTCTATTATTATTGCCTTCTTTTCGCACCTGTATACTTACTAAACAATGCACTCTTCTCTACCGGAGACCCAAAATGAACATCATTAGGTAGGGACACATTTAATGCTTGAAATAATGCAGATTCAACACAACTGCCATTGTCGAAAGAGGGCTTCTTCTATGACTATATCAACTAAAGATTTTAGGCTTCAGATGGCTTTTGCAAAGGGTTAAACCTTAATACGTTTTGTGACAAAAATAGAATAAAAAACTGAAGAGCAAATTCGAGAAAATAAAGCTAATTTATTATTTCTCTCTGAAGCAGCATGGAGCGCTTAAGAAAACACAGCACTGTTGGCATAAAACCGTCCATACTGAATGTATTCCAAAGAATGTTTAAGCCAGCACAGGATTTTAATAGGAATTCATGTAATGTGGAAATAAAAGCATATTTTCTGCAGTGTTCCAGAATAAGTGACAAAGAAGAGGTAAACATCTGAGCAAGAAATTCCTTAATTTATTTGGTTCATAGTGCATTGCATAATTTTTTGTAGGCATTTCGGACAGAATTGTGGCAACAGGAACTAGATAGTTAGGTTCTTATATTTTCTAAAATCTTGGTGGTTGTGGGCTTGCAGATAGGTGAGGGAAAGGTTTTCCACAGGCTACAGCAGCCTGCTGGGAAGCTCATCTCCTCCGGAGTTGCTGTTTTTGGAACCACCGTAGATTGATGTTTAAGTGGAGGTTTGTGGTGGGTGTGTAATTCTTAATTTTGTTCCTCTGATAAATTAGTGTGAAGCCTTCGAGGTATTTAAAGGTTAGGCAGAGCATTTTAAAGTTGGTTCTGGCTTTAAGTGGCTACTAGTGGAGATGTCTTCTGTGCAGAGTAATGTTTAGGTTTTAGAAGAGATCTCAAATAAGCCACATCTCTGCTTTTTGCGATGTCAGTTGTCTGTTGATCTCGTAAGACCTTATGCCATTGTAAAAGACGTTGCTGTGCGAAAGTGGAAGTTAAACCAGTGCTATGTCTACCAATACTTTTAGGAGGAATGAAAGGTAGAGGTTTGAATATGAGTTGGTATTATGATGATTCAAGTGCTGCTCTTTTTTAGGCTTTCATGTGGCGTTCCATGCTCCGAAAGTTCTTTAAGTATCTGAACTTAGCTTTGACATGAATAGTTTCATTGAAGAATCTTAGAAGGGGCATTTAGAGCCCCTTAAGTAGGTGTTGAGAGCCTAGAACGTGGACTAGAACAGTATTTTGGTCTTGTGCTTTTGAGTCGCAGGTTGGTTTAGCTCATCCAGGTTGGTATCATTTTGAGCACATTTGACAATACTGATCCAAAATTCCGTTAATTGTGTTAATTTAGGGTATATACAATCTAAATGTTGTGTTCCTGGAAGTGTAAGGTTTAAGTGAATTAAACTCACAGGATAAATCTAGGCATGTGCATTCATCCCAGTCTTATGTGCTATTCAATAACAGTCCTTTAATTCTTTCAAGACATCAGTACGGATTGTGGTAACCCTCAACAAAGCAGCACATAACTTACCTTCAGTAAATTCCTATAAAGTTGTTGTTCGCGGAGTCCTTTATTTTTCATTTCTTAAATCTTCATTTTAGCTGTAGAATACTGATCAAAATTATAGTTAAATTTTCCCCTACCGTAATCTACTATCATGACTTTTCATTTCAGTTAACGTTCTTCAGAGGAGCCAATCCTTGTTAGATTAGGTGCGCTGGGCCGAATTTAGACTTTGAATGCTGCCGAGCAATTAAAATTATAAAATTCAGGCCCATTGGGGTGAGGTGGTTTGTTCCTTTTCTGGACGAGAATCTTGGGTATTTTACTGTTGGAATTGATCTGCTACGTTGTCATGAGATTATCGTAGTGTTATGTTATGTTATGTCTTCTTAAATGGCGCTCGAATCACCGTGTGGCATCTCGGCGCTTGCCTTGGGAACCCGTCCTGGCTTTTTCCCTGTGAGATAACCCGTACTGGGCATCCCCAAGGTGAAAGCCAGGCATCCCGCCGCGGGGGGGGGGGGGGGGGGGGGGGGGGGCCGTAGTGGAGATTAAGCAAGCTAATGCCCAGAGTTGCAGAGTCTGAACCCGTGATTCGAGTAGGCACCGAAGCGAGAATTATCGAGTCCGTGGACATTTGGGCTCAAGACCCTGCCGTGTCGGGAATTGAACCCTGGTCCCGGGTCTGACCTCTGCTTCAGGGTCTGCCTCCTCTAACCAGTGAGCCACACTTCTCCACGTGAAACTGGAACTGTACTAGCTGTTAAAATAAAAATGCATTACCTCGAGGAAAATTGATGATGAGCATTTTACAGCTTTAATTAATACTGAAAAAAAGTATTAGTATCTGCCACAACGCAAGAGGGGCTTACTGATGGCGTACATGTGTGATAATCTTCTGTGCTTCTTTGTCTCAGTGCTACCTTAGTCTGTACAGATGTCATTCAACTTTTTAATAAGATGCATAGGCCTGCATAGGGTCGTAGATGTACCTGGATAGAGTTGACCACACTAAGGAGAGATGCTGACTATTGGTATAGTGGATTTGGTGTGTTTGATGAGCACTGCTTACTGGGTTTTACTAAAGTTAGAAGTAAACTTGAGCTTTTTCCTATGGCAGTCAAGGTATGTACCAATACCTACCCCATAGATATAAATGGTTAGTGGATAAGTATTACGTTACCACTCTAGTTTGATACTCTTTGGGAATGTAAGAACCAGTCTCCCAAGGGATTAAGGCTTTCTCTAGTTTAGAGTAAAAGTTGTATGCAACCGAGAACAATCTGCAGTGTAATACTTTGAGTATAGTATGTCAGCGGAAGTTAGTCTGCATTTTTTGTCATTCAAGAAATGTAACTATTTATCTGTGCACATTTATATTAACATTAGATGGGCACGGACAGTTACACTATCTTTCTAAATGTGTTTATAACATTTACTACAATTGGTGATAATGAAGAAATTGTACATCATAGCATATTTTAAAATGCAGTATCTTTTATGCAAGTGTTTTGTGTATATATTTAATTCAAGCGATTGTGTCTTATTCAAGCATGTTAAATTTATTATATATACTAAAAACATGCTTTTGTATGTGTGATTATTTTTCTACATTATGCAATAGGCCAGCGCCTTTCCATTTTGTTCCTATGCTTCGCTTAGTTGGCCACTTGGTTTTTAGCCTATCCACTGTGATCGTGGGCACATTGCCGTAAAATATGGAGGACCGTTCTCTGGATTAGATAATTAAGTCACAAGTAACTTAAATCAGGTCAATACTTACAAAAGAGATCTGTGGCGTGTTATCTATATGTGAGGCTGTTAACAACTATTGAATGTAACTGGGTCACCATAGGTTGGAAAGGGCACAATGCACCGATATCTTCAGATGTCTAGTGTTGGTTTCTGCACCAGAGTGAGCATGAGTCACTGATGTTTACTGAAATGTTCCTGACATAAAATGTATTCGGTCATAATTTGTGTTAGTTGGAACGTTCATGATTCGATCTTTCCCTCCGTGCTCAATATTTTTCAACTTGACTTGTTATCTGGAACTTGTCTCCTCTTCATAGAAAATCGGTATTGTCTTTCTTTCTCTAATACATCGTTTTCTCAAATGCTTGTTGCATATTTTAATAATAATTAAAAAATAGATTGAATATGTTAATTGTAAATAAAAGAGCACAAGAACAATTGATCAGTTCATGATGACCTCAGCTGTGATGGATTCTAAAAAAAGGGGGTGGTGATGAACAGAGTGTCTGAATTAAGCAGACCACTCTTACCCAGTCCAAAGATCAGGGCTTGATCCATCACCGTTTTTTAGCTCACTGCACCATCCCAGCTCAGAACTTGGCTATATGCAAATTAGTCTGACCCTGGCCCAGTGCATCATGGGAACAGGGCAGACCAAACTACCAAGCCAATTCTTATACTGGGAAGGAAACAAGCTACCGGCGACCGGTTTCTGGCATTTCAGCCGCCTTCGGCCCGGCTTGCTTGAATCCTGATGGTGCAATGAGCTAGGGACTCACATCTGAGTATACCCTTCCACGCTTATGGTGGACAAAAATGATTCAGAAAAGGGGGTGGTGATGAACAGAGTGTCTGAATTAAGCAGACCACTCTTACCCAGTCCAAAGATCAGGGCTTGATCCATCACCGTTTTTTAGCTCACTGCACCATCCCAGCTCAGAACTTGGCTATATGCAAATTAGTCTGACCCTGGCCCAGTGCATCATGGGAACAGGGCAGACCAAACTACCAAGCCAATTCTTATACTGGGAAGGAAACAAGCTACCGGGGACCGGTTTCTGGCATTTCAGCCGTCTTCGGCCCGGCTTGCTTGAATCCTGATGGTGCAATGAGCTAGGGACTCACATCTGAGTATACCCTTCCACGCTTATGGTGGACAAAAATGATTCAGAAAAGGGGGTGGTGATGAACAGAGTGTCTGAATTAAGCAGACCACTCTTACCCAGTCCAAAGATCAGGGCTTGATCCATCACCGGTTTTTCAGCTCACTGCACCATCCCAGCTCAGAACTTGGCTATATGCAAATTAGTCTGACCCGGCCCAGTGCATCATGGGAACAGGGCAGACCAAACTACCAAGCCAATTCTTATACTGGGAAGGAAACAAGCTACCGGGGACCGGTTTCTGGCATTTCAGCCGTCTTCGGCCCGGCTTGCTTGAATCCTGATGGTGCAATGAGCTAGGGACTCACATCTGAGTATACCCTTCCACACTTATAATGGACAAAAATGATTCAGAAAAGGGGGTGGTCCCCGGTAGCTTGTCTCCTTTCTGGTGAAGAATTGGCTTGGTAGTTTAGTCTGCCCTGTTCCCATGATGCACTGTGTAGGAGAGTAGGGTCTGCAATCCTATGATCACCCAGATTTTTTGCTTTTGTTTCACTGGTTTACGACTTTCTCTGGCTGTGGGCCTGCTAATCAGACCCACAGCCTAGCTGTTCTCTTTCTAAATTACGATATGTACCCTAGGTGCATTTACCAATTGGTACTGGGCCACCTTATCAGACCCCGTAACGCAGGGCATAGGTGTACCCAGGGCCGCCAGGGGCTGAAGCATGTATTATGCCACCCCCGGCTGGCCTCCTAAATTTGACACAACTGGCTGCACGACAGCTGGGGCGAAGACGTGTAACCACCCTTCGCTTTAGGTATAGTAGTTCTATATCTAACCATACAATGGACACCCGAGTTCCTATCAGTCACTCCTATGGCAGGCCTTAACGATCCTGAAGGCAGAGTGCGTGGGCTCGTGTGAGCTAGGTTCAGGCCCGAGCCGAGCCCGGTTGCAGCTTGCGGAATCAAGACCCAATAGCTGTTCCATGATAACGCTTACCATATCGGTAACTCCGGTGTCGCGTTATCAAGGCATGTCGAGTAAGGTGTCATACGAATCGGGGTGCTGCCCTCTCACCAATTCTGGCGATGAGGTTAGCATCCCACCCTTCTAGAGGGACACGACATGTACGTAACTGTGAACCCCGGTTAAAGTTAACTGAAGCCTCAGCTCCACAAAATGGATGCTGCCACCACAGACACGAGTCTGACCTCCTGCTGCTGGGAGTCCTTCCAGCGAGGAGCACTTGGACAAAGGGTTTCCTGTCGAGGGCGGTGTTCGCACCGTCCCAGACAGGGTTTGTGTATTCTGGGTAGGTAGGGCTTTGGCGAGAAGGTGACTGCGGAGTGGCACCCCGGTGCTCACTACGCATCTGCCGGTTAGAACCAGTTCCAGGGGCGACAGCCCTGGCCTGGGGAAAGTCCGGCAGGGGAGAGGGGTGTAACTACCCCCCTTCCTGGTCCCACCCTTAGGGCAGGACCTAGTCATGTACCCACCCCTTTCTTTAGAATAAAGACCGGAGCGGGGACCCTTCCAAATTAGATCATCTTTGATTCAAGAACTACTTTCTACGAAAGGACATTCAAGACTCTTCTCAAGATTTCTCCCTTGTGACTAAGGAGTAGTCACCCTGCATCAGCGGGCACCAACTAAGAACTCTGCGGTTTGCTGTAAGTCCTTCCTCAAGGAATCCGACGGCCCAGCTCGACGAGAACCGGCTTCCCTGGCACCTCTGACCTCTACCCACGTCATCAGCTCAGCTGTGATCTGTGGGTGCGACGAGACCTCGAGGGACCGGCCATCATCAGAACCTGCACGCTCTTAAAACCAGCACGACCATCGAGGTAACTCTCTGGTGAGTGCTCTGGGGTCCGAGAAGCCCCGACCCTGAGCCGCTCCAGCACCGAAGTGCAGTCTCCCAGCATCTCCACGATCTGCGTGGGGCCCTTCTGCTCGCTGCTCAGCACGTTGTCTGGTCACTAGCCGCTGGCTTGTGCCCTTCTGTGACGACATCCGAGAATCATCACTGCTGGTCTGGTTGCTCCAGACTGGCCCTTGCTTCCATCTTTGCGAGAAGCACCCCGGACCCTCCTGGTCCACTCAAGACGCCATCTTAGGCCCACCACGTGGCCCTGAGATCTGCCAAGGCTTGTTGCCCCATCCTGGGCCCAGCGACGCCGACAGCATCATCCTTCGTGGGACAGCTCGCACCTCCACCGTGGTCGCCGACAACGCCTCCTGGTCCGTGAGACTGCAGAGCCTAGCGTCGCCCACTCACCTGGTCGAGGTGACGGCCAACCGGTGCCTTCCTGGTACCCTCTGACTACTGGCTAGTAGTACGAACTTGGTCCCCTCTGCTTTCAGGTTTCATCAATCTCCGATCCAGGCTTGGATCTCTACGAACTATTCAGCACTGGTCGCCGGCCAGCAACTCCTTTTCTTCCGGCTCCTGGCTCGTCAGCGAAGACCCCGACGCCTGTAAGACTTGTGCAGCCGCAGTCCTCGTGGCTAGGTAACTCGGCATTTCGGTGCCTGCATAGCCTCCTTACTCTAGGGTCCTGGGTCCCTCGCTTCCGACTTGCCTTATCGGGTCCGCCCGAGACCTTAATCTTTCCGTGTCCTCGGACACTTGTTTTAATTGTGCACTTGAAGTATTTGCTAAAGAGATTTGGTTTGTGCTTAGTACCCTGTCCTCATAAAGAGTACAGGGCTGTTGTGATTCTTAATAAATATACTGTTTATTTTCATAACACTTGTGTGGTGTCCTTTCACTGGGTGTTCAAGGGGTACATGTGTGGTAAACAGCCGGCTTAACGCGCCCTCTCGAGTCTTTAGCCTTAGACTGCTCGTATCCACGCTACTAGGATAGCTGGTCTATAGGTTGACTTACAACCAAACACCATAAGGGTCGTTGGAACGATACATAGCGGTCGCTAGAATAGCGAACGTTGCATATCGGGCCAACTTCTCACATTGGTGAGCAGCGGTTGGGATTTGAGCTTGCTGTTGTTTTACCACACGTATCCTAAGAATATCTTGTTGAAAGATCGCATGAGTACTGTTAGTACATATAACTAAAAGCTTAGAATACTCTGAGTTCTACTGAACCAGCTGTTGTAGCTCCTCAAGGCTTAGCACACCTTGGCTACAACTCTTAGCAAGGGTACAGTAGGTAAACACGTAGTGTAGGTAGGTGCATCACTTACACCACACTAGAAACAGTATGTCGGACAAAGGAGGAAACTCTGGGTCTCCCCTTGTGTCAGTTGACCCTCCACAGGTCATCCCTTCAGGATATACTGTGCTGAGCTTCAAGGAGTTAAGACGACTGTGTCACTCCAGGAAGATTCAGCAGGGGTCTAACCCCACAACGTCCTTTCTGATTGGTCTCTTGGAGACTTATGATGCCAGAAGAGCTGAGAAACTTCGTAGCTCTTCTAATCCAGAAGGAGACATGCCTCCCCTCGAGGGAACCCGAGACGATCCTGACCTCATCCACCTCGCAACTGAGAACGAAGATGTGGAGGAGGATGAGGATGAGGATCTCTCTGGGGATGAGGCAGATAAGGGACAGGTAGAAGTCGTCAGACTAAGCAGGTCCAACTTAAGCAAACATGATAGCGGTACTGGGGGACCCCTGGGGCCACTATCAGGTCAGCTTAACATTGGGAATGGACGAGCCCGATCTCTGTCAAGAGACTCTGGCAGATCCCTTCGAACCAATGGCTCTCACAACTCTTCTCAGAGAGGGACGACGTCCCCTCAGAGGAGAGTGTACGAAGCTAAGGAAAGGGCAGCCAATCTAAGGATTGAAAGGGAAGAACTTGCCCTGGCCAAAGAAAGGCTTGCCTTTGCTAGAGAGCAACAGTTAAGTGGGGCAGTCCCCACTGGTGGCAGCAATGTACCTAGTAATAGGGAAAAGAGTTTCGATACGAAACACCTTGGTAAGATAGTGCCCCCCTTTAATAATAATAATAATAAGGGTAGCTTATAAAGCGCATGGTTACGCCAAAGCGTGTCCCCGCGCTGCAACTGAAGAACTCTGAGCGAGGTGGGGGGACGACATCCACAAATGGATTACTGCTTTGGAGAGGGCCTGCACTGTGCAGGGTGTTCCCCAGAGTCAGTGGGCAGCTATCTTGTGGCTCTCCTTTGAAGGAAAAGGAAGAGACAAGCTCCTCACCACAAGGGTGGAGGATGCTAACAATTACCAAATCTTGAAAAATACACTCGTTGAAGGGTTCGGCCTAACCACTGAGCAGTACAGGGTGCTGTTCAGGGATACCCAGAAAACGCAGTCTCAAGAATAGTCTGATTTTGTCGATTGTGCCACTAAGGCTTTTGAGGGCTGGTTGCTGGGCAGTAAGGTTACTGATTATCAAGGATTGTATAATTTGATGATGAGAGAACAAATTTTAAACAATTGTCAGAACCAGTTGTTGCATCAGCATCTTGTCGACTCGGATCTGACCTCTCCCCAAGAATTGGGAAAGAAGGCAGACAGATGGGTTCGTACAAGAGTTAAACAGAACCAGGGCCAGAATCAAGGTGGTCAGAAGAAAGCAGACCAGAAGGGTAAAGATTCTAAAGGGGAACAAAATGACCAGAAGTCTTCGACAGGTCCCCAACAACCCAAAGAGGGTGGGGGTCAGGCTCCCCAAAAGAAGAAAGAAGGCCAATCCAAAAGATGGTGCCAGTACTGTAAAAGTAAATCTCACTGGTTTAGTGAGTGCACCAAGAAAGGAGGAGGGCAGACTCCTGCCACTGCAGCCCCTAAGGCACCTGTGCCCCCTAGTACAGTCAGCAGTGGTAGTGCGCCTCCCAAGGGTTTAGTAGGGTTAACCCTGGGTTCTGAGGGGCGTGACAACTTAGTTGGCACACTCACTCAGGCTGTCCTTGTCAGTACAGGGGACGCGGACGTATCCCCTGACGTAAGCCCCAATACTTTGGGCAAATACCGACAGACGCCTTTCATAAATGGAAAGATGGCTCAGGCCTATAGGGACACTTGTGCCAGCGTCACCATGGTGACGCCTAACTTTGTGGACCCTGGACAGATCATGCCAGGTACAGAATTCCTGGTGACCAATGCAAGCAATGTCACTACCAATCACAGTATGGCAATTGTAGCTTTCTCCTGGGGAGGGGTAACTGGCCAAAAGAAGGTTGTAGTTAGTCCAGACCTCCCAGTGGATTGTTTGTTGGGCAATGATTTGGAGTCGTCACAATGGTCAGAAGTGGAGCACCGGACTCACATGGAAATGTTAGGTTTGCCAGCACATGTGTTCGCTGTGACTAGGTCACAGGTCAGGAAATGCCCCACTGAACAGGTGCTGGATCCTGGAACAACGGACCAGACACCTCCCAAGAAAAAGAGCAGTAGGGTTAAGGCTGCGCCTTCCCCCTTGCCCCAGGTCGAGGATCAAGTCTCAGAGGAGGCTGACCTACAGGAATTGAGGGAAACTGAGCCTAGGGAATTCGAACTTGATCAAGTTGAATTCTTGGGTTCAGGGGGACCCTCAAGGGAAGACCTGGGGAAGGACCAGTTAGACTGCCCTTCTCTTGAACCCCTCAGACAGCAGGCTGCTGCTGAGGCTGCTGGGAACGCCACAGGTACCCACAAGGTATACTGGGAAGATGGACTCCTGTACACTGAGTCAAGAGACCCCAAGCCTGGCATGACCAGGAGGCTGGTTGTACCCTTGTCTCAGCGTGGTTTCCTACTTACCTTGGCCCACGAGATTCCCTTAGCAGGTCACTTAGGCCAGACGAAAACGTGGGACAGGCTTGTCTCACACTTTCACTGGCCTCACATGAACGAAGATACCAAGGAGTTTTGCCGCTCCTGTGTCACTTGCCAAGCCAGTGGTAAGTCAGGTGGCACGACAAAGGCCCCCCTTATACCAATGCCTGTGGTGGGGGTGCCCTTTGAACGGGTGGGGACCGACATCGTCGGTCCCATGGAACCACCTACAGCATCAGGGCACAAGTTTATACTGGTGGTAGTGGATCATGCCACCAGGTATCCTGAAGCTATTCCCCTTAGGACCACTACAGCACCTGTTGTGGCAAGAGCCCTAGTTGGAGTGTTCTCCAGAGTGGGCTTCCCTAAGGAGGTCGTCTCCGACAGAGGTGCAAACTTTATGTCGAGCTACTTAACTGCTATGTGGAAGGAATGTGGTGTTAACTACAAGTTCACTACACCCTATCATCCACAATGCAATGGGCTTGTTGAGAGATTCAACAGGACCCTAAAAGGGATGATTCATGGACTACCGGAAAAGCTTCGGCGTAGATGGGACGTCCTGATCCCCTGCCTCTTGTTCGCCTACAGAGAAGTCCCGCAGAAGGGGGTTGGCTACAGCCCTTTTGAACTTTTGTACGGGCATCCTGTAAGGGGACCCCTGTGTTTGGTGAAGGAAGGATGGGAGAGACCTCTCAAAAAGCCTGCAGCCAACATAGTGGACTATGTGCTTGGCCTCCGCTCGCGGATGGCTGAATACATGGAAAGGGCATCTGAAAACCTTAAGGCCAGCCAAGAACTCCAAAAAGCTTGGCATGACCAAAAGGCTGTCTTGACTGTTTACCAGCCCGGACAGAAGGTGTGGGTGTTGGAGCCAGTGGCCCCAGCAGCACTCAAGGACAAATGGTCCGGGCCCTACACCATCCTGGAGAAAAAGGGAGAGGTCACCTACCTGGTCGACCTGGGAACTCCCCGGAGCCCCCACAGGGTGCTTCATGTCAACAGGCTAAAAGCATATGTCGACAGGGAGGACATGAGTTTGCTCATGGCCCTAGATGAGGGACAGGAGGAGGAGAGTGACCCTCTCCCCGACCTGCTCACTCAGAATCCTGACGATGGCTCGGTAGATGGTGTTGTCTTTTGTGGCAGCCTCTCCGAACATCAACAGAGCGACTGTAAACAGGTTCTTCAGTCGTTCAGACATATGTTTTCTCTAACACCCAGTCAGACCGATTGGTGCACCCATGAGGTTGACACTGGTGACAGCTTGCCTGTCAAGAGTAAAATCTACAGGCAGCCTGATCACGTTAGAGACTGCATCAAGAGTGAAGTGCAGAAAATGTTTGAGCTGGGAGTCATTGAACCCTCGGATAGCCCTTGGGCTAGTCCCGTAGTTCTAGTGCCGAAACCTCACACCCAGGGTGGTAAGAGAGAGATGAGGTTTTGCGTAGACTACAGGGGTCTCAATGCAGTCACTAAGACTGACGCCCACCCAATACCAAGGGCAGACGAGCTTATCGATAGATTGGCTTCGGCCAACTACTTAAGTACGTTTGACCTGACAGCTGGGTATTGGCAAATCAGGTTAGCTGAGGACGCCAAGCCTAAAACCGCATTTTCAACCCCTGGTGGGCATTATCAGTTCGTGGTGATGCCCTTTGGTCTGAAAAATGCACCTGCCACCTTCCAACGGTTGGTGAATCAAGTCCTTACTGGGCTGGATGACTTCTGTGCGGCGTATCTTGACGATATTGCTGTCTTTAGCTCCACCTGGGAGGATCACCTGGTCCACCTGCGGAAGACGTTAGAGGCACTGCAAGCAGCAGGTCTCACTATCAAGGCCACCAAGTGCCAGATAGGGCAGACACAGGTTGTCTACCTGGGCCACCTTGTAGGTGGAGGTCAGGTTCAGCCACTGGAGAGCAAGATACAGTCAATCAGGGACTGGGCTCCTCCAACCACCCAGACTCAGGTTCGAGCTTTCTTGGGCCTGACTGGTTACTATAGGAAGTTTGTCAGGAACTATGGTTCCATTGTGACACCATTAAACGAACTGACAAGTAAGAAAATGCCAAAAAAGGTTCAGTGGACAGCGAGCTGTCAAAAAGCATTCGATGACCTAAAGCAGGCCATGTGCACGGCGCCTATCCTCAAGAGTCCGGACTACTCCAAACCATTCATTGTCCAAACAGATGCTTCTGAGTTGGGTGTGGGAGCTGTTCTTTCTCAACTGAATTTTGATGGTCAAGACCAGCCCATTGCTTTTATAAGCAGAAGGCTGACCCCTAGAGAGAAGAATTGGTCAGCTATTGAGAGGGAGGCCTTTGCTGTGGTTTGGGCCCTGAAGAAGCTGAGGCCATACTTGTTTGGCACTCACTTCAAGATTCAGACCGACCATAAGCCCCTCTTGTGGCTAAATCAGATGAAGGGTGAAAACCCCAAACTGCTTAGGTGGTCCATTTCCCTACAGGGGATGGACTTTACAGTGGAACATAGACCTGGTACTGATCATGGCAATGCCGATGGGCTCTCCAGATATTTCCACTTAGAACAAGAAGACTCACCTGGTCAAGGTTAGCTTATTGTTCCGACGTTTGGGGGGGGGGTCATGTAGGAGAGTAGGGTCTGCAATCCTATGATCACCCAGATTTTTTGCTTTTGTTTCACTGGTTTACGACTTTCTCTGGCTGTGGGCCTGCTAATCAGACCCACAGCCTGGCTGTTCTCTTTCTAAATTACGATATGTACCCTAGGTGCATTTACCAATTGGTACTGGGCCACCTTATCAGACCCCGTAACGCAGGGCATAGGTGTACCCAGGGCCGCCAGGGGCTGAAGCATGTATTATGCCACCCCCGGCTGGCCTCCTAAATTTGACACAACTGGCTGCACGACAGCTGGGGCGAAGACGTGTAACCACCCTTCGCTTTAGGTATAGTAGTTCTATATCTAACCATACAATGGACACCCGAGTTCCTATCAGTCACTCCTATGGCAGGCCTTAACGATCCTGAAGGCAGAGTGCGTGGGCTCGTGTGAGCTAGGTTCAGGCCCGAGCCGAGCCCGGTTGCAGCTTGCGGAATCAAGACCCAATAGCTGTTCCATGATAACGCGTACCATATCGGTAACTCCGGTGTCGCGTTATCAAGGCATGTCGAGTAAGGTGTCATACGAATCGGGGTGCTGCCCTCTCACCAATTCTGGCGATGAGGTTAGCATCCCACCCTTCTAGAGGGACACGACATGTACGTAACTGTGAACCCCGGTTAAAGTTAACTGAAGCCTCAGCTCCACAAAATGGATGCTGCCACCACAGACACGAGTCTGACCTCCTGCTGCTGGGAGTCCTGCCAGCGAGGAGCACTTGGACAAAGGGTTTCCTGTCGAGGGCGGTGTTCGCACCGTCCCAGACAGGGTTTGTGTATTCTGGGTAGGTAGGGCTTTGGCGAGAAGGTGACTGCGGAGTGGCACCCCGGTGCTCACTACGCATCGCCGGTTAGAACCAGTTCCAGGGGCGACAGCCCTGGCCTGGGGAAAGTCCGGCAGGGGAGAGGGGTGTAACTACCCCCTTCCTGGTCCCACCCTTAGGGCAGGACCTAGTCATGTACCCACCCCTTTCTTTAGAATAAAGACCGGAGCGGGGACCCTTCCAAATTAGATCATCTTTGATTCAAGAACTACTTTCTACGAAAGGACATTCAAGACTCTTCTCAAGATTTCTCCCTTGTGACTAAGGAGTAGTCACCCTGCATCAGCGGGCACCAACTAAGAACTCTGCGGTTTGCTGTAAGTCCTTCCTCAAGGAATCCGACGGCCCAGCTCGACGAGAACCGGCTTCCCTGGCACCTCTGACCTCTACCCACGTCATCAGCTCAGCTGTGATCTGTGGGTGCGACGAGACCTCGAGGGACCGGCCATCATCAGAACCTGCACGCTCTTAAAACCAGCACGACCATCGAGGTAACTCTCTGGTGAGTGCTCTGGGGTCCGAGAAGCCCCGACCCTGAGCCGCTCCAGCACCGAAGTGCAGTCTCCCAGCATCTCCACGATCTGCGTGGGGCCCTTCTGCTCGCTGCTCAGCACGTTGTCTGGTCACTAGCCGCTGGCTTGTGCCCTTCTGTGACGACATCCGAGAATCATCACTGCTGGTCTGGTTGCTCCAGACTGGCCCTTGCTTCCATCTTTGCGAGAAGCACCCCGGACCCTCCTGGTCCACTCAAGACGCCATCTTAGGCCCACCACGTGGCCCTGAGATCTGCCAAGGCTTGTTGCCCCATCCTGGGCCCAGCGACGCCGACAGCATCATCCTTCGTGGGACAGCTCGCACCTCCACCGTGGTCGCCGACAACGCCTCCTGGTCCGTGAGACTGCAGAGCCTAGCGTCGCCCACTCACCTGGTCGAGGTGACGGCCAACCGGTGCCTTCCTGGTACCCTCTGACTACTGGCTAGTAGTACGAACTTGGTCCCCTCTGCTTTCAGGTTTCATCAATCTCCGATCCAGGCTTGGATCTCTACGAACTATTCAGCACTGGTCGCCGGCCAGCAACTCCTTTTCTTCCGGCTCCTGGCTCGTCAGCGAAGACCCCGACGCCTGTAAGACTTGTGCAGCCGCAGTCCTCGTGGCTAGGTAACTCGGCATTTCGGTGCCTGCATAGCCTCCTTACTCTAGGGTCCTGGGTCCCTCGCTTCCGACTTGCCTTATCGGGTCCGCCCGAGACCTTAATCTTTCCGTGTCCTCGGACACTTGTTTTAATTGTGCACTTGAAGTATTTGCTAAAGAGATTTGGTTTGTGCTTAGTACCCTGTCCTCATAAAGAGTACAGGGCTGTTGTGATTCTTAATAAATATACTGTTTATTTTCATAACACTTGTGTGGTGTCCTTTCACTGGGTGTTCAAGGGGTACATGTGTGGTAAACAGCCGGCTTAACGCGCCCTCTCGAGTCTTTAGCCTTAGACTGCTCGTATCCACGCTACTAGGATAGCTGGTCTATAGGTTGACTTACAACCAAACACCATAAGGGTCGTTGGAACGATACATAGCGGTCGCTAGAATAGCGAACGTTGCATATCGGGCCAACTTCTCACACACTGGGCCAGGGACAGACTGATTTGCATATAGCCAGGTTCTGAGCTGGGATGGGGCAGTGAGATAAATAACGGTGATGGATCAAGCCCTGATCTTTGGACTGGGTAAGAGTGGTCTGCTCAATTCAGACACTCTGTTCATCACCACCCCCTTTTCTGAATCGTTTTTGGCCACTATAGGTGTGGCAGGGTATACTCAGACATGAGTCCCTTTCTCACTGCTCCATCAGGATTCAAGCAAGCCGGGCCGAAGACTGCTGAAATGCCAGAAACCGGTCCCCGGTAGCTTGTCTCCTTTCTGGTGAAGAATTGGCTTGGTAGTTTAGTCTGCCCTGTTCCCATGATGCACTGGGCCAGGGACAGACTGATTTGCATATAGCCAGGTTCTGAGCTGGGATGGGGCAGTGAGATAAATAACGGTGATGGATCAAGCCCTGATCTTTGGACTGGGTAAGAGTGGTCTGCTCAATTCAGACACTCTGTTCATCACCACCCCCTTTTCTGAATCGTGATGGATTCTAGACATTTGAACTCTTTAAATATTAACTGTCTAGTGCTTCTTACCCTCTTGAGTTATCAAAACTCAATTATATTGGAGTGTCCCAACCAGAATGTAAAACCCAAAGGAAGAGAAAAAAAGGAGAAAGGAGAGCACGGATATACTACTGCCTCCAAATACATAATAAAGAAAATATAGAAATACACACCTTGTTACTGGATATACACCACAACCATATTTCAGATAACACCACCAAACAAAGGTACAAAGATACAGAAACAATTTGAAGCTACTTTTTTTTTTTTCACAAAAAGCTAGCACTCCTGTAGTGCCCTACACAGTTCATGTACAGTCCTCCAATCAGCAGCATCCACTATCCCCAAAGGCGTGTGCTCCCTATGGCAACTCTTCTTTCTTGACTGCGAACAGAAAAATCTTGCGTCGGTTCAATCATTATTGGAACCCTCTGAAGCTTGAGAACCTGATATCAAGGAATACAACACAAATACATTCATGAGGTATATAAGGTAAAAATGGACTGAAACATATTCATACCATACAATGAATCTTCTGCCTGACATGTATCATTCTGTGGGAACAAGGAGATCACCAGAGCCCTGGGAGGGAATAATCCTCACCTCCGCGTCCTTAATAGAACTGAAACTTTCCTTCATGCTTACTAGGACATTTGTTATGTTATGTCATGATCGAAGGTGAGGATTATGCTCGTTCAAGGCTTATCCACCACAAGCGACCCCATGCTTATTACTGGCTTGAAATAGAATCTTTTGAACATCGAGTCTGAAGACCAGTCAGCCGCGTTCAAAATGTCTTCCAGCCTGGCTCCCAAGGAGAACGCTTTTGACGCCATGGCTCCTGTAACCGAATGGGTTCCGAACTGCGAGATATTTATACCCGCTTCCTGCATCACCCATCGGATCCAGCGTGCTATAGTCAGTTGTGTAACCGCTTTGAAGGGCTTTCGCAAGGAAATCAGCAGCTGATGCTCCCCAGGGGTTTGTTTCTCCTCCATCATGCTTTCGTATTCCTTAAGGCATCTGACAACCCACAGTTTGGGAGTACTATTGAAGGCTTGTTAAGAGATAACTCTAGAATCCTACTTGGCCCTACGGACTATGTGGAAGTTGACTCCCTGCGGAGTATAAACCTGTCCTGATATGTCCTGTGCTCGTACGTCAGATACTCTGCGACAAGAAATGAGGCACAAGAGCATCGCCAACTTTGCCGTGAGCTCTTTACGGGAAAATATCTATTGCACTGCCAGGATTGAAATAAGTGAAGCACATTATTGAATTATCAAAGAGATGATTACCTAGGTTCCGGAGGGAGAGTTAAGCGTATACCCCTCAACAGCTTGTAGACTATCGAGTGCTCCCCAACTGGACAGCCCTGGGCCAGTAAATGGCCACGCTGAAATTGCCGACTGATAGGAATTGATTGTGCGATAAGCCAAAACCCTGAGAAGCTAGGGATGCCAGGAAGTTTTGAATTGCTACCACTACGCACCCGTTGGTATCCTGACCGCTCCAAACACACCAACTGACCATCGAGACCAGGCCGATCTCTACCTCTTGTTGGTGCTGTCTGCCCACGCTGCTCCCAGCAACTGCTGAGCCTCCTGCGAAAGGCCCCTGACTCTCCATCAATGCCTGAAATCTGCCAGGCCACTAAAGGCATTCTCCCTTGCAGGAGCAAGGAGTGAGGGTGACCCTGAAGATCCCTCAGAAAAAGAGGGTTGTGGGGTAGAAGGATTGGAGAATCCCAAGAAAGGTCCAGAAGAACTGGAAACCATACTTGCGACCTCCAGTAAGGTGTGATCAATACCACCCTCGCTTGCTGCCTGCGAAGATGCAATGTGAGTCTCATTATCATCGCAAATGGGGGAAAGGCATAGCCCGTTTCCCGCCCAGTTCTCAAGAAAGGCATCCGTCGCGGCCGCTAGCGGGTCTAGTTTCCAGCTGTAAAACCACGCAGGCTGGTGATCCAACCTGGACGCAAAAAGGTCTACTGAGAACCTGCTCCACATGTCGTGCCCGAAGACTTGTGGCTGAAGCTGCCACAGACTAATGTCTGACCAACTCCTGGAGCACCAGTCCGCTACCACGTTGGAAACTCCCAGGAGTTATTCCGCCTTCACAGAGATGTTGTAGGAGAGACGAAATGTCCACAGATCCTTGGCCAAGTCTGCCAACACCTTTGACTTCGTACCCTCTAGGTGGTTGATATAACACACCACAGAGACATTGTCCATTTTCAACTAGACGCTGCAGGACTCCCTGTACTTGGTCCAATACCCGATCGCGAAGGAGCCCGCCATCAATTCCAGGCAATTGATGTGGAGCTTGCCCTCTGTTACCGAACGCTTTCCTCCTGTAAAAGAGCCCCCGCAACGAGCCCCCCCGCTCGATTTGCCGGCATCGGACTCTATGACCAAGTCTGGATTGCAACCAAAAATAGCCCTGCCATTCCAGGCCTCCATATGGTCGAGCCATCACCTCATCTCCAACTTGATCCGCATACTGGAGGCCCCTGCAAAGGTGGGAGGCCTTCAGACTTTGAGGCGCTCTGTATTAGAGCGGCCCCTGGAAGATAGCTTGGATCGACAAGGCCAAGAGACCCACCAGTCGGGCTATTTGCCGCAGCGAGGTAGAGGAGCGAGCCAACATTCTTCTCAGCTCTCTGCGGATTTTGGTCTTCCGCTGAGGAAGACTCAGGGTGCGGGCTCCCGAATCGATGGTAAACTCCAAAAAACGTCACCTTTCTGGAAGGAGTTAGGAGGGACTTTTTGTTGTTGATGACAAACACCAGACTCTGGAGTAGATCCGTCTTCTCCTTGAGTTGGGTAACTAGACGTAGAGGGCACTGCTCTAGCAGCAAGATGTCGTCCAAACAGATGATGAGACGCAGGTCCTTCGCTCGGAGCTTCTCCACGACTGGTTTGAGAACCTTTGTGAAGCACCACGGTGCTGACGAAAGGCAGGGTCGCAAATTCGTAGACCTGGTTCCCCCAGAGAAACTGAAGGAAACGTCTGTGTGGTGGAAAAGCGGGTACCGTCAAGTACACGTCCTTTAAATCCAGACGGGCCATCCAATCGTTGGGTTGCAGGACGTCGCGCAAAATATGGATACCTACCACCTTGAAGTGGCGATAAACCAGCCCCTGATTGAGCTCCTTGAGATTTATGACCGGCCGTTGACTGCCGTCCGTTTTGTCTACGAGAAAAATGTTGCTGAGGAATCCCGCCAGGTGCAAGAGGACTGGCACTATTGCTCCCTTTCACAGAAGATCTGCCACGTCTGTTGATAAGCGGAATCTTGTCCTGTGCATTAAACAACGGTTTGGGACCGAGGTTCCGTAAAACTCTTATTTGGAAACCCCTTATTGTTTGTAGCACCCAAGCGTCTGAGGTAATAGCCCTCCAATTGTGTTTGAAAAACGTCAATCTGCCCCCCACCTTGAGATGTTGAAAAGGAGAAAGGCTCACCTGCTGTGGCCAGTGGTTGGCCTCTTGCTGGTCCTCTGCCTCCCCGGCCTCTGTAGCCTCGACATTACTGAAAAAATTCTTGCCTGCCGGGGTCCGTGGTTTTCTTGCAGCCTCTTTGGGGTCCCTGTGTGTAGAACTTGCCAGCCGATCGCCCTCTGCCATGACCAGCGCTGACAAAAACACGGGGGTGGAAGACTTTCTTTATCGATGTTTGAGCCTTATCAAGGGAAGTGAAAGTTGAAACTAATTTTGTTAGCTCCTTGATAAAGGAGTATCCAAAGAGGCCACGGTGCCCGCCTCCAAAGAGGCCAGATCTCCGAGTTTGGGATCAACTTTCAGGAGGAATGAGCTTCGCCTCTCAGTCGAAAGGGCGCAATTAGCATTCCCCAAAAAACTATTGCCTGCTGGGCCCAGATGGAAACACGCTCAGGTGATAAGGGGGTGCCTACGGCCTTGGCCTCCTCGGCCAACTCAAGTATTTTGGTGAGTGGTCCGGTGAGGTCCAGGAGTTTGTCCTGGCAGGACTTCCAGGATCTATCGGTACCCTTCTTCGGGTCCCTAACATACTTCTGAAGAAAGGTCGACCTCTGGCGTTGTTGCAACTTTGCCCGCGAGGGAAGGGCAAGGACACTCTGCCCTCAGGCAGGCTCTGACCTCCTTCTCCAAGGGTTTGTGTAACCGTCCAGCCACAAACACCGAAACCTTCGGGGAGAGGGTTTATTCCGAGGACCGTGGATGAATTAGATCCTCCGGAACTAACATGTAGGAGGGCTCCTCCGCATCTTTTGAGGCATCTGGAGGGGATACAACAGGGTGCCAGGGTCGGGAGGGGCCTGCTTCATCCGGGGAATCTCCTGCAGATTCTTCCTTGTTATCTGGAAGGAAGTCCGGGGCATCCGGAGTAGTATCCTGCTCTACTGGTGGAGGCCTGGACAGAAAAGCCTTTTTTAGGCGCTCAAACGCACCCACGTCAGTCGTTGAGGTGCTTTTGCGCTTCTCTGCGTGTTTGGGTCGTTGCGCCTGTTCGGCATAACCATACTGCATCGTGCGGCATTCAAAAGGACCCAGTGCCACCTCAACTGCCTGATGGATGGACGTATCCACGGCGTTGCAAAACTCGTCATCGAGGTGGATGATTTGCAGGGATTCCTCCTCTGCGTATTCCATCTCCATGACACTAATTAGGAAGAGTGGCAGGCAAAAACGCTCTACGCGTAAACCGGTGAACCTGCATGAATGGTAGACTTTTTTTGTCCGTGATGGTACATTATAGTTTTGGCCGGCAGAACGGCTGGCAGGAAAGTCTGCCTGGGGACGACTCACCCTTTTGCTTATAGTGGGTGTCAATGAGGTCTGGGCCTGCTCCCCACCAAACTAGGCAGCTCATGAATAGAGCCCAAGGCAAAGTGCTTTACCATACAAATTCGCCTCACGTGACTAATCTGACCCACGGAGACGGCGGGTGTCACACTGTGGCCCCAGAAGTATACAGACCCATTCTTGCGGGCATAAGGGTTCCCAGACCGTTTTGTCACAACCGCGCGTCGGACTGAAAAACGCGGGCTGCGTGAATAAACTCACCGATCCTACCACAGAGAGCGGCACGGATGAGTGAGTTCAACCCCGCGCCCCCCGGCGAGCCAACGCGCACTGCAGCCAGTCACAGGGGCTGCTCCCGCAGCCCCACGAAGGAAATAAGCACCTAATAAGGGGGGGGGGGGGGAACTGAAGTGAGCACAAGCGCAACGTTTCACCACGACCCTGTAATAGAACAACCGTTGAAACAGTCACAAAATAAACGGACAGTCAATGAGAAACCCCCGTTCCCCCCCACCCCCCTCCCCACCCTCCCGCACCGCAATCGCAGGGGTGTTAAATGGCAGCGCGACTAACAGGACAAAGCACGCTCTGAAAAACACTATTCCAATAACATGAATATTTCCCATACAACGAGAGAAAATATAAAAGACAACTTAACCGCTGGAAGCAGGAAAGAAAGAGTAGTTGCCACAGGAAGCACACGCCCTTGGGGATAGTGGATACTGCTGATTGGTGGACTGTGCGTGAATTGTGTAGAGCACTATGCTAGTTTTTTGTCAAAAAAAAAAAGGTTGAAGTTAAACAATGCTGGCTGTAAGGAATGAAGGGAAGTTACAGCATCATCCTCGCCTCTGGTCCTGACAGGGAATTACCTTTGATACAAGGCATAAAGATAGCCTGTTCTAAATCCATTTACCTATTTAAAAATAAAAAACACTACCAATCTCTCTCCCCAAAAACATTAAAACATTCTTAGCAAACGTTGTAGTATTCTAACAGCGTACATATGTGCTGGAGGCCTAGTAAGGGCGAAGTGGCAAATGTTAATCTTTTTGCATGATCGAGGCAGGCTTCAATGTAGCTGTAGAGGTGCATTTATGTTTTGTTGTCGTTTGCTTCAGAATGTGACTATCCTCATATACATACTGAGAGAACTCGGGGAAATTAGCAGGAGATAGGATGCTTAGAAAATGATCACCTTCAAAAGAACAAAAAGACCGATGCTGCCCTATTATCCTCTTTAATATTACTGGCTTGCACATTGGAACTAGAATTTTAAAATAATATAGACCACCATAAAATGTGTTTCCATAGAATGTTTCAGAGGGGAAATTGATCCCCCTAGAGGTATATAAAATATTATCATGTAATCATGTTGATGATTTCATGTATTTTCGACTTTGGGCTAATATAGATTGGTATCTGAAAAAGATACAGCAGCAGTGTTGACATTATACTGTAGTGATATTTGGAGAACTTGATGGAAAGAGGATATTGTAAGGCGATAACAGAAAAATGTAGGTTTCTATGTCTTGTAAACATTAATGAATACATTATATATAAAGTTAGTTTTATTTTATGCTTAAACACTGGTTTTACTGATCTGTCTCATTCATGCTCCAGATGTGACTTTAACTGCTGCTTTCTCCTCATGTGGATGGGCTGTGCCTCCCTTGTCAACATTTTTTCGAGGAGCGCTAAATTGTGCAGAGGAAATTACTTTCAGCATATTAGACTTAAACCTTCTGACGTCACCACTTGACTATTTGTAACACCTTCCTAAAAATCCTTGAATTTCCCCAATCTCGTTTTATTTTGTTATTCTCTAAAAAAGAATAACATGAGCCTCAGGTTTTAAATTGGGCCCCTCCATTACCAAGCTTTGCCCGTTTACGTCAAGGCAGTTCTCATGGTTTTAATGTCCAATCCACAGTGTCACCCCATATATTCTGTCAGTAGATCAATCTGTATTCTTACATGGAGGATTGGACAATCCAGTGCCATGCCCTGAGAGTCAACATTTCCTTCCAGATCAGTCTAAAAAAAAAAAATCCGACGTACTCAGTAATTGCTTTGAGTTGTATTCCAGTCCATCATTATTTGCTCAATGCACTACTTCAGACACTCCCCACCCTTTACAGGTCAGCTTTTTTGCTGCTCTGGTTGTAACATTCCAGCTCGAATTCCTGATTTTTGTTTTTATGGGAAAAGTTCAAACCATTGAAGTGTCCGACATGCTGCTGTCCCTTTGAAGAGGATGATTTGGGTGGCCATGTAGTAGAGGATAGACTTTGAGAGTGGCCTTTGTTGTTCAGAGCCTTGGATATTGTCCAGGCCATGATCATTGAGGTCTGTAGACTGTCTGTGCTGAATCTCAGTCTGGTTTTGAGATGTGATCTGATTCAATTAATTTTTGCTACACAATCAAATTGTTCCTCCATTTTGGATACCCATTGTCATGCAGTTTAATACACCGAGGCAGAGGAAGGGTTTTTTCAAAGTGTGAGTAAACGGCTTGTGTTTGCATTCAGAAGTAAAAGATTAGTTAATATTTCCACCTACCATATTGTTCAGGATGTAAACATCAGACTATGGTAGGCCACATAGCCAAAGAAATGATTTTAGTCTCTCCTTGCACAATGTTGGATATCACAGGAATATTCCAGCGTGTGAAAAGTTTGGAATTTCCTCAACAAATTAGTGTGCTTTCTTGTGACTCTGGAGGATCGGCCCAGCCTCTGCTTACAGAATTTTGTTTTATGGATCACTGTTAACCGTTTTGCGCCTATAGAGTGGGATGAAATGAGACCCCCCCGTAGTTTTCCTACTTGGGCAGGCAGAGGTGTCACCATCGAAAAAGAATGGTAGGAATCACATAAAGAATGGGAATTCCTAGAACCAAAAGAGCACACGGCGACTGAGAACGATTTTTCCCAGAATGAGTAAAAATGTTCTTGTGTTGTCTTGCTAAGTGCATGACCATTGCATTCATCATCCCAACAACATCCCCTTAATCAACTTCCCCTCCTATAAGTTGGCGAGATGGTCCTGAGGTGCCCTATGGATCTAGGAGCATTCTTGTTTAATAAAGAGTACACGAATGGCAAGAAACATTTGATTGTGCATTTCATTTAGTACCTTGAAGTGGAACTCAAAATTAAAAAAGACATGTCTTGTAATTTGCATGTCTCCATTCATTTTAAAAAATACTGATCCTCCTCTGAATTAGGTTGCGATAAATATAGCAGATAACTAAATTATCTTGCTCTCTGTGTGCACTTTTTAAAAAATTACCCATGTGGTATAACCTAAAATACAATGTGTGTGTCTCCCCGGTAAGAGAGCATGCTGTGTCGCTTGATATCTATGGCTTCTGGAAAAAAAATTATAAAAAGGATTGGAGCCCGTCTATTTGTTGAATTCCTTGTCAGTCTGGGTTCTTATGTTTTTATTGGTCAGCGGAAGCTGTTTTTAGGTCTCGCACCTGGCGACGCAACGCGAAGCGCTGTCAACAGCGAGACCTATTGTGGCTGACTTGGCTCTTAAGGGAGACGGGAGATGGGCACGCGCAGGCTGCAGGCCGGACTGGAAATGTGAACACGCGCTAGCATCTACTGTGAGCGTTGCTGTTAATTAAGTTTCAATTTCATTGTTACAGCTTGCACGTGTACGTTGGTGCTTGTGAACGCGCGCACACACACGTAGCAGCCGCCACCAACCAGTGCACGCCTACTCAATCGCAAAAAAACAAACACAGGCACCAGCCCCCATGGTACAATTAAGCCCCACTCACCAGGCTCTTTTCTCGCTGCTACAGGATTCCCCTGGTCTCATCCCCTCTGCATGACCTGGCACACGCGGGGCTTTCCTCACGCACGGGAGCCCTGCACTTGCATTGCCGGCCTCAGCTGCCACTTCTGACACTACTTACTTCTGCAGCCACGGCGGGGCTCGCCCTCAGGCATGGGAATCCCGCGTCATCACTGCTCCTCTGGGCCAGCCACTCCGTGGGCACGGGCTTCCAGCAAAAGGCGGAGGCCCCTCCCCACGACAGGCGTGACGCTCCCGAACCTCCGTTTTTCGCGCCAAATTGGGCAAACCCTGAAAGAGACACTGCCTGCCTGCCTCGTCGGAGGACAAAACACACCTTCGTCTTAGTCATCATAGCGCTCAAAATACCTTGAAAGAAAGATGCGCCGTCCACGGAACTCGGCCTCCCGCGACTGGAGCGATTCACAAATAGATGGCAAAAAAGTGTAACTTGTGCAAAGATGTATTTGTTATGCTAAGCATGTTTTTAGTGCATGTCTTTTTGAAAAATCTGGTACATTTCTGCACAACTCTGCACAAAGTGCTGAAAGCATTAATGGATGCATGTGTGTTTGCACAGTAGGCTCGCGTATCATTCTAAAATGAAGATGCTGACGTCATTGGTACGGAGTGCTTCTTGTGAATGTCTGCACTCAATGCGTAAAACGCATATGAAAGTGGAGGCTTTTGTACAATTTGCAAAAGGTTTACCATAACTAATGTATCAACTCAACACACTTTTTGTTCACATACAGGCTGTTGCCATATTGTTGGCAACAAAGTGCGGCACCATGGCCCCGTTACCAACTATAAAAAGCGTAACACAAAATTAAGCCTCACCCAGCAGAAGGTGGTAAGCCCACCAGAGCCCGCTAGTATCCATAGGCTTTAGACTGGGTGATCCCTGAAGGTTCTCCGCCCCTGCACAGCAGGGTCCTGCGTCAACGACCTTGGATACAACATGCACTCCAAAAACACACAAATAAAACTAGCATAAACATAACATGCCCTCACGCATGAAATCACATCGTAAAGCACATATCCGGGTTTTGATAAATAGCTTAACATACTCGCACATAGGACATGACCATCTCAAACTCACTTCACTTTTACACGAACTTACAGAAACCATTTGACTAGCATAGCACCGACATACTCTCTGCTGACCGCCAGGGGTGTTTAGGGTGTTAACACCAATCTAATAAATGTATTTCCTGATAAATAGTTGGTTACAGAGGTTTTCAGTCGGGTATTGAGAGATTTCAACCAGGGATGTTTACATACAAGCAGACAAAAATGCACACTCTCTTCCTCTCTGTTCTGAAAGCCCTCAAAATATTTATTTCACATAACCTAGTACATTCTCTCCTAGTACACCTACCCATCTGCATTCCTCTCCCTTTCCATTGCCCTTGGGCCCCTCTTAAGGGCCCTGCTTGTCCTATAATGTATTGAAAGCTTATATGCCAGTCTAAGTGTCAGAAAATCGAAACACACCCCCCGAACCCCCAATCTTACTGACCAAGCTATGCCCCTGCTGACCACACACAACCAACCCTAACAAACACTGGTTAGAGGATGTAGCCTAACTGCCAGGGCAGTGGATTTCAAATCTGGGGAACCGGATGCAAGTCTCTGCAATTACGCTCAACATTCAGTGGTACTGGGAAAATCACTTAATCCCCTGGTGCCTAACAAAAATGAGAGAGGTATATTCACAAGAACGTGTTTAATAGCGCATCAAAAAGTGTAGCTTTTTATTGCACAAAGGTGGGAGTACTCTGGGAGACCACGCTTTGGAAACGATAATCAGTTACACACTGTAATTTTAAGAACTTATGTCCAGCTGTAGATTTTTGCATCAGTTTTCAGAGTAAGACCGGGCATGTTTTTCTCAAAGACGTAACATGCAGTGTTGCCAGCTGCGCACGAGGGTCAGAACTCATTCCCGGGGATCAGTAGCTCCACTATTTGAAGATCTATATAAAACTGTTTGATTTCTAGAAAGTAGTGGTTGAGTCCGTGAATGAACGATTCATAGTTACTTTTAAACACCACCATCAACGTTCCGGTGTTTTCCGGTGTGGAAGCATGCTGTGTCGGCTCGCCTTTTGTGCTTGTCTGCGTGTTGCTCAACAGCACCGCCTTCTACTCGGCCCAAGGCTCAGAACCTGGGGAAAGCTGTGGAGCCAGGTTTGAGTCTGGCAGGACACTCCAACATCCTGTGACTCTGGGCAAATCACTTCATCTCCTCGTACCTAAAAAAGGTGAATGTGCCTGTGTAATGCAACTGCTGTTCATGTAAAGCGCTCTGATACCCTGTGTATGTGTACCTATGTATTTGGAGTAACTTGTAACAAATAGGGCGGAGGCTTGTTCCTGAGCAAAAAAAGCAACGAAAAGCGATGGCTGTGTCTTCATACTGAGTGTAGTGGTTTTGTTTTTTGCCAAATGGTTTTGTGTGTGTTTGGCTGATAGTAGTCTGTTGTTTCTACCTACCCTCTTTATGTGACAGAACTACTGCTCTGCGCATTAAAAGTTAGGGAGTTGTAGTGATTGGATCAGAATTACAGGATCCGTGTCTGAAGTACTAAACCCCAGGTCTTAAGCCGGGCCCAAGGTTGATTCCCAATCCCCCAATACTCGTTTACATGTCGTGGGCGCTCTCTCTCTGCTCCTCACTACCACCCTTTCCTCTTTCCCCTGTGCTTGTTTATTTAAATCGTATTACCAGAACCCAAGCCTGCATATGTTATAACACTTCACCCACAGCGTTCACCATACACCTTAGCAAAGACTGCACCTTTCTGTTACTAAGGAGACTTCAATGCTCACTGATCCCTCAGTGTTAGACTCAGGTCTAAAAAAAGAAAGCATTTGCAGTGCAATAGGTCTCTCATTTGCGAAAGTTTGAGCTATTGGCATTGTAAATTACAGTGCCTTTTATTTGTTTTGAAAACCTACAAGCGGTGCCTAAACACACACTTTGTACTATAAGGTATAATCGTTGCTTACGAGAAGCAAGGCTGGCAGTAAAAGAGGCGCAGTTACTGCCAGCCTTGCTTTTCTTAAGCAACTATTACAAGTGCACAGTGCATGTTTAGGCACCACTTTCAGGTTTTCAAAACATAAATAAAAGCCACTGTCATTTACAATGCCAATGGCTCAAACTTTAATAATGCGAGACCTATTGCATTGCAAATGCTTTATTTTTCTTGGTCGCTCATGGTGCCTTTGGGAGAATTTAGGATTCACATCTTTAGATCCGACACATACACCACACACACCCAGAGACAGCAACTTGGAGCCCCTTCTGATGAGTTTCTAAGACAATATGCTTAGAAGTGCTCTCTACAAATGCACGTGACTTATTTTGTGATGATAGCTTTGTTCGGACTCAACCCGCTACTTACCCCTCCCACTTTCTTGCATCCATCTTTCTGTGACTGAAGAACCACATTTTTGGAGAGGCAATATTGTGGCGGAAACAGCAGCTGGCATTCAGAGTTCTTTTTGCTATTAACTCCCTGTTTGTCGACTTGTTATTTATGTAGTACAGCTCAGTCTTCAGTTAACTTTTTACTAGCTACTTTTAATGAGGCACCCGACATTGCACCATTGAGGAAGCGGAGTGTGTTGGTGCAGCCCCTGCTCCTGGCAGCTTGTTCCCTTCAAGGCTGGTGACTTCTGCTTCAGCGCTATATCGGCATGCTGCATTGCTGTTATGTTATGTTATGTTATGTTATGTAATGTTATGTTAATTTCGATTTATATAGCGCCAAATCACCGACAGGTCTCTTATCGCTTGCTTTCGGAACCCGTCCTGGCTTTCCCTGCGAGATAGCCCCTACTGGGCATCCCCAAGGTGAAGACCAGGCATCCCATTGCGCTGGGGCCATAGTGGAGATTAAGCAAGCTATTGCCCAGAGTTGCAGAGTGTGAACCCATGACTCGATTAGGCACCGAGGCGAGAATTATCAAGTCCGTGGACATTTTGAGCTCGAGACCCTGCCGCGTCGGGAATTGAACCCTGGTCCCGAGTCTGCCCTTTGCATCAGGGTCTGCCTTCTCTAACCAGTGAGCCACACTTCTCCACTACTTGCTGTGGTCTGCAAAAACAACAGTTGATGTACAGAAGGCAGAGCCATGTCCTACATTATCCCCAGTACAAAGATCTGGGCCTAAATCCATCGTTTTATGCTCCCCATGCCATTCCAGTTTGAACCCAGCCATGTGCAAATCAGTCTTGACCCTGTGCCCCATGGGAACAGTCCAGCCCGAACTGCCAAGCCAGGTCCTCCTTGGACTGGTAACCAGCATCTTAGGACCGGTTTCCGGCTTTCAGCCCTCATCAGCCAGGATAGCTTGATTCCAGTGGCATGGAGAGCATGGGACTCGCGTCTGAGCATACCCGTCCCACTCGGTGTGACAATTGCAAAAACAGTTGCTGGACAGAATGCAGAACAATGTCATACATTCACCCCAGTACAGAGATCTGGGCCTAAATCCATCGTTTTTTTGCTCATCATGCCATTCCAGTTTGAACCCAGCCATATGCAAATCAGTCTTAACCCTGTGCCCCATGGAAACAGTCCAGCCCGAACTGCCAAGCCAGCATTGCTGTGGTCTGGCAGAGGAGAACTTGGTGTGCTACATGATCAGACCAGGGGCAGAAATTTGAGTCGGAGGAAGCAAAAAGAGACACCGACTTGAAGGACGACGTGGGGGAGACAGAGCTCTCAAAGCTATGGAGTACATTTTGCTTAAGTTGGGCAGAAAGGGTTCAGTTTGTTGCTGGGCGATACAGGGATAAAATATACGCATCTCTTAAAGGAAAGCCTTGATCAGGAAGACTGGCGTGCTCATGCTTCAGCTTCTGTTAGCTTCCCACTCCAACGGCATGTTACCAGTTTGCTGATTGGGTAGCTAGGATTCATTCAAGTAATCTTCCCTTTTTATTTTGTAGCTGTCACCGTAGGCAGCAGATGTGCTGTCGTTTGAGCGATTTATTAATTAAAAAGCACAAGCATTGGCAAAGCCAATAGGCCTTGTCTATGTGAGATCTTATGGCTTCCTTTGTCAATGTTTTGTTAGACATGTTGCACACCACAGCTGCTGTGCACCATGTCTAAAAGGTAAAAATACAGTTGTAAGTACGCACTCCATGTTGGCTGCATCATAGAACTTTTTTTCATTGATAATGCCAATGCATCTCACATATTTGAAATCTGTTGTTTTTGCCAGTGCTTGTTATATTAGTGTTTTAACTTTCTGGTGAATTTCCCAGTGATAAATCATTTGTTAGGTCTCGCCTACAACGAACGCGCTGAAAGTGCGTCCTCGCAAGCGAGAACTATAGTCGTCGTCTCAGCAGTCTGAGACTGACGAAGTGAGACAACTCCCACACAGCTGCAGGACACTGTTCAATTTGGACAGCCCATCGAGGAGCGTTTCATTGTTTATTAAGGCAGCGTTTGGGAGCAAGCGCGCAACCTTCATTTTAAAGCCTCTGATGAAGAAAGGATTTAGAAACGCGAAAGGCGTCGTGAAGGAACTGTCTGCATTTGTCCCATGTTTGCACGCCGTCCATACCAGAAATTAAAGGTTATGGGTTTAAACCTTCTCGGCTGCCTGTGTGCTCTTACTGTGTGGCAAAAACCCAGGAGCATGATTGTTTATCTATCTATCTATCTATCTATCTATCTATCTATCTATCTATCTATCTATCTATCTATCTATCTATCTATCTATCTATCTATCTATCTATCTATCTATCTATCTATCTATCTATCTATCTATCTATCTATCTATCTATCTATCTATCTATCTATCTATCTATCTATCTATCTATCTATCTATCTATCTATCTATCTATCTATCTATCTATCTATCTATCTATCTATCTATCTATCTATCTATCTATCTATCTATCTATCTATCTATCTATCTATCTATCTATCTATCTACCCTCTTCATCCAATGGTCTGCTGTGGTATCATTCACTGTCACTTTTCTAAATGTCTTTATTAACTTTTACAGCTAGGTGCAGTAATACCATTACATGTTGCTGCCTTTTATAAATCATTCATGTTCAGAATAAAGAAGGTAAAATTACAGTAGTAGTACAGATCAGTGTCATCCACTTTTGCTTCCGCCCACTGCAGCACACAGCAATGGGCACATCAGCCCACTTAAGCTACTGGCTTACCGAAGTGTGAGTGACCGCATTCTGCTCCTTCACAATGCCCACATCCACTCAATTAGCACCCTTCAGTGCCAGTGCCTACTGATTCAGTGTGTGTAGATATATATATATATATATATATATATATATATATATATATATATACACACACACACACACACACGCACACACACACACACACTGAATCAGTAGTGTGTAGATATATATATATATATGTATATGTATATATATATGTATATACACACACACACACGCACACACACACACACACTGAATCAGTAGGCACTGGCACTGAAGGGTGCTAATTGAGTGGATGTGGGCATTGTGAAGGAGCAGAATGCGGTCACTCACACTTCGGTCAAGTCAATATATATGTATATAGGTACCATCGACAAAGGCAGTAGCCAAAACGCGTCTGGTTCTCTGAGGGTTGCAATAAAGAATCGGAACCCTCCTCCCGCGAGTGCTGTGTCTTCTTCGAAGGTGAGGGAGAGGAAAGCCTTGATAAGAGCGGGGTGACGCCCCCCGCATACAAGCACCCGTGTTTAATTGCGCGACTTGGCGGCACAAGGAAGCAGATATATATGTATATATATATATATATATATATATATATATATATATATATATATATATATATATACAATATTTTTTTTTCTTCACTCCGGAGCTTTTTTTCTGTCTGGAGCTTAAATTTCAACAACTTTTAATCCAACGCGTTTTTACTTACCTCGTGTGCGTGCCCTCTTCTTGTTCTGAGGAAGATGGATATGTTGGGGGAAATATATATATATATTTCTTTTTAGGGATCGTTTGTTTTCATACAATGCATACTCTAATACCAAAACCGATCACAAACAGAATAAGCATTGGCAAAGCCAATAGGTCAGTTGCCAATGCCAGATCTTTTGGCTTTGCCAGTGCTTGCTTCTGTCATGGAAACAAACGTATATAGCAGCCACCTTTTGGACTGAAAATTTTAAAGCATCGCTAAAGATGCTTATGCTACTATTAAAGAGACATTCGATTTTACATGCACCTATTCAGCACATAACAGTTTATCATATAAACAACCATTAGAACATTTCTTGTGTTTAAAACATAATCTTAGATAATTTGAAGAAGTCTTAGGAGCTTTTCTTGTAAAATAGTGACAAAGGAACAAGACTGGGAATTTGCAAAGTACAGATTGCTATCCTAAAATAAACAGAGTTGCTCCTGGATCCGGTACAACGCATTTCAAGGACGTAATGGTTTAACTTATTTTACTTGTATAGTTAGAAAACTTTGAGCTTAACTTCAAAGAACTCATTTTAGGAAGGTAGAAGACGTTTTGAAATGTTTTTTAACGGTCACTTTGGGAAAGAAAAATCATTGATCTGCTTACAAATTGCCCTTCAATTAGCAAGCGGCCTTATGCTGAAAAATGTTCAGTCCTTTTTAACTCCTGGAAAAATCATGCCAAAGCAATCAGTCTTCTAGCTGTGTGTGATCCAGGAAACATTTTTTGATGTAAAACTGTGACGGTTCCGAAGTCAGCTCCTTCCTTTCTCAATCTGCCTTTCCTCCTCTCAGACCTTAAGAGTGGTTGGCGTAACCGCTGCAATCAGCATGGGATATGAACTAAAAGTATAATGGAAACCATGAAACTGGATTTGCAGAATAAATTCCAACTGCAGATAATGACAATTTCATTATCTGAACGCTTTTCTGACACCTCCGCTTCCACCTCGCTCCTATGTGTTGTCCCCAAAACGATATGAGCATCTCTCTGGTCTCTTTTTTTGTAATTGTTTTTTTTTCTTTTTAGATTTTTATTGATTTTAAAAATAAACAATTTACATGTTAATCCTATGTATAACACTTTAACATGTTATAGTGTGCATATCAATATCACATCAGTCAGGTAATATGACTAACTGTGTCATTGTGATCTCCTGGATACATGTGTTTAAGAACCTTTTGTATAAACTAACTTTCCCAGTCTTATCTGTGGTGAGAGGTAGTAATATACCTGACTATTGTGTAAGACGGTAGTGATAGGCATCCTACCATGTCTATATTGGGACTGAGGCGTGATTTGTGTAGGTTGTTGTCTATATTTTTCCATTAAAGGCCGAAGACAATTTCGCCATCTGAGGAAAGATGATAGTTACCATCTGACTGGTCTCTGTAACACCATATTAACAAACGGCAAATTCCTCTCTAGTCAGTGGGTTCCTTCGTGGGCAGACAAATCTGTATTCAGCAGGGCACAACCCACCAGAGGCATGGTCAGGGGGAACCGGCAAGATAGCTAGCCTCTAAGTTTAGGACATTCGCCCAAGTCGTTCAACCCGCCTTGGTCCGTTTTCTCAGAAAAAAATCCATTTACCTTCTTTCCTGGATAGTGATAAAACTCTGAGGCTCATGTCCTGTTTCTTTGCACGCAACTCATTTGTAGTACTATTTTTTGTTGAGACCGAATGTTTTTTCCTCCCCATATGAGGGCCTAGAGATTATTATTTTTTTTTTTTAATTTTTAAAACCTTTATTTGAAAAAGTGCACACAGCTATTCAGCCTGACATCCCGGAGGCAAGGCAGCATATATGAGCAGGAGAGCGATAGTGCAAAAATCAATGTCACAGTACAATGAAGGTTGATTTTATTGTTTTGTTGCTTTATGAAGGAACATAGAAAGAGAAGAAGAAAAAGACGCCAGAAAGGCGCAAAGAGAATGGCAATGGGGTAGAAAAAACGAGTGCAGCGTTGTCAATGGGGTAGGGGGGGGAGCAGTGGGAACACAAGCACGGAAACAGGAGAATAAAGCAGGATAAAAAGGGGGGGGGAGAAAAAGCTGGATAAAATTTCACAACATGTCACAGTTGGCGTCGTAGGTTATGGCGACAGATGTTCCTCTAATGAGACAGGTTCCGGGGGCACACAAATGTCACCCCTATAAGCATTCCAGGCCCCCCACACCTTCAACCACTTTTTGGGCTTACCCCTGGCAACATAGACCGTCTTTTCCCTGAACATACACCAGTCCATGTTGGCTTTCCATTGCACCACCATGGGAGCCACCGAAGCCCCCCACTTCTGAGCGATATCGCGTTTAGCCACCATGTTGCCAAGGGTCACCCACTGCGTCTGAGCCACATTGTGGTCCGTCGGTCCCCAAATGTTGAGGAGGCATCTCCTAGCTTCCGCATTCTCTACCACCCCAGTGACTTCATCCATAATCAGGTGCACCCGTCTCCAGTAGGAGGCTATGGCGGGGCATTCCCAGAGAATGTGCATAAATGTAGCAAGGGCACCGCAGCCGCGGCGACACAGCCCATCGACCGAGTAGCCCATATGCACAAGCCGGGGGCCAGTCATGTACACCCTATGCAGGATTTTGAGCTGCACCAGCCTGAGACGGGAAGAGATGGCGACCTCCTTAGGGGAAGAAACTGCACTCTGCCAATCCTCATCGTCTATTTCCAATCCGTCACGCACCCACTGGTCCCGCACACCCAGGAGGAGGTCAGTGCGAACATTAATAAGTTTCTTATAAGACAGTGAGATGGCACTGTCAGGTATATGGCCGTCCAGCACCCTGTCTTCCAACGGGGAGCTTTCCGGAATCGCCCCCTCATCTGGTTTAGCCGAAAGCAGTGCGTGTCGCAACTGGGCATACCGGAAAGCCTCTGAGGTACCCAGCAGATATTCAGCCTGCAGCTGGGAAAAGGTCTTGATCTCACCTCTCGATAGCATATCATCCACCCTGGAAATACCTATGAGGTCCCACTTATCAAACCCTTTGGTGTGCCATAGCTTGCCCAGAATGTCTGAATCATACAGTGGGGTGAATCTAGTCAGCCTGCCTTGCCAGCCCTGAGCCTTGGTGATTGCCCTCCAAATATGGACCGCCGTTCTCGTTGGACCCGACATCCGCCTGTCCAGAGACCTCGAATAAAGCGCCCTGTAATAATTACCGCCACCCAGGAGCCACTTATCCATCGCGTATCCAGGGTTATTTTCGGGTCCATAGAAACCGTGATTGATGGCCGCCAATTGGGAGGCCCAGTAGTATCTACGCACGTCCGGTAGTGCTATACCCCCGTCGTACCACGGAAGCGTGAGCTTCGTGATAGCGATACGGGGTCGGCCATCCCAGAGCAGGGCACGTTGAAGGCCCTCGATCTCCCGGAAGTACCGGGCGGGAACCGGATCTTGGGTGTTCTGCAGGGCGTACAAAAACCTGGGCAAAGACATCATCTTAAATAATGCAGCGCGCCCGAGTAAGGAGAGTGGAAGTTTGCGCCAACCCTCCACGTCTCGCCGAAGGCGGAGAAGAGGGGGAAGCAGATTGTGTTCATAGCGCGCTTTCGCAATAGCAGAGATATAAATCCCTAAGTATTTAAAGCCCTGGCTGGCCACCTGGATGCCGCAGCCTCGAGGGAGGCGCGGTGTGTCCCCTTTCAGTACATAGAGAGAAGACTTGGCACAGTTAATAACGAGGCCAGAGTACTGGCCAAAAAGTCTAAGTACATCACATGCCACAATGAGCGACTTGCAGGGGGAAGTGAGGTAAAGCAGAATATCATCCGAGTAAAGGGAGACTCTGTCCTCGAAGCCAGGGGCCCAGCTGATACCATGTAGATCCGGGTGTGTCCGTAACAAGGCCGCTAGTGGCTCAAGAGCGAGCGCAAACAGAAGAGGCGACAAGGGGCACCCCTGCCGGGTGCCCCTGTGAAGAGCAAAGGTCGCCGAGATACGGCCATTGACGGCAACGTTAGCCAGCAGGTCAGCGTACAAAAGCTTCACCCATTCCACAAACACCGGGCCAAAACCGAGCTTCGCCAACACCGCCCAGAGATAACTCCATTCGAGAGAGTCAAATGCCATCGTGGCGTCCAAGGACGCAAGGACTGCCGGCTCCTCAAGCGTGTGAGCCCTGGCCAGGGCGCCGTGGAGTCTACGCAAGTTAAGGGCAGTGTTGCGGTGTGGAATAAAGCCCGACTGGTCCGGGTGCACTAAGTCGCCGATAACTCCAATCAGGCAATTAGCGAGTATCTTGGCGAGAATCTTAGGCTCCGCATTCAGGAGAGAAATGGGGCGGAACGACCGACACAAATCTCTCGGCTTCCCTTCCTTATGGATGACCACAATGGTGGCCAACCTCTGGTCAAGGGGAAGTAAGCCATTCTCCCGCGCTTCCAGGAACATGTTACGCAGGTGTGGGAAAACCACATCCTGCCTGATCTTATATAACTCAACTGGGATACCATTGGGGCCAGGTGCCTTGCCCGATCGCAGTGAGCGGATCGCAAGTGCGACCTCATCCACAGAGACGTCGCGGTCCAGATCGCCGCACTCCTCGTCCGACAGGCACGGGAGATCGGCATCCGAAAGAAACACTGTCGAATCGGTCACCGACCGGTCCGAGACAGAGGTGTAAACGCCTCGAAAATAGTCAGCGAAGGACTCGGCATTGGCACTTGGATCAGTGACGACAACTCCGTCCTCCCCCAGTATCTCGGGTGCAACACGGCTAGCCATCTCCCTCCTGTCTAGCCAGGCCAGCAACTTCCCGGCCTTGTCGCCGACGTCGTATATCCGACCCTGCTGTTCTTTAGCTAAGGCCAGGGCAGCGTTTGTAGCAAGGCCACGGTACTCAGACTGTTTGAGGGAGAGGTCATGTAGGAGAGCGGGATCGGGCTCAGCCTCCAACTAGGAGTCAAGGTCCAAGATCTCCTCCTCAATGCGTACTAAATCAGCATCCCGAACTCTACGGGCGTCTGCTATAAGAGCAAAGGCCTCGCCCCTCAAAACTGTCTTAAACGCCTCCCATAAAGTTGCGGCTGACGCAACCGATCCCACGCTCTCAGTAAAATAGAGATCGATGGCCTTGGCCAGGAGACGACGAGTTTTGGGATTACGAAAATACCACGGGTTAACAACCACCGGTCGGTCCGACATGACGATGTCAAAATCAAAGGAGACCCACAGCGGGGAATGAACAGAAACACCCCGTGCCAGAAAACGAGCCTCAGAGACAGCGGGCGCGTGAGCAGCTAATGTAAGAACGTAGTCAATCCTAGAAAGACTACCATGGGCGCCAGAGTGGAAAGAGTAATGACATTGCGTGGGATGCAAAAGCCGCCAACTATCTACCATCCCCATCGTCTCGAGGAAAGATGGCAGCCACGGAGGTCTCTAGGCGGATGGCGGTCCAAGGAGCCGGAGCAAACCGAGTTGAAATCACCCCCCACTATCAGCAATCCAGCAGGCAAATTCAAAATGGCGCCACCAAGGTCCTGGAAAGTGCTAGACTGCAGGCCCGGGGGAACGTAAACTGAAAGTAATGTCAGGGCACGCCCTTCCCATCATCCCGCCACGGCGGCATACCGCCCCCTCTCATCGATCACAGTAGTGTCAATCTGAAGCGGAAGGGAAGTACGAACAAGAACACCCGCCCCCCGAGAGCCCAAGGAGAACCCGGAATGAGCCACCATTTTGTACCCTTTACGGTTAAGCACTTTACACGTATATCCAACCAGATGCGTCTCCTGCAGGAGGACGACATCTGGCATATGACGTTTGATCAATTGAATCACAACTCCCCTCTTAATACGGTCACCCAACCCGTTAACATTCCAACTGAGAATTCGTAATTTCCTACCCCCCCATCGTCGTGACCCTGGCCCCACCCAACCCCAGCAAGCCTCAACAACAAGTGAAACTGAACAGTATATACAACCCATTGCTTAAGAGATAGAAAGAGAAAGGAAAGAAGAAACAAACAAACTTCCCCACCGCCACCCCCCACCCTGCACCCCTGCAGCAGACTAAAAAGCCCCCCCAACCAGCAGTGTGCCTGTCGCCCCATAAACTAATCTACAAAAAGACCCTAGAGGAGTGAGGAATCTCTGCAGTCCCCTCCCGCCACCCTCCATGTAAAAACAGAAGAAATATCAAAGTCGGAAAAGCATTGGCATCAACAGTCACAGACATCAGGGACACCAACCGCCATAATCGGCACAGCAGAACCTAGTCCTACAGATCAGAGCCACCGGTTGCGCCACCGGACTGTTCGTCGTGTTCCTCCCGGCGTTGCGGCAAAGTGTCCAACCAGTCGCTCACATTCTCTGGCACATCGAAGAACAGAGCTCGGCCCTCGTACTCAATCCGTAGTTTAGCAGGGAAAATCATAGAGTACTTAAAACCCATGTCTCTTAAGCGCCGTTTCACCCCTGCAAAGCTCTGACGTTGTCTCTGAACGGCCCTGGTGAAGTCCGGGTAAAAGTGCACCTCAGAGTTCTGAAATTTGAGCGGCCCATGTCTCCTGGAGGCTTGAAGGATCGCATCGCGGTCTCTAAATTTGAAGAGCCGGGCAATGATGGGTCTAGGTGCAACACCCGACTTCGGAGGGCCGCCAGGTACTCGATGGGCACGTTCAACAGAAAAGAAATTGCTTAGGCCCGATGGTGCGAGATGCGTCTGAATCAGGTCTTCAACACAAAGGTCCACCGCCGCCTCCTCCGCTCCCTCCGGTACACCAATAATGCGAACATTCTGCCGCCTTGCACGCCCCTCAAAATCCTCCAGCCTTCGGGAGAATTGGTCATTGACCGATCTCAGGGTCCGGACCTCTGCCTGCAAGTCCGAGACATCGGTAGTCAAACTGGAGGTCTTGATATCAAGGGATTTCACCCGATCGTTGGTTTTACCCAAGTCGGCCCTGATCAGGTTGAGATCCACTGCCAGAGTGTCCACCTTATGAGTCAGGACCTCATGTTGTTTCTGCATTTCAGTCCGAATGCCTGCGATGGCCCCCATAACATCACTCAGAGTAGGCTCAGAACCTTCAGGCGAGCCCGCACGTTGCAAGTCTTTAGAAGAGGCCACCACAGTGGGCGAGGTCCGCTGCTGGGCATACCGATCAATCTTGTTCAGCTGCGTCTGAGCCGTCCTTCGAAAACCTCTGTTCGATGTCTTGTCGGGGTCCCCTCTGCCAGCCATGATGGTCCCAAGGAGAACAAAGGGCTACGCTGCCCGGACAAGGAAGCAGATGTGTGGAACAGAGGCGAAGCCAGCAAATAAACCATGCCGATAACAAGCGACTCCGCAGCTACGTGCACTTCACCAGCAGGGACCGAGGATGTTCACTCCGCATTCCAATCATGCGGAGCGTCGGTACGAACAGCAGCCACTCATGAGACAATGGCGCATCCCTGGCACGAAGTTCAGCACGACGTAACTTCGCCCAGGAGCAACAGATTTGAAAGCGGAAAGCAGTTCCTGTGTCCGCGACCTCTCACCAAGCGGAATCCACTAACGTGGAACAGGATTCTCAGCAGGATATGTGCGGAGGGTCCGCGGAGCTCCGAGCTTACGCGGCCATCTTGGTCGCCCGCGAAGCTCCTCCCCCCCGGGCCTAGAGATTTTTGTGTGAAATGTGCGCCCTGCACGATAAGGTTATATAGAAAAAACACACTTGCAGAAGATTCTTCTGATCTTGTTCGTGTGTCGGTTTTTCGCACATATTTGAAAGTTGCTGATGATGACAAAGTGAGCAAATTGGTGAGAACCTGACGATTGGCTCCTTGTTGGTTGCTTATGTGATGACTTCTTCTATTTTAATACATCTTTGCTATCACATTCACATTTTGTTTATCCCTAGGCGCAGGACTTGTCTTCTTAAACATTACACATATTCTGAGGGGTTCATAGATGCTCACTAGAAACGTTCCCTTCCTAAATGTGAAATACGGGGGTCCAATGGACTACGGTTTAGGTGTGTGTGATGTTATCAAGAGCTGTTGTTAAGATTTAGTGGAGGGTGCCTTTGATGTTTTTCCCTCTAGAGCGCCTTCTTGTCTATAGAGTGAATCTTTACTCATACCTGGCAATTCCCCTGTCTTGCATAGTACCACATAGCAGCGTGACGACCAGGCACACCAAGTGATGCAGTGGGACTTGACTTTAGGCGGTGACTGTCACCATCGGCTTCTCTCAAAAACCAAGAATTGCTCTCCACATACGCGCACCAAGATTTTGTATTCTCATTCACATTTCTCCTTGTGCTACAGGTAATAACATTCTTCTAGTAGGTGGCTCCACTTCGAGCAGTACCCTCTGTTGGGACATCCACTGTTCACACAATAGTGTATCAGTACTTTTGCTAGATTTCATTTACATGGGGTAACATCAGCCACTAACTTAAGATACATTAGACATGAAGGCTGATAGTTGAAACCCAAAAGTAGCAGTCCATGAGCATGATAAAGAGATATGTCGTATTTAGGTGCAGGTCCATGATTTCATTGAATGAACAGCATATATTGACTTGTGTTAATGGAACAAACACTGTGTTGACAATTAGTGTTACTAATTTCCACTGATTAAAATACACAATAAGCATTGGACGACTCCTTAATAGATTGGAAATTTGGAGTCCCATAACTGAGTGCTTACACAAACTCCGGCTTCTACTCTGACACAGTATCCTGCATAGATGGTGAATGTATAGTTACCTACAATGACCATGGCAAATGTTTAGACTTGTCATGTTGACCTTTATCATCCGATAATTGGATTACTACTCCTCTTAGAATTTGTATTAGCCTGATACAGATAGATGTAAAATGGTAGTATATGATACAGTTTCATGTCCTAGTTTAATTCGGATAAAAACTTATCCATAAAAGAAAAACTACTATCCGCGAATAAAACATACAAAATAACAGTAAGTTAAAAAAAACACATAAAAATTTGCAGTACTATTAAAATACAATCAAACAGTATTCGAGTTGCAAGCTCGAACTGCAGTTTAAAAAAAAACCCACATGGATAATTAGAAGAGTCCTGTATGCTTCTCCATAATTTACATGAAAACATATCTTGAAAAAGGAGAGTAGAAAGGACTTTGTCTATTGCATTTAATAGCTATAGAAAAATAAAAAAATTAATAGGGACTCGCCTGATCGCCCATCACGTGGGTAGGGAGAGGAATCAAGGTTTGCACGAAAACCCAGTGGGAAGCATAATAAATACTTGACAGGACCCGCCCTTAAGCAAAAAAGGAAGCCACGCTCTCAGAGGCCCATAGGTTTGATCAAATGCACAGCCAGTAAATTATCATTCTTGATATTCAAAAACAGAGCCACGCTCGGTTTGCTGGCCTCTTTGACCAGTCTGTCCTCGCGATAGCACTTGTATAGGGCCGCCCGAAACTCATTTTTCTTACTGTGTCAAAATCCTAGAGTTTAACAAATAACGTGTGCATTGCCAACCCTACACAAACTAGTTCTCACCCCTACTAACCATGGGATACCCATACCGTTCTCACAATTAAGGCAGTCCATTATAATGTCTCTCATAGGACGCCGCCTTGTTTTCCCATATAACTAGCCAGAACAAGTTATGGCGAGCTCTAATATAATCTTTAACATGGTGTAATTTTAGTTCACTATAACACACATATTGGGGTGAGGAAATTGGGGCCCCTTGGAGCTTATGACAAAACCTATTTTCTTTGTTCTGAATATTACGGCAGTTGGAGAGACCCCAAACCTCAACCCCATAGATTGCTGTGGGTGTGCTGAGCCTTATAAAATGTGTAAAATATGTAGAATCCCACCCCGCTATCCCCCACCCTCCCCCCGTCACCCCCTCGGTTGTAGTAAACACATCAGGGGACTTGGCCAACATATTCCCGCAGTGATCTGTATGATCTGCCCACAGGCCGTTCGCAGCAAAGACCAATCCCAAGTAAGGAAAAGTGCTTGTGCATTGTAAACTTTGATTACCAACAGAGAGGGTGTTCATTTGATACTTCCTAGGCCTGCAAGCCATAATAAAAGATTTTGTATAAGTAGTGCAAAGGTCTCATGAAGCCATTAAATCCTGAAAACCCCATTCCAGAAGACTCAAGCCTCTAAAGTTGTGGTACATTAGGACTGTGCCATCTGCATACAATAGGGATGGCGGAATAGAGCCTTTAATTCTTAATTCAAAGGGTTGTTAAAAATGGGTGTAAATTGTTAATGTTCAAGATAAAAAGTAATGGAGCTAAAACACACCCTTGTCTAACCCCCCAAAACACTGATATCAGTAGAAAACTCACCATTTGTATTTATTCTAATCCAGGCCTTCATGTCTCCATGTAAGTGAGCTAAAAAGTGCACCAGTGTCTTGTCCATACCACTCTCTAAAAGGATTGACAACCACCTTGATCAGTATGATACATTTAAATAAAAACATCTCTACGCCGATGACACTCTACTCATCCTCTCCCTGACAGACAAAACTACCACCGCCAGAACCAACTTCACCAACTGCATGGCCATGGTAGCAGACTGGATGCGAACCAACTGCTACAAGACAGAAGTACTGTTCTTTGGCAACAAGAGCTCCCTCTAGGACTCCACCTGGCGCCCGTCAGAGCTAGGGCCAATACCCACACCCTCAGACCATGCAGGAAATCTAGGGATCATCCTAGTTGACTAGCTCGTTATGATGGTTCAAGTCCACACAGTATGTACCTCCTGCTTCCACATCCTACGCATGTTGTGAAAAATCTTCAAATTATTGCCTCAGATCACCAGGTGAACCGTCACTCAAGCACTCCTCACCAGCAAACTGGACTACTGCAACACTCTATATGCTGGAATTTCCAAATAACTTCTACAGACTCCAGACCACCCACAGGGCTAGAAAAATCTACTGGCCTTTGCAGCTATATTTAATTCAGGGCAAGCAATTTTTAGGTCCTACTCGCCCTTGCCCTTTCTGCCAAGTAGAAAAATAAACTAACTTTTGACCTCTGTCTCTGAAAGCAGAGAAAATGTGACAAGAGAGCAAGTTTTAAAGGCATCTTTATTGCCCACAAAGTAAATTAGCAGTAAAAATGCCTTTAAATCTTGTTAACTTGTCACATTTGCTTACTTTCACAGACAGAGGTCAAGTTTTATTTTAGTTAGGTCGAGTAGATTTTGTAGGTTACTAGACCTGCAGGTCTTGTAAATATTACATGATTTTTCGAGCCCTGATCCAGAACACTGCTGCAAGACTCCTACTCGACCTCTCATGCTGCACCCACATCCCACTGCAACTCAGGAAGCTTCACTGGCTCCCCATTCACAGGGGCAGCCAATTCAGCCTTCTCATGCACACATACAAAACCCTGCACAACATAGGACTAGAATACCTGAACAGCTGAATACACTTTAACCATCCCACCTGCCACCTTGCTCCCTCTCGCACACATGCCCCACATCTGCAAAAGCAAAAATGGAGGTCACTCATTCTTCCACATCACACCCAAGACGTGGAACGACTCTTCAACACATCAGAACCTTCTCCTCACCCTATAAGCTGAAGTCCTTACTCTTTGCATAAGCATCTTGGGGACTTCAAACCTACACATCTGTCCAAGCACCTGGATACCCTCTCGGGTGATTAGTGCACTATGCAAATCAGTATAACATACCATAGATTGAAATACACTTTTTCACATACTGGTAACAACTTAGTCAAACAATAGTGTTTCCATTGCAGTTTACTACTGGTCCAGTTAGCATATTCCACGATGCCAAACACTACAATCAAAGCCATGTGAATTAAACTGTGTTTAGATTTAATATTAAGTGAATACTGTAAATTCTCTCTGACCACCTGTTAATCTAGCTCTGTTCAGTGGTTGTTTAACAGTTCATTTCTTAAGTCTAACCAAACATGAAGGTTAAAAATTAAGGTGTTAATTTGGTCATTTTGTCACTTTGGTTTTTGTTTCTGTTTTACTGAAAGGTGATGACCTAATTTAAGAGCCAGATATGAAGGCACATTTATAACATGGCATGACATTTGTATGTTTAACTAGCAATACTGGCCTATGAGCATTGCACGTTAAGCTTATTTTAGGTAACCAAATTGCATCCCTTTTATTCTGTTTTCTGTTTGTACTTGAGTGCAAACGTTGCGATTGTTGGCTTGTTTAAGAATGACCAGCATGAAATACAAAATAGCAAGTGTATATTCAATATCGCAAAACAATAAAGAAACCTAAACCTCAGGCACAGGCAAATGGCAGAAAAATTAGTTTCAAATCTTTCCTAAATCGGGCAAGCGGTACCACGCTCATAGAAAAAAAAAACTGGAACAAAATCCAGAAATTAGGCACTGTATTAAAATCGCTTGAGACCGCTTCTGAGTCTTGTAGCCTTTACAAATGACTATTCGCTTGTACTTTTTCTCCTTTTGGAATCTGAGCCACCAGCTATTTTCATTGTGTGCAAGATGTGGCGAGGGTTTTAAAATGTTTGCCTGTTAAGAAGATATCTAACCTAAACTGCAAAGGAAAATTCAGTGGCCGCAATTGCTCAACTTCAAGATCTAGTGAGAGTTAATGTTCTTGCGCTAAAAATGGGTTAAACAGCAACTTGAAAAATGCCCCATAAAAGTATGAGTGTAGATTTAGAAACGCTTAGCAACAGCATTGTTTACCATCATCATTAGATAACAGCAGTTCTTGGGTAGCAGAATGGGAACAATCACATGAAAGAAAAGGCTTAACCCCTTCCATGCTGATGACGGCCCCCGGCCGTCATGCATCACGGTGCTCGTGTGCTGATGCCGGCTGGGGGCCGTCATGAACAGGCCCACTCAATAAAAATGCCGCACAGGCGCAGAACTGCCCCCGCGCCCAAGGGGTTAATGATCTGCTAATAATGTGCCAAGTTGTCAGTTTGAAATCTAATAGATCCCTCAGTGACTTGGCAGATTCTACCAAGGTAAGTGCTGTACGAAATTGAGTTATTAGTTGTGCAGGATGTGAGGCCTTCGCAAGTAATAGGTCCACAATTGTCCCTTATTTGGAACCAAGCACCCCATTGTAGCACTTTACTCGCTCAGGGTAGCAGAGCATTCCAAGGCCTACTCAGGGGATGTGGTGTGGGCTAGTAATCATTTTTCATTCATTTCATTTCATTTGCTTTATTCGATTTTGATTTAAAAATCAAAGCGTACAGTGAAAAACAATCATAAAAACATACATGCATTAGCACCATATCTATAAGTTAAAAAACATACACCCAGCCTGTGTGGGTAATTTCCTTCTTAGTTACACGTATTTCAAAAGATTAGCATTCATAGTTCTATCGTAACAAAAACTTGTCCCATAATATAAGCAAATTAATAGCGCTTTCCACGCTTGTAACTGCTGTACAGTGGTTCTGGCCTATTGAAAGCGAAAGGGCTACTACCATTCCACACACAGGCGCTTCTACCCATCAGGTAGTTGTACCTTGCATTTGGTCTTGAAGGGGAGATGTATTGCGCACTAGGGTAAAAGTCATGTAAGTCCCAGGTGGATATGGGACTGTCTCCTTCTTGGGGCTGCCAAGTTTGTAAGTATGGGACAACGTGTCTGTTCCTAAATTTTACTAACACTAGGTCACCGGGAATATCTTTTGGGGAGGAGCCTAACCAGCCCACCCTTCTAGCACTCAATATTCGACCATCAAGGTCGGGTGGCAGGGGTCTATTATTTGCTAGCCAAAATGTAACCTTGTTAAGTAAGTCTTGCTGTCTTTCGGGTTTACCATATGGGAGTACTGGTACTCCCGCCAGGACAGACACAAATGGGGCAGCCTCTGGGGGTAGGTGTATATGGGGTACCTTTGTAATCTCTGTTCTAGCAAGGTTATGCTGCATTGATACGGGTTTGGAAGCGACCCTTGGAGCTTTTGAGACTATTGTATCAGAGGCTAGCAGCTGAAATTGAGCACTTTTGCTTAATGTAGGAGGCGTAGTCTCTTTAAAGGCAGCAGATGGCTGAGAGCGGTTAGATGTTTTGATAATTTTGGTGGGTGGGTAGCTATCCTTAATCCTTTCTTCTATTCCCGTCAGCCTATCCCCTAGAGTGTTAATTTTTTCCAACAAAGGTGATAAGAGGGTTTTGACCAGTAGTTCAATCTGGGACAGTAAAGCCTGATGGGAAGGAGGTACTGTCTGGTCAAACTTTGCTGCTGTTTCTGTGGTTAAAGGGGAGTTATTAGAAGGCAATGAAGACATAGAGGGGCTTAGGCACAGTTTTTGTAGCTTTGGGTGGTTCCCATTTTGTTTAATCCTATTGTGCTTCCTTTTAACACAGGAGATATGTGGGAGTACTGTGCTTTGAATGTTAACTTTTTTAGGTGAGAGGGGGGGTTCCTGCGGGCAGTCATTAATAGGTGATGTACAGCCACTAATTAAGGTACAGGATGGGACATTGTTTTGTTCGTTTAACGATTCCAATGGAACGTACCTGGTTTTACAGAGATTATTTAATTCCTCCCACAGTGCGAGGCATTGTGCAGAGCCAGCTGTTTGCGAAGAAGATTGTATGCTGGGAGTGGTGGGTGTGCTAACTATGGACTGGCGGGAATCATTATCTTCTGTTTCATCAGGAGTGAGCACTGTTGTCCTATTCAAGTGATAGTCTAGTGTCCCTTTGCACGATCCCCTCTGTGAGGTAGCTTTAGTGGTGACCCCTTTCTGAGTCATAATGTAATTAGTAATGACTTAGATGTATATAGGGAATGCGACGTAATAACACAGTCTGAGTTTTTATACAAGGAAGTTCAGGTCCGTTGATAAAATCAATGGGTGGGTATAAAAAAGATAAGTGTATTAAACTATCTAGCTCCTCAATGATGCGAGCCAAGGGGGGTGGCCCGTCCCGGCCTCTGAGGGCCTTAGAGGGCCCGCCCTTGTCCCAGGCTTCGCCCGGGCGCGCGTCCCGCGCTGCGGATACAACAATCACATAAATAGGGCCAGTGGGCGTGACTCCGGCACAGGTGTGTTGCAGCACCGGCTCCTGGGAGTTGGAGTCCTTTGCTGGCGAGTTCCTTCTGCCCTCAGTAACGCAAAAAGAAATGCGCTAATCCCCGGTCCGCTCTCGTCTTCAGAGCCCCTCTGAGCAAACAAACAGCCTCGGCAGACCCTCCACTGCGAAGCGGGACCCGCGCCAGCGGGTTCCGCGAGAGGTAATCAAGGTCCTGTGGGCCAGTGGGCGTGACTCCGGCACAGGTGTGTTGCAGCACCGGCTCCTGGGAGTTGGAGTCCTTTGCTGGCGAGTTCCTTCTGCCCTCAGTAACGCAAAAAGAAATGCACTAATCCCCGGTCCGCTCTAGTCTTCAGAGCCCCTCTGAGCAAACAAACAGCCTCGGCAGACCCTCCACTGCGAAGCGGGACCCGCGCCAGCGGGTTCCGCGAGAGGTAATCAAGGTCCCGTGGGCCAGTGGGCGTGACTCCGGCACAGGTGTGTTGCAGCACCGGCTCCTGGGAGTTGGAGTCCTTTGCTGGCGAGTTCCTTCTGCCCTCAGTAACGCAAAAAGAAATGCGCTAATCCCTGGTCCGCTCTCGTCTTCAGAGCCCCTCTGAGCAAACAAACAGCCTCAGCAGACCCTCCACTGCGAAGCGGGACCCCTAGTAATCACCATTTGCTGGCACACAATGGTAACACTCAATAATTAATGGTCCAGCTAGGGTTTTTTCTTTATAAAAAGAAAAGTGGATTTATTACACACCCATACGAAATACTGTTCACCTTTTACAAATGTATACATAGGACAAATCAAAAATACATTAGATGACATTATAAAATCACATTTGACCCCTAAAGGGTCATGCCCCTCAAAATTACAGTACCTCTCTACCTATATTAAACACATCACAATATATCCAAATGCCACCATGTCAGACTCTCAATGTTCTTACAAGTCATTTTGCGGCTACAGAATTCTTACCACGTACTTTTCGGGCATGATATCCCAGGTTCATGGACGGTAAAAAAAAACTTGTGTGTGACAAACACCGCTGTTATGGTTATTTCTTACCTGTGGAGGAGCCGCTGCTGCAGCAGCTCCCTTTATAGGAATGAAGATTTGTTTACTGAGCTGGCCCAGTCTGCAGGCTTATTTGTATTAAGGGAATAAACTCCCAAAATGTGCCATGGGTTTGCTCCCCACACTTGGGGGGCATTCTACATTTTCCCTGCTAGTGTCCAAACGGATTCCCCTATTACCGAAATCGCTTGACCCGTTTCCAGATTGTCTGGTTCGGCAGGTTGGGTGTTCCTAAAATCAGAGTCACACTCGTTGTCCTTGTAACATCGCCTGCCTGCAGGCATGATTGCATGTTTTTCAAGGAAGAAAGTACTTAAGCCTGTACTGATTACGCACGCCTTGTACGACGACCTTTTTAAATCGTGTGCTCCAAAAGGAGTACATTTTGCTGTAAATCTGTGTGTATGCTGCTACATCAGCAGGGAAGGCGCAAGGAACAAAAGTTGAATGTTCCTGCAAGGACTTTATCATCTTTATTAGTTTTCAATATTCGAACCATATTTGCTTTTTAGCGTTCTTGAAGTTTATTTTATGACCTGTCTAAATCTGCGCTTAATTTGTAACAGAATGAGTGTCTGTGCCCAAAGCTGTGCTCAGAACCCGCAGCCGGTGCTATTTGATGGCGGCTCACCAAATACCGCCCACTCTGCCGTTCACTATCAGACATTCCCTGCCCTTTTATCTCACTCTTTCCGGTTCCTGCTTTCTCCCCTTGTGACCGTTTTTGCGTCTTTGTCTTGTAACTCCCTTCCTCTTTGTGTGTTTTCCCTCTCTTGCCCGTGGTTAATTTCTGATGAGGAATAATAAGTGAAAACGGCAAAGTGTTACATGCTTTTGTTCCTAGGACAGCAATGGTTTTTCCACCTTTAGTTTTCAAACGATAGCTAGGGGCAGCTAAAAAGTTACCCTAAGATGACCACAGAAGGCGTTGTGTGGAATATGGGCGTATTCTGGAACTAATATATGTCGGCCCTGATGCCTTTATGGCTTTATATGTGACTAGCAGCCCGCCCCAGCGTTGCCTGGGTCAGAAAGGGGCTGGGGGCAGTACACCCGCTCCCGCCCCGACCCCCTCCTGCACCGACTCCCTCCCGCCCGACTCGCGCCCCCCTCCAGCCCAGACTCACTCGCGCCCCCCTCCCGCCCAGACTCACTCGCGCCCCCCGAATTGTTCTAATCCTAAACCCTTTGCGCCCCAGTACCTCCTCCGAAACTGCTGCCTCCACACCTTTCCTCAGGCCCGCAAAGATCTCGCAACCTTCGGCAGCTCCGAGCCGCGCGGCAGATGTCAGCGGCAGTAAGTCCTGGGGAGCAGAGGATGCGTTCCAGCAACTCTCCAGGCAGTGCGCTCAAGCGCGGACCCTCCGCTTCACCGCACTCGTCGCTCGGACTCTCCAGCCCGGCACTCGGCTCCCCCGTTGTCGCCATCTTTAGTGTGTACAAAAGTGACAGCTCCTTGGCACGCCCACAGCTCGCTGCAGAGCAGTAGACATAGAAGAAAGACACGGCCCTGAGAGACTGAAATCGAGGCATTACTGCACCGCCCTCCTCCTTGTCGTCATCACGCACGTCGCGTCGTGGCCAGCGCTAGGTCCCGGCCGGCGCTACTTTCAGGAGACTACTTTGTTTACAAGCGTAATTTTTTTAATTTACTTTTTTTAAAAAATGTATATAGCCTATGTCCATCTACACACCCTGACATTTTCATAGATGTATCGGGTGTGTAGATTGGCGCTGTGTTCCCGAGTTTACCTGGCCAAAAGGTGCAAGTTCTCTCTTTATAATAGTAGTATAGATAGTCAAAACTTTAAACAGGACCCTTTTGTGAATTGGCAGCCAGTGCAGTTGTTGGAGTGCTACCGCTGAAGGGAATCCCTTGGGAAGCCGAAGCCCCAACCTGGCTGCAGCATTCTGGACCACCTGTAGTTTTTTCAAAACAATCTTGTTAACTTCTGCATACAGGCTATTGCAGTAGTGCAGAAGATAACACTAGTGCAACAGCTACTGCCTTCCTAGCATTCATAGGGATTAAGTACACATACCTGCCATTGCAAGTGCTTGCCTATGGAAAGATAAGGTGGGATAAACTTGATTCCCAGGTTCCGTACTGTTTCCGCAGTATTCGGAGGTGGAACCATATTTGCAGGCCACCACTGACTGGGCGTGAAGAGATTGTTTTTTTAGGCAGTGTTGGAATTTCTCTTCCGCCACGGTGGAATTTTTGTCCAAGGTAAGAATGATCTGTGTGTCATCTGTGTATGTAATAGCTTCGACCCCAAAAGAGTCCATTAAAACAAGCAGTGGGGTCATATAGAGGTTAAATACCGTTATGCTTAAGGATGAGCCTGCTTCACCCCTGCTGATCGCTGTTTTTCTGTGGACTTGTGACATCCAAGGGTAACTATGTTACTTCTGTTTTCTAAAAAAGATGAAAACGAGGCGAGCACCTTGTTGATAACACCACTTTTTGCTAGCCTACCTCTCAAAATATCATGAGAGACTGTGTCCAACACGGCCGATAAATCCAGCAGAATCAGTATTGCATCCTTGCCCTGGTCTAGGGCAAACTTTAGGGTTTCCGTAGTATGAAGCTGCACTGATTCTGTTGAATGTCCCAGTCTAAACCCAGATTGTTTTGGATGTAACATATTTTCTTTCTGCAAAAAATCATTTAGTTGCTTGTTAGCCAACTTCTCCACTATTTTACTCAGCCATTGTAACCATGAAATTGGTCTGAGGTCGGAGAGGGAGGGAGGGTCTGCAATGTTTTTTTTTTTTTTGCAGGGGCTTTACCGCTGCAATCTTCCAGTTTTCTGGTACACAAGAGAACTCAAATGAAGAGTTGTTTATTTGATTCATAGCCGGATTTATGATGTCCACAAGTGCATGTAGTACTCTTGGAAGGCATGGGTCAAAGGTGGAACCTGATTTACAGGAGAGAATGGCTTGCCTAGACTGTTCCATACTGATCTCTTGAAAACAAGAGAAATCTCATGTAGTGCCTATCAAATAGTAGTGGTCAGATTGTATCGATGTTTGCAGTAAGTAAAAAAAAAAAAAAACTATGTTGGTTCTTGTTATGAAATGGAGTCCATTAAGTAAAATATTTTTGCATATGTAGTCAAATCAGAAATGGCGCAAAATTTAAGCAATGCATTTATTGTTCTGAACATACACTGGATGGTTAATTTATGTATATGTTTGCTTGCACCCAGTAATCATCCTATAATGTGCCACAGATTAATTCCTAGTACATTCAAAAAATGTTCTTCCAGTCGGGTAGTCCTTTAAATTTGCATAAATCCTTTATTCTTCCTTTCTCAAAACTTAATTAAAAAGCCATAATTTTCGATGGGGTATGATGCCATGCATACTTAGGGCCACTAACATGATGCGATCCTTTGTAGCTCACTCTATGATGATTACTGGGTGCAAACTAATACCTAAATTATTTCAGAAGCTGTTGCTTTGGGATGGGTTGGGAATCGAAATTTGCCTAGCTTACGTAACGGTAAGTTTCAATTCTATTAAGGACACGGAGGCGAGGATTATGCTATATCTTCCTTCGCTTTATTAACATAAAGAAACCACAGCAGCTTAGGAAAAGATATAATAAGAACAAAAAAATGCTTTAAACATAAAGCATTGACGTAATGTTCAACAAAAAATCAACAACAACTCCCAAGAGTCTCTTTGTTATAATCATAGTCCACAGTCCTTTGTCACTGTTCATCATCCCTATATAACCGGACTTCCCATCATCTTCCTCCTCTTTCTTCGCGCAGATCACGCTAATCCTCATTGGTCCTGTTTAGCACCGTCGTTGCCTGCCAAAAAAGGAACAGCATCAGCGAGGTGGCCCAGGAAAAGGTTACAACAAGGCGAGGAGCATTCAGTGAACAACACAGTACAGACAACGTAAAGGAAAACGCTTTACTTACTGCCATACGGGTGGGTAGAGACACCACCGTAGTCCGGGTGGGATAATCCTCGCCTCCGTGTCCTTAATAGAATTGAAACTTACCGTTACGTAAGCTAGGCAAATTTCGATTCTATGTCAGGACCGGAGGCTTCAGATTATGCTAGTTTAAAGCTTACTTACCACCAACTGAGCTAAATCCACCACCGGCTTAAAATAAAACCTCTTGAAGGTGGAATCCGAGGACCAGTCCGCCGCTCGCATAAGGTCCTCCAGACGAGCACCCACCGAGAATGCCTTAGAGGCCATGGCCCCCCTGGCGGAGTGTGCTCCAAAGAGAGAAGTATTGATGCCCGCTTCTTGCATGACCCAACGCACCCACCTAGCGATAGTGGGGGAGGAGACAGCTTTGTGTGGCTTCCGCAGGGCAATCAACAACTGACGCTCGCCCGGAGGGCGAAGATCTAATGTCAGGTCCTCATATGCTTTGAGGCATTGCACAACACACAACTTAGGAGTGTCAGTAAAGGCTGGATAAGAAATGGAACGCGACGACGTCTTAGTGCGTCGACCCACCGTAAAAGTAACCCCCTCCGGGGAAAAAATGCGTGCAGAAACATCCAGCGCGCGCACGTCCGAGACGCGCCTACAAGAGACCAGACATAACAACATGGCTAATTTCGCCGAAAGCTCCTTCAGAGACAGATAAGAATTCGCTGGCCACGATAGGAACAGGTTCAGGACCAAATTGACGTCCCAAAGGACGGAGTACCTGGGCTCTGGCGGCAGCGCGAGGCGAACCGCTCGCAGAAGCCGGCACACAAAAGGGTGTTCCCCTACCGGATGGCCATCGATGTTATCATGGCCCGCAGAAATCGCCGACCGGATAGCATTGATCGTTCTATACGCCAAACCCTTGTCGGCCAAATGAGCCAGGAAATTCAGCACGGGAACAAGGCCGGCGACCATGGGATCCAAATCCCTTCGTAAACACCAACGCATCCACTTAAGCCAAGCGGATCTGTAACGCTTCGTCGTACTATCGGCCCATGCTTTGGAGAGCAAGTGCTCAGCCGACCCCGAAAGGCCCGGGAGCGTCCAGCGTCTCCTGAGAGCCTCCACGCCACGAGGCGGAGAGTGTTCTGCATGACGAGAGGGTGAGGTTCCCGATCCGGGCTCGTCAGGAGCAGAGGAAACAGGGGGAGTAGGATTGGAAAATCCCAGGAAAGTTCCAGAAGAACCGGAAACCACACTTGAGACCTCCACAGCGGTGTAACCAACACCAGGTCCGCACCCTGGCGGCGTATTTGAGACGCCGTTCGCATGATCATGGAGAACGGGGGAAACGCAAACGGCTGTTCCCGACTCCAATCCTGCAAGAACGCGTCCGTGGCCTCCGCCAGAGGGTCCGGCCTCCAGCTGTAAAACCGCGGCAGCTGGTGGTCGAGACGGGACGCGAAGAGGTCCACCGAGAAGGGGCCCCAAAGGGAGTGTAGCCACCGGAAGACTCCCGGATCCAGTTTCCACTGGCTGGCATCCCTGAGATGTCGAGAGTGCCAATCCGCTACCTGATTGGACTGGCCTGGCAGATACTCCGCCGTCACCGCAATGTGACGAGACAGGCAATAATCCCAGAAGTCCTTCGCTAAATCCGCCAAGGCGCGGGACCGAGGACCTCCCAGGTGGTTCACATATCGGACCGCCGAAACATTGTCCATCCGGAGCAGGACACAAGCCTTGACCGAATCCTTGGTCCAACAGCGAACCGCGAAGGAGCCCGCAAGGAGCTCCAAACAATTGATATGCAATTGTTGTTCTTCTGACGACCAGGCGCCGCCGGTGGAAAAATCCCCGCACCGGGCGCCCCAGCCCGACCTGCTGGCGTCGGACTCTATAATTAAGTCCGGAGCCGACCCGAAGATCGCTCGCCCATTCCATACCTCCATGTGAGACAGCCACCATGACATCTCCTCCTTCACTTCGCCCGTGAGGGGAACCCACTGATCGTAACACATCCCACGGCGCAAATGCTGCGCTTTCAGGCGCTGAAGAGCCCTGTAGTGCAGCGGGCCCGGGAAAATAGCCTGGATGGAGGACGACAGAAGACCCACCACCTTGGCGACATGGCGCAGTGACGTCCGATCCCTCGCGATCGTCTGCCGAAGCAGGTGCCGTATCTTTGCGACCTTCCGGCTCGGTAGGCTCAGGACCGCCTGCACCGAGTCCACCACGAAACCTAAAAAGGTGATCTGCTGAGTGGGAACCAAGACCGACTTGGAGCCGTTGACGACGAACCCCAGTCTCTGAAGCAGGCCGACCGCTTGACGCAGTTGTCCTGCCAGCACCTCCGGGCACTGCCCCATGAGGAGGATGTCGTCTAAGTAAACTATCATACGGACCCCCTGGCTTCTGAGAAACTCCACCACCGGGTGAAGGACCTTCGTGAAGCACCACGGGGCCGAAGAAAGGCCGAACGGCAGGGCGGTGAATTCGAACACCTGGCCGTCCCACAGGAATTGTAGGAAGCGACGATGAGGGGGGTGGATGGGAACGACCAAGTAGGCATCCTTGAGATCCAGTCGCACCATCCAATCCCGAGGGAGGAGCACGTCCCGAAGGAGGTGGATCCCCTCCATCTTGAAGTGACGGTAGACCAACCACCCATTGAATTCCTTGAGGTTGATCACAGGCCTCTTGCCCCCATCCGTCTTGTCTACCAAGAAGACGTTGCTGAGGAACCCATGCGGGTGGCGCGTTGACAGGCGGATGGCTCCCTTGCGCAGCAAGTCCGAGACCTCCCCGTCTATCAATCGCGCGTCGGAATCTGAGAAAACCATTGGGCGCGGGGGCCTCACCTGAGTTGGCTGGTCGTGAAACTCTATATGGAAACCTCTCACAGTTTGCAAAACCCAAGCATCGGCAGTGAGCAACTCCCACTCCCCGTAAAAGCTTGCCAGCCGCCCCCCAATCGGAACCTGATCCAAGCAAAGTACACTTACCGGGGGCATTTCCTTGTCCGGACTTCTTTTGGAATCCTCTTCCACCATAGCGTTGTCCCCTTGTGGGGTAGAAATTGGTGTAGTTGGCCGAGGTCTGGTACTGACCTCTTCCGGAGCCTTGTCCACGGTTGTTGGTCTGCTGACCACGGCCGATCGCGCGGCCCCTGCCGCGACCGGCCCCTCCAGAAAAACGCTGGTGAAACACCCTCTTGATGCTGGACTGGGCCTTGTCCAGCGACGTGAACGTGTTCACGAACTTTCCAAGCTCGCGGATGAAAGGTTCACCGAAGAGGCCACCCTGGGCCACTGCACCTGCCTCCGACGAGGCCAGGTCCCCCAGCTTCGGGTCCAGTTTAATAAGGAGCGACCGCCGCCGCTCCGTGGACAGGGCACAGTTGGCGTTGCCCAAGAAGACGATCACCCTCTGGGCCCAGTTGGAGAGCACCTCCGGTGAAATGGCGGTGCCATTCGCTCGAGCCTCCTCCGCCATATCGAGGATCTTCGTGGCGGGCCCGACCGCATCCAACAGCTTGTCCTGGCAGGCCCGCCAGGACCGATCGATCCCCTTCCTGGGGTCCTTCATGAATTTCGCCAGGAAGGTGGCCATTTTGGGGTCCAATTCTGGGGTCATAGCCACCTTCCCCTCCAAAGTAGGCCGAGGGCATTCCCCGCGCAGGCAACCCCTCGCCTCCTTCTCCAGGGGCTTGCGCAGCCGGCCCGCGACAAACTTCGCCACCGTCTCCCCCGGGGCCCAGGCCGCGGATCGGGGGTGGACGATCTCGTCCGGGTCCAGCATGCCCGACTCATCCCGGGGCATCTCCTTTCCCGAAGGCGCCGGGAGCCAAGACCGGGTCGACTCCCCGTCGTCATCCGTGTCCGGAGAGTCGTAGATCGGGGAAGCGGGCGCCGTTGACAGACCGCCCGAAGTGCCAGGGTCCACCAAGGGCGTCGGAGGCACCGCCGTCGCCTTGGCCAGGAAGGCGTCACGAAGACGCTCGAAGGCGCCCTTATCCACGCCTCGGGCCTCCGATGAAGGCCCCTCACCCCGGGGTCTCTTCGGAGCGGGCGGCAACCCGCCGGACGTCCCCGGGAGCTCGGGGGGCGGCGGCACCTGCGCCGCTGCCAGCTTGGCACACTCCTCTACGATGCGGGCCGAAATGCGGTCCTCCATGGGCCCTACTACCTCCGTCACACAACGATAGATGGAGCTGTCCACTGCCTGATAAAACTCCTCATCCTGCAGATAGGGGCAGGCCTCCTCATCATACTCCCCTTCCATGTCGGAACCGAGGGCAAATGCGGGGCACCCAAGAGGGCGGCAACCGAGAAAGTTCTCGAATGTGGGCAGGCCCAGCGGCTGCGATCACGTTTTGGGCCAGCTGACGTGGCAGGTGGGCTGCACCAACCCCCAAGCGCGCAGACCCTCCTCGCCGGGACCGGGTCTACGTACCCCTCAAGCGCGCTAGGCCACACACGAATAAAGAGGTGCACAGATCTCGCCCGAAGGCGATTCACGCGGTCAAACCGCCATACAGACCCCAAAGGGCGTCAATTTGTGAAGTACAGACCCGGGGCACCAGGTGTCAGAGGGGTACGCGAGGGTCGGCCCCTGCGCAAGCAGACCCCACGGCGCGGCTCCTTGCACCGCGGAGGCGCACCGGAGGGTCGGCGAGGCGACAGGCCGCCCCCTTGCGGTCTATGTACACACCGCACACAAGTGGGAAAAAAGTCGCGTAGGAACGGCAGAACGTTCCCGCAACTAGGGGACTCTGAAAGGAAATAAACCATGCAAGGAGTCCCCAAAGACACAAGTACAATACAAGAAGACAAATAGAAAAGCACTTATCTGGCTGCGGGAGCAGCGAAGAAAGAGGAGGAAGATGATGGGAAGTCCGGTTATATAGGGATGATGAACAGTGACAAAGGACTGTGGACTATGATTATAACAAAGAGACTCTTGGGAGTTGTTGTTGATTTTTTGTTGAACATTACGTCAATGCTTTATGTTTAAAGCATTTTTTTGTTCTTATTATATCTTTTCCTAAGCTGCTGTGGTTTCTTTATGTTAATAAAGCGAAGGAAGATATAGCATAATCTGAAGCCTCCGGTCCTGACATAGAATCTAAAGCGTCTGATCCCCTAGTGATTGCACAAATACTGGACTTTGGGTACAGGGTTTGTGTGCAGGGTTGAGGGGCACAAGGTGCTGCATGTAAATCATTTGGTGAGACACTGGTACTGTTTTCTTTTTCCATTTTGTCCAAAGAGTTACAAGTTTAAGATAATTGTGACGCCAAAGGTTTATATCTTTAAGACTGTTTAAATCAGTGATGCCATTACATTGAATTAAAAACTGTAATTACCTCTTTTTTTCCAGAGGAAATAAAAAATGAATTGGAGAAACAAAGGTAAGGTTTAAAAATGCATGCTGGTATTGATGCTTGTGTAATAAAATGATAAGTGCAATTTACAAAGTTTGTTTTCAAGTGCATATCTTGGCTGAATTGCATGCCTTTCGAGCTAGAAATTTGGGGCACTACAAATGATAATGCATTTGAGACTTATTTACTATACTATTAGGGGTTCAATATGGTTAATGGGATTTGACAATAATTGTGTTTGCTGTAGTGACACTTTGGCATCCCAAGGGACTGGTATTGCTCTTACCAGAGTGGGTAAGGAAGTTGCATTATGTTCTACGTTTTGTGGTACTGTAAAAACAAATGCCTGTAATGATCTAAAGTACTGATGGATACTCCTAACCACAGTTTCCTCACCATGCCAATATCGCCAGAGGCCACTCTGGTCATTGAAATTTCAAAATAAAATCGTACTCCTGTGCGACCCCACATCAATACCATTCCTCGCTGGATGTAACAAATGGAACTACAATGAAGCACCACCCATGCGTGCTAACCACAGTTCCTTTCTTTCTGTGTCCTCGGATTCAGATCTGTAGCTCCTCTGTTTTTTTTTTTGTTTTTCCTTCACTGGTTGAAATGAACGTTTTCTTTCTAAAAACTGTTTCTGATAGAGACTACTAGCCGCAGATTCCTTCACGTAGAATTATCCCCAGGCGTGAGACAGGGCCCAGAAACTTTTTTTGCCACAGCATCCCCGCGTGCTGGGGGGACGGCACCACGTGACTCCGCCCGGCGTCCTCCGAGTTCGTGACGTCAGCGAGGACACAAGTCCCACCCGGCGTGCCTATGTCAGTTTTTTCTCTTTCCGCATGCAACGCGGATCCGGTTGAGCTGCTTGTTCTTGGGCCCCTTTGACGTCCCGGCAGGACCATTGAACTTTTCTGTGAGCCTCCAACATCCAGATACGGTTTGTCGTTTTATTATTGAGCCCTTTGTACCACATATCTGGTGGTTGCTGCATGACATACAGATGGCTTGATATTACTGAATGTATCACAAGGTGTACGTCCTGAAGAAGGAACAATTTATGTGCTTCAGTGTTCCCGAAACGCGTGTCGCGTTTTGTCCTACTGCTTTATGCCTTGTTTCCAACTCATCACATAATCATTGTATTGCTGTATGGTTATTTGTTTGTGTTTCTTTTTGTCCAGTGTCTGAATTCGTGTTGTTGGTCATCTGGGTTGTACTTATTTTTGTTTAATTATGTCATGCACTGGTTCATTATGTTTAATGGGCTCTTTTCTGTTTTGAATGATTTGTCATTACACATATCGTGCCATCGTCGTGCCAATATTTAAGAAGGGCAACAGAAATGACCCCACCTGTTATAGGCCAATCTTCCTCCTAGACGCATTAATGAAGGCGGCCAGCAGAATAATCCTAAACAGGATTCAAAGCTGGGAGGAGGAAAATCAGGCCATTTCCAACTTACAGTATAGCTTTAGATCAGGGAAAGGGACGGTGGAACAGTGTTTGAATTTGGCCTTAATTATCGCCAAATACACACAGGCGAGGAGCGGAAAATTATATATCACCTTTGTAGACCTAAGCTCCGCCTTCGACTGTGTGGACCACAAGCTCCTATGGAAAACACTGTTCGATTTGGGCATTAATTGTCAAATCCTCACCTTCATTAAAGAATTATATAAGGGCGCAGTAGCCAGGGTGAGATTTGGACTTCTGGGGGAATGCTCTGATAAATTCCCCATCCTGAGGGAGGGTTAGACAGGGGTGCATATTAGCACCCCTGCTGTTCACCATTTATGTCAACTCAATTGGACAACACCTAAGTGATTCCTAACATGACTACCCCTCTATAAATGGTTCATCAGTGCCATTACTTCTGTACGCCGACGACGGGGTCAATAATGTCGCGGACTAGGATTGGACTACAGCGGGCTGTGGTCCAATTTACCAGTTTCATGAGGGACAGAGGCTGAAAAGTAAACATCCCTAAAACTGATACAATGTCCTGTGGTCGTGGGTCAAGAAGGGCATCTTGCCTCATATTTTTAGAAGCCTAAAGAATCGAAACTACTGACAGGTTTTGTTACCTAGGTGTAACCTAGGAGGGGGAGCTGGCATCCAGCAGTAGCCGCCAGGAAATTAGCCTTCACACGGTCCATCGGCGCCTTGAATAATTTCTCTGCTAAAATAGGGGGGAAACCCGCGAAGGAATTAATACATATTTATAAGGCCAAATCTTTAACTACAGCCACATATGGGGCCGGGCTATGGGGGGTAGAAATTGCCCAGATGATACAAGGTTGTGAGAACCGGTTTATCTGCCATCTACTTGGCATCTCTAAATTCACATCAACTTATATGACCCACATAGAAGTAGGACTCCCTTACATTTGGGACACCATTAAGATTTCCCCCTTATTGTTGTGGCATAAGGTCTGGGTGACTGAGGAGACCACTTTAAATAGAGAGGTAATAACTGATTGTCTCGCAATGGACGGGGCAGCTAACATTAGATTGCTATCTTATGTGAAAAACATCCTCACGAAGATAGGTCATCCAGAATTCTTTGACAAACCGTCCAGTATGGAGGGGATATCAAGAGGTGCGCTGACAAAGATGGCCCTCGACTATCTAGCAACTGACAGATGGAACTTTGAGAAAAAGAAACAAACAGTCCTCAGATATCAGGAAATTACTCAACACAAAGGCCTTCAACATTATCTCACATTGGCCCTAAGTCCCTACGCCCGCACGCTGATGACTCGCCTGAGATTAGGCACCTTCTTAAGTTTGGTCACCTTTCCTACCTGTAACGACTGGTCCTCGGAAATTCAATTGTGCTTTTTAAAACTTGTTATTAAATTTAGGAATACTATGCAAAGCCCTCGTATTTAACTTGTGCCGGTTAAAGTACCATGTAATAACGAATCCAGTTTTAAATTACTTCTTTTTAAGTATAAATTTTTACATGTCAACCCATGACATTCTTTAAACATTCGATTGATCAAAGCTTATTCTGATTATTATGGATTATACTTTGCTTTAATGTATTTATTGTATTATTGTGCTTTTATGATTTTACTCTGAAAATCGAATAAAGCTTGTTTTGAATTTGAATTTGAATCATTACACATATGAATATAATTGTCTATATGTACTTTTTGAAATAATAAAAAAATGTTGTATTTATGAATATTTATATACTTTTTGATAATAAAAGTTATAAATTACTAATCTGTGGGACAACCATATGTTTATTTTGGACGAACCACCAATCTTGTGAAGCCTTAGGGGGAGGTTTTTGTATTTTCCTTGCAGTACTTTCCCTGCTCTCTTCTCCCTTATTGAGATTTCAGGGACCCTCTGTTTATATAGGCCAGCAGAACTACCACCTTCATTATCGCAAACCATTCAAGATGGTTGGAATGCGTCAAATTTGAAATCCGCTTAGGCCAGGGCACAACACATTTACTGAGCCAGGCTATGGGATCTAGCGTGATGCTTTGGCACCATGCATGGATAAGATCCAACGGCTTCTTGGGTAGATCCATACATGCTTAATGGATATGCATTTGGACGGCTTCCATCCGTTAGCTTTCGACTCTGGAACATTTTAAAGAAAGCTAAGCCGTGGCATTTTCTCTGAATCTCATCTCCAATCAGGTATCCCCACAGCAATCTCACCCTTCTAGAGGAGTTGCCGGGGGCCTGGCATATCAACAGCTCCAGCGTCGCTACCTTCGAAACAGGCTTCCCAGCCTTTTCAAGGTCAGGCCTTGGGTCCAGCAGACAACTGGTTGGCCATCAGGGACAGTGTTACTCACACTCTCATGCCCCCACGGCAACAACCGCAAAACCTCTTATTTACAGCTTTAGTGGCATTCAGCCATCTGGTGTGGGGCCAGGATCAGATACTTCCTACAAGGATGCCCAAACATCACCTCCTACAAATGAATCCTGCAGATTGCCCAATAGGGCTACTCCATGCCTTTCCTTTGTGACCCACCACACCTGCCTCCAACAGTAGAATGCCTGTTTGGAAGATCAACCGGTTGTCTTAGATTGGGACTACTTTTTCTCAAAGGAGCCATAGGGAGAGGTCTGGCATTGGAAGTAGGGACTCACTGCTATTCCTGTTACTTCATTGTGCTGAACGATGGAGGCCGCAGTCTTATTCTAGACTATTGACCTCTCAATGCAAAGACAAATTAAAGATTCTAACTTTGACCCAGGTTCTTCCTGAATGGTGGTGTTGGACCTGCAGGACTCTTATTTTAACATTTACCATCCCTGTCTTGGGGGCCCACAGGTGTTACCTCCGATTCAAGGTAGGTCATGAGTTCTTAAAGTGTGCCGTGCTCCCTTTTGCCCCACCCATGCCCCTGGGTTTTCACAAAGCTAATGGAGTTGGTCACTGCCCATCTTAGAAGGTTGGGAGTACAACTCTTTTCCCCTGCCTTGGCTGGCTGTTGAATGCTAGCACACCAGTGATTCATGGGCTACCTCCAGACGGTGGCAGACCTCTTAATATCTTTAGGGTTCTCCATTAAACTGCTGAATTCACACCTGACTCTTTCGCAGAGGCTCCCTTTCATGTAAACCATCCCGGATATGGTACGCTTTCAAGCTTTTCCATTGGACCAAGGAGTCTAGGGCATTCGGGCTATGATCCCAATGTTTCAACATCTGTTCTGGGTTTCAGTGAGGATGATTCTGAGGCTTCTGGGCCTATTAGCACCCTGCATCATGCTCACTGATCTTATCAGCAGACATATGCATGCATTGTAGTGGGACCTTGTGTCTCTTTGGCTCCACTGCCATGGGACCCTCTCCGATTCCATCTAAGTGTTGAAGCAACTGAAAAAAGATCTGAGGTGTTGATGCTTGACCGCAGTTGCACCAGTTGCAAATCCCTCACTAGCCCACCCAGAGCTACTGGTGGTGACGGACGCTTTACTACTTGGTTTGGGAGGCCATCTGGGAGAGTTGGAAATCAGAGGACTCTGGTTTCCAGTGGAGGGACCTCTACACCAGTTTGTTGAAGTTATGGGCAATTCACTTGGAGTAGGTGGGCTTCTTGCTCACTATTAAAGGGGCTGGTTGCAGGTTCTCACAGAAAACACCACTGCCATGTGGTACCGAAACAAGCCGGATGGAAAGAATCCAGAGTCATGTGTGAGGAGGTTTTGCAACTGTGGAACTGGCTGGGCAATCGGCATTTCTCTGGTGGTACACCACCTGGCAGGATATTCAAATGTCAGGGCAAATGAACTCCATTTCTAGTCCGGCAGGCTATCACGTTTTTGGCATACATTGCCTCACCTTGTCCCCTATGGACGAAGAGAGACTTCATTGTTTGAAGCCTAAGAAAGCACTAAGCTTTTATATTGATGGCACCCAAGAACATCAGTTGTGGATGACCAGTTCTCTGAGGGTTTTTCCAAGGAAAGGAGTGCAAGGCAGTGCAAAACCAGCTCTTCTGCTGAATTGTTCTTTGCATAAATAATGGCTTTGCATTCATTACAAAGCAGCCAGCAGAGGGATTATGGGATATTATTCTACCAGAGCCAAGCCTTCTATCATTGCGTTTGCATGCAGAGTACCTGTTCTAGACATTTGCCAGGAGGCTACATGTCCGTCAGTCAATATGAAAGCATAATTGGAAAACAGGTTTTCATACCTTCAGTAACAATCTTTTAGATGGATACCTTATCTAACTGCAGATTCTGCACCAAACCTTTCACTTACCCGGTCTGTGAAATGGGCTATTTTTCCACCGAAAAAGGTCCCAATCTGCACACTTGTTATGTTAATCTGTGATACGTTTTGGCAGCCTAAGAAAACAACTGGGGCCGTATTACAGAAGGTGCCCCAGGGGTGCAATGGGTGTTTGCGCCCGCTTTGCACACCCCTGGGGCACTTTGGTTTTATAGAAGGGGGCGCAGATGCTTGTGCGTCCCATTCTATAATACCGATAGCGCTAGAGCACTTAATACGCCAGTGCTACCTTCACAGGGTGTTCCCTCATATTCATAGGGGCGTGCCCTATGCAAATGACGGAATTCCTTTGACACTGCGCCTGCGCCATATTACAGACAGGGGTGCAGAGTCAAAGAAGCTTGCAGGAGGCGCACTGACTATGCACCATTTAAAAGGTGGCGTACTGTCAGTGCGCCCCCTGAGAGCAGCCCTCTGCAGGGAGAAAAGGGCTGCACCAGCCTGCACGGGGATCTTTAATCCCCTTTGAAACTACAGTTGGATGACGCATGCACCGTAAAAACACAGAGCAGCTGCTCTGTGATTTCACATGTATGCGCTGCCCTAGGGGCAGCACTTTCACCATAATAGGTTGCAATATCATTGTTTGCGCACGGTGCACCTTTTGAAATGATAATGTGTAATGCGGCCCCTGATATCTGCATGCATGAGTGGTGCTTGTCTGGAGTAGAACAAAGTTGGCGTGGACTGCACAGCACCACCTTCTGGCGCAGGAGTACTACTTTAAGTTTCTAGAGCCAGTATGATGCCTGGGGAATATTCACAAGATGAAGAATCTGCGGTTAGATACAGTAGCCACCAGAAAGATCAGAAAGTAAGAATCTTGATTATCAAGCCTAAACTTGACTCCGCCCTCTTTTGGGTACTGTTGTTAAGAAGGTCCCTATGATCAGTTCTCCTTTTTATCTAGTGAGAAGCCCATTGCCATAGAGCTTTTCTATTTATACAGTAAACTGAGGCACACATGTATAATTTTTTTTTAGGCATTCATTTAAAGTATGTAAACCTGTCTTTATATATTATGTGTGTAATATATAATTATTTGTTATATTTTGCATGGGGACAGGTTTTCCTTTAGCTGTGTGAGTAAAAACGAGATAATGTCTTAGAATAAAATTACTTTTAATAAAATGACGTAACCTGGTTGTTTTTTTAAATCAATTTTTCTTTGTTTCATTGTAATGTGTTTTTCTTTCATGAAACAAATATTTTTTAACTGCATCGTGTATATGTTAGTTATTAATCACTTACATCTTTATTCACAAACACGTAAGCAGACTGTCCTTTATCATAAAGTGACGTCAGTTACTGCAATGTGTGTAGGAATCAAAATAACTATATTTATTCTGCTGTCTAGAAGCTGCTACAGGCTCTATTAAAATCAAAACTTCTTTCTTCACTACTAATGGCTCACTAATGTTTCTGATAATCCTTTTACAAATGTCTTACTATGGGGCCTCTTGCATTTTAGGTCTGTTAACAATAAAAGGGAGTGTTTTTGGACATTATAACTGCATTGTCAGCCAGCGCATTAGAACCCTATAAACTGATAAGACAGAAACTCTATTTAATTACTCTGTTGTCTTCATTTCAGTCGCGTTACCACTATTTACCACTTGATGAGACATCATTCCAGTACAATTTAGTAAAGCCAGATTTGTTGTCACTGTCATGCACATCCATCTATACAAGAACCACTAGACAATCACAATGCTGAGATGTAGGTGGGATCTCCCGCAGTAAACCATTATGTATTAACCCAGTTTTAAAGTCCGAAATTGCGTAGGGTGCTCTGCGGAATGTCTCCATCTAAAGCTTAATGCCTTCTGTACTACCACAGAGTTGGTATAAATTGGAAAATTGTGTTCAGCCATTAGTAGGATAAACAATAACCTGAAAGAATATCATATTTGCATACATGGGCTTCAGGGCTTCCATACAGAAACCATGTGGAATATATAGGAGCTTATCTAGGAGTTAGAAAGAGATCGTCATCCAAGTCTTAACTTTCATCTGTTAAAGTTAGTAAAAAAGGACAGAAGTTCTATAAACTGAATGACTATGAGATTTTGATGAGTGGACCATGTAGTGCCCAAAAAAGGTTCTGGGTGAAGCTGCCTCTTAAAGTTTAACATTTCACAAGCGCAATTTTCTTTTCGTTGATTGTTTTCACTCTTGTTTTCATATAGTTCATAATTTGATTGTGGCATAGGGAATAATACATTTTCTTTCCAAACAGACAAGGCACTGCAACACCACCAAAAGCAAACTTCATAGAAGCTGATCAGTATTTCATTCCATTTGAACTCGCCTGCCAATCCAAGTTCCCCCGCATCGTCAGTACCTCGCTTGACTGTTTACAGGTATAACAGATAATTTGCTTTATATAGTGCATGCTTGTTCTGTTATTTGTGATCTGTATGCCATGACCGTTTTGGAAGAAGAGCATGTAAAACATGTTGCTAAATGAATGGATTCGTTTATTGAGACTAAATATCCTAATAACATGAAAACTTTCTTGAAAATGTCTTACTAGTAAAAATCTAATGCAGAAAATCCTAGTGTAAAGTATGTGCTAGTTGAGTTCTGTATAACTCTTCTGGCAGTAGCCCACCTCCAATTTCTCTGCAACGGGAAAAGATAAGTACCGTTGAACTTTGGAATCACTCAAAGGAAGATGTAGTAATTTGGAAAAGGGATAGAAAATGTAATTAGTAGTTATTAGATAGCCAAATACGGTGCTTAGCAGAAAGCCAAATCTGTTGTTTGTAAAAATATATACGGATTGGGTGTCATGGAGGACAGGTTGTAGAGGATTGCAAAGATCAGGCAATATCCACCTGTGGTATGAGAGCTGTTTTTCTTTAAATTTTGGCAGTGATGGAAAATATCTTATCAACCAGAGTATTATTATTGCTCTCTGGTTATTTTGAGATACGTGGTAGTTTGTGGTCGAAGATGACATCTAAATTGTTTACCTTGAGGACATGCTACGGATGTTGACCTGGAATAGTGGCTGTATTCAAGCAACATCCAAGTAATGTGATTTTTCAATACAGATGAATGTAGTCTTTTCGGTGTTAAATTGCATCCCTTGACTAATTTCCTGGAAGCAGGCCAGGGACAATACCTTAAACTAAGACCCAAATATAAAGCAGTTATGGATATTGTCTGCAAATATGCTGAATTTTAAGTCTTGCCACCTATTCTAGCCAGCTGGGTGCAAATGCAATTTTGTAAAGAAAATGGTAATAGGTATGATGTCTCCATCAACCTCTTCAGTCTTACCAGTCACCATCAGTTAAACTGACAGTGCTGAAAAGCAAGACCGCAACTTGAGCTACAAAGGCCAATAAGCTAGACCTGTCCACCTTTGTTAAAAAGAACAGAAAGATACCCTAATCTGTTATGTTGATGGCTGATACCTGCTTCAGAACTTTGAACTGCCAGGCTATTAAGATCTTCAACACGAAGAAGACACTTTAGTAAATATAACAGCTGTGTCCGTACTCCTTGCTGTGTAATCGTTTAATTTCCGATTGGCCTGCAGGCTATGTGCATCAAGATTGTGCTGAGTATGTTTTTTCAGATCCCATGGAACAAAAGTAATACATGAAGTGGGTTGGAAATTGATCATCTATAAGAGGCCAAAGCTAGGTTGTTTGAAAAGAGGTATAGCTATTGACTTTCTCAGGGACTAGTTGCTCAAAGAAAGAAGGAAGCAACACAGGGCTTTCAATCATAAGAATCCTAACTGCTGATCTTTAATGATGAAATCCTGATGTATCCATCAGGTTTATTTTCTGAGAGTAGCTTTATTGGTTTTGAGAAGTCTAATTGTTGAGCATGTTTTTAAAACCATGCTGTGCAGAACGTTTATGGCTTGAGCTATAATGCAATGTATAAAATTTGATTGAATTTGAAAAATTCCCCATCATTTCAGCAGTTTGTGTATCAGGCACAGGATTGAAATTTTTCCGAATAGGCAATTCAGAAAAGACTAGGTCATAGTTAGACTAATAATCTGAAAGGTAATTCTCTTACCCACTTTATCCTATTCATCCAATTAACAGGGGCACAGGTCTCCCACTCCCAATATCATTGATATGTTTTCTTTACTAATCCACCACCAGTCCACCTTGGGTTCTGGAGTAGCGTTCCACTAGCTGAAAAGCGCTTCAATACCTCGTCACAGGTAGTGAGCTCTATATGATTACATTAACACTAATTATAGTAGGTTGAACATATGTTTTCCAGTGTCATGTTGCCCTGCCCTAACAGTGCATGGCATCATATTCTACACGGGTAAATCTTTCTTGTTTTGGTCTTGACAAGATTATTTTTGCATGTGTGAAATCTTGTTGAACACTGTTTAACTTTATTCCTCCTTATTTGTCCTTAGAAATTAATAGCTTACGGCCATATCACAGGAAACGCACCTGACAGCGGTAGTCCTGGAAAACGTCTCATCGATCGTATAGTAGAGACTGTTTGTAACTGCTTTCAAGGCCCACAAACTGATGAGGGTGTACAGTTACAAATCATCAAGGTATTGTCTTTTTGACATTTTTAATGTAAGTAATGTTTAAGACGCAAATTCAGAAGTAGGCTCAGAGTGGATGTGCTACTATTTATAGTAAACATTCAATTGGTATCTGTGTTGCCCAAAAAAATGATTTAGAAAATGCACCAGCTTTACCATTTTTGTAAACTGAGTCTGTTTTAAAGCTAAGGTATGGTTCCAGACATTGGCAGCAAAAATAAGTCTTTGCCACAACTAGACTTGAGGCGGCCATGACGGAACCAAATACGTTTTTTTTTGTGGAACGCACTTTCGAGGCTGTCATGTGCAGTCTTGCTCTAAGTAATCATTTTGCCATGTGAATACGTATAGTTTACAGACTAATCACTAATTAAACATTGCCGCTAGCACACAGCCTTGTGTTACCCTCTTCTTAGTATTCAGCTACCTTCACATCTACAGTTGCCCTCACAGTGTTATCCAACCTTCTTTGTGATCCATGTTTTTGAGAACAGTTGTACGCCTATAGATAGCAACCTTAATATTTCAATAGTAATATTTGGTTTACTTGGATAGAAGTGTTACTATGGTCTGCATAATTAAAATAAAGGACATATTTCTTACTCGCCATACCTTTTGACTAATGGAACTAAAACAAGGTATGTATCTATTGTGATGGCACCCTTCTTGAGTCTTTTAAAAAAAATATATTTTTATTGATTTTTTCTGCACAGTATATAACAAAATCATAACAATCAAGGTATGTTATAAAGTCAATCAAATACGCTGAATACATTTCATCGCCATCGGACCCTAGTCGCACATCAGGAATTACTTGGAGTGTTCGCCCCTCAATACCCCATCCCGTCATACTTAATGCTTCAATCGTGTCTTGGTCTCTCAAGCCCTTTCGCTGCTCAGTGGGATGTACCCCCCTTCTGCCCCCAGTCTCATGTTCATCACCACCCCCTTTCTGAATCGTTTTTGGCCACTATAGGTGTGGCAGGGTATACTCAGACATGAGTCCCTTTCTCACTGCACCATCAGGATTCAAGCAAGCCGGGCCGAAGACGGTTGAAATGCCAGAAACCGGTCCCCGGTAGCTTGTCTCCTTTCTGGTGAAGAATTGGCTTGGTAGTTTAGTCTGCCCTGTTCCCATGATGCACTGGGCCAGGGACAGACTGATTTGCATATAGCCAGGTTCTGAGCTGGGATGGTGCAGTAAGATAAATAACGGTGATGGATCAAGCCCTGATCTTTGGACTGGGTAAGAGTGGTCTGCTTTGTAGACACTCTGTTCATCACCACCCCCTTTCTGAATCGTTTTTGGCCACTATAGGTGTGGCAGGGTATACTCAGACATGAGTCCCTTTCTCACTGCACCATCAGGATTCAAGCAAGCCGGGCTGAAGACGGCTGAAATGCCAGAAACCGGTCCCCGGTAGCTTGTCTCCTTTCTGGTCAAGAATTGGCTTGGTAGTTTAGTCTGCCCTGTTTCCATGATGCACTGGGCCAGGGACAGACTGATTTGCATATAGCCAGGTTCTGAGCTGGGATGGTGCAGTGAGATAAATAACGGTGATGGATCAAGCCCTGATCTTTGGACTGGGTAAGAGTGGTCTGCTTAATTCAGACACTCTGTTCATCACCACCCCCTTTCTGAATCCCAGTCTCATGGTGCCTGCCCATCTACCTGGTATTGTGGATCCACCACCGATTCCATGCCATAATACGTTCTCCATTTACCCCATAGTTTCTTAAATTTTTTATGGCAACCCCGGGCTGTATACGTGACCCTTTCTGCTGCCATATATAGGTCCATCCCCGCCTTCCATTCCACTAGCAGTGGGCCCTGTGTAGAACCCCCCTTACCCTTCTTGAGTCTTGCTTGTCACAAGAGGATCAACTTATTGTCAGTGACCCACTCTGCAATGTTTACTAAGGAAAAAAAAGATTTAGAGAAATCTTTCCATGTTGCATTAAGGAAAGCTTTTATGCAACCTGGAAGTGCTTCAAAAAATGTCCCTGTCAATCAGGATCGTTTATAAACTCAGGTTGACGTTGTGAAATGTGAGAGTTCAAGAATGATTAGTCTAACAAAATGATCACTTTAATAGGAAAAAGAACATCTTTTCTCAGTAAATTAACTCCTGGAAATCCTTCATGGATTCAACTTCAAAAATATTTTGATCGCACTCCTTATCTTAACATCCAAATGAGCAATAAGCACTGCCAATAATAACTCCGCTGTTATAGGCTTTATATCTAGGGTCATCCCTTCACTTGAGTCTTTGACAAACACGAGCTGCCATCCATCTTAAAGAAGCCCCTGCATCTTTCTTGCTAAGGCAGCATTTTTATATTTTTGTTGCACCTCGTCATATTAGGACTTCGTTGAACGAGTATGATTTGTGCTCCAAATACATTGTTCACTTCATGTAACATTTTGTATTAGTTTAATATTACCCTATCGTCAGTCATGACCTATATTCTTGATACTCAGCCACACCCAGTTGCCTTTACTGAACCTACAAACCTACACATAAAAAGAAAACATTACACTAGCCAGAAAGCCATATCAGAGTTCGTACTTAAAGTACATCCTTCATATTTGTTTTATTTTCTCTGACACTTATGTGTCCTTGCTCGTTATCCATCTTTATGCCTCCCTGACCCCCCACAAACGATAAACCGTCCAAACTGTGCCCATGTCTTCATGAGTGTTTGGAGACTACCTTGGCAGATGCATATTATTTCCTCAAGCTCAAAGCATTGTTTAACAAAGGCAAGCTATTGATCAACAGTGGAAGTCGTAGTTTCCATTCAGGTATCAAAAAGTATTAATTGGATATTGAACTATAATGTATGCTAGTATCTAATTTAGCAAGAATGACTGTTGTTTGCAGATATTAAACTAAATATACCTGTGGTGTAGTGAGCCTTACATTCTCAGACTACTTGAGCACTGTAAGGTTAGCATATTGCCTACCAACCCTATCCTTTGTAATTCCTCAAAGAAATCAAGAAAATGTTTTATTTGAAAGGTCATCATGATAAAGCTAAATTGGTTTATGTACTGGTGTCCCATGAAGGTTAAATTCCAGGTATATGATGGGTTGCACTGGTTTTTGTAGAGTGTAAGATATAGTTAAATTAGTAGATAGCTAAAACACATTGATGCATTTTGGTTCTCAGTAGCAATACTTGATGGCTTTAATGTATGTTGATGGAAAACCCAGAGTTGTCAAGCATGGCCCAAACAAAGTTCCTTTAACATTATCAAAGGTCTTCTCAACATCTAAAAGACCAAGGGCAAGTGATGAATTTGTGTGTGTGTACATTTACAGTATAATAGTGAGTTTAACATTCAGAGAAATGTTTTTTCTCTTATTTTAGCAATAAGGCAGTAGGACGAGTGATAAATATAAGTAGATCCTTTTTTAATCCAATATTACATTAGTCCTATAAGTCTAAGAGTCTTATAGTCTCATCTATGACTTTATGGATATCTGTACCTCTGAGCCATGCCTATGTCTTCTTTGAGTAATGACTATATCCCCGCTCATTATAAAGTGTCCCTCTGTGCTTAAGTCTTACCTCGCCACCCAGAAACTGCTTACTGAACCTTTTTTCCTAGCTACTTTCCTTTCAAATAACATTCCACCAGCTTCTCCTGTTTAGACAGTTCTACTTTTTTCACATGCCACTTGAAATGTGTAACATTTGTATTTCCATTGCCAAGATTTGTCAGCCTCTCCAGGATTATGCAAGTTATAATGTCCTACATTTTTGAATTTCAGGTTCCTCAAATATGTTTCGAATGGAACATTTGAGCATGAACAAGACTTGCCCACCAAACAATCCATGCCCTTTCACTAGACACTTTCATTGTGGGTTTTTGATCTGTTCTAACTGCAGAATCGGTATCCCAAATGAAAGCTCTAACATTTCGAAAAGTACTCACATCTGCAAGTGTTTCTTTATCTATTAAAGAATATCTAATATATGTGCCTGGTCGGCTTACATGTCGTTTGTTTGGCTTTCACTTGATCTGACATGTGCCTCTGTCAATCTCTATATATGGGAGTCTTTAAATACACACTGGTTTTAATGTGTAATTTACACTTCTCTTCCCTGAATGCTAATTCACACTCCTTTGGTATCTCCCAAATATTTGTCATCTAAACCTCATGCTTGTTACATTCCTGGAATGATCGTCTATAAAGAACTCCATTACTGGGAGTTGGCTAAGCAGTTTATCCATGGTATATTAAACAATGCCACCCATATCGTTCTAAATTGTATGGTGCGCTCCAGGAAACCATCTGCATGGTTGTTGAGTGTGTTATACGGCTGTGAGTCAGGTTGTAGCCTGGCTAGTTGTACACAAATAACTTGTCAAGAGTGTGTTTGATAGGGGGGCGTGGCCGATAGCCAACGAAGATGGCCGCACACTAGAGGAGCTGCTCTAGCAGAATCTCCTAAAACACCCACGATCTGTCATTATCCGAAACTTAAAGGACACTTACCCCACGAGTTAGTAGAGGAGAGACGCCGGGCGGCTTTGCAGGCCAGACACGCTTGATTTGTGAGGCTTGGAGGCAGTTTATCCGGGCCCCGGGCGGCGATTCAGGCGGGAAGCAAATGGCGCCTGCCGCTACTGGGTCCAGTGACTGAAGCTACTGACGTCCTTGAAAGATCGAAGCGGGTCCTCCTGCTAGCAGACACTCCAGTGGGTCTGTGCGGGGCTCCTGGGCCGTGCCGAGTGCTGGCGGCAGCTCCTCTGTGCCGCGGATACGGAGCATGGCCGGCAATTACGACTGGGACAAAATGGTGCCCCGGCACCGCAGGGACTGCTCCGCAACGCTAGCCGCCTGAGGGAGTCTGGGCGGGGCTGTTGGCGGATGGCGGCAGCCGCGTGCTGTTACTGTTGGGCGGCTGGTGGAAGGCGGAGGCTGCTGGGACCTCGGAGGAGTGGCGGCAGGCTGAACCTGGGGGCGAGACTAGATTGCGGCTGGCACTGCGGGGGGCGCAGACAGCGTTCCCCAGGCAAACGCAGGTCAGTGTGGGGCCTCACGGACTGGGTGTCACACGACCTGGAGGTGTGCGAGGAGCGGCGGAGCGGCCTAGGTGGAGGCTGGGAAGATGCGGGCAGCCCTGGCCTAAACTGGCGATGAAGGCAGTGCGGCCCAGGGCGCAGGTAGGCCTGAAGAGGCCGGCTCGGAGCTGAACAGAGCGGCGAGGGCCCCAAGGCAGCTTGGCCCAGTCAGGGTGAAGGGGCTGTCACTGCCGGATCCCCTGTGGGCGACGGGGCAACAGGAAGATGCCGGGTGCGCCCAGAGGGCCCAATCTGAGATTTTATGTGAGACTGCGACATCCCTGTGCAGATACTGGCCAGCAATCTTGTGGGCATCTGGCGACTGGCTCAGGGGACGACAGGGGGCCCCACGGCTGTACAACTAAACATGGGACATTGTTGGGCGTGATTGGGTCTGGCATCAGCGCTGCCGGGGTTGTGGCCTGGGCGAGAGGCTGGACGGACAGTGGGTTGCGTTGTGATACCGCATGCAGAGGAGCGCAGCATCTTGTGGGCACCATGGGGCGCCCTGCGTCTGAGGTCACACCCTGATGAGTGTTCCGCGTTTGGTGTACGGAGGAGAGTAGCGAGAGACAGCCCTGACTGGAGTAGAGATTGGGATCATGGGCCGTAACAGACCCCCCTGACGCAGGGGCAGGTTAATCAGATTGACAGGTACCCGGTCATCATAGGGAGGGAGGATGACCAACCAGGGGGGAGCCAGCGGAGTGAGGGGACGCATGTCGAGACGGACCCTTCGCTAAAGTACATTATGGTGGTAATCATGGAGATGCGTGGCTCCATCACGGAAATGAGGAGCACAATGGAGCCCAAGCTCGATTTGGTGACCGAGGAGGTCAATCTGATATGCGCAGACCTGGGTAAAATGTCGGACAAAGTCGTGGAGGTGAAGTGTGGGGTCGGCAGTCTACAGTCAAAAACAAAGTGGCTCGAGGAGCAGGTAGCCGCGCTTATGAAAAACCAAGCGGACATGGCTGCCCGCCTGGAAGATCAGGAAGGCCGGGTGCGGCGAAACAAATCCGTATAGTTGGAGTGCCAGAGGGGATGGAGGGCCCATCCATAGACTTGTTTGTGGAAGATCTCATAACTCAGCACCTCAAGCCAAAGCGCCTATCTAATTTTTTCTTGGTGGAAAGAGCGCACCGTGCGCTAGGAGGCACGCCCAAGCCTGGGGCACCGCCGCGCACCATCATCGCCCGCATCCTGAAGTATAGGGACCAAGATGCTATCTTGCAGGCCTCCAGGGTGACGGGGGACCTTCATCTGGACAACGCCACGATTCATTTTTTCCCGGACTTTACACTCAACGTCCAGCGCCAGCGTTGATCCTTTGAAGGGGTCAAGAGAGCCCTTAGGGAACAAGTAATCAAATATGATGCTGTATCCGGCGAGACTCAAGATCCTGGACAGTGAAAAGGCGTTTTTCTTCGATTCCCCAACGGAGGCAAGCGAGTGGATGGAGGGCTGGCGGACCGTGGGCCGTCACAATGGGGCGCTACGCCCTACACGTAGAGGTGCGGGTCACGGGACCCAGACCAGCGACAGCCAAACTCTAGGGCCTCAGCAGGTGGCGCAGTCACCGATCAAGTGACATTGGGGGGGAGACGGACATGTGTCACTGGTGTGAAAGGCAGTATGGGAGGCGTGATACCTCGAGGGCTTTGACTTCGTGCGAGGGGATGGACAGGAGACTCCGAAACAGTAGACTCCTCTATGGAGGGACCGTCTGGGCCCTTAAATGCGATTCTGGTTTTCATTCCGATGGTTTTTCCTGGGCATTGTGGGGTGCGTGGGGGGGGGGGGTATTGGGGAGGGGGGCTCATTACTTGATCTTTCATGGGGTGTGAACTCCACCATAACAGTATGACTTCTTCTGCGGTTGCAGGCTTATGTTCCCACACTTGGTTGCTATGGGGTTAAAGGGGCGACAGGCACTCTGCATCGTTCAGTGGTGGGTGGTTCGGGGCCCACCTAGCAGGGAGGGGGGGTGCGGATGGGGGGGAAGGAGATGGGTGTTGGGGGATGGGTGTTGGGGGATGGTTCATGTTTGATTCATTGTGTTTTAATCTCACAGGCATAACGCTTTCCACTCAGCCATACGCAGTGGCTCTGGGGGGATCTAGCATACTCTAGGATTCTGTACTTCAATGGGTGATCAGTCACGGTTGTGGATTTGGTCTTGGAATGTAAACGGGTTGGGTAACAAAGTAAAGCGCACACTGATCCTGCAATATGTGAAACTCCATGACCCGGATGTTCTCCTGCAGGAGACCCACCTGCGCGGAAACACTTGTAGAGCACTGGACAGGTTCGGGTATAAGCTGCTGGCCCATTCGGGGTTCACAACTGGCTCAAGCGGGGTGGGGATTTTAGCACGTGCGGCTTTTCCACTGATTGTGACAGGCAAGTGGGTGGAGGACTCAGGCTGCTTAGTCGCGGTCAAGTGGGAGGGTCGCACGCTAGTGTTTAGCTCCTGCTATATTCCCCCTGGGTTGCATGCCTCGACGTACACTAAGCTAGGGTTGCAATTGGCGGATCTTCCGTCGGGTACTCTGATTTTGGGGGGTGATACCAATGCGGTTATGAACTCAGATCTGGACGGTTCAGGAGAGAGAAGGGGCCATAGGGGGGAGGCGGGCCTGCAAAGTTTTATATCAGCGTTTGGCCTCTGCGACGTTTGGAGAGCACACCACCCCACACAAAGGCAATACACTTTTTACTCTGTGCGCATGGGGTCCTTCTCCAGAATAGATCATATCCTATCCAGGGTGGGCCAATTGTGAGATTTTGTAGACTCCTCCATTATGGCCAGGGGAATATCGGATCACTCACCGGTAACCGCGAGGGCTTCATGCCCGCGGATTGACCCATGGCGCTTCAAAGACGATTCCCTTGTAGGTAAGATGAGGGAGGGCTCACAATTGTACTTTGATGAGAACCGGGGATCTGTTGATTCCCAGGTCACCATATGGGAAGCTTTCAAGGCCGTTTTGAGGGGTCAAGTTCAGGCGCTAATTGGGGCACAGAAGGAGGAGGCTCTCCAGGTGGCGCAGTTAGAGAGGGAGGTGGAGGTGTTGGAACGAGAGGTGGTGAGGGCCCGTCGTCTGAGCGTAGTCATGAGCTTGCCCTTAAACAGCGAGAACTCCGCTCGTTGGCGGAGGGTGAGGCGCGGGCCTACGCCTTAGCCCTACAACACAGGATTTATGACTCTGGGAATAAAAGTATGACATTGTTATCCTGGTTAGAACATAGAGATCAGGAGCATTCATGGGTCTCGGAAGTGAGGAATGAGGCAGGACTTTTGGTGTCGGCGGGTGTCGATATAGCGTAGACTTTCGCTTCGTACTACGAGGCGGTGTACACCCCGGAGTGCACCAGATCCGAATCTGACTGCGAGGAGTTCCTTCGGGACTTTGCACTTCCCATGCTATCCCAGGAGCAGAGTGACAGCCTTTAGGCGGATCTCACGGCCCTAGAATTGGGTGAAGCCCTCAACGCGCTCAGGGTGGGAAGGCGCAGGGGCCTAACGGGCTCCCCGTAGAAATTTACAAACGACAGACCAATGTTGTGATAGACCTCATGCACTGCATGTTCCTTGAGGCGAGACAAGCGGGGATACTCAAGCCGGACCAGAGGGAGGCCATGATCGTGGTTATTCATAACGCAGGGAAACCAGCGGACTAGTGTTAATCATACAGGCCCATTTCACTCATCAACGTTGAGGCCAAGGTTCTGGCCAAAGCCCTGGTGACTCGTCTGCTTGCAGTCTTGCCTGATTTGATCCATATGGACCAGTCCGGGTTTATGCCCCACAGGAGCACGCGGCACAATTTGCGGCCCCTCTATGGGGTACTATACATGACAGAGGACGTGGGTGACACTCAAACGGCATTGATTGCGCTGGACGCCTCAATGGCCTTCAATAGCAGCGAGTGGCCGTATTTATTCATGGTCCTGCAACGCCTGGGCTGCAGGCCGGTTTTCTGTAGCTGGGTGCGCCTGTTGTATGAGAAGCCGGTGTCCAGGGTAAGAGTGAATGGAGTCGTGTCACGAGCGTTCTTCCTGCGGCGTGGTACGCGGCAGGGGCTGTCAGCTAGAGGGAACTTTTTATCATATCCTCTGGGATTGCCCGAGTGTGGTTCTCTTCTGGACCAAGGTGGCTCGCTCTATGGAGATTGTCGTGGAGCAGCCGGTTCCGGTGGAGTCCAGATGGTTTTTTGCTAATGATCAAGGACCCGACCGATTGGTCTAGACACACCGAGATCTGGCTGGCCTTAGCGGCTGAGGTAGCAAAAAGAAACTTAGCAAGGGGCTGGGGGACGCAGGAGGCCCCACATTGGAACCAGTGGCGACGGGTTTTAAATTGGTGCCAGAGAGCGGAGGAGACTGTTTACAAAGCTAGGGTGTGTATGAAGAAGTGAAGGCGGTTCTGGGACCCCTGGAGGAAGTACCGGGGCACGCTGGGGATGGCGGGAGAGGTGTGACATGGGGGATGCTACAATGATACAGCATGACTTGCCCTTGAATGTACCATATATGCTTCATGCTTCTTGCTATTTGATCTCTGCTATGTATTATGCAAGTCTGTGAGCGATGTTAATAAAAAGATTTATAAAAAATAAAAAAAGTGTGTTTGATAGGGGATAATTGTGTATAACCATACTAAGTGTTGAAACTAGACCATCAAGCCCACACAAGGGGATATGTTTCTGGATACCTTGTTTGCCTCTATTTTAGAAGCTAACCAGCAAGTGCTGGCGTTCTCACTTTCAAATAACATGTTCCTCAATTCTTTCAACTCTTCATCTCTTATGGTTACTAGCAAGTTTCACTAGAGGAAAGGCATCTTTCCCAGCTAATGTGGAGAATGAAATCTCTTCCGCATCCTAACCTCTCACTGAATGCTGTTCTTCTACAAGCTGTTTTGTTTGAAAGGATTATACTTACATATATGCTTCATGCTTCTTGCTATTTGATCACTGCTATGTATTATGCAAGTCTGTGAGCGATGTTAATAAAAAGATTTATAAAAAATAAAAAAAGTGTTTGATAGGGGATAATTGTGTATAACCATACTAAGTGTTGAAACTAGACCAAGCCCACACAAGGGGATATGTTTCTGGATACCTTGTTTGCCTCTATTTTAGAAGCTAACCAGCAAGTGCTGGCGTTCTCACTTTCAAATAACATGTTCCTCAATTCTTTCAACTCTTCATCTCTTATGGTTACTAGCAAGTTTCACTAGAGGAAAGGCATCTTTCCCAGCTAATGTGGAGAATGAAATCTCTTCCGCATCCTAACCTCTCACTGAATGCTGTTCTTCTACAAGCTGTTTTGTTTGAAAGGATTATACTTCTGAGTGCCACGCTGCACTATCTGAGGAATCTCCAGTGTGATCCAGTTTAATTTTCAGATCCTCTTCTCTTTGGTGGCTTCAGATATTTTGCTGAAGTCCTTCGCTTCTCTAAAATGGCTTCCTAAAAAGAGAATCTATTAACATATGTGTTTCCTTCACATTAAATGGCACATTTAATCCGTCTTGTATTGTTACCAAATGAAGTAGAACAGATGAGTGGCAATGGCAAAATATATACATAATGAGACCTTATGCATTATGGGCTCATCCCCTTCCCATTTATGCTTGTAGTGTCATAAGGATTATAAGATCTTCTCTCTTTTTGCAGTTTTCTTACCATGCTGAATCCTCCATTTCAACTGTCCAGCAACATTTACCATAAAGTCCATTCCTTTTGCAAATCTTTCAAAACTCTTTGATCTCACTACGGTCTTTTGAATGAGGCCTTTCACATAAACTCAGACTCCTAAAATGAAAAACAAGCCCTTCTGATGGTCTACTTTAAGCTCTCCCAGCGCTGAATTTTTCTTGTTTCCATGTACTTTTGTCTGTTTCTCTCTTTTCCTCACCACCCTTGATTGCCTTCATCTTAGCAAAAGGAGGGATCTAGCTCTATTCCCTGCAGATGTCCGCGTGCATCTTATTACTTCTTTCGTTCATTCTGTTTTTCCACTTGTCTGGCGTGTTTTCATTTGAGATAATCAAAGGGATGCACATATAATACAGATGCCCCCCAAGAAACAAGCCTCTTATGTTTAGGTCCCATCTTCTGCACTAAAGTGTTTTCATGATTTGGGAGCCAGTGCAGCACTGCCTTCTCCTTAGACTTCCTCCAAAACCCACCTCCACTGAAGCTATCCATTTCTGTGCTTATCATTCTTATTTGTAGTGTTTGTTTTGTAGCCTGGGCTCATTAGATCCCTCTGCTTCTTCCCTGTTGTATGAGCCCTCAGCTTCTTCCCCGTTCTGTGACTCGACTCTTCCATTGCCATTGAGGCAGGGATTCTGCTCTGGAACAGAACCGTGCTTGGGACCATAGAACATCAGTATGAAGGGAATGAGTCACCATACCACATCAGTATCCATAAGCCGGAGTCCGACTAGCTATAGTGCCACACTATCCCTCCTAACCATACCGTAACACAACATTCTCGAACCTCTCCGGGATCGTGATAACAGGATAGACCCTTTCGCTCTCTCACTCGTACTCGCCTACAATAAGACATGAAGGAAGTTTAGAATATTTATTTATTTAAACTACTGTGCTGTGAAATGCAGTAAACAGGCCACAGTTAGAAAATAAATGTATACTAAAAATACCGTTAGCACAGTTAATAATCCATATATCATAAAAAATCCTGTCAATTTATTGAACAGAGTAACCTAAACCCCCCTACCCTTGATAATAAAGCTAAATGATTATATATCAAGGATCTCTGGGATTACTGGTATATCTTGTGCCTTAGCATACACATCTGAATCGCTCTACATCTCGGCAGACTCTGTGCTCCTGTCTTAAAACTCTTGTTCCCTGTGTCCCCTGTCTGTTTTTTTGCTCATATGCTCATCTATATGATAGGACATGTGTGCACATAAACAACAACTGCATTCTTTTTTTTTTTGGAAAACCTTTATTTATAGGAAAAAGTACACCGCTATTCAGCCATACATCCCGGAGGCCAGGCAGCATTAAGGCAACAGGATAGGTCATGTACCATACCAGAAGCAGGAGCAATCGGGTTTAATTTTTAAATAACATCAAAATCGGAAACAAGTAAACCATAAGGTAAAAGGGCCCAGAAGGCCAAGAAAAAGAAGTGTGCAATAAGCACGGGAGAAAAAGAAGGGAAGAGAGGGTAGGCTGAGGACAATACAGATACAGCGGGCTTGCGTGGCGGTAGGAGGTCGGGGGCTGCACACCCAAGGTAACACACTGATAATGGCAACAATGAGGCATGTGGGAAGTAGTACCGCAGGATAAACAATCTGGAACCACAGGTAGGGGGCACTACGGGGAAAGCTGGATCTCGGGATCAAGTTCAACGGGGGGGTCGCAAATATCACCTCTATAAGAGTTCCAGGCACCCCAAACAGATCTCCACATTTTAGGTTTACCCCTGGCTACACCGTCTTTTCACGCAGCATGCACCAGTCCATATTAGTTTCCCCATAGGCTGAGCGAGGGAGGAGCAGGCGCACCCCATTTCTGGGTGATGTCTCTCTTAGCCACCATATTGCCCAGGGTGATCCAACGGGTCTGTGCAACATTGTAATCGGTCGGGCCCCAGATGTTGAGGAGGCATCTCCGGGCCTCTGCCGGCAGGGCCACGCCAGTCACTTCTTCCATAACCTCATGCACACGCTTCCAATATCGGGCCACATCCGGACACTCCCATATGATGTGCAGGAAGGTCCCAAGCATACCACACCCCCGCCGGCACACGCCATCCATAGAAAGCCCCATACGTAGAAGTCTGGGGCCGGTGACATACACTCTGTGCAGTATCTTCAGCGGCACCAGGCGGAGCCGTGCCGATATGGCCACCTCCCTAGGGGAGGAGATCGCCGATTGCCACTCTTCGTCATCCACCTCTATACCGTCATGCACCCACAGCTCTCTCAGTCGCACCAGCAAATCCACTCTTACATTAATAAGTTTTTTATACGTTAGAGAGATAGCGCTGTCCGGCATATGGCCGTCCAGCACCCGATCTTCCAGGGGGGATGATTCAGGGATAGACTCCCCGTCCGCTACATAGGGAGAGAGGGCATGACTAAGCTGGGCGTGTCGGAAATATTCCGTCGCCGCCAGTTGGTATCACCATCGTCGTAGTGGGACCTGTCAGCCTCCGATCCAGAGATCCGGAGTACAACGCTCTGTAGTAATTCCCATCTCCCACTAGCCACCGATCCATAGCGTAGCCCGGGTTGACCGCCGGGCCGTAGAGGCCATGATTAATTGCCGCCAGCTGGGACGCCCAATAGTAGCGCCTCACGTCAGGCAGGGCAATGCCCCCATCATAACTTGGTATAGTCAACTTAGCCAACGAGATTCTCGGCCTACCATCCCACAGCAACGCCCGCTGCAGTGATTCGATATCCGTAAAGTATTTTGCCGGTACGGGATCCTGTGTATTCTGCAGGGCATACAAGAAGCGAGGCAACGCCATCATCTTAAAAAGTGCGGCTCTACCCATCAGGGAGATCGGCAACTTCTTCCAGCCTTCGACGTCCCGGCGCAATCGCTCCAACGGCGGGAGGAGGTTGTGCGAGTACCGGGCTCGGGAGTCTCGCGACACGTAGATGCCCAAATACCGAAAGCCCTGCTGGGCCACCTGAATTGAGCACCCACGGGGGAGGCGCGGCGTGTCTCCGGACAGTACATACAACGAGGATTTAGACCAATTGATTACCAGGCCCGAGTGGGTCCCGAAGGTCCCCAAGAGTTCAAAGGCCATTATGAGCGAGTGGCATGGAGAGGAGAGATACAGAAGGATGTCGTCCGCATAGAGCGATATCCGGTCCTCGAAACCCGGGGACCACGGTATCCCAGAGATATCGGGGTGCGTTCTGATCCAGGCCGCCAGTGGCTCAAGTGCTAGGGCAAATAGGAGCGGGGAAAGCGGGCAACCTTGCCTAGTGCCCCTGTGCAGCGCAAAGGAGGCAGACAACCGACCATTGACCGTCACATTGGCCAGTGGAGCGGAGTACAGCAGCCGGACCCAGCCGATGAAAGCGGGTCCAAACCCCAACTTGGCCAGAACTGCCCACAGGTAGTTCCACTCCAACGAGTCAAATGCCATAGTGGCGTCGAGGGAGGCGAGGACAGTGGGTTCACGGAGCAGATGGACACGCGCCATTACTGCGTGAAGCCGTCTCAGATTGAGCGCCGTATTCCGATGCGGGATGAAGCCGGACTGGTCCGGGTGCACCAGGTCCGAGATCACTCCCACCAACCGATTAGCCAACAGTTTGGCCAGAATCTTGGGTTCGGCGTTTAAGAGGGAGATGGGTCGGTAGGATCGACAAAGATCGCGAGGCTTCCCCTCCTTATGTATCACCACAATGGTGGCCAGCCGCTGGTCGGGGGGGGAGTTCTCCCACCTCGCGGGCCTCAAGGAACATGTTCAACAGAGGTGCCGCAAGTGCGTCGGCCCTGAGTTTGTAGAGCTCAACCGGGATGCCGTTTGGCCCCGGCGCTTTGCCCGAGCGTAATGATTTAATAGCCAAGGCCCTCTCATCCACCGTTAGGTCCCGATCCATGTCGTCGCGCTCGAGGTCCGAGAGGCAGGGAAGCTCAATGTTCTCCAAGAAGGATGCCGACGCAGACTCCGGGAGGGGGTCCGCCGAGGCGTAAACCTCCCCAAAGTAGTCCGCGAAGGACCCAACTATAGCCGCCGGGTCCGTGAGGGATAGGCCTTCCGCACTGGTCAGCTCCGGGACCACCCGAGACGCGAGTTCCCTTCTATCTAGCCACGCCAGGAGCTTGCCAGCCTTGTCACCCGCGTCATAAATTCTGCCTTGCTGCTCCCTGCTCAGGGCTTTCGCCGCGTCAGTGGCGGTCGCCCGGAGCTCAGACTGTTTGAGGGAGAGAGCGTGGAGCAGCTCGGGAGACGGGCCCAGCTCCAGCTGGGAGTTTAATGCAGCAATGTCAGATTCCAGTCGAACTACGTCCTCGTCCCGCCGACGGCGGACCTCCGCAATCAAGGAGAAGGCCTCGCCGCGAAGTACAGTTTTGAAGGCCTCCCATAGGGAAACGGACGAGTCAACTGAACCTGTATTCTCGACGAAGTACCGATCCATAGCCTTAGCCAGGAGCGACCTGGTCTTCGGGTCGCGAAAGTACCAAGGGTTGATGGGAGCCACTCGCGAGGATACGGGGATTCGAAAGTCAAAGGAGACCCAAACCGGGGAGTGATCCGAAATGCCCCTAGCCAGGAGACGCGCAGTGGACACGGACTGCGCCTGGGCAGCCGGGGTGAGGACGTAGTCTAGTCTAGAAAGGCTACCATGGGCGCCGGAGAGGAACGTGTACTGTCTCTGGGAGGGGTGCAACAGACGCCAGCAATCAACCATCCCCATGGAATCTAGGAAATCAGACAGCCAGGACTGGGAAGGACGCAGATCTCTGGATGGGAAGCGGTCCAGGTCCCCGGAAACGACAGAATTAAAGTCACCACCCACAAGCAGCAGCCCCTCAGGGAGACCCAAAATGGCGCCAGCTAGATCCCTGAAAGTAGTCTCTTGTAGCCCCGGGGGAACATAAACCGAAACTAAAACTAGCGTGCGGCCCTCCCATTTGCCCACCACAGCAACATATCTGCCTCTCTCATCCGCAAGCACCGACTCCACCTCCAGCGGGAGGGACATGCGCACCATGATGCCCACCCCTCGTGATCCCGAGGAGAACCCCGAGTGTGCCACCATTTTGAAACCACGTCTAGTCAAGGCTTTACAAGTGTGCCCCACTAGGTGGGTCTCCTGCAGGAAAACCACATCTGGCGAACAGCGTTTGAGCATTTGCAACACCACACCCCTTTTAATACGGTCCCCCAACCCGTTTACATTCCAGCTTAACAAGTTAAGAGTTCTACCCCCCATCATCAGGGACGTTCCGCCCCCTCCCCCCCACCCTTGCCCGCAATGGCGCCCACAGCAGTAACATAGCAGCGCAATAAGACCTCAGCCAGGACAAAGAATAAGACAAGAAAAGAAGTTGAAAAAACACACCCCAACTACCCACCACCCTGCACCCCTGCATAAGACTAAAATCCACCCCAACTAGCAGTGTGCCTGTCGCCCCTTAACTAACCTACAGAAAGCCCACAGAGGAGAAAGGAGACATCCTATCACCCCCCGTCATCCCCCCTATTATTGACAAAACGAGTCAAACCATAGCAGCAGTGTCTGAAGTGAAAGTCCCATACGGCTACCCAGCTCACAGAAAGTCAAACAATAAATATTCATTCCTGCGCTTCCGCGCCCTCGGTGGACTCCTCCGTCTGGTCAGCCGGTTCGCGTCGCTCCTGTGGCAGGGTATCCAGCCAGTGCCCCACCTCGTCCGGAAAGTCAAAAACCAGGTCCGGTGGTCCCGCTCGATGCGGAGCTTGGCAGGGTAGAGCATGGAGTAGCCCCATTTCTCTCAGTCTTCGTTTCACCCCGGTAAAGCTCTGACGCTTTTTCTGCACAGCCTGAGTGAAATCCGGAAAAAAGTTCACGTCGGAGTTCTGGAATCGTAAAGGACCCGCGGCTCTCGACGCCTGCAGGATAGCGTCTCTGTCCCCAAAGTTAAAGAGCCGTGCGATGATGGGGCGAGGGAAAGCGCCAGACTTTGGTGGTCCCCCCGGTATCCTGTGTGCCCGTTCCACCGAGAAGAACTTACTCAGGCCCCCCGGCGCCAAGTTCTTAAGCACCAGATCCTCCACGAAAAGTTCAGCCGAGTCCTCTTCGGCCTTCTCCGGTACCCCAGTAATACGGACGTTCTGGCGCCGCGCGCGGCCTTCAAACTCGTCCAGTCGGCGCGCCAGCATTCCGTTCGCCAATTTCAGGTCACGTACCTCCGTCTGGATATCAGAAACATCAGTGACCAGGCTAGTCGTCTTGAGATCCAACGACTTCACCCGGTCGTTGGTTTTCCCGAGGTCAGTCCTGATGAGGTTCATCTCGATCTTCATGGAGTCGACCTTGCTGGACAGTTCCTCCCGGAGTGCGTGCATCTCCGTCTGTACTCCCGTGATCGCGCCCAGAACGTCCCGAAGCGTTATGGCAGAATCGTCCGGTGATCCATCCCGTTTCGAGTCATTAGCGCGGCCCGCCTGCACCGGCGAGCTTCTTGACTGGGAAAAGCGTTCCGGGATAGTAGACTGGGACAGGGACGGTTTCCTGTTGACCCGCTGGGACTTGCCTCTGTCCAGGTCTCCTTTGCCCGCCATGTTGGTACCCTCGGGTCAGGCGGCCAGCAGGGGTAAGGAGCCTCGTGGTAGGCGCGCCACACACACGATGGTAGAACCAGGGTCCGGTACTTAGGCCGAGTAGCAGGGCATGCAGATATCAGAGTTGCTCATCGGTGGGACTAAGCTCAGACAAAGAGGCGCCCGTGCGGAAGCACCGCTGTACCCCTCAATGGTGTTCAATGACGCGGAAGGAGCCTCCGGGTTTCGTCGAGCTAACTAAGTCCAGGAATGTCCGATTTTCATTCCGAAAGCGGGCGCCGCATCAGGACCCACTCAGCAGTCGATTCCCACTGTCGTGGGACAGGATAGATAGCAGGATTATTGCGGAGGACCGGGAGGTCTTCGGAGCTCCGAGCTCACGCGGCCATCTTGATCGCCGGCGAAGCTCCTCCCCAACAACTGCATTCTTTTGTTATGTTTAGGTGCTAATGCCTGGCCAAATGGAATAAGAGACATTGTTGTTTGACCTTGTCTTTAGTGTTCAGACTAAATCACAGGAAAAGAACAGACCGCAAAAACATTTGCAGGTTCCGTGTGAAAGTACAATGTAGCACTAAAGCAAACCTGTTTATATAGCAACGTGTGCAAAGGAAAATGAGGCCTTCAACGTGCACCATTCTGCTAACATAGGGAAAACTACAATGGGCCATGCAGGAAACACACAACACCATATATTTAGAGGCCAATAGGTTCTCCTTGAAACGGGCCACTCAAAAATTTCTAATTTTATAATCAAAAGCAGGGTCACTTGTGCTTGGTGTTCCTGTCAGTTCTGCTCTTGTGTGCTTCTTTATCATTAGTGCAGTTTTATAAAGTGCATAGCTACCCAAAAAGTATTTCTCAATGCTAAGCCACTCATGGTAAATTAATAAGATTAGAAAAACAAAAAGTAAACGTGGGTCTTAAAGAAATGTTACGTTGTGTGTACCAAACCGCCAAACTACTTAAAAGTTCGCATCTTCCCATCAGTGAAAGATGCATCTGGGGTGTAAAAGTTCCCATCAGATATTGTACGGTGCCACCCTTGTCATCATCTGGGACTCCTTCCACCAAGGAAGATGTTACTGCATCCCACAGTAAGAAGAGGCGGATGTCACACCCACTGTGACCTAAGGTCTTTTGTGGTAACTCGATCACAATATCTGAAAAGCAGTGCATGAACAAAACAAGGGAGTGAACGTGAGTGAAAGTAAAATTGGAGAGTATAGAGCAAACAACAATTTATTAAGTGCCTCCAATATTTCCAAAGTTAAAATCTGTGCAGGAACATAGTAGGTTTAAACAAATATCTACTATCTGGATAATGGGGTTGACATGTTTCAGCAGAGATAGGACTTCTAGTCCACTGCTTTCATCAGGACCTAATACTTCACTACTGCATATATGTGAACCAACATAAAAATCACCCGTGTTAGTGAAAAAATCCCTTGATGTCACCTTAATGACTAGGATCTGTCGTCGTCCTCCTGATACCTACGATAGTGACATTAAGAGATAAAGTAGATTAGCGCCTCAAACACAACTCATAACTTTTCCAAAGAAACACACTGGTTTCCTATGTTAAGCATTCTTATAGTAATGCAGGTACAACACTCTTTGTTATACCGCCAGTACCTTTACTTAAAGTTTCAGGTCATGCACTTGAGCCTGTGTCCACTCACCTTATTGGTAGGAAGTAAGTGCTGCGCCTCACCTGGCTGCGCCTCAGGTATATAGAGCACCGCTCTATTAAAAAACAAAAGAATGCAAATCACGCATACTTTATGGCAATTATTGTCACATACTTAAAGTTTTTTTTTTTTTGTTTCTTCCTTTTTTGTTCACCCATTAAGCACCAGCAAACGAACGGTCCTAAGAAATGTGTGAGTATAACCACACATCTTTCCTATGTTTATTATTGATAGAATCCGAGTAACCCTTACTCATTCAATGGCAGACAACATCAATTCCTTTCATATTCCATATAGAAAGGAAATAAAAGCAATGGTATTCATCTCGTTCCAGTTATTTGTGAGCTTAACGTATAGTTCCAAAAATTGGTGTTTTCTTATTAGAAGCCGTACTTATTCTGACTAGTCACCAAACATTTTCGGTGCCCTGATAGATAATGGCACACGTCTCTGTTTCAAGTTTACCAAAAATATGATCTAATTGGTTTCAGTACGTGAGGTACTATTGTTATTTGCGACTCACTCTCTTTCCTACGTCAGGCCATACCAAGTTTTGCGCATTTCTAGGTCCAAACCCACCCCAAGGTTAATTCCCTGATTTATATTAGGCAAAAAAGCGATGTGGCTTATGTAGATACGTAGGGCATGGTGTTAATTACCGACCTCACTCTCATTCGGTCATTGACTCGTATATGGTAGAAATACGATGTGGCTTGTGTCGGTACGTGGGGCATTGTGTTGTTACAGCGCAACTGACGGGAAGCAGTGGATCAGCACCCTGTCCAAGTACCTATCTAGCGCGGATTGCGTATCTCACCGACCGCAGTACCGGACAGCTTCCTTGCAAGCGCGGATCGAATAATTTATCGACCGCAGCAATAACAGGACTGGGCTGCCAAACGGAACCTGCCTCGACACCCCAAACCGATCCTCATTCGTGACTCTGAACTGACATACCGGCGACCCAGCTCTCTCAAACGCACCACGTGTAACCCAGGAGATCTCTTGCACTGAGGGCGTATGTAATTTTGTAGTACCAGGCAATATAAATATTAAGTCCTGATGATGATCCCATTATAATCTGAGCCCGGGATCGAAACGCCGTCTACTCTGTTTAGTAGACATACAGTTAATTTGCGAATACTCTTGTATGTATGTACTAATCTGGGCATTACTGTCAATCTTGATGTAAAGCGGTACCCAGTTTCGCTCACCTCTTCTTGCCTGAAGTAAACTGTTCTTTCTTCTATATCCTTTCCTTTAATTTTCTCCTATTTCTAAGTACGGCACAGGCTTGTGCTTTACTTCACACGAAAATGTTTGTTGTGAAATTGCATTTCAAACTTTAAATACCTGTTATATTTAACAAATAAATTCCTTGCCCGGCTGGGTATAGGAAAAGAATATAGAGTTTCCTATTGTGGTCTATATAATATTGATTTGGAATAATGTTCTAGGCTTAAGACCTTTTGTTTCTGAAAAATAAGCTATCATAACACAACAAAGAGTTGTGCGCCATCGGTTTTCTGTATAATTCAGACTTCAAGCCTGTTGAAGTGGCAATTATGAGCAGATCTAGGAATGCCAGTCGGTGTTTTTGGTGTTCCACAGTAAAGCGAAGACAATGATTCCTAGTGTTTAACCACTGATGAAATTGTAGCAGTTGGTCTGTCGTCCCTCTCCACACAACCAAAATGTCATTGATGTATCTTTTCCACGTACGTATTGATGACAAAAATGGATTGGTTGATGTCAGTACATGGTTTGTTCAAATTTGTGAACATAGAGGTTCGCTAAACTTGGGGCAAAAACACTGCCTATACTCGTACCCGACACTTGCAAGAAGATAGTTTCCTCGAACCGGAAGAAATTCTCTTTCATGGCAAGAGTCGCCAGGTTCATTATAAAATGGACCGGTGTTATTGAGTTGAGGTCTCTTTCGTATAGAAGGTTTTCAATTACCATCAAGGTGTAATCCTGGGGAATCGATGTATATAAGGATTCGACATCGAAGGACACTAAGAGGTCTGTGTCCATGTCAAAATCCATTCCAGGAAGCATCCGAAGCACGTCTTTGGAGTCTTGCAGAAAGGTAGGTGTTTCTCTCACCATTGGCCGAAGGAAAATATCCACAAAAGTAGATAGCGGTTCCAATAGTGAGCCGATTCCCGATAGTATAGGGCGGCCCGGTGGTGGATTTTGGTTTTTATGTACCTTTTGGTAGGACATAAAAATAGGGCATGACCAGATGAGAAGTACGTAAAAATTGAGCTTCCTTTTGGTCACCCAGCCTTCAATGATGTAAATGTAGTGTATTTTGTAAAGCGCACAGCTGCTCCAACGGGGCGTCCCGGCGCTGTATAACACTGTGGAACCCTTCCTGGCTCTCCCTGTGAGAAACCCCTCCTGGGCAACCCCAAGGTGAAGCCAGGCATCCCAGTGTTGTAGGGACCGTTGTGGAGATTAAGCAAACTATTGCCCAGAGTTGCAGCGTGGGACCCATGATTAGAGTAGGCGCCGAGGCGAGAATTATCAAGTCCGCGTACATTTGAGCTCAAGACCCTGCCGCATCAGGACTTGAACCCTAGTCCCGGGCCTGATCTCTGCTTCAGAGTCTGCCGCTGTAACCAGTGAGCCACACTTCTCCACTAGAAGATGTGGCCAATCGTGTTGGTAAGTCTCTCAGTAGGGTCTTCAGTTAGAACCCGATAGGCTCTAGTGTCTTCCAATTGTCTCAAGCATTCTTTTCGATAGGCAATAGTGTCAAGCAAAACGGTTGCCCCGCCTTTGTCCGCTGGCTTGATTGTCAGAGAGTCCTCACTAGTGAGACTCTCGAGTGCTTCCTGTTCTTGTTTGGAGAAATTCACAAAAGGTCGGTGTTCCTTCTGATGTAACCTCTTTAAATCACTTTCCACCGCCTGTTCAAAAGCGACCACTTTAGCTGGAATTCCCGTTATAGGCGGAGTAAATGTTGAAGGTCTCTTTAAACCTGTGTTCTTCTCCACGTTATCTTCCTCTTCTCTGGTGTCTTTCGAGAAGAAAAATGCAGCCGTATGTTCCTGAAAAATCTGGCCATTTCTATTTGGGTCGAGAAAGGGTCGCTTATGTGTGTTGACATGAAGCCAAGGCCTCTATTAAGCACCCTTTCCTCTATCTCAATGATAGGTCTTGAAGATTACCACCGCACACAGGTTCAGAACAGCAAGGTCTTTAACAATTCAGGAAACACTAAGAGAGATCAACAAGATCTCATAGAAGATGGTTACGAGTTGCACAGCCTGGGACCCAGGTTGGAAAAACCCGACCCCTTGATGGGTAGTCCTCACTCTGGAGACTGCAGAAAGATTGAAATTGCCTAAGTCAGAGGACAGTTTGCCTGCGGGCGACACCAGAGATCTCTGATAATAGGGACCTGTGTTTGACAGTAGTTTATGTATATAGCACAGGGCTTTGAAGTGGATTCACTTCTTAATTGGAAGCCAGTGGAGATCTTAAAGAAGTCGAGTTGTAGAAGTATATTTCGAGAGCGAATCCTAGCAACCAGAGGGTTGAGGCAAAAGCAATCTGCACATGTCAATCTGTTGTGTGGACAGTCAAGAATGGTGCAGGAAACCAAGGAGCACACCCCTCTCTACTCCACAATAGGAAAAGATCCAAATAAACATAAAACATACAAATGGTTCAGCATACCATAAAGTAGTTGAGCTATATACTGAAACAGAAAACAGTCTTAATATGTATTCAGAAGGATTTTGGATTCCACAATGTATCTTCTTCCAAGAATGTTTCTTTTTTGTGTTTTTACAAAGATAAAAACCAATTGCCGACGTGTTTCGTCCCTAAAGGGACTTCTTCAGGGCTTCACAATATGAAAGCCTCTTATTCAAATCCAAATTTCGTTAACAGTAATTTCGTTCCAATAAATATATAGATATGATGTTTTACTGTCTTGATTACGGCTTGATAACAGAGGGCTATCAGTCCATCGATGCATCTGTTTCAAAACGTCATATCTATGTATCTATTGGAACAAAATTATTGTTAATGAAATTTGGATTGGAATAAGACGCTTTCATATTTTTGAGCCCTGAAGTCCCTTTCGGGACGAAACACGTTGGCTATTGGATTTTTTTTTAATCCCACTACTTCGTCATACTTGGGTTGAGAGAGAGATACAGAAGGGGAGATACTGGTGGGATCTAATAACGTTTTTACCACTTTAAAACGGGTTTTGGGGCAGTTGTTTACAAGGTTATTTTTTCTAAATAGGATCTGGCTCTGGTAGTGCTGCAGTTTTTATGATAAGCTTTTAGAGCCAATCTAGACTTCTGTTTATCGTTTTCGCAGTAGGATTTGCACCAAACTCTTTCCAAATGTTTACAGTTAAGTTTGTTTTTGCGCAAAGCATCATTAAACCAAGGAGCTAGGGAAAGGGATCGCTGATTCGTAGCGTGTGTAATAGGACAACTTGCTATAGGTTGCAGGCACTAAGTGATGATTAGGAACCTTAAAATCACAGTGGGGACAATTTAAGTTCCCATATCCAAGTTTACTGAGGAGAAACATGTCTCTGGTGTTACTGGACGAAGGGCTAGTAGTTGGGTGACTGAGTAGAGCAACCTGCCTAAGGTGGAAGGGCCAGCATTTCTGACCCCTGACCCAATTCGGCTGCCAGCAGCGTGCCCACTGCGTATTTCCGCGCCACTGCCTTGTTTAAATAGGCCTGGCTGGGAGCAGGCCTTGTTTAAGTAGGCCTGGCTGGGAGCAGGAGGAAGAGCCCTGAAATACTAGAGCACTAACCATTCCACCAAAATGGCCCAAACAAGATTGCCGATAAGCTAGCCTCAACGTAGTGGAAATGTAATCTAAATAGAACTCCCAGTGAAGTAATTTCTGTTTTTAAAGCCCCCATTCTCCGTCAGATATTCAACACAACAAAATACAGAATAGAATGCAGAATAAAATACAGTAAAATCAATAGTAAGGTGTCTGTGCATGAAAGGTAGCCTAAAATACCATTAAGGTAGCTACATGTTTTTGTTTTCTGTCCTGTCGGAGACACTTGTCACAGTGTTCTGAAGGTCTGTGGCAAAATGCATTTCTCTCCAAAAAGAACCCCATAGCAGTTAAGGTTTTCCTATCTAGAGCTGTAAAACAAAGTGAATGCGATTTAGAGTTGTATAACCAGCACAGATAAATGGGAACTCCTGAAGCGACCAACTCCTTAACAGGAGACCTCAGCCCTCTCCAGTTATTTTTTTTCTTATCATTATGCATTGGATTTTAGTTGCTGAGCTAATTCTTTTGATAGGCAATGATTTTTCTCCGCACTAAACAGTCTTTGTTGCCCCTCTCAATGGTACCTGTATTTTGCAAAGCTTCGCCTATCTAAAGGAAAAGAGGCTGCGAACATAAGATATATACAATGAAAAAGCAAAGTTTAAACGTAAGTTACAGTTAGGAAAACTTTATTTATTCTTTCCATACACACGCACCTAAAACTATAGAAACATTAGGAATTCAAAACTTGATTTATGCACCACCAGTTATAACTTAGTTATAATTTACGTACCACCTTCAATTTACTATGTTGTGCTTCTTCGTATACAGGATTGTCACCTAAAAGTCTTGCTCAGAGGGGGTTTGGTCTCCAAGCCTGTCCCCCACCCTGCTGCAGGTAGCCAAACCCCAACACACAATGCCTTCTGTCATGGAAGGTGGTGCTATGTTGCTGGGACGGACCATGTGTCCTCCGAAGGGAGCCTATCCACAATGCTAATTTCTTTTAGTTGTACACCACATGGGTTTCCAGTCATAATTAAAAATGAATAAATGAACGTTTCACTTTTTTTGTGTAAGACTTTGCATTGAGCTACACAAAATCGTGCCTTTTTCAGAGGTATAAGGTGGAGGTGGGCTTATGGTATATTTCTTGAAAATCACAATTTTACTGTGGCAAACTACTTTTTTCAAATTTTATATCACCTTTTTCCATACATCTGAGTGCCATTGATATCTTCTGGGCGTTGGCACCTTTCAAGGTGCCCCACCCTGCTCCTCCCTGCAATGTTATCAGTTTTTTCTTAAACACAAAAATCACCCTTTTTTTAAGATGTCAGGAAAAAAAAATCCCCCTTTATCAGTTAATCACTGTAGAGAAAAATGTTAAAATATAATTTGCAGGATTCACAAAGTTTCTGAATTGCCAATTGAAAAGGCAAAGATATACAAAAATGTTAATCCATCAAATTCTGCTCAGCAACTTCTTTTTTTAATATTTCTTTTTATTAGAAAAAACAAGCAAGGCGACAACAAAGTACATGAAGTGCATAGACTGCGCAAAGGCGTAACATCATTATATTAACAATAGAATGATCAACACATTGACGGGGGAGGGGCGGAGGAGAAGAGGGAGTATCAAAGACCTTAAAGCAATCAAGAATTAATGCGGGGTCAAGGGGAAAGCGGGACATCAAGGACAGGTGTCACTGGCGGTACACATATGTCACCTCTATACCGGTTCCAAGGACCCCATACTTTGTGCCCCTTCCTGGGACGACCCCGAGCCAGGTATACCGTTTTTTCCCTGAACATGCACCAATCCATGTTTTCCATCCACACCTCAAGAGTAGGGGACCTCTGGGATCCCCATAGCTGTGCAATATTGCGTTTGGCGATCATAGCCCCTAGGGTCACCCATTGAGTTTGAGCCACATTATGGTTGGTGGGCTCCCAAACATTTCGCAGGCAGCGCCTGGCTTCTGGCAAGAGAGCCACACCCGTTACCTCCTGAATGACCTTGTGGACCTTCCTCCAAAAAACAGCAACTTCCCTACACTCCCAGATGATGTGGAGAAACGTACCCAACTGTCCGCAACCCCGTTGGCATAGACCCTCTTCAGAAAAGCCCATTCGGACCAGACTGGGGCCTGTGACATATACAGTGTGTAATATTTTGAGTTGAAGTAATCTGAGTCTTGCCGGAATCGCGACCTCCTTGGGAGAGGAGATCGCCCATTGCCAGTCCTCATCATCAAGCTCAAGGCCGTCACAGGTCCACTGATCTCGCAATTTCGACAGTAGGTCTGCCCTATAATTTATTATTATTATTATTATTATTATTATTATTATTAATTAATTTTTTATACACCAGGGAGATGAGACTGTCCGGCATATGACCATCCAACACTCGGTCCTCCAGTGGGGTAGATTCCGGTATCTCCTCCCCAACCGGGAAGACCGAAGTCAATGCTTGACGAACCTGAAGATAATGGAAATACTCAGACCCACCCAATTCAAACTCAACCTGCAGGGCCGCAAACGACTTTACCTGTCCCTTGGCCCAGAGGTCTCCCACCTTGTTGATGCCAATAAGATCCCACTTGTCGAACCCCTTAGTGTTCCACAATTTACCAAACCTATCAGATCCGAAAAGCGGGGTCGCCAAGGTCAAGCGATCTTTCCAACCTAACGCACTAGTGGCATCCTGCCAGACCCGTACGGCCGTCCTCGTCGGCCCCGACAAAGACCTCACCACCGATTTAGAATATAGCGCCCTATAATAGTTGCCCCCGGGAAGTAACCACCTATCCATGGCGAAACCAGGGTTTAACTCTGGGCGATACATACCATGGTTGATGGCCCTCTAACTGCGATGCCCAATAGTACCTTTTAATGTCGGGAAGGGCAATACCCCTGTCATACCACGGGAGTGTCAATTTGGCAATCTCAGTACAAGGTCTTCCATCCCACAACAGTTTCCTCTGTAGACCCTCGACTATCCGAAAGTAACTAGCAGGAACTATGTCAAGCGTGTTCTGAAGGGCTTACAAAAAATGAGGAAGAGACCTCATCTTAAAAAGGGCCGCTCGCCAAAGCAACGAAATCGGAAGCTTCCGCCAGCCCGCAGCATCTCGTTTCAACCGATTCAAGGGAGGGAGAAGGTTTTGCTCATACCGAACCAGGGGGTCCATCGAAACATAAATACCAAGATATTTAAACCCCTCTTGCGCTATCTGAATGGGACAATTAAGCGGCAAAACCGGAGTATCACCACAGAGGACGTAAAGATAGAATTTAGCCCAGTTGATAATCAGGCCCGAGTTTTTACCGAAGAAAGTCAAAACATCACACAAAACTATCAGAGACTTCCTAGGGGAAGTCAAGTAAAGCAGGATGTCATCCGCATATAGAAAGATTCGATCTTCGTACTCTGGAGATCAGTAAATACCCTTCATGGAGGGCTCTCAACGGATCCACGCAGCGAGGGGCTCCAGGGCCAATGCGAACAAAAGGGGAGAGAGCGGGCAACCCTGAAGGGTACCCCGCCCGAGACAAAACAGAGCCGAAACGCGACCGTTAACCACAATCTGAGCGAGGGGGTCTGCATAAAGAAGCCGCACCCAACCAATAAAATCCGACCCAAAACCAAATTTAGCCAGCACCGCCCACAAATACGGCCATTCCACAGTATCGAACGCCATAGTGGCGTCCAAAGACGCCAAAATGGCCGGTTCACGCAACGTCGCAGCCCTCGCGAGAACCCTGTGCAGACGCCGAAGGTTCAACGCTGTGTTTCTATGCGGAATAAAGCCAAACTGATCCAGATGAATTAGGGCACTAATGGTTTTGATTAATCTATTAGCCAGTAGCTTGTTGATAATTTTAGGTTCGGCATTCAACAGAGAAATCGGTCTGTATGAGGCACACCTATTCCTCGGTTTCCCTTCCTTGTGTATTACAACTATCGTCGCTAACCTCTGGCCGCGGGGGAGAAAACCACGGTCCCGGGACTCTAGGAACATGTCCCTTAAATATGGAGCAATCTTAACAGGCCGGAGCTCGTACAATTCTATCGGCAGACCATCGCTTTACCGGAACGTAGGGAACGCATAGCTAATGCTACCTCATCAGCAGTGATTGTACCGTCCATAAGTTCCCTGTCTTCCTCAGAGAGACTCGGAAGGGCAGTATCTCGTAACAATAAGCACGAGTCCTCCTCCGGTCTATCAGACACGGAAGAGTACACAGTATGAAAATGATCAGCAAAACACGCCACTATCTCTTGTGGGTCTGTCATAATAGCTCCACTCTGTCACAATCTCCGGTACCACGCGACTTGCTCTATCTTTTCTATCCAACCATGCTATTAATTTGCCCGCCTTGTCCCTGACATCATAAAGACGCCCCTGTTGTTTCCGACTAACAGCCTTCGCAGCCTCCGTCACCAACGTCTTATATTCCAGCTGCTTCAATTGCAGATTATGCAATCTAGAACGGGTCACCTCCTGGTCTAGCGCTAGTTCCAAGTTGGCTATCTCAGTCTCTATCTTTACCACATCTTCCTCTTTCTGCTTCTTGACTCCAGCAATCAATGATAGAGCTTGACCCCTAATAACGATCTTAAACCCCGGGCCATATGCTGGACCTCCTTAATACAGAACGCCTGTGCAGCCGGTACCAAGACCTAGTCAATCCTAGAGAGGCTACCATGGGCGCCCAAGGGAAACTTATACTGCCGCTGATCAGAGTGAAGCAATCTCCAGCAGTCCACCAGGCCCAGAGTGTCCATGAAGTCAGGTAGCCAACCAAGCGCCCCCCTTAGGTCCCTAGGGGGGTGTCTATCGAGCAAACCGGAAACCACAGCGTTAAAATCCCCACCCAGTATCAGAGATCCCCAGGGGAGATCGAGCAAAACCCGTCCCAAATCAGCAAAGGTAGTAGATTGTAGGCCAGGAGGAACATAAACAGAGACCAGGGAAAGCGTGTGGCCCTCCCACCATCCCGAAACAGCCGCATAGCGTCCCCTATCCTCAAGGACCGTGGAGTCCACCTCAAGTGGGAAAGCGTTCCTAATAAGGATTCCAACACCCCTGGACCCAGAGGAGAACCCAGCGTGGGCAACTAGACGATACCCCTTCCTGTTCATGGCATGATATGTATTCCCTACCAAGTGGGTCTCCTGTAGTAGAACAACATCAGGGGAGTGATGTTTCAGAAGCTGCAGTACCACCCCACGCTTACTTATCCCTCAGCCTGTTAACATTCCAACTCATCAACCTCAACCCCCTACCCCCCATCATGAAAGAGAAAGAGGATCCATCCCCGAGCAGAGTCCAGCACATCAATGATAAAGTCCAGCAGTAGAGCGTCTTGCAAAAACAGCAACCTGAAAACCAACTACCCCCCCCCCCACCCGCACCAAAACAACCCGTTAGAACACCCCCACCCTGCACCCCTGCATACGATTTAAGCCACCCCAACTCGCAGTGTGCCTGTCACCCCCACATCTAAACTAAACTACAAGAAGTAAGGCTGAGGAAGAGAAAGAACCGCTGATAATCCCGCAACCCCCGTTCGAACAACAATCAGATGCACATCATAATTGGATCCATCACAGTAGCAATCTCCCCAATGTCTCCAGAGACCAGGCAAATGGCGCTCATTCCTGCCTCTCAAGTCCTCCCTCCGCTCCGCCAGACTGACTCTCAGGTTCCGGTCGGGCCTGCAGAGTGTCCAACCAGTGGGCCACCACCTCGGGCTTATCAAAGAAGTGGACCCGTTCGTTATACTCAATCCTCAGCTTGGCATATTTGAGACCCATATCTTGTAGTCTCCTTTTTACCCCCAGAAAACTGAGTCTCTGTTTCTGGACCGCCTGCGTGAAATCCGGGTAGAAACTGATAGAGTTCTCGAACTTCAAGGACCACCCGCCCGCGAAGCCTATAGGATAGCATCTCTATCCCGAAAATTGAAAATCCGCACTATCATAGGCCTCGGCGGGGCTCCCACCTTCGGTCTACCACCCTGGATCCTATGGGCCGGTTCCACCGTAAAAAACGTGCTCAGTCCCTTGGGGGCTAGATGTTTGACGATAAGGTCCTCAACAAAGAGGTCAGCCGCTTGATCCTCCGCCTGTTCCGGAACACCAATTATGCGGACATTGTTCCGCCGATCCCTTCCTTCAAATTCCTCCAGGCGACGGATAGCAATGTCATTGGAGGATTTCAGGTTACGGACCTTGGTCTGCAGGTCAACGACATCAGCGGTTAAGCTCGATGTTTTTATATCCAACGATTTGACCCTTTCATTGGTTTTTGTAAGGTCCGTACGGATCACATTTACATTGATCGCCACTGTATCCAACTTATGAGCAAGGGTCTCCATTTGCTTTCCGAGGGAAGACTTGATACCATTGATGGCGGCCATCACATCCTGTAAAGTCGGTTCCTTTGCCAGAGTCGATGAACCCCCCGCTTCCTCCAGCGCTTGACTAGGTCCACTAGGCGACCCCTTAACCTGAGCGTAACGATCCATCACGTTGGTTTTGGTTATAGCCACCCCGTCTGGTGGTTTTCAACCTCTGTTTATCTCCCTCCGATTTGTTCGCCATGTCGGAATAATCCTAGGTATTATCCAAATCAAGAGCAGGGGGGTGGGGGAACACAAGCAGGCCAACCAGAAAGCGGTAGACGGCACCCAACTGTAAGGGATGTCGAGGCAGCAAGGAGTCAAGAAAGCGAAAGTCCAAAATGGCCCTCGGGTGAAGGAACAAAAATGGACAAAAAGACAGTTTATAGTGCAGTCCAAGGCCAAAACTCCAAAAATTGTTCGGTATGCCCGAGCAGCGATCAGGATACAGGCTTTCAAAGCAATTGAGGCGTCTCAAGGCCCGGGATCCAACCCAGATGACAAAAACGAAAGCGGAACCAGACAGACTGCCTCAGCTGCCTTAGGCCGTTGTTGTTCAATTACGCCCTGGGCACCATGCTAACTCGAGCGCCGGGGATCCAAGAGGCGAAGGCCGCAAACTTTCCAGCGCCACAACTCCGGTCTCCGTGGTCCGATCTGTAAATACATTTCAGTTTTCGCTTCTCCTGTGGTTCATCCACACGAAGACGTCAACAGCAAACAGGATAAGTGACAGGATATATTCGGGAGGTTACGTGGGTCTCGGGACCCCTGTGCTCACGCGGACATCTTGGTTGCGCGCGAAGCTCTTCCCCCCCCCCCCCGCTCAGCAACTTCAAATGCTTATGTCTAAAAGTACGGAACAGATTTACAGAAAGCGAATGAAGGTGCGCTTCCTGAGTACTTTTCTACTTTCATGCGAAGTTTAGTGTAAATCTGTTGCACGTTTTTGTGGTATGCACAAGCTGAAATTGGACAACACATTTTTTTTATCCCCATCCCGTTTCAACCTTTTTCTCCTGCTGAGAAAAGCATGACATTTGTTTGAAATGTTTCTGCAAATCCATCAGTGAGGTCATAAGTTTTAGGCAAATCAAGAAAGGCCTTTTCAATGAAAAGTTTGTCTAAACTATAATTGTGTGTGTCTGTGTGTGTGTTTGTGTGTGTCTGTGTATTTATAATCTAGGGGCACGTGACTTTGGTAAATATAAGGACTAAACGAACCAATGAATGGGAAAGCCAAGCAGGTTGGGTTGGAAGGTGGGTATGGAGAGGCATGTAAACTTCTAAACACTTTTCTTAGCCATGCAAAATGCATGGACAAGAATGTACCACATCCTTAAGAAAATCAATCAATCAATCAATCAATCAATCACAGGCATTTATATAGCGCACTACTTACCCGGAGGGTCTCAAGGCGCTGGGGGGTGGGGAGGGGGGGGGGGGGGGGAGAGGGAGAGTGCTGCTACTGCTCGAATAGCCAGGTCTTGAGCTTCTTCCTGAAGGAGAGATGGTCTTGGGTCAGGCGCAGGTCGGTCGGTAGGGAGTTCCAGGTCTTGGCGGCCAGGTAGGAGAAGGATCTTCCTCCTGTTGTCTTTCTTCGGATGTGGGGGACGGCGGCGAGGGCGTGGCTGGCTGATCGGAGATGTCGTTTGGGAGCGTAGAAGTTGATGCGGTTGTTGAGGTAGCTCGGGCCTTGATCGTGTAGGGCTTTGTGTGCATGGGTGAGGAGGCGGAAGGTGATTCTTTTGTTGACGGGGAGCCAGTGTAGGTCTCTCAGATGTCCGGAGATGTGGCTGTGTCGTGGGATGTCGAGGATGAGTCTGGCTGAGGCGTTCTGGATCCGCTGGAGTCTCTTCTAGAGCTTGGCGGTGGTTCCGGCGTAGAGGGCGTTGCCGTAGTCCAGTCGGCTGGTGACGAGGGCCTGGGTGACCGTCTTCCTGGTCTCGGTGGGGATCCACCGGAAGATCTTCCGTAGCATGCGCAGGATGTTGAAGCATGACGAGGAGACGGCGTTGACTTGTCTGGTCATGGTGAGGGAGTCCAAGATGAAGCCCAGGTTGCGTGCGTGGTCTGTCGGTTTGGGTGCGCTGCCCAGGGCGGGGGGGCCACCAGGAGTCGTCCCAGGTGGAGGGCGAGGAGCCCAGGATGAGGACTTCCGTCTTGTCTGAGTTCAGTTTCAGGCGGCTGGTCGTCATCCACTCGGCTACGTCTTTCATCCCTTCGTGAAGGTTGGCTCTGGCATCGGCGGGGTCGTTGTTCAGGGAGAGGATCAGCTGGGTGTCGTCGGCGTAGGAGATGATGTTGAGGTTCTATTGGCGTGCGATGGCCGCGAGGGGGCTCATGTAGACGTTGAAGAGGGTGGGGCTCAGCGAGGATCCTTGAGGGACGCCGCAGATGACTTTGGTGGCCTCTGACTTGTACGGCGGTAGGCGGACTCTGTGTTCTTCCGTCGAGGAAGGAGATGATCCATTCCAGCGCCTTCTCCTGGATTCCGACGTTGCTGAGGCGCTGCACTAGGGTGCGGTGGCAGACAGTGTCGAATGCCGCGGAGAGGTCTAGGAGGATGAGGGCCGCTGTTTCTCCGTTGTCCATCAGGGCTCGGATGTCATCGGTGGCAGCGATGAGGGCGGTCTCGGTGCTGTGGTTGGCTCGGAAGCCAGACTGTGAGGGGTCGAGGGATCCATTCGTCTCGAGGAAGGCGGCCAGCTGCTTGTTGACGGTCTTCTCGATGACTTTGGCTGGGAACGGGAGGAGCGAGATGGGGCGGTAATTCTTGAGTTCGGTGGGGTCCGCTGTAGGTTTCTTGAGTAGGGCGCTGAGTTCGGCGTGCTTCCAGCTCTCAGGAAAGGTGGCGGTGTCGAAGGAGGTGTTGATGATGTCTCGCAGGTGGGGTGCGATGACTGCGTCGGCCTTGTTGAAGACGTGGTGAGGGCAGGGGTCGGTTGGAGATCCGGAATGGATGGAGTTCATCAAGCGGATGGTGTCTTCGGTGCTGATCGGAGTCCAGGCGCGGAGGGTGGTGGTGGGGGGCGGTGTGTCGGTTGAGTGCTGAAGCTGTTGTGTATGTCCGCGATCTTGTTGTGGAAGTAGGAGGCGAGGGAGTTCCAGAGGTCTTGCGATGGGGTGATGTTGTTGTTTCCGGCGTTGGGGTTGGAGAGCTCTTTTACGATGTTGAAGAGTTCCTTGCAATTGTGTGCGTTGTTGTCTAGCCGGTCCTTGAATGCAGTTTTCTTAGTGGCGCGGATCAGTTGGTGGTGCTTCCGGGTGGCAAGCTTGAGGGCGGTCATGTTATCCGGTGTTGGTTCCCTTCTCCAGGCTTTCTCGAGGGCTCGGCAGTTCTTCTTGGAGCTCTTGAGTTCGTCGGTGAACCATGGGGCCTTCTTGCTGCCGGGTCTGCTAGGCGGGGTCCTCAGTGGGGCGAGTTCGTCCGCGCTGTTGCAGATCCACTTTGTGAGGTTGTCGGCGGCCTGGCTGGGGTTCGCTGAGCTGGCGGGGGGGTGCTGGCTCAGGGAAGCGGCGAGCTGGTCGGCTGTGATCTTGTTCCAGCTTCTTCAAGCAACCGGTTGCTGGTGGTGGTGGATCGTTGTTCTTCTGAAGGTGAAGTGGACGCAGCTGTGGTCCGTCCAGTGGAGTCCGGTGGCGTGGCTGAAGGCGATGTCTTTGCTGGATGAGAAGACGGCGTCGAGTGTGTGTCCGGCGAGGTGGGTGGGGGTGGATACCAGCTGCTTGAGTCCGAGGTTTGCGAGGTTGTCGAGCAGGGTGGTGGTATTGCGGTCGTTGTTGTTCTCCAGGTGGAAGTTGAGGTCCCCCAGGAGGATGTAGTCAGCGGAGGGGAGGGCATGCAGGCTGACTAAGTCGGCGATGTCCTCGCTGAATTGTGTGCGTGGTCCCGGGGGTCGGTAGATCAGGGTGCCCTTGAGGGTGGTCTTCGGGTTGGTGCGGATCTGGAAGTGTAGGTGTTCGGCGGTTTTCAGGGTGTCGTCGGTGTTGGTCGTGATGTGGATGGTGTCCCTGTGGATGATGGGGATGCCTCCTCCAGTCTGTTTGATGCGGTCTCTTCGGGTGATCTTGTAGCCTTCTGGGATGGCGATGTCGGGCGCTGAGGAGTCGTTCATCCAGGTTTCCGTGAGGAAGGCGACGTCAGGGGCTGTGGTGTCGAGGAGGTTCCAGAGTTCGATGGCGTGCCTGTGGACGGAGTGGGTGTTGAGCAGGATGCACTTGAGGTGGTTGCTGCTGGTGTTCGGCTTGGCTGGTGCTGGTGCGGGGCAGGTCCGGATGCAGGTGAACTTGCAGGCGTGGCAGCTGAAGGGTCCGCGGGTGTGCTTCGGGTTGGCTCGGTAGCATCCAGGGATCCCGCCGGTGTTGAGTGCGATGAGTTCGGTAGCGTCGTAGGACAGTCGGGTCGTCTTCCGTCGGTGGGGGCCAGGGGTCCTGGCACTGGGCGCGGTCCAGGCGCAGACGGGCGCAGACGGGCTTACCTTTGGCGCGCCTTCGGCGCGCCCGCTGCGCGTTCGCACGGTCACCATATATGGCGAAGTGCGAGGGGGGCGGAGCAGCTGGGAGGCGGGAGCGGGGAGGGTACAGAAGAAAAAGGGGCGTGGTTAGCAGCGGTGGCGGGAAGCGGGGAGCGGGTAGGGAAGAGACGGGGGAAAACAGGCAAACGGGCAAACAGGCAGAAAAAACAATATTACATCCACAATAAAGTACAATCAACAGAGGGGCACACGTCAAGAAGGCGGGGAACAGGAGCCTGCAGGACAGGCGAGCTCAGCGCTACACGGAGACCACGCCGCTCGGTGGCAGGGGGCGTGGTCACACAGCAGCGGTCGGCGCAGCGAGGCAAACAGGCGGGAGGCACACGCAGCAGCTGGTGGCCGTGCGGCGCGGGGGTGTCCTAAGCTAGGTCACACTCACCTGCGTCGCACGGTCGCCATATATGGCCAAGTGCGAGGGGGGCGGAGCAGCTGGGAGGCGGGAGCGGGGAGGGTACAGAAGATGGCTGCATAACTGAGGAATACAACTGAGGAATACAAGGGTCACTGCTTTAACAGCTTATTTGGAATAGTGAAATAGAGGCATGGTCTATTTTTAAGACGCGCCAATGGTGTGAAACCCATGATAAATGGCTTTGTTTAGTTCAGTGTACAAATGATGGAGCCCAGAATTCATTTTGTGTGCTCTCAAACTGTGCCAGTGTTAACCTTCAGGAATCTCTTAACAATCATACACCATTTTGTAGTACTGTAAGAGGTCCGTGTTGTTATTTGTGTGCGAAAAGTAATGAAATGTATTCTATGTTAAATAAATTAATCAGTTCAAAATCTCCAGTACATCTCATAAATAATTGGATTCAAAAGCATCACTTTTCTTTAACAAAATAATTTGTAACATTCTCTTTTAGGCTTTACTTACGGCTGTGACTTCTCCCTACATCGAAATCCATGAAGGAACCATCCTTCAGAGTGTTAGAACATGCTACAACATCTACCTTGCCAGCAAAAATCTCATCAATCAGACCACAGCAAAGGCAACCCTTACTCAAATTCTCAATGTCATTTTCGCCAGGATGGAAGCTCAAGCTGTATGTGATGGTCTACTTTTCCTTATATCTTATGCATGTGTTTGTTACTTGGAAATGGTTATGCTCTTTTAGAGGTCTCCTTGACAACCTTTCTATAGAATCCACACTACTGAGTAGACAATTAGGTCATCGTATGGATTGGTTGGGAAAAGCGCATAATTTCTGTAGGAATCTCAAAAGACAGAGTTGGAGACACCATGTTATGTCTAGGAGAGAGCGAATTCAGCCAGGTAAAAATACTCTTATAGTTTCTTCAAGAAATGTGAGGATTTTCACTCAACACCAAATTATTAATCAGTTCCTCTGTATTTACTCTTTAATACTATTATGGCTTGGATATAGATTTAAGGAAAGGTAATGCTGGAAAGTCTGTAAATCAGTTAACGATAAGTCATACTAGTTTCACCCTACAGTGAAACCTCTAAACCGGTCTTTGTTTTCCATACCATTACCCAAACATACATCTTTGAAAAAATGTATTTTAAAATGCATACTTAAGTATGTGATCAGGTTTTCCATTCTATTTGATCTTTCTTTAAGACAGTTCACTATTTCAATAATCTGATTCCTGAAACAGCCTGTGTAATACAGAAAAAAATAGATGACCTTGAAAATGCATACTCCGGAGGTATCAAATGTGATTACTTGCATTAAAAGAAGATTCTGTGCTTAGCCTGTGCCACTAAAAGAAGAATAAAGATGCAAGCCTAAGTTAAGTGTGCAGTCAGTGTGAGAAAAACTTGAGGATTTCTGAATATACAAAAATAATCTTTAAGAAATGTCATTACAAATGCTTTTTTTAAAAGCAGGAGATATGTATGTATGCATAAAGCAATCTGTTGGAAAGTGTTTTAAGCTGCAACCTAATATTTTTGATACAACATTTGGAAAAAGGTATCCCTGATTGATCGTGATTCACTTAATATATACCTTCTTTATATTTTAGTGGCCTCTAATTACTTTGCCACTTTATGAAACATGTATATTATTTCTATTGGATACTCCAACCACCTGACTTGATCCAGAACTTCTTTGAGGCCTTCTCCTATCTAGTGCTTGGTGGCGCTGAGGAGGCATGGCTTTGGATCTGTCAGATGTCATAGTGATGAAGCTCGTCGATGAAGTTCCCAACAGCCTTGTTAAACTACATTTATATTTTTACCTCCTTCTACAGACTCAAGGCAGTGGACCTTTTTGTCCACTTAATATTTTTGTCACCCCTTTTGACCTTCTTAGTGCTGGAGGCCAATGGCTTTTTCTGACCCACATTTATCTGGTTTATGATGATTGATATCCCAGACTAATTCACATTTGAGTAATAAATGTACCCGGTGACAAATTATATATGTGTTTTGTAGGGATTTTCAAAAGCAATTGTGTAAGTTTTGGACTTTTCAAAGTCAGGCCACTTCTTCACAGAGACCTTCTCCTCACATGGTGTCCACATACATTGTCCGTCCCATAAGAATCATAAAAACACCTCATGCTACACCCATCTGAAGCTGAGACAGCCTGGGGAAGCCATCACCATAAAACGAGAGAGATCGATGAAGAGCAGTTATTTTTTATTCACAGCTAATTCCATTTCCTACAAAATCCACAATCTCTGCAGGTGAGGATTCAATCTTTTGTTGCAAATCCCATGTATCTTGAAACTTTCAGACAAGCCATGCCTCATGTTGCACCGTCTTTGCACTCTGCCTCATCGCCTGTGGCCCCTGGACCGGGTAAGAGTTCTTTATAGCCTTTCTTTTGGTTTCAGTTACTATCTTGGTGTATTGCCTTAAAGACTTCAGCGCCTCTGGCTTTCGGATTGCTGCTAGCAGCATTTGAATCAGTACCAGTGGATTCATCCGTCAACTTTTCATCTACACCTATGATAGATGGGTTCCTAAACTCAGTTTAGAAAAGAATATATAGGCTCTTTTCTGATAATGAAACTATTTAGAAGGCCAGAAGCTGTTGCTTTTTTTTTTTTTTTTTGGTAAACCTTTATTTACACACAGAGCAAGTACAGGTATGGGCCTACAACCATCACGGCTGGCCGCTAGCACGATTTGATCAGCGCAAGTAAAGCATGTCATTGAAAACAGTTGTTCGCCGCCCACCGACACAATACCAAGATTACTTAAAATTCGCCCACTGCTCGTCACACACATAGCAGGATCAATAAAGGTTTCTTTTGAAAATTTTAAAAGGAGAGCAGGATCCAGAACCGTATATTCAATCAAGAACAAAGGAAGGGAGTACGATATTGTAGGATATTCACAGACAGGATGACTGCAGTTAAAATAAGAGCGCCGGAACGCCTTAAACAGGATAAGAAGTGAAACCATTACACGTTATGTCGTCATAGCAGTCCAACCAGCACATCCCAGAACATCCCAGAAACATCCACCCTAATAGAACAAACTGGACAGATCACAGAATACACTACCCAGATCCCAGGAAAGAAAGAAAGGGAAAGAAAAATAAGGCCATAGAAACAATAAAAGGACCAAACTAAGAAGACCCATCCCCCCAACCCCCCACCCTGCACTCCTGTAGATGGCCATGGCCCACCCCCCCTAACAGTGTGCCTGTCGCCCCTAAAGAACATAAACCCCCAAAAGAAACATTCATAAAAGAAAGAAAGGCAGTTACGAGTAAAGTGGAGGAGGAACACCAGGCCAGCTCCCGGCCCCACCACACCCCGCGCCAACCCTCAACACAATAAACAACACTGAAGCAAACACAATCAATCCGCAAGAGGGAACAAGATACACTGTTAGCCCGCAGAGTTACATAGTTAAAACGTTTCCGAGTCCAACCTTTTCCATCAGTCCGTTAGCAGTCTCAGCTCAATGGAATCTCCATCACCCCTGACCCGCCCTATCCAGCTCACCCATATGCAGCAACCAGTCAATATCCGAAAAGAATATTCTGGGAGACTCAGGTTTCCCGAGTGGGGAATACAGTCGGCCATGTTGCGTAGAGGAAACGCGGGGATCAAGCCACACCAGTATGTCCATCAGACGTCACGGCGGGACAGCACAGGGGAACATTGGTGTTTGAAATGTAGGAACCGTTCCATTCCAATGTCGGATCCTCGTCGGAGCACTCAAGGGCGCTGCATGAACAACCAACCCCTTCGGTGTCACAGAGCCAGTGGTCCCATACTCAAAGGAGTCACCCAGTGGGCAACCAGGAGTGGTAGGAGTCGGGTCCCCAACGAGTTCCCAAGTCGGTAGGGTATCAGAAGCGCAGCCATCTGTTGTGCTCACAAGCAAAGCGGCAGACGCCCAGGGCATGGGTGGCGCCTCCGTCCTCGGGGTGACAATAATGGCGTCCAACTTTTCTTCCAGGATCCGAGCGTCTCGTTGTAGGGCACGGCGGAGGGCGCCAAGAGCCAGAACCAGGTCGCAAACCGTTAGCCCTTCACCATGCGCCGCAATGTCAGCACGCCTCCCAAATGCATTCCTTTCATCACCTGGAAGCAGCCGAAGCCGGGAGACACCACCGCAAACAGCCTCACGGTCAACATCCAGCACCGTGGAGGACCGGGAGCGGGCACCAGACAAAGAAGAGGGGGGAGTGCATGGCGTCACAAACAGGCTAGGGGAACCAGGTGCAGCAGTCCGGGCAGTCAACTCAACCCGGCGGGTCCCGTGAGTAATGAAATTATTCACTTGCATGATTCAGGGAATTCCCCCGGTCTCAGGAAAGCCGGGTTCCAATTCTGGCGGCCGCTGCGTTGAGCACCCCCGTCTGGAAGCAGCAGCCCGTCTGAGGAGGAGTCGAGATCGCTCCACAGCGCCAACGCCGGAGTCGAGGCACAAACAGAATCGGGACAAAATGCGCCCCAGCTTGGGCGATCGGTCAGGTTTCACGTACCGGAGGCCGCCATTTTGGTGTCGGCGGTCAGCACAGCTCTCCACACCAGGCCCCGGCTCCGAAGTCTTTACAGGCCTCAGAGAAGATGGGACGAATCTCTGGCATCCGGGTAGGTAGGAGTCCCGGAGGCAAACAAACAGCGGTCATTTCTTTTCCCCTGCACGATTTCGTGATGCGGGCATAGGATAGCGGGCAGGATATGGTCGCGAGGCGGAAAGGTTTACGGAGCCGGGCGCCTAAGCGGCCATCGCGGTCGCCGGCCTGGCTCCTCCCCCGCTGTTGCTTGTTTTGATGACCTTTGTTGATTGGCTTCTAATAATTAGGCGTTTCAAGAATCGATGAAGATGACAAAACAAGTTATTAACCAAGCAAACATTATCTTGCTTGTCTGAATTTACAATAATCACTTTTCTCTCTCCATGTTTTACTTAAGTAATTAAAGATGGGCTAAGCTTTGAATTTTCCTTGATCTACTGTTAAATTAAACCCTAGCCCTGTTAATGCAATACTTTCTTAAGAAGCTTACATCTCGAAGCCCTTTTTTGCCTTTTTGTGAATCATGAGGGAAGCTTTAATGACCGCATGGGTGAAGCCTCAAGTCAGCACCCACTGTAAATGGTCTCATAGCCAGTATTTTTTTTTTAATTCTTTTTTATAAAACAAAGTTTTATTAATTTTTGACGGGTGTACAAATTACATTATTGCTGATTATTTCAAGCCTCACAGCCAGTAAACCGAGACCTAGTTATCTGAAAGTACTTACCATTCATCCCATAGAAAATGTCAATTCAGTTTCAGTCTGCAAAGCTGCCCTCTTGCCATTTCTGGCACATCAAGTATCAGAACAGCCTTATGCAATGGACAGCAAGGTTTTTCAGTAGGCTTGCTTGACACTTCAAACGTGCATTACTGCGTGCCTCATGGCATGGTGCACTCAGATCAGATCAATGTACTTTATTCGACTCAAAACGAGCCATAAAAGATTGCATACATACATTTTTATTAAAAAACAGATAATTATAAGCAATAAAATACAAGTTAGTACAAATGCTTGGTATTTACTACGGATCTTAAAAACAGTAGAAAGGTGGTTTAAAATACCAAATATAATCTCTGAAGTTCCTAGGGAAAGTAAATAATCCATTGCGAATTCATGAGTTCTAATCCCTGCTGCTAGTAGTAATGGACGAATGAACTGCCTCTTCAGTGGGGGGTCGGATAGAATTTACAAAATAAGATAAAGTGCTTAGTGCTTTGACGTGAAAAACTGTCACAAGGGCAGACTGGGAGTGAAGAAAACCATTAACCCAGAATAGAAAAAGCAGCCAAGAAATGTATTGTTTTTTAAACGGAACCTGATCAGCAAAACTTTCCGCCTTTCATTCATGTCTATTTGTAGATAGAGGGCAAGTTTTATTTGTGGCTGAGAAAAAGGCTCCGAGTGTCCAGTAGAATTACACATTGCACTTGGCCGCTCAAGGCTTTGTTAAAAAAGTGATTTGATTGTAGCAGGTGACACATTTCCTAAAGTATCAGGATTTGTGTAATACTCTGAAACTCCCAGCTTAGCAAAGCTTGTTTTGATAAATCTTAACCAGGATATATCTAAGCTGTTATCCAGTTTCATACATTCTTATAAAATTGTTCTACAGAAATCAGCCTATGGATTATTCCAAATTCTTATCCAGAGCAGCAATGACTATAATGTGATATAATCTTTTAAGAAACTCAAACCAACTTCCTCATGACAAAATGAGGCAGAGGAACTCTGGGGCACTGCAAGAAGTCTTCTTACAAACTTGTTTTCTGCTATTTGGAGTGAGTTGAAGTTTACATATGCCCAGACCCCAGCCCCAAAAGTTACTCCTGGGAGGCTTTTACTTTTATAAATACATACAATGTCTTTGATTGGCTTATGGCCTAGTCTCTTAGCAAATCTGAAAATGGCATCAATCAACTTTTGAAATTGCATGGCTCTAACATTTCCAGTTAAAATCCACATCAAATGGTACCCCAAGAAAGGTGAAATGAGGGACTTACTAAATTTCTTCACCCCCAAGTAAAGAATTCCTTGTTTGAGACTTTTTTGGCCCATGTTTCATTATAAATTATTTAGTTCAATTGACCTTTAGTCCCAAGTCATTCATAAAAGCATTAAGGAGCAAGCAGTATTTGTAGGCCGTTAGCTGTCCTGGCTATCGGAACAGCATCGTCAGCATATAGTAATACAGGGATTCAGCACAAGTTAATCCCCGAGTGTTTTCCCCACCTTACATAATTGATCTCCTAGCCCATTGATTTATAATAAGAGAAATGGGGCCAGGACACAAACCTACCTGAGGATAATTCTTCAGTTTGGTCCCCCTTGCTGTTACAGCGTACTGAAGCTGATGTGTGTTCACAGAGCCTACAAAGCAGATGCTCCATCGATCCCCATCTGTTCCATTATGGAGCATAATTTAGGACAATTCACTGTGTCGAAGGCACGTTAGGTCCATAAAGGCTATGCGTACACAGCCCTTTTTTGCTTTTGTATATTTTCTGACAGTGCCAGATTTAGTGTCTGCTCCACTCTTCGCGTCCTGGCCTGAATCCAAACTGATAAATAGAGAGCACTTGAGACTCAAGGGCCCAGAGGTCTAATTAAGCCAGGATAAATCTGCCCAGGATATTAACTGAACTGTCCAGCAAGGATATTGGGCGGTAGCAATGAGGCTGGCTTTTATCTCCCTTTTTGAAGATCTGGACTAAAATGGCTTCCTGCCAAGTCTTGACTAAAGGTCTCACTATGGCGGGTTTTAAAACATTAGGTCTTAACGGAGCCCAAATATCTGGTAAATGTTTGGTCAGATCAACTGGGATTCTATCTTGGACCCGGGGCTTTCTCTGGGAGGCTATTCTCAATTGCCTGCCTCATGGCATTGGGGCACTCGTGCACCTATGAATTTATGCAACATGTCCAACCTTCATTTGGCACCTTTTTGTTCTCCAGGCACATTGTGAAGGAGGACATTGCTGCTGCAAAACAAGGCTTACAAAACATTGTGTTTAGCCTATAGGCACCAGCTTCGCCCCCTACAACACACATAGTGACATTCCTTACTGAATTCTTGAGATGTACAGTGCAGACTGAAAGATATGCGATATGCCATTTAACTACGAGCAGTTGTTTGATAAAAAAGCATCAGGGTTTTTGAGAGGTAGAGGAGCAGAGCTACTGTACATTTCTTTGGACAAGTCTCCGTAGCTCATGAAGTTCACCAATGAAATTGCAAGCTATTGAGCTCTCATCATTCTTCATCAATAGGTCTCCCATACCATCACTACCAGAGTGACAAGAAGTGCTGAAAAAAGGACCTCAATCTCATTCTCTACACTGAGGATTAAAAACACTTTTGTGACATGATGCTCAGTACTTCATGAGACTCCATGTAGTATTCCTATTGAGATGGAGGATGACTACTTGAGGACAGTGGGTTCTTAATATCATCAACATGGAGTACTTCCTCTCATTTTAAGACGACCCCCCTGTTCTCTTATGTTTTCATGCCGCATAAACTTCTGGCTGAACAAAGTTCGATCTATGCTCAAGAAAGTGGCTGTAGAGAAATATACTCCATCAAAATGGATATTCTATTCTGCTTCATTATATCCTTATTGATAGTCGTAATCTTAAGAATAATTTCTTGCTGTGTGCGGAACACTAACATCCAATATAATAAACTGCGAGCGGCTGAAAAGTTCAGCATTATGAAATACGGTGAATTATCTTCTAAAAGTCTACCCAGTCACCTTTTCTGAGTATTTAGACTGATATATATAAAAAGGATTAGGAACACGCTTCTCAAAACTACATTGTCGCACCTAAAACACAGCACAATGTTTAGAGAGAAAAAGAGCTGCTTCATAGGGTTGCATCAAAAGAAATATAAAATGGCACCTTGCCCCTTTAAGACTCATGGGACTTCATATTCCACATCCTACGATTGTTTCTCAAGGCAGTTTACATCTATTAATGCTAGGAAGTATTTAAGCATTTTTCCCTTTTATTTCCATCTTTTTCTACCACTAGCTTCACATTCAGATAAGTAGTGTGAATGCTGGCAAAAAATGTCCAAAAGATGATAAACAAAGACAGGTAAATAAATTGTAGACTCCATCAAGGTTCCTATTCATCATCGGTGAGTTGACAGTGCCAGTCTGTTCACCATTGAGGATGTTGTTACTTCTGTCCCCTGCAGATCGTCACCACCGACAGTCATTGACCAGCAAGTCTACGGCTTTGTAATATTTGTGACCACCATCCCTGTCACACTCACCGTATGTTATCATCTTGAATTAGTTGCAGCTGTCAATTGCATGCAATTCAACATGGACATCAGCCTTGATGTTTGCCATGTTGTGACATTTTATTGATCAGACTTCTAAGAAGAGGTTAAGAGGTTATCACCAGCTCAGACCTTGATGCCTACAAAAGGAATACTTCTATGTCCCTTAAAAGGATTAGACCTGTGATACTTAGGTAATCTCCTTTACTAGAACATATATAATTGCCTGTTTCGCCATCCGGCGATTTGGATGTTGATCACCCTTCGTCTGGGCATACCTGCAAGTCTTCTACTCGCTATCTATCTGTGTCCACCATTTCTGAAGTGACTCATTGTCCTCATTTACTTTCACATCTTTAACAACCTCTCCAATGAGAATTTTGCCAATGGATAATGATAATACATTTCAGAGCATGCTAATTGAGGGAGAAACACCTCCGGCAAATGATTCTATCATTATGCAGACTTTACAGCGGAGGGCTTTACACCCAGTCCTCAGGATAAGTCTATTGGGCATAACGGAGGAGAAATTTTTAACACCTTAGATGGTAAAATCAGCCACACCATGCTTTAAAAAAATTATAATCCACCCCAACAAGATCCTGCTCTTGAGATCAGATCCTAAATGTCATTTCTACAATGTTTCTGCAGTTCACAGAAAGCATGCCTCATTACTGCAAACTTCAGTACGACCTGACAGTGAGAGGAAGTAGGTGGGTGACACAGAAAAAAATGTTGTGCGGGAAGATGTCATCGCCCTTAAAACAGCAAGTGCAATGTACTCTTTAGCTGAATGTAGAAAAAACTTACCTGTTTGGGTGGTGTGGCTCCCAAGGGGAGGGCTAACATCCTGGAGGAGAGAGCAAAAGAAAATATTTTGTACATCAAGACATTAACATAGAAACAGGACCGGTATAAGGTCAGTACACATGCATACTGTATTTTGAGACACAGGACCAAGAAACTGGGGATGTGGTCAAGGAGCAAAGGACAGCTCAGAAGAAAGAGGATGTCATGCAAAACGTCGGACCACACACCAAAAGCAATAAGTATGAGGGTGTGCGCCAAGACAAGAGGACTCTGATCGAGAAAGCAGGCAAAGCGAGCCAACCTCCGTGAGTCCCAGAACTACCACGACCCAGGGGACAGTTGATGGCTTCCCATATGGGTGCTGGGTGGTAATGGGCCAATTACCACCCTCCTGCTTCTTCTTTTCCTGAAAGAAGTGTGGTATAAGGTGGGAGGGGGAAGAAGGGCACAGGGAAAGAGGGGGACTCCTAAAAGAGGGGAAAAGTAGCTGAAGGCCTCTAACAAGAGTAACTTAATACAGAGTGAAATAAACACTCCCTAGTAATTAAAACATTATTTTTTTTAAATACCTCCTTTCTTCAATGGACCGTCAATAAACTCTGTATATTAAGAACTCTAATTAGAACAAGAAAGGTACAATAAGAAAGTAGAGCAGAAATTAATGAAAGAAAAATAGAAGAGCCTAAGACAAGAAAGCCTGCGCAAGCTGTTCATTTCACTTTTATTGAGAGAAAGTAAACTCCAGGGGAAGGTAAAGAAAGGGAAACCAAATAGGAAATGAGAAAGTAGAGAAGGAGAAGACTCCAGAAAAGAAACATTAAGCGAAGAACCAGTTTTTGTCTAATGATTTTAATTTTTATATTGTTTTTCTACATGGATACCTACTAATTGACCAGATAAGTAAAGAAGAACTGACAGAGTTGGAACTGACAGAGTTAGAACTATCAGAAGGAAGAAACCTAGAATCAATATTAGATGTTAAAAACCTATAACTTTTATCCTGAAAACTGCAAATCTTGTCTTATTAGAAAATAACCATATTAAAGAAACTAAGGGGCCGATGTAGGTCAGTCGGTAACGGGCGGAAATCGGTATTTTCGGCCGTTACCGATCGGTAAATAGGTGATAGGCATGTAAGGGGCATTATTTTACCGAATCGGTAAAATTACTGATTCGGTAATTTTACCGATTCGGTAAAATAAAAAATCAGTAAATTTACTGATTCTGAGCCACCCATATGTAGGTGGGACTCTTCAGAGTCCCAGGAGCCTTACCGAATCGGTATTTTACCTTCAAATCCAATTTGATGGTAAAATACCGATTCCGGTGTGCATGCACATTTGTGCATGCACACCTATGCCATGTGACAGGCAGACCTGCCCTTAGGGCATGTATGCCTGCCACATGGCACCCGAGCCTGTTTTGGGGGTGCCAGAGGGTGTCAAAGTGACACCCCCTGCACCCTTGTGAAAATAGGTATTTACCGATTCGGTAAATACCGAATTGGTAATGCTCATTCATTCCTATGGGCTTCAAAGCCCATAGGAATGAATGGGCATTACCGATTCGGTATTTACCGAATCGGTAAATACCGAAATCATCTGATTCGGTATTCCAGCACATCTGGAATACCTACATGTCGACACCATAGATTTACCGATTTTCAATTACCGAATCGGTAAAATTCGGTAATTTAAAATCGGTAAATCTATTTCACCTACATCTGGCCCTTAGTGTACACTAATAGGCTACCTCCTTCTGCCATTTTTTAACTGACTATTTACGCCCACGTCTATTACCAATATGACCAAGAACCTTTGGACGGTGTTTAGTTCCCTTGCTGTCCCTACCAACAGGAAAAGGCATTATTAGGGCCGAAGGTACACATACCATCCCAGACAAGTCTAAATTATTTAATCTCTGAATCAACCTACAGCTTCATCTGGGAGACTGTACTCTGACAGGAAGCATTAACTTCTCCTTCGTCCACCGTCCATCATCTATTACAATGTTGTCGCAATGACACAACATCTAAAATATTGACTCGAAATTACAGACAACCGATGAGTGCTAACTATTGCAAAGGATGCTAACTATTGAAAAGGATGTCTGCTTACTAATATTCTGAACCCCTCCACCAGTTATACTACCTAAGCGGTCTACAAAATTCCATCTAGCTGTACTGTACAAAAAAAGAGCAATAGAATAATACCCTCTTCCCCCTTCAAGAAAAAAGTAATTTATTGAGCATTCCAAGATATTTCCAGGTTTAGAAAAAAGGCTCAACAAGGAGTTCAGACCAATCCTAGATATACACCTTACAAATTAACAGATCAGAAGAGAGTAGTTCCACATTCTAGGGCTTCTTCAAATTATTGAACATCTCAAACCGGGATATTGGATGTGTGTTCTGGATCTACAGGATGCCTACTTTCACATTCCTGCTGCTAAAAGAGACAATCTCTATGCTTTATAGTAGGTAATTTCCACCTTCATTTCACAGCTTTACTCTTTTGTCTAAAGTCTGCCCCACGACTTTCTCCAAGTGCATAGCAGTAGTGGCAGCCCATGCCCATTGACAGAGAATATTAGTCTACCCACATCTCGGCAATTGGAAAATAAAAGTCCACATTCATTGGAAAGTTGCAGCCAACAATCTTGCTGATGCACTGCTTGGATTTACAGATAAACATTTAGTGAGAACATCTGTATATATGCTATCCTGTCTAGAGCAATACTAGACACAGCATATGAAGAAAAATGTTTCCTTTGGAAGACATTGCTATCAGTTTGGAGAGAAGTGCCATCTCTTCAAAGCTCCCAATCTAACAGCTCATCAGATCCCCTCTTTACTAATTTTCGATGGCATCTTGCATAGTTATTGTCCCAAATGCAAGACTGAATATGAGGCCACCTTAATAGTATATGGAGGTTATGTGACCTCAATGAAAAGACATTTGAGATGACAAACTTCAGCTCTTGATAACTGCAAAGTAATGTCTCTTGTGGTGTTGCAAGGAGCCCATGCCTTTCCAACAGGATGTTGTGGTGCAGATAAACGTCAAGAATGCATCCTTTCTTGCCTGGAAGCCCATCTAGGGGACTTTTTCTTGCAAGGTCTATGGTAGAAAAGCCAGAATCCCTGTGAGAGGATTGGTGTTGGGAGTGTTCTCAGTAGTCCGCAACTCTGGGCTCTTATGTCATGGTCGTGGAGGCCAGCTCTTGTTCTCCTTCTTACAGCGTACGGCATTGGGGTACCTGATGTAGAGTGTATTAGGGACTTCGTGCCTTGGGTCAGCATGCAGATATTTGCTCAGTGATGCAGGAAGGTTTGTTACAATGCAGTCACACATGCAGAGCAGTCAGAAATACACATAGTAATATGACTGAGGTAATTTTCTCTTCTCTTTCTGGTGGCAGTCATATTGATTTGGGAGATATTTTTTAGACTGAATGCTGCCCATGGAGCTCTTCCTGTTTTAACTTTTTTATCTTTTGGGACACTAGGCAGAATCAGTGTTAAAGGCTGTGGGAACTACCATTCTTTGTAGGGCAACAATGTAACTTGGTGGGTTTCTTCACTGGGCGTTCTAGTTCACAGCCCAGCCTTCCTCAGTCGTGCACTTTTGTTGTTTTGCTGCTCACTTGATTCCCCTTTTTAGGTTCCACCCTTGTGTTCTGCCCTTCTCCACTATTTAGCCCTCATGTTGTTATTTCTCCCTTGGCCTTCTGGTTCTCTTAATATTTGCTGGAAATTTCATCAATAATGGGCCCTTATGTGAACCCATAAGGATGAGTTCCAGCGTATTTTGAATGTTTATTGCTTATTATCACTAGTTCACCCATACTCTGAATCCAGTCTTCATTTTGTGTTGTTCAGAACCATTGAGCCTCTACTTCTGTATCCATCCGGATCAAGGCCCATTCCTCTGTTTCCTTGTTTTGCGCACAAGGTTCTCTAATTCTCTTATGAGTCAGTTCTGATTTATTCTGGCCAGGCCAGGTCCCTAACCCTTGGCTAAGTTGTTATTAAAGCAACAGATCTTGTAGCGGACTTAGGTTTGTATACTCTCCTTAGTAAACTGGTCAGCAAAGTTTATATATGCCTTTCCAATGTTTCTATTGATCCCTGCAGTATTTTTGTACTTTCAAGCTTTGATGATCCTGATTACCCCTGAGAAGCCTAATCAGTTCTGGGTCCCGGATTTTCTACAGATGTCAGTAAACCACACGAGGTTGCTATACCAACTGAACCTCTTGGCTAGATAGCAGTGTAATATATTCCACTGAAAGTTAACATCCTTGAATTTTGCAGCATGGCTTATGAGATAAGAAAATCAGGTTACCTTGTTCTTGTATGAACTTTTAAATAGAGGCAAAAAGACCATCCACAAGAGCCTCTTGTTCTTTCAGATGGAAGCAATCAATTTTGTTTGTAGTGTCAAAGGAATTATCACAATACCATCTCTTGCCAAGAAGAAGCACATTTGCTCTATGTATTAAATATGGTTTAAGTCCAGTTACAGTTCTCCTCAATCGAAGTCCATCTTGGGGCTACCTCATCCTATGGAAAGCTCCTCATTCCACTGCAAAGCTCCTCATCTGAGAATCTTTTTACAGGATTCCCATGACTAAGGACTTTCTGGAAGGACCGAAGAAAGTTTTTCCTCCTACAAGAGTTCCTTCATCCACTTGGGAACTTAATTTGATCCTTTAAATTGCATGGGCCCTCCTCTTGAGCGTATTCGCAAAACTTCATTCCAGCATCTTTCATGAAGACCTCTTTTTTTAGTGACTGTCACTTTAACTTGTAGGGTTCATGAGATATATGTCAATTTGGCAGTAAAGCCACATACATTTTGCATTCAAATAGGGTGGTCATGAGGACACATTCATCTTTCCTTCTGAAAGTAGTTTAGGAATTTCTTATCAACCAGATCAATACTCTATCTATTTTCTTCAGCAATCCTGCTTCCCAAGTTGACCATTCTTTACATCTACTTGATGTCAGGAGTATGTTGTGTTATTCCTTAGGATCAAAATTTTCTTAAATCTAGTCCTCTCTCACCCCATACATGTAGGCCTTTCCGCCTTCAATCTCTGTTTGCATTGTCTCTTGTATTTCCACTTGTGCCAGGGAAATGCAGACCTCATTTTTCTAGAGGCAAAGCGACAACTACAGAGTGACTGAGAAATATCCCTTTATCAAACATCTGCAAAATTGCTACTTGGAAGTATGTTTTGGTAGACACAACTTTCTTAATTCTTATTAGAGAGCGGACTGTAGGGTAGGTTAAGTTACTCAGAGAAATTCTTCTGGAAAATATTCTATTTTGACTACACTATTCACGAAAACTACTGAAGACTCATTCTTGTGCTGTATAACCTAGGGTCACTAGGGAGAATTTCTTTAAGTTTTCTACTCTATAATTACAATTGTGACTGTCAATGAATATCCTACAATACAGATGAAAGGTTACTTATTTGTAATCCTGGTTCTGCTTAGGAGGCATCTTTATTGAAGTACCCAACAACCTATTTTGATCTTGGGAATACAACATACAAATTGTGAGTTTAAACCAAATTTATCTTCACATACTTCTCAATAAGAACTGACCAAGGCATCTGCCAGTACAAGGCATGTTGTTTTGGGAAGTGTGTGCTTAGGTTTTTTTAAATTCAACAGCCTGAATATTCAAAAAATATTGCCTGTATAGACTTTTTAGAGCTCAGTGTGAGAAGTTGGCCTGATATGCAGTGCTCACTATTCTAGTGATCACTATGTATCAGTCCAAACAACCCTTATTGATGATTGGTTGTAAGTCAACCTGATAGACCAGCTATCCTAGTAGCATGGACAAGAGCAGTCTTTAGGCTAAACTCTAGAGGGCGTGTTAAGCCAGCTGTTATACCATCACATATACCCCTTGAACCCCAAGTGAAAGGACACCACACAAGTTGTTATGAAAATAAAAGGATATTTATTATAACACAACAGCCCTGGACTCTTTATGAGGACAGGGCGCTAAGCACAATACAAAGCTCTTAACCCCTTCCATGCTCATGACGAGCTCAGCTCGTCATGAGGTAGCCTGGAGCTGTGCTCATGACGAGCTGAGCTTGTCATGAACAATGGAGTTCAACATAACTCAGCACAGGAGGGGAATTGCCTTAGCAGCCATAGTGTTAAAGAAATACTGAAAGTCGCACAATTTACACAAATGCCCGCGGGGCACGAAAAACCATATACTCTACAAGTGGAATGCGAAATTACTAGCAGGTAAGTACTACTCTCAGAGACTTTAGAAATGCTAGGCCTACAATGCTGAACCCTTAGATTAGAAGCAGGAGGCCTAGGGACGTCATGTGCAGAGTGGGAACTCTCACGCGTGATGCGGGACAAAGTCTATGGTTGCTAGAAATTACAAAGTTAGTGTTCTCGGGCGAACCCGACTAGGTAGGTCAAAAACGAAAGTGGATCTAGACACTTAGAGATTTGGACTACGCTGGAGCACCGTGGTACTCGTTTTACCTAGCCCAGGGGCTGCGGCTGCATAGGGTTCAAGTGTCGTCGGGTTTCTTCGTTGACGAACCAGGAGCCTGAAGTGGAAGTTGCTGGCAGGCGACCAGTGAAGATGTTCCGGGCCGATCCAAGGACTGGATCAGCTGAAGAGAGTACCTGTAAGCGGAGGGGACCAAGTTCTGAATCACTAGCCAGTGATTAGATGGGCACCAGGATGGCACCGGATGAAGTCACCTCGACCAGGTGAGTGGGCGACGCTGGGCTCTGCAGTCTCTCGGACCAGGAGGCGTTGTCGGCGACCCGGATGGAGGTGCGAGCTGTCCCACGAAGGTATCTGCTGTCGGCAATGCTGGACCCAGGATTGGGGCAACAACTCTTGGCAAATGCAAGCCCACGCGGTGGACTCAAAATGGCGTCTGGTGTGGACCAGGAGGCTCCTCTGTTGGAGGGGAGCAAGGGCCAGTCTGGAGCAACCAGACCAGCGATGGAAGTATCGTAGTTCGTCGTCAGGAGGGCTACAAGCCAGCAGGCAAGTGGCCGGACAACGCGGTGAGCAGCAAAGAGCAGAAGGGCCCCACGCAGATCTCGTGGATGCTGGGGGGCTGGACTTCGGTGCTGGAGCTGCTCAGGGTTAGGGCTTCTCAAACCCCAAAGCACTCACTCGAGGATCCCTCGGCGGTCGTGTTGGATAAGTGTAGTGCAGTTCTGAAGATGGCCAGTCCCTCGAGGTCTCGTCACACCCACGAATCTCAGCTGGGCTGATGATGCAGGTAGAGGTCAGAGGTGCCAGGGAAGCCGGGTCTTGTCGTGCTGGTCGGTCTGGTTCCGGAGGAAGGACGTGCAGCAAACTGCAGGTTACTTAGTTGGTGCCCGCAGATGCAGGGTGACTACTCCTTAGTCACAAGGGAGAAATCTTAGGAAGAAGTCTTGAGTTCCTTTCGTAGAAAGTAGTTTCAGGATTCAAAGATGATCTAATTTGGAAGGGTCCCCGCTCCCACCTTTATACTAAAGAAAGGGGCTGGTACGGGACTAGGTCCTGCCCATGGGTGGGACCAGGAAGGGGGGTGGTTACACCCCTCTCCTATGCCGGACTTTCCCCAGCTCAGGGACTGGTGTGCCCCTGGAACTGGTTCAAGCCGGCCTATGCATAGTGAGCACCGGGGTGCCACTTGCAGTCACCTTCCTATTCAGCCCTGCCTACCCAGGATACACAAAACCCTGTCTGGGATGGTGCTAGCACCGCCCCTGACAGGAAACCCTTTGTCCAAGCTCTCCTCGCTGGAAAGACTCCCAGCAGCAGGAGGTCAGACTTGTGTCTGTGGTGGCAGCATCCATTTTGTGATGCTGAGGCTCGAGTTAACTTTAACCGGGGTTCACAGTTACATACATGTCGTGTCCCTCTAGAAGGGTGGAATGCTAACCCCGTCGCCAGAATTGGTGAGGGGTTAGTATTCCAATTCGTATGACACCTTACTCGACATGTTTTGATAAAGCGATACCAGAGTTGGCATATAACCGCGAGGATTATAATGCACTTAAGAGTATATGGTATGCGTTATCATGGAACAGCTATTAGGACTTGGTTCCGCAAGCTGCAGACAGGCTCAGCTCATGCCAGAGCCCCATCTCACATGATTCCAAGCACTCTGCCTTCAGGATTGTCAAGGCCTGCCATAGGAGTGACAGATAGGAATCTATGTGTCCATTTTAGGGTTAGATATAGGTATACTATATCTAAAGCAAAGGGTGATTACACCACCTTGCCCCAGCTGTCGTGCAGCCAGTTGTGTCCGATTAGATGGCCAGCCAGGGGTGGCATAATACATGCTGCAGCCCCTGGTAGGCCCTGGGTACACCTATGCCCTGAGTTACAGGGTCTGACAAGGTGGCCCAGTACCAATTGGTAAATGCACCTAAGGTACACGTGTCAATTTAGTGAGAGAACAGCTAGGCTGTGGGTCTGATTAGCAGGCCCACAGCCAGGGAAGTCGTAAACCAGTGAAGCAAAAAGCAAACATCTGGGGTGATCAGAGGATTGCAGACCCTACTCTCCTACACTTAGTACCTGCATTTTATCCTGTTTAACTCTGCACCATCTCCCAATTTGATATTTGTGTTCTGGAGCCTCCATAGCAGCAGAGAATTATTGTAACAAGTAACAAGTATGACTTCTACACAGATGCTTATCATGCAGAACCAGGGCTACAAGTAACCTTTTCTTACTCCATATGCTTCTCAATTGCAAACAAGGCGAGTGATCTGGAGGCTATTTCAGACTTACGATTCTTCAACTAGCTCAATAATCAGTTAAAGAATTCCAAAATATTTACTCGGGCATAGATTTTGCAAGCATTGCAAAGTAAACGCCAGATGGTGTCTTTTGAACTTTGTCTAATTTTTATGTGTATTTTCATGTTCTAATTCAAAATTGTAAGTACCACAGAACATGTTTCAGATTTAAAGAAGGGGACCCCTTTCGATCTACAACATTGCCTGTGGGTCTTATTTTGGTCCCAGTGTCTAAACAAAGGAGAGAGACCACAAAATCATTCCTGTCTGACATTCTCATGGAAGGCAAAAGAAGTCTTGGGGACTCCTGTCTAGATAGGGAGCTTGGTGGTAAGCTATAAAATAAAAGTTGTGGGCCTCTGAATGAAGTTTCTTTCAGAACTTCATTAGGGTGTCAATGTTCTTGGTCATGCCTTGCCAAGTTGTGCCCATAGACAAGTGAAGCTAGGCCATTAACTCCTCTACATTACATACAGTTAGGCAGGCAAGCGTTCATACATATCAGAGATACACCAACGTTCCCAATCCCCCACATTCCAGATTTGTGATTTGAATTGTAAAATAAATCCAATTGTAATCAAATGTGTTTATTTGTCTTAAAGCATTGAAACATGATACCACCAACATACCCATGTTAATTGAGGTGACTTGCTCTGCAGTAAGTCACAAGGTTGCTATTGTTGAGCGTCATGTTCACCATGAATTTTAGATACAAACTAAAATTGTATTAAAACAAATGAGTCAAAACAGGGGTGCTGGGAATTTGGTTGTTAGGGAAAATATCTGAAGTAGTTCACAAACAGGGTTCTAAATATGAACCATTCTAGTGTACAACAGAGGTACCTTTCCTGGACCATAGTCTGCCTTCTGTGACGAACATCTTCAGTCGGGAGTGACCCCCTCTCAACCACTTCTCACTTTCAAGGAGCCCTTACTTATGTCCTTTTGGAACCTGTTCCAAGCCCAGCACAGGGGCTTCTGTGAACAGGACAATCGTTCACCAACCTGCCCCTGGGGACACCAATTTTCTCATGCAACACCCTACCCCGTGGAGCTTTGTTGTCTAAGCCTTTAATACTACCTACCACTCTACTTCTACCTCCCATGTAAATCCTGGCGCATTCCCTACCGCCCCACTGGACAGGGAATCCAAGAGGCTGGTCACCTTAAGGAAGAAGATTTTTTCTTACAGCAGCCTGGCACTGTGGTCTGTGAACACTGTATGCCTTTTGGGCCACTACTCCCATGCTCTGTGGGATTTGGTTGTGCAAGTGCTGCCCATGGTTCTGGAGGTGACTCAGCCATACTGTCCCAGGCTGTTGTCGGAGGAAGAGATGCTGATAAGTTCATGGTCAGATGTGGTCTGCATACCACCCACTCGCTGGGCAGAGTGTTTTCCTCAACAGTGGCCTTACGGCGCCACGCCTGCTGAGAACTGGCTTTCCAAGGGATGTCCAAGTGTCGCTTATGGACAAGGCCTTTGATGGCTCCCGTCTCTTCAGAGACGATGTGGATTCAGTGCTGGAGTGCTTGAAGTACAGCAGGGCTACAACTATGTCCTGAGCTTTTCCATGGCCCTTTGCCACCCCCAATCTGCCTTTCGCTCCATTCATTGCCATGGAAGGGGCTTCCATTTGCGTCTGTCGACATGTCGAAGTCACACCCAACTCCATCTCAAACGCTGCCTTTCATCTGAGCTGTTCTGTCCATGGTGCAGTTTCGGGCTTATCCTATGATACTGTTGTTTCAGCCTCTATCCTGGATTTCAGTGAGACTGACTCTGAGGCTGCTGGACCTCATGGCCTCCTGCATCCTACATGTGAAACATATCCGTAGGCATATGCAGGCTCTGCAGTGGTACGTGAAGTTCCAGTGGGTGCAGCATCAGTGGAATCTCTCCGACATGTTTCAGTTCTTAGAGGGAACTGCAATAAATCTGAAGTGGTGGTTAACAAACCCTGATTGATTGGGTCAGCTGCAGTCCTCTCTCTCTCCCCCACCAGTTCAGATAGAGGTGACATATGCTTCACTCCCTTGATGGGGCATTCATCTGGAAGAGGTGGAGATCAGAGGCCTCTAGTCTCTGGCAGAATCCAGACTCCACATCAACCTTCTAGAGCTCCTAGCGATCCGGCTGGCATTAAAAATCTTTTTATCATCCATCAAAGGAAGGCTAGTGCAGGTCTTCATGCACAACACCACTGCCATGTGCGACTCTGGACATGGCTGAAACGTCTGGGTATATCCCTGGCGGTTCAACACCTGGTGGACTCTCTGTATGCCAGGGTGGACAAACTCTGCAGAAGATGCCTAGCAGGTCATGAATGGCTTCTCTATCCGGAGGTGGTGCATGGTATTTTTCATGCAGTGGGGAAAGCATTGGTTAGATCTGTTTTCTACTGCCAAGAATGTGCAATTGCAGCAGTTCTGTGTGCTGGAGTTTTCAAGGCAGCCCTCGCTCTGAGACTCTTCATCTTGAGTGGTGATCAGGCCTACTGTATGCCTTTCCGCCCATACTACTCCTGCCCAGAGTTGTCAAGAAATCAGGAACGACTGGGCCCAAGCCATCCTTGTGGCTCCCGACTGGGCTTGGAGAGTTTGTTATTCTGAGCTGTTGATCATTGCCATTGGTCCTCCGATCAGGCTACCTCATTGCAGCAGCAGGGAAGAGTTCGCCACCCAAACCCGTTAACTCTCTGCCATCTTGCGAGGAGATCGAGCGGCGACAGTTGACCGCTTTCAACCTTCTGCCTGCGATGGTATTGTGGCAGCCAGGCATCCCTCTACCAAAATTATATATGCCTTCCGTTGGGGCAAGTATGTGGCATGGTGTGCAGCAAAGCAGGTTGACTCCCTTTCTGCTCCTCTTTCTCAGGTTCTGCTCTTTATTCTTACCCTTTCCCAGCAGGACTCTGCTCAGGGTACCTTAAAGGGTTGTCTTTCTGCTATATTAGCCTTTCTGCGGTTGCTTGCCCAGCCATCCCTCTTCAAATCCCCTATTGTACATAGGTTCTTGAATGGTTTGCAACACATGTTCCTCATTCTCTCTTTATCATGCCTCAGTGGGACCTTAAATCTCGTCCTGACATTCCTGATGTGTGCTATATTATTATTGCTTGGGTATATATGCTAAGGTGAGGAATCTGTGGCTAGAAGTCTCTATTAGTTACTTATCTTTGGTGATGCCTTATCTGGTTGAGACTCTATGTAGTCGCAGATTCCATACAGATTTCCCCCAAAGCCCCCCCCCACCAGCCCCCATCATCCCCGCTCTGCAAATGAATTTCTTGGGACAGGGCAGTTTCACCTTCCAGGGCCCTAGTGGCCATTGTTTTCATATCTCTGTGCTCCCGGCTTGGGAAGTTGTGTAACTTAATCGAAGTCCACGCGCTGGGTTGGTGCCTTTATAGGCACCGCGCACATCACGTCTGACGCTTATGGCGCCGCTTGGAGCTGATCGACGCCACCTACTGGCATGCAGGGTACTGCTCATGAAAAATTTCCAAATGTAGTCTAACGCCTGGAGATAATTCTAAGGTAAGGAATCTGCAGCTAGATAGTCTCTACTAGATAAGGCATTACCAAAGGCAAGTAACTTGTACTTCTCTTTTTTCCTACATTCTTCAAAACATTGCAAACTTAACAATAATGTCAGTGGCCTTTAAATTTGTGGATACAAATAAAAGGGTCTTTGATTGACTTTGACAAAGGAATTAATTGCTTAATTGATAGCCTAGAGTATGCATTTGTTATTGTAGATGGCAAGAGCAGCATGTTTGTTATAATTTTCAACTCTGCATAAAAAAACTAAAATCTATATACCTTGTGTCACTTACCCTTAAATTCCTGCTTTTGTATTTTTTTTGTAGCTGCAGGATTCTCAAGAACTGGAAAAACATCCGCAAATCCGCACATCCCCTGCCACCCCCGTTGCACCTGGTTCTCCAAAGAGTACACCGGTTAGGCAGCACAATGAGATCTCATTGTACGAAAAAGCTGAGCAGTTTACAAATGGTACACTTGATAAGATGCACCCTGAAGAAACAGAAATTGAGAATGGAAAGGATGTCAGCGATACTACTCACACACCTGTAGTTTTAGGTAAGGAAAGTTTGTTTTCATGCACTGTTCGCTGTGACTGTTTCAGTAGTGGTGCTAAATGATTTTGAGATACAATATGTCTCATAGAGCATACACATTAAGGCTTTCGTGATCACTTCGCTGAGACCAGCTTGCTCTTTGAAACCAGTGCAAAAATAACTGCAAAAGGACAGTTTTTCATACAGGAAAGCTTTGCCTGCTAAGAGTGAAGTGTGAAGCTGTGCACTTGGAATGACAACTGTCTTCCCCATTTATGATTTTTCTAGGACAGGTAATCCCACTGCAGTCTTTATAATGCTGGTGTAATTAGATGCTAGAGTCAAGGCATTGACGTCTGCAGTTTAAATCCTTTTTTTTACATCCTGTAGTTGCAGTATCCAAACATAAATTATTTAAAGTACTTATTGGATGCCAGCTTTTCCATTAACCATTAATAATAAAGAAACCATTTTTTTACTTTGGAAAATGGAATATACTTGGTAAAACCTTTCTACTTTTAAAAGTATTGCTTGTCTGCTTGCCAGTTCCATTGATGTGGTAATTAGTCAGAACGACGCCTCTGCTACGTTTCCCCCCTTTTGTACCAACTTTGATGAATTCTGTCCTATCTCTGTATCTGCATTAGAGCCTGTCCTCTGTGTTTGACCCTGCATGGTATTTTGTCTTAGTGTTCAGTCGTGCACTAGCTGCTCTGGCACTAATGATTGAACTGTATGAATATTTAAATTGTTGTCCCTTACGTTGTAGACCACATGTGTGCTGTTATGCTCTCATACACTCACATTCATTGATGAGGACATTAACATCACACGTGTAGCTGTACATTCATTTTATGATGTAAGCCAGTTTAGTATTTAAAATGTCAACTAATGGGGTAAATGTAAAGTGTCTCATGCAAATGTTTGCTGGGCATATTCTTGTTTGTACAATGAAACATTATCTAAAGTGACTTCTTTGTAACAGGTACTCGATTAACTACTTCCTTCAATATCTGAGCAATAGGATGTCTTATGGGGCTGCATATCATTATGCAACACAATAGTAATACCATTCATTTGGCCCACTGCTGCAGAGAGTTTTTACAATGATACTTAGTAAATTCTGAGAATTTATGAATATGGGCAATTGAGGTACTTTTTTCATAGTATTTTGCTTGCCTTGACATAAAAACGTAATTATTGGGAGCAGCAAGACTGGAAATCAAACCAGTATGACTCACTGTGAGCCAAGCCCTCATCCCCCCCCCCCCAACTAGTTATGTAAAATGACAATCATTATTAAGTTTTAAGCAAGTATAATCAATGCACAGCCTAAATAATTGTATTTTAAGTACAAGCAGCTCCATGCCACAGGGAAATGTTTGATGTGACCGGTGATTTGGCTATGTTTCAGAGTACTGGTGTACATCAGTAGTATTTTAAATGTCCTTGCCAAATGCATGAGCTTGTGTCTGTCCTAGTATTCAGTGGATTATCTTAAATGGAATACCTTATTCTGCCATATTGACTTGCATAGTGTTCTGTGACTTTCCACAACTGAAATATTCTCTTTGCATTCTGCAAATGCTCGTGAGAGCATCATGGGTGTTTCTAGAAGTTTTTTCTTTTAATCACATCATATCTAGGACTCCGTGCATTCTTTTAATCCTTTTTATCAACCTGATTGTTTCTGGTCTGCTGTGATTTCTAATGCTGTGCTTTAAAGTGAAGGCTGTGCATATTGTCTGGAATGTTAGTTGCTTATTACACATGAAAGCTACAAAGTTGTTCCTTGCACACTCCACACTTGGTCTTTACTGCAGGATACATAATGATTTTGATATTTTATTGCTCATCAAGAGATTCTTACTCCTTTTTGTTCTATTGGCAAGGAACTTATATTTAGTTTTCTCTGTATTTTTCTAGTCTACATAAAGAGTGCTATTTTGTTATGGAGTATTAAAAGGTAGTCAAGTAAGCAAAATGCAAGTCAAAATAATTGGAGAAACTACTGAGCGTAATAACGGATTTAAATGAAGTATGTGTTGGCTTAATAGGATGAATACATAAGCAAATGTCAGCAATAGGTGACCTAGCATTAATCCTATTACTTGACTTACTACATTTATTTTTGATGTATCCAAGGGATAAAGTAAAGCTTTGCATATTATTGGATAATGATAAGTCCTTTATTGATGCAGATGGCATGTCTTAAACTGTTTTAACCTATCCAGATTATTATATTTTTCCATGCTTGAATCATTCCCTGTTGTTGAGCTCGGAGTCCCAAAGTAAACTTTAAACTGCAGTATTTTCTAAACTAGACCTCAAAGGGTTTGAGAACATTTTGTAACCTGATGCCTTCTTACAGAAAAACCCAAGCTTCGTACAATAAGTAGAAAGCACTTCACACACCACTCATAGTAGAGGCCACATTCCCTCAAAGTTCTACTACATGTCGTGTGGAAGGTAGTCTATCAGGAACCTGCTCTATTTTTTATCTTTAGCTTGGATCAGATGTGTAAGGCACCTGCTGAGGCAGCTTCTTTGACATCCTCAACGCATCTTCCCTCAATGACTTCTGCTGTCGCAATGCCTTCCTCCACAGTTTCATCACTTTGATGTTTTCAATTATCTACATATCTTCATCTGCCGTCGACATATCCATTAACTGCTTCCACTGCATAGAAAACAACCTTAAATCTCAGAAAAACAAATGTCCCTACGTTCCCTCTGCGGTCAGATATCTGACCCTCTAGTGTGCCTCCAACCCCTTCTCCAAAAATCCTAGAAACAGGGCAAATCCCTGGACAAGGGCCAATATGCCCCAGTTACAAGTGTGACACAAATCTATAACAAGAATCAGGACATAGAGGAAGATGAGGATAAGGCTGACCAAAACCTAGACCAAGATGTACAAAGCAGATAAGTTGAGGAAAACACCCATTATCCATGCTATGAGGAGGAAGAATAATATAATCACATTAAGTTTATGGTCATTTACACTATACCTGCCATAAGTCATATTTTTATAAATATTATCAAAAGTCATCTTACTAAGCCCAACGTTACAATTGAGTGTAGACGTTATCATTGATCTCAGCTACATAATGTCAGACTACTGTGCAACATACCCTCAAACACCCACAGAAACCTTCGGTGCCACCCCAGCCTGGGCTAGAGCTCTTATTGCTACAGCTCAACCAAGTTCCTCTTCTGTAACCGGAGTCTTTCTGAAAAGACACCACAAATCTGCTAAATTGAGGCTAATATATCAAAGGAGTTACAAGCGGGTATAGAAGACCAGGTTGGCCGTCCAAGCCAGTGGGATAAGTTTCTGTCCCCTGCTATGGGGAATCCCTGTCCATGCCTTGCAGATTCTCTTTCAGGTGACATTGAGCAGCTTCTTGCACTTAATTAAGTGCTCTTCTTAGCTCTTTTTGAGCTCTCAGATGCAACCACAGGGGCTGATTTCTCTCTTTATGATTTTAAATACCGGCAAATAAATCAGTGAAATCAGTACCCAGGAATAGGCCATACATGGCAGAAAGAAGTAAAGATTATGTAAACATCAGTGTTTGCTTTCACTAAGACTGATTAAGAGAATCCAGACAATAGCCCAGTTTGAAACAGATTTAAGCTTCCTGCTGGTGGCGCAATGGCGTTAGACTCGCATGACATCGGTCTTTGGTATCTTGGTTCCAAACATGATTTGACGTCCTCCAGTAATTGTTCTCTGATACACCCGAGCGCCATCAGGAAGAAGGAGGGGAAGTTATATGTCTCCAAACAAAAAATCTGTCCAGTTACAAGTCCTGGTGCTGATGCAAGTCCTTGCCCTCGCATAAGTGTAAGACGAAGGCCAAGGACAAAAAGACCAAATGGAAGTCCTCCCTCCGTTGCTCCCATTCCAGAGAGAGATGACGTAGGTGGCACTTTTAAGGACCTGACTCTTCTCTAGTCGTCCAATTCTAACATTTGACATAGTGGCGTCTGTGCCGCCTGAATTTCTCAGTCCATACTTGTTTCAGAAAGGCAGTGCTGCAGCTTTTCCAGATGATTGTGGGTACCCGCTGAAACGCATTTGTGCCCCATGGATTTACCGGGACCTCCGCCAGATGTCGTCTAGCTTTTCCTACCCTGGTGCTGGCTGACCTAGTTCGACCTCTGCTCGACCTCTCATCAGTGTTCGGCCAAGCCGCCACTACTTTGCCTAATGCCACACTGGTTCCGGTTAGGCTGGTCCCAGGTCAGGATCATTGCCTGACACCAATCTCAGATCCAGAGTTGAGTTTGTCTCGGTAACACCCATTGTCTTGTTATGTGATTTTTAAGGCACAGCTAATTGTGCCAGAGGACTCACTGTCAGTTCTTTTGCCTCTCACTATCTTTCCCAACCTGAGGCTTTATTTGGTTGAAATGCAGATACCATACAGGATATTCCAGATATTTCACATGATAGCGGTTATCAAAGATTTTGTACCACTCACTAAGATCCATGCACACAACAGCATGGATCTCCTATACCAAATTACAGATCTTGAATTTAATGACACAAGGGATCTATTAGTCTCGCTCAACATGGAACCCTTTACACTAATATTCTGCTGAAGGAAGGCATTGATATAATTAAAGCCCTCTGGGACTCAAGACCTTCTCCCACACAGGTCCCTACCACTTTCCTTGTATCGCTGTTAGAGGTTACCCTCTCTGAAAAATACTTCCAGCATGCCTTCGGGCGTCGTGGGGTCAGAGGGGATCCCTTCGGGTTTCACGCCAGTGGCCAATAGCCCGCTATGGATCTGGAATGGTGCCAGTCGTGCCATTACGACCTTCCCCGGCGCCCATAGGCATCGTGAGCCTCATTCTGATCTCCAACGACCCGGAGCAGGTACTGCGATAACCAACGTCGATTCCGGTGCCAACTGGTCCTCCAGGTCCGATGTCGTATGCTGAGCCTTATTCTGAAGAAGGTCTAGGAGTGGGAGAAGATTGTCTGACCCTTTTTAGAAGACCAGCCTGATGAGGAAATGGACTGGTATAAGGAATTGGGTGAGGCTCGTGGACTAGACGCTTCTACAGATAATTGCATGATTTCTCCCCCTACCGTGGCTACAGAGGAGGTAGTGTCTAATGCTATGGTGGTGCGAAGGGTGGCTGAGGTCCTTGTCCTTCAGATTCCTTCAGTTGCGTTCAAGGCCAACATCTTGATGGAGGTGCTACAACCAAGGGTTTCCTCCTCTCATTCCCTGCGCCTCCTAAATGAAGCCCTCGTGGACGTCCTACGTCCAAGCCCAGCACAGGGGCTTCTGTGAATAGGACGATTGCCACCCACCAACGCCCTGCTCCGGGCGACCTAAATGTCCTTACTACCCACCATACCTCAGAGAGCTTGGTAGTCCAGGTATCCAAGACCCAAGGTGTGTTCCCTTCTGTTCCCTGGATAGGCTGGATAGTTGGGGCAAGAAAATGTTTTCTTCAGCCAGCCTTGCATTGTGATCCGTGAACACTGAATGCTTATTGGACCATTATTCCCACACTCTGTGGGAAACGGTTGCGCAAGTGCTGCCACAGGTCTTGGAGGAGGCCCAAGCTGTCCTTTCCCAAGCAGTGTCAGTTGGGAGAGAAGCAGCAAAGTTCACCATTCAATGTGGTTTAGACACAAATGACTTGCTGGGCAGAACGATTTCATAGACGTGGCTGTGAGACGCCGCGCCTGGCTGAGAACATCTGGCTTTTATGAGGATGTCCAAGCCTCGCTCATGATACTGCCCTTTTATGGCACCCGACAAGGCAGACACGGCGCATGGGCTATGGCCAAGTCCTTGGCCTTTCATGGCTACGGAAGGGGCTTTCAGCTGTGCCAACTATACCCCAGCCACAGAGCTACGCAAGTTCAGCAACCCCTGCCCGTCCGTGGGCGCAGTTCTGACCAAGTGGGTCGGATGGCCAGAAGTCTGGATGAGACACCCCACCCACCAGCAGCTTCAGCCTCCAACCCCTCCTAGTCTCGCCTTTTCAGACCATGGGCGTTGTATGAGAGTAGGGTCTGCTTCCTATGGTTACCCCCACTTTTTACTGTGAGTCTCTGGTTTTTCGACTTTAGTGTGGCTGTGGACCTGCTAATCAGGCCCACAGCCCAGCTGTTCTCTCTCTAAATTGATACCATGTACTTTAGGTACATACCAGATTGGTTACTTGGTCACTCTTGTGAGCCCCTGTATAGTGTACCATAGGTACCCAGGGCATAGGTGCACCCTAGGCCTACCAGGGGCTGCAGCATGTATTGTGCCACCCCTGGTTTGCTTTCCAAACTGACACCACAGGTCTGTTCACACAGCCTGGGTAAGGTGGTGTAATCACCCCTTACTTAGATATAGTATACCTATATCTATATACATATATAGACACATATACACCTATACGCCACTCCTAAGGCAGACCTCGACAATCCTGGAGGTAGAGTGCTTGGTTTTATGTGAGCGGGTGCCCTAGCATGAACTGAGCCCCTCTGCAGCTTTCAGAACCATCTCCTTATAGCTGTTCTATCATCTAGCCATACCATATATTCTTAAGTGCATTGTAATCCTCGCGGTTAATGCTAATTTTGGTTTGGTTTTATCAAAACCTGTTGTGTAAGGTGTCAAACACTTTGGAATACTACCCCCGCCAGTCCTGGCGGCGGGGGGCAGCAATCCACCCTTCTAGAGAGAGAAGACATGCAGTTACCGGTTTACCCGGTTAAAGTTAAACAGAGCCTCAGCATCACAAAATGGATGCTGCTGCCACAGATACGAGTCTGCCCTCCTGCTGCTGGACGAAACTCTGGCAGGGGAGGCCTGGACAATAGGTTTCCTGTCCAGGGAGATGATGGCACCTCCCCAGACAGGCTCTTAGTGTATTGGGGCAGGGAGGGCTGCATTCAGTGAATTCTTTTTAGACACTGCCTGGGGCACACAAGGTGCTCCATGCATTTCCCAGTTCAAACCGGTTGCTGGGGCACTCAGCCCCAGCTCTGGCGCGAAACTGGACAAAGGGGAAGGGGTGTAACCACCCCCACCCCAGGTCCACCCATAGGAGGGACCTTAGAGTTAGTTCAATCCCTAAACTTGCTATAAATATAGAACCCCAGTCCCTAGGACTTTAGATTACCCTGGACGAAACTCTGCAACATATATCCTGGACTTTCCACAATCCATTTAGACAGCATCTTTGCCGGTCTGCATTTTCGAGGCTCCCAAAGAATCTGTGACACAGGACACGGACTTCCAGACATCTCTGACCCCGACCTTCGCTCACAGCAAAGCTGAGACCCGTGGCAGACACAAGAGACATGGGACCGGAACTCCTGGACATCCTGCATTTTGCTACCTGCACCGACTTCCCGAGGTATCCTGAAGTTGTGCATTGGGGTGCTTGAAGCCCCAGCCTGAGCACCTTTTGCATCGAAGCTCAAAGGCCCACTCTCCACAAGTGTATTGTGGGCCCGCTTTGTGCATTTCAGCTCGACGCGTCTTCGCGGTTCCTAGTCCGTTGGCTAGTGAGCCTGTCAGGACTGGGCAGATCAACCCTTTATTTGACTCCAAGTTACTTCTTGTGGTTTATAAGATCCATCAGGATCGTTATTTTAAATCCATGAAAACTCTTTCAAAGAGATGGGCTTCGCTTTTACACAAGAACCAATTAATACAATTGCGGCAGGTTTTCCAAGATGGCCGCCATGTTTCCAACCAGGTTGCCGGTCTAGTGTTAGACCGGCAACGATCACAGCTGTGCTCGCGGTCCTTCGTCAGCGAAGCTACGCACTTCAACTGAGTTCTGTGGTGAAGCGGTCGCATTCCTTCGTCGACACTTCAATTCCATTTGTTTTGGGGTCCGTGAGTATTTTAGAATATTCGCGTTAGAGCTGTTGTTATCACTGAGGCTGCGGTGAGTTATTTACTTATTTTCTTCACCTCTGGAAGCACAATTAGTTGGGAATTTCTGACGCTAACCAAGAATTGACTTCAGCTATGTATACTTACCTCTTTTGGTTCCGCTGGCAGTGTCCAGGTATTTTGGTTCGAGTTCTGCTCCCATCTCGTTTCTTAAGCCCTGCAAGCTGAGCAAGGAAAGTGAAAGAGCAACGTTATGGCACAGAGAAGTTTAGATTTAGAGACTCAAGATATCAGACAGTATAAATAGGGAATCACGATATGAGAGTAATATCGAGTTCCCAGTTCCAGCATAATTTCCAGTGAGATTCAACTCAAGTTTTCCATAGAAATTAGACTCGAGGAAAGGCACCCCTGCAGAGAATCAGCAAGTCGGTGTATGATATATATATATATATTAAAGATACCTTTAGAGAAGCTCTTTCCACCTTTCCTCTCCTATTTCCCTGGCAATCTTCATGAGTGTACTTCATAGCTTCTGCAAGGAAGAAAGAGACATTGTCAATTGATGCAAGGTTCCATAAGATAAAGAAGGTGTAAGAATGAAGTACTGAATGTTTAGATATGGTAGTTACATTTTAACTTCTTTCATCTGTATTATTATAGTACTGCTACACAGAAGAAAATAGAAGGCAGACACCTTGTAGTCAAGACCACAAGAGAACAGTTAGCCACACTGCTAGGTCCGGTAATACGGTTAGGAATAAGAAATATTGGTTTAGATTTAAAAACACAGAAATTTGTATTAAGTTGCTCTGTTACAGGAGGAAGACACAATATTAGTGGAAGACCAGTCCAGCGGAAGACTTGCCGTGTTCTCTTTAATCCCAATCCCCTTTCCCCCCTCCTAGCTGTCGGGATCTATAAGACCTAGGCTTCTGGGTTCGGGGTTAGAGGAATTTGCATCTGCTCCTGCGGAAGTCGAAGTTTCTGGAAAGACTGGTACTTGACAGAGCCCCCAAGTACACCAACCTTTGTTTCAACTTGCTTTCCTGGTTGCTCCAGGCTTCCCACCTTCCCTGCAAAGGAGAAGTTCCACAGAACTTGCTGGTCTGCACCGAAGCCAATCTCGACAGCATGCGTGGGTTGCGTTTGCCAAGGCTTGTTGGGTCCAATCCGGATACCAACACCGCAGTCAACAAGATCCTTTATGGGACAGCTCGAATCCAGCTCCTGGTCATCGTCGACGCCTCCTGGACCTCGTGGCTGAAGAGACAAACTTCACCTTTTCACCTGAAATCACCCGACATCTGGTGGCATCTTTCTAGCGCCGCCCTGGTCACTGGCTAGTGGCCCAGGCTCGGTCTCCTCTGCTTTCAGGTTCTTCACATCTCCGATCCACCCGGACACTTTTCCTCTGGTCGCCTGCAGCTCTCCATTGGAATCGACGACGAAACCCGACACGAAGACACCTATGCACCCGGCTTCCCTTGATGAGGTAACACGAGTACTCCGGTGCTCCCGTGAGTATTGACTCTCCAAGTGTCCTAGTCTAAAAGGGTTCCATCACAGTTCACCTCCTTGTACCCTTTTTCTTTAAAATTGTTTGTTCCCCATAGAAAGTCAATGATAACCCGCGGCTGTGTTTAGACACTGCACGCGTCTCCCGTGGGCCTCCTACATCCTAACCATTGGTTGTCATGAGTATCCCCAGCGATTCCAAAGGCCCCAGGCCTGCTTTCTATTTCTCATGTGGTTCTTATACCACTATTTTAGTATATGGTTTGTGAGGCCTCTAGGGCAAAACGTATATTGTGCAACTTAGCGTATGCTAATTAATTTCCTAGTATTGTAATTTTACCTCTGACCTCATAAAGAGTCCAGAGGGGTTGTGTTTAGAATAAATACATATATATTTGATATACACCTTGTGTGGTGTGCTTTCATTTGGTACTCAAGAGATTCTAAATGGGAAAACAACTTGCTTAATTCGTTTCCAAGTCTTAGCCTGAAGGCTGCTCTCCACAGCTACCACTAAGGATAGCTTTCTATAAGGTTGACTTTATAACCTACCATCAATAAGGGCCTATTAGACTGGTGCAAGGTGCCCACTAGATCTAGTGGGCATCATATACCAGGCTAACATCTCACAGGCGTCCAGTTGGTGTCAGGATCAGACATCCCCTCCACCACTGGCAGACCATCACATTGGACGGTTGGTTGGTCCTCCAGATAGTACAAAGCGGCTACTTTCTCCCCTTCGAGACCACTTCTCCCTCCATGCTTCTATCTTACGACTGGCTGATGGAGAATCATTTGATTTTGCTCCGCGAGGAAGTCATGTCTCTCTTAGCTAAGAGAGCTATAGAGAGGGTTCTGGTGCAAGAAGTAGGCTGTGATTGTTAATCTTGTTACTTTCTGGTTCCTTAAAAGGGAAAAATTAAAGATGCTCACATAAGTTCACGTTCTGTTTGCCCCGGACCCTAGAGACTGGATGGTAGAGTTGGACTGACAGGACGCCTATTTTCACATTTCTGTCCTGCCTGCCCATCAGTGCTACCTGCGGTTTTCAGTAGACCTCGAGCAGTTTCAGTTCGCTGTGCTCCCTTTTGACCTTAACAGCACCCCTCAGGTGTTCATGAAGGTGATGGTGGTGGTCTCAGCTCATCTGCGCATATCAGGGTGCCAGTCTTCCCCTATCTCGACGACTGGCTGCTGAAGGCGAGCTCGCCCCAGGCTGTCATCTCTCACCTCCAGACTACAGCGAACCTCCTGCATTCACTGGGTTTCACTATCAACGTGCCAAAGTCACACCTCAGGGGCGGATTCTTCGTTATGACAGAGGAGCGTCACACCCCACTCCTGTTTAAAGCTCCCAGAGGCGAAGGACAAAAATAATATAATAAAAACATTTTCTCAATATTTTCTTTTTAGCCCTGCAGGCGTCAGTATGGGAGGGCCCATACTGACGCTGCAGCACCAGGGAGAAAGGGGGGGGTGGTGGGCACTGCCAAGTGAGCACCGAACCGAGGCCCTCGGACCAATCCCATTGGAATGGTATTTCCAGCATGTGAGCAGCGCTGGGATTGGGGGCTGGGAGCCTGCGCAGCGCCCAGCAGTTCCAGGATGGAACGCGAGGATCGATAGAAATGCGGTGGCTGTCTGAGCAGGTAAGTCTTATTTTCTTTATTTATAGTTCTGTTTTTTGGGCGGGTTGTTCCCAATGCCCCGCCCCACCACTTAGCAATACGAGTGGCCACTACTGTCACACCTGACTCCCTTTCAAACACTCCCTTTCATCTGAGCCGTTCTGGACTCTGCAGTTTCGGGCTAAACCTCCCGACCTGCGAATCCAAAGGATATTCAGGCTATGATACCAATGGTTCAACCTCTAGCCTGTATTTCGGTGAAAATTACTCTGGGGCTGCTGGGCCTCATGACCTCCTGTATCATGCTAGTAACACATGCTAGGTGGCATATGCAGGCTCTGCAGTGGGACCTGAAGTTCCAGTAGGCACATCATCAGGGGAAACTCTCCGATGTGGTCCAGATCTCGGAGGAAACTGCACGAGATCTGCAGTGGTGGCTCACGAACAGTGATTGGGTCATTGGCATACCGCTCTACCTCCCCAAACAGATCTCACAGTAGTGATCGTTGTGTTCATTCTGGGATTGGGCTGCTATCTGGAGAGTTTGAGATCAGGGGCGACCATCTGGGAGAGTTGTAGATCAGAAGACTATGGTCTCCGGCAGAATCTCGGCTCCACATCAAGCTGGTGATTTGAGCACATATCCTTTCTGCCAAAGGTGGTATAGCCTCTCCATGTAGGCAGTTCATCACACTCCCCGCTTTCGTCTCCCAACCACATACTTATGAGGTGGGGAGGCTGCACCAGTTGGGCCCCAAGAGAGCCTGCAGCTTTCATATCGATTGGACTAAGGAGCCCAGAGTGGGTGTCCGACTTTTTGTGAGGTTCTCTCATGATAAGTAATGGGATGTAGTCCAGAAATGGGCTGTATCCAGGCAGGTTGCTCCCTGTATAAAAGTGAGCTATGCCTTGGCCTAAATCGAGCCTCCTGACGGCCTTGGAGTTCATTCTACCAGAGTATTGGGCAAGGCTTCTCCATTGCTGGGCATCAGACAGGTGGCTACATGGCTATCTCTTTACACCTTCACCAGGCAATACTGCCTTGATTCTCAGGTCCATAGGGAGGGCCAGTTTGTCCTGTCAGTCCTGCAAGGTTTTATGTTTGACGTCCACTCTTCAGACTCTTCACAATTTGTGAGGTACTGCTTAAGTATCTATTTAGAAGTAGGTGAGGAATCCGCTGTTAGAAGTAGCCATCAGAAGAACATGTTAGTTACAATTGGTATTCTCTCTAACTACAGATTCATTACTGATCCACCCTCATCTCCATTCTGTTAAAAGCACCTTTAGCATTAATAAGGTTCATTGTTAGATTGTGCACACGTTCATGGTTCTTAATATGTTACTGATGTCTTGTGTGCAAGGGTATGGAATGCTTCATTGTAAACTAATGTTAGCACGCATGGGTAGCCCCTATATATGGCTTCGCACAGTCACTTCAGGAGGCAGGATGAAGTCAACTTGGAGTCAGGTGGCATCACCTCTCGGCAAGTAAGAGCAGTTACTAAGAGGTTTCCTGATCCTGTCTAGCGTCTTAGGCAGTTAAAAAGGTCAGAAACGTGTGGTTATATAAGAGTATCCACCAAAAAAAACTATTGAATGTAAGTAACTAGATATACTGACACACCTAGATCCCTAATGGTCTAACAGTTTTACATCAAGTGCCATTTCATGGAGTCAAATGAAGTGATATATTTTTGTTTTGTAGAACATTCTAGCCATTAAAACCACAGCAGCTATTTTACTACTGCCAGACAAATACCCACAAAATACACCTACTCAAAGTTAAAACTGTTAAGTAAAAGAGGAAGCTCTCGAATCAAGTAAAAGGACACACATACACGTAGACTTCTTACCAGCACCGGTTACCTTGTACCACCTATCTTCCCCGCTGGGCCCAGGGGCCAGGAGAAATTGTACTGGATGCCAGACTAGAAGGCTTTCACAAAACACAGATATCTCCAGGTTGTTGTCCGGTACAACTAAACCGAGTCACCTCCAGTTGCTGCAATCCAAAGTTCTCATCCTGTTGAACAAGGCGATAATAGAACCTGTCCTCAAATCCCAGTGAAACAAAGACCAACATTTCTGACCCTTTCTACAGGAGCCACCACATTGACAGATGCATCTATGAAGAGCTGGGGTGCCCATTTGTAGGACTTGAAGATACTGGTCACACCAAGAGGAGCAACTGCTTATCAACCTACTAGAACTCTGATGATTATATGATGCGTACAGTCATGCTTTCCAACACTAGAAAGTCCAACAGCTCTAATAGGAATGGGCAAGACCATATAAAGGTTTTTGATAAATAAACAGGGAGGAATAAAAACTTAGCTTTTGTCATTTGTTTTTAACCTATGTATAAACATATTACTAAAATGTTCTTCTGATTTTTTGTTAACTACTCTGATTGAAGCACATGAATCTATGAAAGATCTAAGGCTGTGGAGGAAAAAATTGTGTTTGAGGCATATGAGCTGCAGATCTCACACTTTGCATTAGATCGCCATCTGGTTTTGGGCTCGGATGCTTGCACGTACTTGTTGTCTTGAAAGAAGTCTTTGTAGTCACGAGATAGGTGACTCCTCCCTTGGACGATAGTGCGCATGGGCATCGACTCCATCCTTAGATTGTTTTATTCCGAGCAAATTTTGCGCTCCGGTTCGAAATCTATATTTCAAACTACTTTGACGCATAAAACTTCCATAAACTCTTTGATTTGACTTCGACCATCTTCAGCTCTGACGCAACTTTCATCAGCTCGATTCTGGTCGTCGACGCGGGCCGTTGGGCCTATCCACGCCGTGAGGCCTACGGCTCATGGAGAGGACGCCATTCAAGAAATGCATCCAGTGTGGAGCAAAATACCCGCACAGTGACCATTACAAGGTCTGCAACCTGTGCCTATCACCTGAACATGACTAGTCCTGCTGTCCAGCCTGTGCATCCTTTCGATCGAAGAAGATCATTCGAGATCGAAGGACTCGTCTACACACCATGCGAGATCAGCTCCGGAACCAGTGGACATCTTCGACGAAGGCCCAGATATCCCAGAAGAAGATTGTTGCAAGGATCCTGCTCATACAGAGAACTGCAAACAAAACAGGTTCTCTGTATGCAAAAACAACAGGTGATGGACAGAATGTGGATCAATGTCACACATTCACCCCAGTCCAAAGATCTGGGCCCAAATCCATCGTCCCAGGCACTCCACACCACTTGGAGTCAAGCTAGCCGGGCTGATGAGAGGTGTTACCTCGAAACCGGTCCGGTCCTCGGATGCTAGATTCCGTTCTGGGAAGGACATGGCTTTTGTAGTTCAGACTGGACTGTTCCCATGGGGCAACAGGGTCAGAGCTGATTTGCATATCGCCATTGTCTAACCCAGGGTGGTGTGGAGTGCAAAAAAACGATGGATTTGGGCCCAGATCTTTTGACTGGGGGAATGTGTGACATTGATCCACATTCGGTCCATCACTTGTTGTTTTTGCAATTGCCGCCCTAAGTGCGCTGGGGATGCCCAGACGTGGGTCCCAGGCACTCCACACCACTTGGAGTCAAGCTAGCCGGGCTGATGAGAGGTGTTACCTCGAAACCGGTCCGGTCCTCGGATGCTTGATTCCGTTCTGGGAAGGACATGGCTTTTGTAGTTCGGACTGGACTGTTCCCATGGGGCAACAGGGTCAGAGCTGATTTGCATATCGCCATTGTCTAACCCAGGGTGGTATGGAGTGCAAAAAAACGATGGATTTGGGCCCAGATCTTTTGACTGGGGGAATGTGTGACATTGATCCACATTCGGTCCATCACTTGTTGTTTTTGCATACAGAGAACTGTGCACAGAGACCCAGGACATCAGTGAATTGTGGTGTACCAAAAACTCACCTCAGTACCTAGAAAAAACCCCAACCAGCTATCATCTGTGTTCCATTAGCTCTTCGTCCTATAGCAAAGTAATCAATGATTAGACAACCTACAACATGCAACTTAGGACAAACTCGGGAATAGTGGGAAGTGAGAACACTTTCTTTATACTATCATACCAGTCCACAACAGGAGTAAATAAGAGGCATGTGTAAGGTTAAAATATTTATTTTAACGACGTGCTCTCAGGTGCACTATCTTAGCCAACATAAGCAGACAAATGATTAGCAATAATATGGTCAGCATTTTTACAATTCCATAAAATACAAAACGAGAAATCATATTGCAATGATGGTGAAAACAGGTCTTATAGGGCCTATTTATAACCCCCTCCCTAAGAAGGTCTCTTAGGTTTGTTTGGGATCCCATTACCTTTCCGCTCAGTAAGAGTAAATCACATCAGTATCATCAAAAGATCTCTTAGCATCCCTGGAAACGGAAAATCTTCCAAGTGTGTGAAATTATGGCAACTGTGCAATAATAAGGGCGCCAGAATCTCAGTTGGCTCACAGCTGCCAAATTGTTGTGTCTAAAAAGCGTTACTCGATCAAGTCGAACAACAGCTACCATGTTATGATAACCTCGACGGGTTCAGCACTCACTGTGCAGACTAGGGGCACGATGTAAGTCTAGAGATGTTGAAAACAAACCTTTTCTCATGTGTAGACCTTCACGAAGCCTAACTTACAAAAACAGCTATATGCAGTGTTGTGTGCAAAAGCGGTAAAAGGTAAAATGGTGTTTAATAAGCAATGCTAACATAACATGCATGCAAAGCAGGCCTTAGGCCACACTACAAGATTCAGAAGATCTCTAAATCGTATCAGAGGCAGAAGACTCGGGTGACCCCATCACTCCTGGTCAACGAGTGAGTACTACTGCCCCTACCCCAACCCCACAATCAAAAACCAAGGCAATGGTCAAGATTTCGCCTGCTGGCCCCAGTCGCTACCGAAAACACACTTCAGAAACCCCGCCTTCGGGCCCGGCTCCGAAGAGAAAAAGAAAATCCTTCCAGTAGCTCGGGACCGAGCAAACGGCATGTACCAATTCCACCGGCACCTTCGGCACCGAAACCAAAAGAACTCTCGGCTCAGAAATCGGTTTACTACATTCAAAAACAAGGAGGCACACATTCTCTGCAACTGTCCCAGCTCGCACAGAACATTTGGAGATGGGCCATCCCACAAAATATATATCTACTGGCCAAACACCTTCCAGGAGTTCACAATCAGATGGCGTATCTGTTAAGTCGACAGACACAACAGATTCACAATGGGAACTACAATCCCAGGTTCTTCTACCAATTTTCCACATGTGGGACCAACCAGACCTAGATCTGTTAGCCACACATGACAATGCAAAATGCCCAACCTTCACCACCAGGTTACCACACCCGTTGTCCAAGGGCAATGCGATATGGTTGAACTGGTCAGGCAGATTTGCGTACGCTTTTCCGCCACTCCCACTAATTTCACTAGTGGTACGCAAGCTCCGATGCTTACCAGTATGCATCTGTTCTTGGAATGCAGAGCTGCAGATTCTCACACGCCCAGTCGCCTCCCCTGGACCTGTATCTGGTCCGGTTCTATCTTAATTAGATATACACACAGACATCTTTTTTCTTTTTACTAACTCCATCATGGCTAAAAACACTCTAAAGATGGAGTCTATACCCATGCGCACTATCGTCCAAGGGAGGAGTCACCTATCGCTTGACTACAAAGACTTCTTCCAATACAGCAACAACGTGCAAGCATCCGAGCCCAACACCAGATGGCGATCTAATGCTAAGTTTGAAAATCTGCAGCTCTACATGCCAACTGGCTTTTCTTGTAGTTGCTCGATCACCCCCTGCACGCTTAACCATGCTTACGTTTCTAAGCCCTCTAGGGCCCGTGTGAGACATGAACCCCTTCCTCCTCCTAAAGAAGTGGGATTTCTTATCAACGCTCGTTCTCTGGTTAGTAACAACGTTGCATTTAGAGAATTCGTCTCAGAAAGAAAACCCCCCTGGGTCTTTGTTACCGAAACGTGGGGCTCGGATTCCTCCGGCCCCGATTTAATCAATGCCCTCCCTAATGGTTATGCTATGGTTAGACAGGATAGAGAAGACCGCAGAGGGGGTGGAATAGGCATTATTTACAAGAATTCTATCACCTGTCACATAGAGCCCCTCCCTTCCCCCCAGAAACTCTTTCAGGCTCTCTTCTTCTCTCTTAAAACTTCCCCTACTCAAAATTTTGCAGGCATTCTTATCTATAGACCCCCGGGCTCTAGGTCACCATTTGTAGCCGACCTACTTGAAACAATTGAACCATTCATTAACAGGCCTTCTCTGACTATTCTTGGAGATTTTAATTTTCATTTAGAAAATTCCAATTCTGATGACACTATATCACTTTTGGACGCTCTTGCCTCTCTTGATCTTCCCCAAAAAGTGTTATCCCCTACACATTCTGCTGGTCATATCTTGGATGGGGTCTTCACTAATGACCCCAGACTAGAGATTGGGTCCCCCCTGCCCCTTTCCTGGTCAGATCACTTAGCAGTTCCCCTGGAATTTCTCCCAGGTTCCCTCTCTATTTCCCACTCGGACAGTAAATGCTGGGTTTTAAAGAGGAACTTCAGGGGTTTGACCAACGAATCTCTTGGCCCTTTTCTTGCTAGCTTCAACCCTCCTCCCTCTCAGGATATTGATTCCACCGCCAGTGAGCTTGCAAGTACCATCTCTCTGGCTATTGATACCTTAGCCCCTCTCAAATCTCATTACTGTGCCAGGAAAAGCCCGTCAGCACCCTGGTACTCTGAAGCTCTTCGACTTCAGAGACAGGAGTGTAGGAGACTTGAAAGGCTGTGGAGAGCACAACTCGATGCCGATCTTCGGATCAAGCATAAAAACCTCCTTAAGAGCTATAAAACAGCAGTGTTAGCCGAAAAACAAATGTACTTCTCTAAGTTAACATCATCTCTTTCCTGCCCTGGAGATCTCTTTAAGGTGGTAGAAAACTTATCTCAAGTCCAACACCCTGATCCCATCATACCTTCTCAAGAAATTTGCGATCAGATTGCCACTTTTTTCAACACAAAAATTTCGGACATTTATACTGCTCTCCAGAGTCATAATCTTACCCATGTCTCCTATCCCACTTTAGATCAGCCCTTAGCCTCCGAAGATATTCTGACCAACTTCCCTCCTCTCTCGACGGAGACACTGGATAAATTACTGGACTCAACCAAGTCTGGCTCCCCTCTGGATCCCTGTCCCCTTAAAATCCTTAAAAATTGCAGGGATACTCTACTTCCCCCTTTGATGGAAGTTATGAATAGAGCCATCTCTAGCGGGGAATTCCCAGCCCCTTGGAAGACTGCCATCGTTAAGCCCCTTTTAAAAAAGGCCTCCCTGGATCCTGGGATTCTGAAGAATTTTCGTCCCATTTCTCTTCTTCCTGCTCCAGCTAAGATGTTGGAGGCTTATCTTAACCACCATCTTAGTGCCTTTCTAGATAAGACCTGCCTGCTTGATCCTTCTCAGCATGGCTTTCGAAAGGCACATAGTACAGAGTCAGCCCTTACAGTGGTGGTCAATAATATCCGCGCCAAGGTTGATAGTGGTCAGACCACTCTTCTGATCCTACTCGACCTCACGGCAGCATTTGACACCCTGTCCCCCACCATTCTGGCCGCCCGTCTCAGTGAGACGGGGGTGAAGGGGCCTGCTCTTAGCCTCCTCACTTCTTTTCTCAACCATCGGGAGCAAAGGGTCAAACTGGGTGACTTCCTTTCCAATGCCATGCCTTTGCAATGTGGGGTTCCACAGGGCTCCGCTTTGAGCCCAACATTGTTTAACATCTACGTGGCCCCACTTACTAGACTGGTAAGATCTTTTGGATTGGAAGTGCTCTCATATGCCGACGACACCCAGATCATGGTCTCCTTGTCCCACTCTGTTGAGACCACGGCCCTCAATTTCCGAAACTGTATGGAAGCTGTGGCAGGCTGGATGGCCTCGAACTATCTTAAATTGAATGGGGAGAAAACGGAGATCTTGATCTTCGGGGGAAAAAAGGAGATCTGGTCAGATGATTGGTGGCCCCAGACCCTTGGATCCTGTCCCCAGCCTTCCCTTTCTGCCCGTAACCTGGGAGTCATTTTTGACACCTCACTTGCTTTTGATAAGCAAGTAAGTAGAACTGTTGCAACCTGCTGTGGGGTCCTGAGAATTCTAAGAAAACTTACTCTTTACCTCTCTCCTGATGCCCGGAAACAGGTTGCAGTTGCCCTTCTATCCTCGCGACTGGACTACTGCAATGCTCTTTACCTTGGCATGAGCGCTAAACTTCTCCATCGCCTGCAGGTTATCCAGAACGCGGTAGCAAGATTTGTTGTCAACGCCCCCAGACGCTCCTCCGGGACCAGGATCAGAAGAAACCTTCACTGGCTTCCGGTGCATGCCAGAATCAAATTCAAAATCCTGACCATCACCCACAAGGCCCTTCACGGCGCTGGTGCTGAGGGCATCAGAACTTTAGTGTCGTCCTATACCCCAGGCAGGACACTACGCTCCTCCGGTCAGTATCTGTTGTCCATTCCTCGAGTTGCCAAGGCTAGATGGGGTGGTAAGGCATTCTCCACACTTGCCCCCAGACTCTGGAATGAGCTCCCCTTGGAACTCAGGGGCCAGGACTCCCTGCTGCTCTTCAGAAAGGGCCTCAAAACCCTGCTCTTCACTGAAGCCTACTCTTAGACTTTTCTTTTCCCCTTTCCATTTTAGTACCTGGCTATTATATTCCATCTTCTGCGCCTTGACGCCTTTGGGCAAAGTTGCGCTTATATAAATCGCCAATCAAATCAAATCAAATCAAGAACAGATGCATACTGGTAAGTAGCATTTTCCTACCTGTCTGTAACTACAATTTTCCAGCATTGTTTTTTTTATTAGATTCACATGCAGCCCACCGCCCTCCTTATCTGAGGCTCACTAGTCCTCTGTATCCTATCTTTCTTGTGCTACGAAATGGAGGTATGATTCTCCCTAGGGGAAGTAGTGGGGCAGATGGATTTCTCCTTATAACTTTGGGGTCTTTCTGTCTGAGGATGTTAGACTACAAAATGGCTGTCTCTCTGGACGTTTCAGGCCCTATTTCTTGTTCTACATTAGCATATCAATAAAAATATTGTCTTGTGTAAATAGGACATTAATCCACAAACATATTGCTCCATTGTGTGTAGAGCTTGCATTGTTCACTCCAATGGGGCTATATTTTTGGAAACATTATTTAGGACAACATTTTGTTTGTCAGACGATATTCTGGTACGTTGGGGGTGTTTGAGCATAACCTAGAACTCCCAGCTAGATAACTGGGATTAGTTCAATCATGTGAATCTATGAAAAATACCACTGCTAGAGAACTAGTTAAATGCAAGTAACTGGTGTATTGCTTGTCGTGATCCGTAATGAAATGCCTCTCCCGATTCAGTGAAAAAAGGATGTTTTAGTCTTCTTAAAATACTGAACTGTATTTCTAGGTAAAGGAAAGCGACGCACATCAGATTACATTAATTTATAAATATCCTATGATTCATAGGTTTAAAATTAGCCTAACTTTTAACTTGTCATTTTTGAGTCACCAAATCAGTATGTCCAGTAAGACAAAATGTGAAAAGAGAAGATAGTTAATAACAATTTAGAAAACTGGGTGGCAAGCAAAAGACAGTAAGGACTGCATAGTTATAAATTGATGTAGGGTTAGTTTAGTTAGTCTTTTTCTTAAAGCTCATGCATTCATGAAATAGTTTGAATTGCTCGATGACAATGAGCAAGAATCATGGAATCTCCGGCAGTAACATATCTTAATTTAGAAATTACTTCTTTAGTTTTTCACTCTCTCCCACGCCAGTCAATGATTCAAAACTAATAATTATAAATTGAGGTTTGTCTATTAAAATATCGTATGATCAGATGTTGGTGCGTAAACATTGGTAAAATAGTAAACTTTAAATGCAGTACCATCAGCAGCTCCTAGACTGGAGCTATTATGCCATCATAGCATTTTTGACTCATGTTGGGTGATAATAATTCATTATACATGTATAGGTTAAAACTTCATTTCACTGTTTTATATGAAGAGCTGTGATTTGAAAATGTGAATTCTATTTGCAATACTTGTTGTAACTTTGAATCATATTTTTTTCATAAATAGAACACGAAGGAGAAACTGTTCAAGAGCATGACGGATCTCTGGAAGCTGTTGAATATATTTTGGAAGAGGTAGTTGCATCAGCAATTAAAGGTAGCCAAATCATCTTCGAACATGGTGCTATGTTTCTATTAATACACAAATATATATGCCATGACAGTGAAAATATATGTTTAGAGCAGTTGTACTTATAAAGGTGCTTTCATTTGTTTATTACTAAAGTGCAGAGGTCAAATTCGAGTTTTACCACAGTATAGGGAAGTTAACATGAGAAAAACAATTCTATCACAAACATATTACAGTATGTGTATATGTATATATATATATATATATATATATATATATATATATATATATCCGCTCCACTCGCACCAGCCTGTCGCACTCAGAGGCGGGTGCCTGCCAGTCGGGGGCGCACCCGACGTCAATGACTGCTCCAACAATCCCTCCCCGCAATCCTCGGGAAACAGGAGGCAGCACTCCAAAGGCAGGTTACACAAAGTTCCTTTATTATCTCACAAAGCGCTTTCGGCACTCGGCCTTCGTCAGTAATGAGACGCTGGCTCCAAACATCAACATGTATTTAAACACCCGCGTTGCTCGGGTAGTAAACATAAAGATAGGACTACCATAACAAATCAAATTGAAAAAGTGGCGGTCGCCATCTTGGAGTGATTGTAATCGCAATGTGTAATGCTGCCAGTAATACATCAGTATATATCGAATTCAAGAAAGCATACAATGCGACCGTGTCAGTCAAAGAATCACGCCCTGAATGGGCTAAATATCAGACGGTGTCTGTCAACTGAAAGGGTATAACATGTAGTGTTAAACTAAGATTGGAAATCGAAGTTGATCCCAAGCGCCATATGGCTACACTATTAACACAAACTGTAGTCCCATATTCTTCTTTGTTATAAAGCCCTGGATGGGCATAAATTCAACATAATGCCTGCAACGTATCACAATCCTAATGGGAAAAATACAATAGAAATTCATTCATCATATCGATTGAAAATAATTGAAGAACGTGAAGCAATGTTACTGTTAATACAAATTAAATCATCCCAGGTGTACTGCAAGATCCTCATGCATGTTCAGTCCAGTTGGCATTTTACTCGACAAGTCTATAATATACAATGATTCCAACCTCCTTAACTTTAAGAGTCTGTCACCACCCCTGACACTCACAGGGACAGAGTCCAAGCAGAAGAAAGTAAGCAATTCTCTGTTGCGTGCATGCTCTTTATCGAAGTGTCTCGCAACAGGATAACTGACATCTGCATTCTGGATCGCTCTCTGGTGCTCTAATATCCTTAGTTTCACCGGATTGGTTGTACTGCCCACATACCTTCTGCCACAAGGACATGTGAGACAGTACACCACGTAAGGCGTGGTACATGTGAGGAATTTTGAGATTCTCTTGGGCTCCTTTACACCTGGAATGCTGTACTGAGTTATACGTTTACTTCCCTTGCACGCCTTGCATCGTCCGCAGGGAAAGAAACCTTTCATAGGTTCAATTTTGGGTTTGGGTTTCAGTTCATCATGGTGACTATGGACCAAATAGTCTTTTAGTGCTCTTGCTTTTCTGAATGTGATCAAAGGATGGGAGGGCAGATCTTGCTTGATAACATTATCCGTCATCAGAATGTTCCAATGTTTACGCAAGATGCGTTTGATGTCTCCAGAATTCCTCGAATATGTGGTTATTAGTCGGAATTGCCCAGTCTCGGAAATGTCATCCTTTTCATGAGTTTGATCTTCCAGCAACTTGCTCCTATCAAGGTTCTCAACTTTGTTCAGTGCTTGTTTCAATGTAGTGGCATTGTATCCTCTAGCTTTGAACCTTTGTATGCAATTGCTGGCTGCTTTTTTGAACTCATTGTCCTTGGTATTGTTTCTCCTTATCCTTAAAAGTTCACCATAGGGTATACTATTGACCAAACTACTAGGATGCCCGCTGGTTGCATATAGTGTTGAATTCCCTGCGGTGGCCTTTCGAAAGAGTTTGGTGTGCAGATTGCCTCCTTCAATGAAAACTGTCAGATCTAGGTAATTCACTTCCTTTTGGCTGATTTCTCCTGTGAATTTCAAGTTATTCTCGTTGTTATTGAGTACTTCTAGATATTCTTCAGCCAACTCCACTGATCCTTCGATGATAATGAACAGGTCGTCTATATAACGATACCAACATCTCACCAGGTCGTTCCATTTGTTGTTGGCATTAGACCATGCCACCCGCTCCTCCCAATGCCCCACGAATAAATTCGCGAAGCTCGGGGCTGAGCAAGTGCCCATCGCCACGCCTGTTAGCTGTTTGTAGAGGTTTGTTCCAAAAAGGAAGATGTTATTCTCGAGGCAAAATCTTAAAAATTCAATCAACATTTTATTATGTTCGTAATATTTCACTGACCTACTTTCTAGAAACCAGGAAATAGCTTGTAGCCCTTCTTCATGCTCAATGCACGTGTACAAGCTGGCAATGTCGATGACCATCATAGTGTACCCATCCAGCCAAACCATCTTTTCAATACAGTTCAAGAAATGTTTCGTATCCTTCAGATAGGATTTCAAATTGACAACATGAGGAGAAAGAAAGGAGTCTACATATATAGACAAATTTTCAGTCAAGCTGCCCTGAGAGGCTACAATGGGCCTCCCGGGGGGATTCACCGGATCCTTATGTATCTTGGGTAGATAATAAAAGGTCGGGGTTACTGGATTTAGACATCTCAGAAACAAATGTTACTGACGAAGGCCGAGTGCCGAAAGCGCTTTGTGAGATAATAAAGGAACTTTGTGTAACCTGCCTTTGGAGTGCTGCCTCCTGTTTCCCGAGGATTGCGGGGAGGGATTGTTGGAGCAGATATATATATATATATATATATATATATATATATATAATCCAAAGGTTAAGTTTCAACTGAAATTCAGCAGTTATGGTTATCTTAAGTGACTCGTGCCCTAATGTAACTATAACTTGCGCCCCCACCATGCACATGTTTCTCACCAATAACTTCATTACAAATGTTGTAGTGATATTATTAATGATGTCATAGAAGATGTAATAGGTGGGGTAATTAGAAGTGCATGGCGAGGCCACAAGTTATAGTCAACTTAGGGTACAACTCATAGTTACTTAAGATTACTATAACTGGTGAATTTCAGTGGTTTTTAGAGTTTTAAACGTGTTGTTGTAACAGAAGGTTTCACCTAACTATAACATTACTTTAACCTTCGGTTTTTTCAGTGAATTTCTATTTTTTAATTTTTATTTATTTAAAGTAATATGACAATATGTAAATCCACCCCAGGCTGCACACAGCCTTCAGCCAGTGCGGCTGGGAGGTTGGCTGCAGGGCCTGGCCATTTGTCTTTTGTTCCTGTTTCATTGCTCAGTCTTCTCTGCACATTTTTGTGCTCTTTCCCAGTCTTTTGAGCTCGTATTTGTTGCCCTTCTGCTCCTGCTCCTCTTGTCTCTCCCGCGTCTCCCTTCGCTGCAAAGACCCCCCCCTCCCACAATTTGCCCGATTTCCACCTTCCCCTCTTCTGCTCTCCAGCGTGCCTTCTGCTGCCGCCCGCATCCCACTCGTGCACAGGCGCTCCTCCCCCGCTTAGGACCTACTTAATGGCAGCTGCTGTGTGACCACACCGCGGGCGCATCGCTGGCAAGTCCATCTACACCTGTCTGTGCCTGAACCGTGTGCAGTGTCACAGACATTGGTCTGTCCAACCGCCACACTACACTTACATTGACATGCTACCACTCGACACCAGACGCTGTCACAACCACTGCCCCCGCTCCACACCACTTTGTATGGCAGGACCTTTCTCATACACAACTGTCACTTCTCTTGCAGCATCTCTCTCTTGCCACTCTCCACACAAACATCACACTGCATTGCCTGCAAGCTCCTCAATACCAGATCCCTCTACAAACACACCACGAGGTCGGGAATCTCATCAACGCACATTCCCCAGACATTTTCTTTCTCACCAAAGACACCATCACTTGCACTACCTATATGAGTGAACAAGCCATGCTCCTAGAACACCATCTCAGCCACTGCACGACCATCTCAGGCAACCTTGCCCATCAACCACCAGGAACCCCGCACCTCCTTCAGCAACCTCCTCATTCACTTCATCACTTTCATTGCCATTAGATCCAACAACTTACTCCTGCTATGCCACCTCAATATTCGTCCCGATGACCCTATGGACCGCAATGCCACCGACCTCCTAGAGAATCTCGACAACATTGGACTCATGCCACGCGTACAATGCCCAACTCACACCACCGGGGACACACTTGACCCAGTCTTCACTGCCAGCAACAAAATTACCTTCGCCACCCCCGACTTCTCGCATGGACAGACCACTCAGTCGCACAGTTCCACATCAACGCACTCCATCCCACCAATCCAAAACCAACCATGAACTTCAGCTGCAGCTGGAACGATATAACTGAAGCAATCTGGAAGTACACCCTCCGATCTAACCAGCCGATCCTCTCAGACGACATAGAGAACCACCTTCAACAATTGGATCTCAGACTGTGCCAACACCCTGGTCCCCATGAAGAAGATCAAACACACAAGAACTCTAGCTCAAGCATGCTGGTACACGGAAGACCTAAGACTTCAAGCACTCTTGCAATCAACTGGAAAGAGGGTGGAGTACCAGCTGAGACGGTACCTCCAGAGACTCCTACAAATCTGCACTCAGAAGGTATCACTTACATATCATAGAAGCCGGGAAAGCGGCCCTTGTGCTCAGACTCTAATCGTGCTCCAACTTTGGCAAAGAACTCTTCAACATCATCAAAGAATTTACCAGCATAACAGCATCCTCCAACACCATCATCCCCTCACAGATTCTCTGTCACAACCTTTCTGAATTTTTCCACAACAAAATAATCAAAATCTACACCAACTTTGCACCCCAACTCCCCATAGAGGACATCATCACGCAACCCCCCCCCCCCCCCCTCCCCCCAACACCACCAGGAGCACGCACCTCCTAAGGAGCTAGAGCTCTCACACCACAGATGACACAACCAGAATCATGCTGACCATCCGCTCTGAGTCCCTCAGGCTCCTGCTCTCACCACATGTACAACCTGCGAAACACACTGATCAGCACCAACCTCACCACCGTCATCCACTCCTCCATCATCAGTGAAACTTTCTAAACAGCTGTAAAAACCCAGCTTTCACAGTTCTCCTGAAGAGACCCTCAGCCAACCCAAAACATCTCAGCAACTACAGGCCAATCTCGCTCCTACCCTTCCTGGACAAAGTCCTGGAGAAAGAGATCAACAAACAGCTCTGCCCATCTTTAACAGCACCACCTCCTGGACTATTCCCAGTCAGGGTTCCTCAGCAAGCACAGCAGAAAACTGCCCTCCTGGCAGCAACAGACATTTGGTCTACCATGGATGGAGGAGAAACTCAGTGGTGTTTGACACAGTCTTCAATGGCACCATCATCGCCAGACACCAGGACTCAGGAATTCAAGGGCTCACCCTCAGTTGGATCGCCTTCTTTCTCTCCAACAGGACACAACAAGCCAGACTCCACTCTCACCTCAGAACATAAGAAATTCCTCTGCGGAGTCCCCCAGGGCTCTGTCCTCAGCCCAATCCAGTTCAATGTTTACATGGCACCTCTCGTCCACATCATAAGAACCCACTGCATCAATTTTGTCTCCTTTGCCGATGACGCTCGGCTCATCCTATCCCTCACAGACGCAAACACCACCACCAAGGCCAACTTGACAGCATGCATGTCCAACATGGCCAGCTGTATTCAAGAGAACTCCCTCAAACTCAACACGAACAAAGCAGATAATAATGATCTTTGCACCTAGGATGACTCATGGTGGCCACCTGTCCTGGGTATCACGCCCACCCCCACAGACCTTGCCAGAAACCTTTGCATTATCCTTCACAACAAACTCACGATGAACAAACAGGTCAACGCTGTGATTGCATCCTGCTGTCACATCCTCAGAATGCTTCTCCAGATTTTCAAATGGCTCCCCATGCACACAAAACACATGGTCGCCCAGGCCCTCACCACCAGCAGACTCTACTACAGCAATGCACTGTATGTCGGCACCTCTAACCAACTCACTCGAAGACTCCAAACCACCCAAAACACTGCCACTAGACGCATCCTAGATGTTACACCATCACCACAAGGCAAATGACACACTAAGGTCATCAACAAAATATTTTCCTTGTTTTCTGAAGACCAAGCTACAATTTTCTTTTGTTTGTCAAGAGAGAACCCATAGTAAAGGAGGAGGGTTTACATTTGAACCCAGGCTGGACTGCATGCAAGGGCCAGGCGAATATACAGGAACGCCGCCGGGCTCCCCGGGTCCATATGCACTTCGTAAACCCTCTCATTTATCCTTTCAGCTGTTTGTAAAGCACGTAAACTAGCTGCTTTTAACATGCTAATTTTAATGCATAGAACGACTCAAGTACGGTATTTGGTGCTATATAAAACTGGTTGACAGGACACCTTTGGTAGGTTTAATCATATAGATGGCCTTCTATCCCAGTCAGTCGCCAGTCTCTGAAATTATCCTTCTGGACGAGTCGGCGGGACCCTGTGAGGTGTTAAGGGGTGACTTAGGAACATACCGAGGGAGGCGACGGAAGAAGGTTACAGGGTGGGGGCAATGGAATGGAAGAGCATTTATAGAGCGCATGGCTACCCGGAGGCCTCCCAGCGCTAAGTCACCGACACAGGAGGCCATAGGGACTAGGAAAAGAGCAAGGTCTTTAGTTGCTTCCAGAAAGCCATGAGTTCCGAAATTACGTGGAGGTGGAGAGGCAGGGAATTCCAGAGTTTGGAGGCATTATATGAGAAAAGTCTGCCACCACTCCTAGAACTCTTGATCTTAGGGATCTCTGACAGATGTAGATCATCTGATCGAAGGTTCTGACTGGCTTTGTAGGAACGAATCCTAGTGGAGATCGTGGGTGGGCTGAGTCCATGCCATGCTTTGTGTACCAGGCACAGAGCCTTAAACTGATCCGCTCCTGAACCGGGTGCCAGTGGAGGGTGCGAAGGGCCGGTCTGGCCGACAGCCTGTTGGAGTTTCCCGTCAGCAGTCTTGCTGCGCTGTTTTGAACGGTTTGAAGTTTCCTGACTGCGTTGATGGGAGCGCCTAGGTACAGTGCTTTCCCGTAGTCCAATCTGGATAGTATTAGTGATTGGACCAGTACTTTCTTCGCCACCAGGGGAAGGAGGGGCAGGACATTTTGTGCCATTCTAAGTAGGCCGTAGCAAAGAGTTGATGTTTTCCTGACTTGGGTCCTGAGACTGAGATCCTGGTCCAGCCATACCAGAGGCTCTTAATTTCTGATTTTGGGGTAGGGGCTGGACCCATGCTAGAGGGCCACATCAGACTGGGATTAAAACTGATAGTGTTACTCAAAATCCTAATCTCTGTTTTTCCTCCATTGAGTTTGAACTGGGAGTCGCCCATCCAGTTTGAGATGTCGTTTAGACAGGAGTAGAGGGTATGAATTTCCTGTTCGGGTTGATTGAGCCCGACCACCAGCTGAGTATCATCAGCGTAGGTGACTATACGAACACCATGTGGATCTAATCTGGCTGCTAGCTGGGACATGTAAACATTAAAACGGGTTGGGCTGAATGAGGAGCCCTGAGGCACCACGCACCGGAGGTGTGTATGTTTGGAGACAGTATTTTCATCAAAAAACCTGATAGGTTCTTCCCTCTACGGAAGAGGATAGCCATCGGAGCGCCGTGCCATCCACTCCTATGTTCCTGAGTCGCCGAATCAGAATCAAGTGATTCACCGTATCGAAAGCGGTGCTCAGGTCAAGGAGTAGAATGGCTGCCGAACCTCCTGAGTCCAGGGTTTTCCTGCTCTCCTTTACCACTGCCAGTAGAGCCGTTTCGGTACTTTGGCGTGGTCGGAAACCGGTTTGGGAGGGATGGAGCAGGTTACGGCTTTTGAGAAATCCGGAGAGAGTTGAATTAACGTGTTTCTCTGTTACCTTGCTTATGGCTGGGTGAAGGGATATTGGGCGATAGTTGCCCAGATCTGCCGGATCCAGATGGGGAATGGTTGTCTTGGGTGATGTCAATCCTTGTACACAGTAACCTGTGGGTTTCCCCTAGCCTGGGTAGCAAACGCCTTATAAAAAAAACCACCACACACTCTCCTCTCTGGCATGCCCCTATTTTTGACTGCAGACCTGAATTACACAAACAGCTGGCCACCACGCTGCCTGCATGATATAGTGCAAATAGCAATCAGACACCCGATACTAAGGCCTGTGCTACGTGCTCTCAGAGCACCTCTATGTGATCGTGCACACAGCCACCGTCCATGCTCAGCACCGATGACACTACTAGTCTGCAGACAGGAATATCCCATCTGGGCACCATGCTGTCTTCATGCGAGCATGTAAATAGCACCACAGCACAATGAAAAGATGCTTGTGGCTTCAGTACCACAGACTTGGACACCTGTCGGCATTCTCCCGGTGCTACGGTGGTCTGCATAGCGGTACCAAAAACAAGGGCGTGAACGAGCGAAAATTACAGGAAACAGCTTCTATGAGAAACAACCATCGTAGTCATTAACACGAAATGTGGCACTCCGTCTCCGGGAATGGAGGCACTAGTCCTGCAGTATGGTAGAGACAGTGGGTGGCGCGCTTGTAGGCTCACGCGGCCGGCGGAGTGTACATAGCCGTGTCTGGCAGTGCGACCATGAAAGTTTAGCTAGCACTCCGCCTTTCATCGTTCGAAGGCCAGTTACATCAATTACTATAATTTCTCGAAAATAACAGCAGGCCTACGGTAGCACTTAACAGACCTACCAGAGGGTCGCGAACACTGTCTGGAGCAGTACGAAGGGTATTCATACAGTGAGAAATGCGAAGAAGGCCGGTGGTAGTTTGCACAGGAGGGGCAGAGCAGACTGTCACCTTCACGAACCTCGAACGGATAGCGGTTCGGATGCACGGGGAGCAGAGGCATACTCAAAACAAGTAAGAGAAAGCATGCCCTCGGGTCAGCAGCCACTCCTAGTTTTACGGGACATGGATCACATTACTCGGGATGATCGGTTTAACTGTCCTTCACCAACAAGCTGGCAGCGTTGTGTGGAAAACATAGTGCATCCCAGCTAATTAAGGCGAGTGAGAGATCCAATCCTGGTTGACGGGGCTAAAAGGAGACAAGGTGGCAACAAGGAGGGACTAAGAAGCCTCCTTTTCAATGGTGAGCCTGCGTTTTGCATGCAGGATGACACCAGCTAATGAGAAAGATGGGCGGGACTTCAACTCCGCCTCTGAGAGCTTCGGAATCTGAATTGATTCCAAGAAGCTCTCGATGCCGAGAGCAGTGCATGCGCTGCTTTCGACAGCCGAGACCTAAAAATGAAAGGTATGGCCTCTCACACCCCCTGGTGTCATGCTTTATAATAAGCCATCCTTGCTCTCCAGAGAACTTTTCCAGTGGAGGGCCGGCACAACTAGTTCTATCAGAGATCTATGAAATTCTTAATTCATGTCTTAACAGATGTAATCTGAACAGCTATCTATTAGTCAATATTGACTGGATTCATAGTTTTTGACAATAATGATAACCTGGAATGCTCAGCCTTCAATTTACTTCTGATGAATCTTTCCATCGCTTACCTAACAAACCAAGGTTTTGCTTATTCAAAACACTCCCAAGTGTTGCTGATTTGATTGTCAACTAGTGTGTATGTCTTAGTGAAATATTTTCAGGCTTTTATTTTATTACTGTGTAGATAATTGAAACATTATAGAACTTTTCCATGCTCACTGGCTGAGGACTAAAGAAGGTTCTAGGTTTACCTCTCCGGACAAACTAGCTCTAAAGACTTGGCTCCTTTCTTACTCATCCTAATGTGGTTATGTCAGCCAGTCTATTATGCAGTCATTTTTCGGTATGTACTCTCATGTGCATGCATACAGTGCTAATGCTGATTAGTGTAGCATTCAGTCCTCTTTAACTTAAGCAAACTAGCACAAATGTTCTTTAAAAACCTATATTTATTAGCAGTTGGGTGTAGAAGTCTGTTGGGTGCAACACCTTACCTTTAAGTAACTGTACCCCAATTGAACACTCATCTGACCAGTGCCTGTTTTTCTACTGTGCTATTTTGTTTTTTTGTAGGATATTTTTATTTGTGTTAGCTACTTCACCTTTATACCGCAATCATTCAGCCATTTATGTGAAGAAATCTGTCACCCCAAATTGCTCAACATAAAAAAATTAATGAAATAGATCTTACGATGAACAATCAAGTAATGTTTTTTTTCTCTTTTTAAGAATTGGAAGAAAAACATTTTGTACCGGAAACTGTGAAAAAAACCTTGGAATCAGAAGCTGGCGACATATCCTATACTGGTGTTGTGGAGACTTTTCAGGCCAATGGATTAGCAGATGATGGGCAATCTGTATCTTCAACTGATAATTTGGTAGGACAATTTCTTGAATAATTTTGAAATACTTATTTAACTACATCAAGGGCAACCTTAAAAAAAATGTTTAAAACAAAACGGTTTTTATATAGATTTGATCTGATTATCTTACTGCATTTTGTACCTTTTAACCTTACCCCCTTTTGACAAATCTGTATGAAATATTTTAAGTACATAAACAGAAGTTTAATTCTGGAAAGTTCTGTTCTGATTAGCAAGAAGTTGAGAAGCTGTAGGGAGGGGTCCCTAATCATGTGTTTGTTCAAATTGTTAAATAGAATAGTTTTGTCAGAATATAGCTCAATCACAGCAGAATTCAGCAGTAACACATTTGTAATGCCGACACCAGCAGTTTATGTGTTTTTCTGTGTTATGAAAATAAGGGTGCTTTAGTGCTCATAGGTGGCAGATGTAGGAAGTGTCTTTTATGACATAGACTTGACTGGAAGTAGCTGGTTAAAAAATCACAAACTTCCTCAAATTCCATCACTGGCAAAGAAGTGTTTTTTTCGTGCATGTAGAGTAAGTGAAGTGGCCATTCAATGTTGAGGAGCATGCTTAGATTAACTTTATGGATATGGTTTTCACGAGTTTTCAATTGTAACCAGTAAGTGCGGGCTTGCTCTGGCTAAAAGTGATACCACTAGACTCCATAGCATCACAGACTGACAGTAATTCACAGTGCATGTATAGCTGGAGGTTGCTAATGTTTTGTCCCCTTTCCCCACCACCTCTCCTATGTGCTATTGTGCCCACTGTGTCCCTGTACTGTTCTGCTCATTGCAGGTCTACCCTCATCCTTTGGCTCCCTCTACCCAGACCCAGCTTGTCTCATTCCTCCCTGTCTTTTGAGGATGATATTATCTGCTCACAGAAAAAGGGAGAGAAAGCATAAGGACTACTGGCAAGTGTCCTCACATTGAGTGCTGTGACTTGCTGTCTGTCCAGGGGCTGGGAGATGCACTTACTGTGCTATTCCCACAACTACCACATAGAGTGCCGCCTGTATTTCTGTATTTCCACTCACTCCATATCTGGCTTTACTGGAGCATATTGGCACTATATGTCGCCATAGAAAACACATTTTAAATTGACAAAATCTTTGCCTTTGTATGATAAATCTGCACAAAACTTTCCAACAGCAAAATAGGTTTATCCAACTTGGATATTGGAAAATTGGAATTTCCTAACATATCTGGGTCATCATGTTTTAGCCAATATACCCCTGCCTTGCAGCGTCTCTTGGCTTTCATCAGGACCTATTGCCGATCCCACTGTAAACTCTTGGTTAATCTAAACTATCCACTACTTTTGGTTATACTTATTGTAGCTTTGTCACACAATCATTCCTGCATGTCCTACTTACCGACCCACTGTATTCATTCCTAGTATGTTATCTGTTGGTACTAGAGAGACATGATTAGCAGAAAAAGCAATGTAATTTGCTATTGTATCACACTGTGATCAGTGCACACCAAAGAAGACTATTCAGTGGTAATTTGTTGTGCATCTTCTTTTGATTGAACCTTTAAAATAAAAACAGTGAATTCGTTAGTCATTAAAAATGGCTGGTTCACAGCATGCATCGTTTAACCTCGAAATCTGATGTTATCCTTACTTAAATTAGCTTTTTCTTTTATGTTCCATGGCGTTAAGCAAGGCATGCAGATCTTACTGCCACACAGTGTGGAGCGATCAAGAACAGCATTTAAAAATTCAAGCCTTTCTGTTTTCATTAATGAAAAATGTCTCCTCCCATCCACCTTACTTCATCAAAGGTTTACCTCCGGCTTGGAACCTTCTCGGCTCCACTGGTCCCCAAATATTACTTTTCAACCATCTTTATGCCTTCACTGTAGTCTTAAATATAATATATATATAATATATATAATATCTTAAAAATACCCAGATATTTCTTCGAATACTCGTCCACTTTGAGACATTGTGATTGGGTTAATTTACAGTGTCCCCACTACTCCTACTGTCAAAACTGTGAGAGAAGCACTGTAGTCACATTTATGTCATATAATGACAAAGTTAATGTAATCTAAAATTTGCTAAGTGTCTCACAAATTTGTTTGTCAACTTTGAGGGACTAAGATAAAGTTAATTTAGGGTGTAATTTGGTTTGCTCTGTTCCACTACCCATATTGCCATAACTGTATGGCAATGTTAAAGCCATTTATGCATGACATAATGAAAAAATGATAGAGGAAAAAACTATAATCTAATTATCTCAAAATCGTCAATGTCTTCCATATTTTTCTAAATTACTAGGTGAAAAGCTGTAGTTAAATATATTGTTGTGTGGAAATATTTTATGCTGGCATGTATTGAATTTGTATCGCTTTGAAATCATAACCATACCCTTTCAGCTTCACTGTTATATATTTTAGTGATTAACAATAATCTCCATTAACAGACTTTTCCATAAACTAGCCCTACTAATTGCTGCCATGCTCTATGCCAAGTCCTTCTGCCCCAATATTTATTTTTAGTTTTGTAGATTTTAGCCAGGACCTCCATGAGTTATTTGGCATTTTGTTGAATGGAGTTAAAATTTCTGAAGTTGGTTGGTCAATGTAATAAGGCTGATTCGAACCTAAGTATGTTCCCTGAACACCATAATGTGAGTTGGATTTATTTTCAGGAGGAAAGGTATTTTTCTCATACACTTAACCCCCAGGAGATGGCTTGTCCTTGCCTTGCCCCATATGTCCCTCTGCCCAAATGAAATATTCGAGGTGAGGTTAGTTAACAAGATAGGCAGTTTATTTAACTTGACAAAAATGGATTCACTAGCAATTGAGAAACTGGGAAAAGGAAATATTCTACTTATTTGTGTTGTCCCTAGACCTACTTGGGCAGATAGTGCGAAGTATGCTCTATAATACAACCACATAGCTAGAATACCCACTTGGGCAATGCCTAATTAATTACAGAAAGCTCTTCTAGAAGCATGAGGAAGAAGGCAAATAAGTTGGCACCAACCTTGTGCATCCTTGCTGGCCCCAAAACTCTAATGGAAACAATGGCAATGAAGGAGCAACAGTCTAAAACAATCTTGTGTAAGCTTCTGTTCATGTGACAGTGGTCCACCAAAACCTCTGCCAGTCACTCCCTTTACATCTGTGGAATTTAAAAGGAAAGTGGGAGTGACAGATGCTTCCTCATTCCTCAATACTGCTGTGATTATTATTCACTGACCGCCTGAACCACAAGCAGAAACAGGAGGAAGCCTGTGCAACACCTGCCTTGCAAAAACAGCAAGAGCAAAGCAGTTTGGCTGAGCAAGTGGGGATGTAGGGGCTGCTCAGACTTTCTCCCCATCTTACATGGCTCCCATTATCCAAGCATTTCAGTTACTGCGGAGTCTGTTCATGGTAATATGCAAAGCTCTATCAGCAACTAACTTTACTGTAAGAAGCAGTCACAAGAGTTCTTGTTACACCTTTTGTGTCTCCCTGTTATGTTTTGTTATAATTGGGACATTCTGCCCTGATTGGGTGGGATGTTTTAATAGGCTCACAGTACTACCTGTCTTTGGAGTCCTGATGTCTTATTTTTGCTTCATGACTTTGGCTGAGACCTTTAATGGCATTTGTCTACCATAAAATGTTCAGATTATTTTGACAATAATAAACACCAGAACTTCCAAACAAACTGTCAGAATAAGAGTAAAAAAGATTGTAATTTACATTTCCGATTTTGATCAAATAAATGTAAGGTCCTATTGTACATGTATGTTTAATGAATAAATTTTTTTATGAGTATGAATGTGTACCATTGGTCACAAAAAGTCACAAACAGCATCTTTAATAATGTTTTGGAATTTTGATTCCGTTGAAATAGGAGTTAAGTGTATATAGCTTATTATGAAGGCATATTGAAATAATGCTTCAGTTGGTGGTTCATCTTGAAATGGATGATACTCATAACTGAAATGTATATTACAAAAAGCATGTAAAATTGGAACCCCATTTAAGCATGTTCTCGCACTCACTTAAGGTTAACTTAAATTTCTTTTTGTGGAATGGTTTGCTAAAAAACAAAACCGAAAGTTAGGCAACATGGAACCAGAAAATCACAAACATTTCCCATGATCAGTGACATTACTAGTTTCCCGCCCTCGGTACTCCAGGGCACCTCCCAGGACCTATTTAATGGTGGCTGCAAAGCAGATGCATGCAGCTGATATGTCGCTGTTGCACCAAAGACAAACTCATCTGCACCCTTCCGTGCCTGGACCCTCACCCTGCGTAAGAAACGCTGGTTCTGCCCCTACCCATGCTACCTTGCTCCGCTCCTCGATGCTCTTAACCCTGGTTGTGCTCGCCTCGCTACTGCCTCACCGCATGCACAACTAGGAAGGAGCATTCACATGTGCCTCCTGCAAGTTCTCATGCACACTCTTGCACCTTACACCCACCACTCCGCTCCCAGCACCCTACTCGCTCACACAAACCAACCACCTGCTCACAGACCAAAAACGCTGTACTCGCATGTAGGTTCCTCAACACACGCTTGCTCACCAAACATGCCACAGAGATATGAAACCTACTGCACAACCATGCTTCGGACCTGCTCTTTCTCACAAAAACTTGGCTAAACCCAAACTCAGCCCTGGACATTGCTACAGCCATCCCGCCAGCTACAATATCGTTAGGCAAGACCATCAGCACAAGTGCTCCAGGGGAGAAGTCATCCTATTCAAAGATACCTTCAGCTTCACCACAAACACCCCCACCAGCTACATGGAACACCCCACATTCAAGATACGCATCACAGTCCACTTATCTCTGGGCGGAACCTTCATACACAGACCACCAGGACCCCATGCCAATTTCGCCCGCGACATTATGGACTTCGTCCCACCCCTAATAATCAACGGCAGCGCCTTCATCCTCCTCGGAGATGAACCAATCAGCAACACTAGCCATCAAGCCAACAGCTATGATCTGAACAGAGCACACCTTTGTCAGCTTCACTGTACCCATCCCACACCTTCACAGACCTACAACGGTTGGAACTGCATGCCGGAGCTGGAAATGCATCTAAGAAGAGGAGTGGGCTTCTGCCTTCTCAGAGCACTGGCCAGCAGCACACCAAAGACCTGCTGAAAGCCATTAAGAACCTCAGCAGCTAGATCACCGCATGTGCAGACACCCTTGCTCCCCTGCAATGACAGGGGCCTGATCACAAGCCAGCTGGTACTCCGAGGAACTCAGGCTGATGAAACACCACTTGAAGCAACTTGAACTTAAATGGGGATGAAGCCAAGACACCGCAGATAAACACATATTAGACTAAGCCCTATGGCGCTTCTACCAGCAGATTCGGAACACCAAGCGTGCAACTCTTGCAGATCGCGTAGATGGCCCGCCCTAACAGCAGCAAAGAAATTTTCACCATCATCAAAGATATCACCACACATCCTGTCACCTCCAGCAACATCACCCCATCACAAGACCTTTGCAAGAAGCTCTTGGAATTCTTCTGTAATAAAATCACCTCCATTTACAGCAACTTTGACCCTCAACCGAACACCGTTACTGACGCAATTCAACTTCCAATCACAGCCGGTTGCATGAACCCTGACCATGAGCCCTGTTGTCACCACTGTCAAAATTGCTGTTGCAGTGAAGAAAATCCACTCAGGCCTCCATCTGACCCTTTTCCCAGTCACTCCTTCACCAAAGGACTTCTACCTATCAGCGAACCACAAGCACCCATCTTCAATGTCTCATCGACTCAGCCACATTCCTGGACACCTGGAAACATACCTCTCCCCTGCTCAAGAACCCATCCGTTTACCCAGCCATGCTTTCAAACTACAGACCCATCTTCCTCTGGACATACCAGTAAATATCTTAGAGAAACTGATCAACCAATTCCTCACCGACGATCTCGCCAATCGCAATACAGAAACTGCACTTATCTCTGCCACAGACAACATCCACATGATCCTTGACAGAGGAGACAGTTAACTTTCATTTTCCTTCAACCTCTCTGCTTCATTTGACACAGTCTCACTCCCTCCCTCCTCCTCAGGCGCCTGAACGTGATTGGCAAACAATGACCCACTTGGCTACATCTGCTCCTCCTTAACATATACAGTACAAACTGGCACCTTACTCCTCAATAGCCCGCAAACTCCTCTCCGGAATGCCTCAACATTCGTCGCTGAGCCTCACTCTCTTCAACACATACATGTCCCTCTAGCCAGCTTCACCTGTACACACGACATCAATATCCTCTCCTTCGCAGATAACACACAGCTCTTACACTCCATCTGAAACCAGACCCACTACAAGTTTACTGCCTGCCGGACCGAAGTCGCTAACTGGATGAAAGCCAACTGTTTCAAGATCAACACCGACAAGACAGAAATAGTTATCTTTGGCAAGAACACCTCATCATGGGACTTTGACTGGTGGCCGGCCGAACTCAGGCCCACACCCACACCTACACCCAGAACCCATGCCAGGAACCTCAGCATGACCATCAACACAAAACTGGACATGATCGCACAAGTCAACTCTGTCACTGCATCCCGCTTCCACTCCCTGCAAATGCTGAGGAAGATCTTAAATCGCTCCCAGGAAACACTAGACAAATTGTCACTCACACCCTAGTCACCAGCAAGTTGGACTTGGGAACAGCCTCTATGCCAGGATCACCAAGCAACTCACTAGAATGCTAATACATCAATGCTTATTGTGGCGTAGCAGGGATATTTAGAGTATCAATCCATTTTGTCCCTTCCAAAACTCCTGTTCTTTAATTTGAAAGTGTTTCTTCAGTCACTAATTTAATGACATCACTGTTGATCTTGGACATAATGTTCCGATAACATTCATTCTTTGAGCGAAACTGCCCTTCTTGTTTTGTGCCAAATATCTACAGATTATTTTTGGGCCATTCTAGGAATGCTAAATATATATATATATATATCTCATCATTATATTTTGCAATGTCTGCATTCGTTAAACATTGGGTTTGTACACAGTAACTCCATTTAATATTTCTTTTTTGTTCTTTGGTGTTGTCTGATTTGTAATAGTGTCATGGTTTTAAATGAAATTGACAACTTTCTTTCCGACTTATGTTAGGAATCGGATCCTGGACGTGGCAATCACGTGGCAAAATTTGCACACATTTTGCAGAAGGATGCTTTTCTTGTGTTTCGATCACTGTGTAAACTCTCAATGAAACCTCTTGGTGAAGGGCCTCCTGATCCCAAGTAAGTGTGAAGTGATTGTTTGCTCAAGACCTATTCATGTAACAAAATGTACTCTGTGGATGCAAGTTGTGTTCATCTGTAATTTACCTATCTAATTAGTCACTAAATCAGTACTTTCATAACCAAATAGTTAATCTTGATACATGACAAAGGAAACAATTCAGACATTTTCCTCGCCTTGTTGTTTAGAAAAAACAGTTTGAGAATGGAACTTCTGCTTTCTTGGTCACAGAATCTGTATTGGTGCTATTCAGCGTTCATAAAGTACAATTACAAAAATAATTTGCATACATGACAGATTTATTGGATTTGCAGATTTAGAGGAGAATATATAGGTGTAAATGTACCTATTCCAGCCATTTTCTCACTCTGAAGCATGTGAGTCCGTTTCTCTGAGAGGCAGATGTAAGTGCTTTTCCTTGGTGGTAGAAGAATGGCACTACTCATGCTTAATGAAGATCACCCCATAGTGAGAATAAATACATTATATTATATGCATTGAAGCACATTTATGCATGCAAACCTTTAACTTTCTGGAACTTTCGCATACTGAATTGAGAGCAGATTCTAACTTTAACATGGGCAGTACTGTAAACAGGTTTCAAAATGTTTCAAAACAAATTTAAAATGGTTTCATAAAAACATTTGCTGAGAATTGTTTACTAATCATAACCAATATAGTCCTGGAGGCACCAGGGTTTAAGTTACAGTTTATACACAATCTCTGGTCTCTGCTTCTTGGATTTTATTTGGCTTTGTTCCGAATTTGATAATTTTATTTGATTCAGAAGTACAGCCGACACAACTGCTGTTATATCACGACTCCTGATACAACATCACTGTGCTGTATTACATATTGCCTATCACTCCTGAGAGCCCGCAGCCCCAATAATGTATGTGCCACCTATACCACCAACACCATTTCACAGCAAATGTGAAAGCCACAAACTGGTGTTAGTTTGTGATTGACTTCTAAGATATCAAACTTGTGCTTTGAGCTAAGGTATACTGGCTTACGGCAATAGGGTGCCAGACTACACAGATCGGTAGTTGATCTTTGTGACATAAAGATAGTGACTCAATAAGACTTCAAGACTCCAGTAGATGGTTAAACATTTTAAAATGGAACTTGGTGTTAGCCCTCAAGCAGTATGTTAAGGCCAGTGCAATATCCAATATTTTGTCTGGACTAAAGCTCAAGTGTTTTAGGACCCATGGGTTGGAGTCAGATTAAGGCCTTTAGTCATGGATGAAACCATTGGTTCGTGGTTAAAGTTCATAGTTTGTTACCATAAGTTGGATGGTTCTTTATCCTAAACGAGTTTTGCTTCAAGTAGAAAGCATGCAAACCTATTTTTTTAACGCCCCCTGTGTACCTTACTAGGACTCAGATTTGTTGCCCCTAATTATCTTGTCCCAGAGTACAGTTTTCCTGTAGGCTAGGTTGCAGAAGGATTACATGTAATGGGTACTAACTCCCACATGTCATTAAATTAGCATTTCATCTCACTATTTGTTGTTGCATTTGTCTCCCAGCAATCATTATCATATAACTAGCAGTCTCTTCTCTGAATTCTTCTTTTCATTTATATTTGCTGACTCTTCACCTCTTCAAAGACCAGATTCTCTAGAGTTGTATTAAGACAAATAGTTGGCTAGTGACATAGAATGGATCCGACGTGTTGTTTATTTACATTTGTGTGCCCATACGACTCCCTTTCCGATACTGGGTTCAGATGGAGCACAATTAAACTCTAGATTCCATACTGATGCAAGAATTGACATCCTGCATTACAAAGTTCATTTTGCTTGCAGTGTGTTTTCCTGTAATTTGCATGTTACCTCTCCCCAACCCGCACTAACCTATGGTTTACGAATTTGTGATACTAGTTCTAAATCCGAGGAGGAAAATATATAAACTGTACAGATGTCTTTCTAGTAAATATCTTCACCCCCAAATAAACTGATGCACATTTTCTGTGGAGAGTAAGTGTGCTCAAATAGAAATTATAATGTTACTGTCAGTCATATTTCGTTCTTTATTTTATATAATCATTGTAGAAATTGATGTTACAATTTTACATTTATTTTGCTCTGTGTGTTGGAAAACTGCAGACCTATTTTTTAAGCTAATACAATTTTTCATGGGATATTGAGTGTTGTGGTTAATGTTTACTCTTAGCCAGACTTAACTATGCAGATGTTTATGCAACAATCAGTGTCATAGGTTGTGCAGTAAAAGCATGCGAAAAACAAATGTGAATTTATTTAGTGTTGATCTGACATCAAGGGTGCCAAGTAGTTGTTCTGCCCGCCCTTATTTGGAGCTCATATTTCCTTCTTTCTGATTTTACTTGCCTTTAAACTGGATTTTGCAAAGCTTTGTCATTGTGCAACTATGAATACTTGCATTATTAGTATATTTTGTGGCATGGGGCTGTTATTTTTCTAATCCTAGCGTAATTTATTTGTCAAAATTGTGAAAAGGGTAGTTTTGTTTGTCTTCAGTAATTCTCTACATTCATCTGTTTCCCAGGTCCCATGAACTGCGTTCCAAAATAGTCTCCTTGCAGCTTCTACTGTCAGTATTGCAGAATGCTGGTCCAGTCTTCAGAACACATGAAATGTTTATCACTGCAATCAAGCAATACCTCTGTGTTGCATTATCAAAGAATGGAGTCTCTTCAGTGCCTGATGTCTTTGAACTCTCACTTGCAATTTTTCTCACTCTTCTTTCTAACTTTAAAACGCATCTAAAAATGCAGATTGAGGTAAGAATCCATATTTTGTAGGTATCATGTGAAAGCAAAGGTTTGTGAAGAAATCCCCTATGAATAAAAACGAAGTCAAGTGAATATGAAATGTTTTTTTTTCTTTTGAATAATAATGAGGAAAACCCTATAAAAAATTTGAAACACATTTTAATGGATTCAGCATTGTAGAATTAGGGTTGTAGCTGAGGACTGGATGAAGATTGGGCTTGTGTGAGGACATGTGAACATTTACTATTACTCATAGGGTAAGGTTTGGAATGTTAGCTATTAAAGTTTGTATAAGGGTGAGGAAGTAGGTTTAGGGTGAAGCTAGTTTCTCTTCAAGATGGATTCTTCAAAATTACATCAGGAGTGTATTTGCCCATTTTCACATGAGTAAAGATATACAATACTTAGCACATACATTTACTTTTGTTGTTCAAAATATCCAATTGCAATCATAAAAGCTGTATAATTTAATAGGTCAGTTGCTCCTGGAGAAAGACGGTAGATCTATGGTTTTGCAAATGTTATTCCTGCTTGTTTCTCCAAGTTAACACTTACTCATTGTATAATATTCTATTTTTGCTATGTCCTCAAATGCTAGACATTATATAAAGAAGAAATAATCCAGGCACTCTAGCGTGCTACCAGTAGGCATAGTGACAATGTGACTCCCTTTGAATTGGCAGAGGTGCAGAGTTCCAGTTCTAGTCTTTTGCTTAACCCTCAGCACAGTAGCCATATGCTAAAACACTCAATTGGACTTACTCCGAAACACTCTGTAATGGAGTTAGAATAATTAATGAGTCCCTTGAACTAAATTGGGAAAGTTTCCCTTTCACCAAATATTTTACATTTAAAGAAATAAATTATCCAAAGATAGTACAGCTCCCCTTTGGAGACTTTTCTTTGCTGTTTCACTTCTTTTACCCCATTGGCCTTCTGGAGAGTTGTAAGCACTGTGAGTACTATTTAAGTATGATTTTGTCAAACTCTGGTCCAAATGGTTTCGTACAAAAAATGGCCAAAAGCATCTTACTAGCCTTGACCTCAGTATTCTTAAAACTATCTTAGAGTACTGCAGGTTTAGAATAGCTACTTTCTCACAGACTCTTTTTTTTTTTTTTTTTTTTGTGGCTGAAAATAAATTGAATTTTATTTTAGAAGTTCATAAAGCGCTTACATCTTAACAAATAGTACTCCAGAAGAGCTGTGAATTCTCATACCATCATCACCATGTTCCTCCAACTTAAAACTATTTTGCACAATTCAATCTATACCTTCTTATTAGGATTTATTCATTTGAAACCTCATCTTCTACATCAAAAAAAAACCACGACATTTGATGGTCCATAAACTGAAGCAACCTCCGTGTGAGAAAGCTCTTTAAAGGTTCTATTGTAATTTTACAGAATGAATGGTGGAGGCCCGCCAAATGAAGCACCCATTATACCAGGCGTCTAAGAAACCTTGAAGAGGGGTGAATGGCGGAACGTTTCATCCAATCGTACTTCAAGTGGGTGTGGTAAATATCTACTCTTTTATAGCAGCCTTCCAGATTCCGATTCCTAAGAGATGGCAAGTGATCATTTTCTGCTTGCAGCTGGGCAAGTCACTAGTGGTTTCCAAAGGAGTATGAAGAAACCTGCTTGCTGCTCCCGTCGTCTTCAGGCCAAAGAAGCAAAAAGGCAAAACATTTCTTCCTGTCCCCAAATAAAAAGATTACTATAATGAATCTGTGTCGGTCTTAAAGCAGAAATGCACCCACCAGTAAACACTGGCAGAAGATAAAACTGCTAGATGACAGAGATTGAACAACATTACTTTCGGCCTTGTGGGCTGTCAGTCAGTAGTGGCTGGTCCGGTTCCCAAGAAATTCCTAAGACTCAATGTTTCTACAGCATTTCTGATACTCGAGAACTCTGGGTTCACAACCATGAGCTGAAAAAATCTGCCTGTCAACCAGAAGGTTTCAAGTCTTTCCTGAAATGGCGGAAGTCTTCGGGTTTGTGAGATTGCGTTCGCACGTTTCAGGTGCAGTGCCAGAGAAAGACTGCCTACATTGTTTTCTTTTAACTTTTTTTAAGTTTGAAAATAATTTTATTGATAAGAAAATAAGGTGTCAATACATAATACATGGGCAATGCAAAGGTGATTGAAGGAAAGGGAAAGAGAGAGTAATAACAATCAAGTAAAACAGTGCTGCAAAATCAATAACAAAAGCTAATCATGGGCTTTAAGGTTAAACATAAGAGATATAGTGGTTACCAAACATGGTCAGGCAAGAGCATATACATAACAGATGATAAGGAAGGAGAGCGGGAATGCAAGGGGTATTCAAGGGGGTTTGGTAACTTCTTGTTGTGTAGGCTGTAGACAAAATGAACAATGAGAACATTTATCAAGATACAACGTAACAGGAAGCCATAAATCCACACGTTTCGTCATATGAATAGGGAAGACAAAAGTGGTATCTAGCCTATGATTGTGACACACTTTATACCACCATGCTTTGAAGGAGATGTTAGATTAAGTTTTCCAATTGACAGTAATCTGTTGAAACGCAAAAGCTAACAGGTAAACAATGCGAACATTAAGATCAGTACCTTCCCAACAGGGAGAGAGGCTTCCTCGGAAGATGTGAGTGCAAGAGAAGGGGATGCAAGTGTGGAAAATTACATTAATTTGAGCCCACACCTGGATCCAGAAGTCATGAACAGGTTTGCAAAGGAACAGCATATGAAACAGGTAGGCATTTGGAGAGGAACACAACCAGCATACGTCTGGAGGGACGGAAAACCGCTTATTAAGAGTTGAGGGTGTAAGAAGGAGTCTATTATATATGAAGAACAAAGATTGCGTCAAGGACGCTGCTCTAGATGATTTGCGAATTTTAGTCCATATCTTGTCCCATAAAGATGTCGGCCACGATGCAGTAAAGTCGTGCTCCCACTGCTCCTCTACCTTAGACTTGGGTCTAATAGGCTCTTTAATGTGGAGGTACTTGTAAATAGAGGCTTTGGAGGCTATACGCAGGAAGGAGTGAAGTCGTGAAACAGAGGTGGGGGGGGGGGGGGGGGTAGAGAAAGTCTGTGTCTGCGAAAGTCGGGTGAAAGTTGCCATCACCGTTTCCTAGAGCAGAAGATATTTATGGGCAAAATAAGAAGGTAGATTAAAGGAGGAACATAGAGCTGAGAAAGGTAAGAAGGTAGAGTATGAAAATAGTTGTGATACCCAAATTTGTCCTTTTTGCCTCCAGGATTTCCAGTAAAAGGGTTTATTGTGAATTAAGAGATGTGCATTGTGCCAAATGGTGGAGCTGAGGAAGTCAAGAGATAGTAGAAGGTGGAGGAGGACTAGAGGATAAAAGGAGCTTGATGGTGAATTTATGAATGGGAGTAGGAAGTGAAGAGGGATTGCGTGAAAATGAAATGTATTCAGCAAAAGAGAAAGGATAGAGGAAAAGGTGTTCAACCATGGCCCATAGAGGACAAGGAGAGGTGGGATCTTGTAACCAGAAGGAAGCCTGTCGCAGCAGAAAAGCTTTTGATAAGCCTGAAAGTCTGGGAAGTTGACCCCGCCTTCTGACGTGGGGCGGATTAGTCTAGCAAGGGACATTCTAGAGTTCTTGTTATTCCATAAAAAGAAAGATAGAATCAAATTAATTTTCCTAAAAAATTTACAAGGGATGAGCAATGGAATGTTGTAAGTTGTGTAAAGAATTATGGGGGACAGCATCATCTTGATTGTGTCAAGGCGACCCCATCAGGATAAATAGAGAGGGTGCCATCTGGTTGTTAGATCTGATATTTTTTTAATACATTTATTGAGGCAAAGGGAAATGGTATCTGGAATAGAGGGGGTAATATGCAGGCCCAAGTACTTGATGTGTGAGGGGTTCCAAGTGAAATTGGAGGCGCTGACATCCGGTTTAAAAGTAAACTTCGTTAAGGGCAAAATCTCACACTTATCATTGTTAAGTTTGTAACCAGATATCGGGGAATAATTCAGCACTTCCTCCAAGAAAGCGGGAATTGAGTCAGTGGGATTTGAGATGAAGAGTAAGATATCATCCACATAGGCAGCAAGTTTGATATGGGCGAAATCAGCTTGAAAGCCATGGATATTAGGGTTCTGACGGAGTTTAGATAAAAAAGGCTCCAAGGCCAAGTTAAAAAGGAAAGGGGACAATGGACAACCTAGGCGAAAGCCTCTACCAAGATCAAAGAAGGAGGAAACAATGCCATTAGCACATACTGCTGCACGGGGGCTAGAATATAAGAGGGAGATCAGGGAACTAAACCTGGGACCGAAACCAAACCATTCGAGAGTATAAAAGAGGTAGGACCATTCAACCCTATCGAAAGCTTTCTCGGCATCTAGGGCGATCGCTGCAAGGGGTTGTTGTAAACGTGGGGATTTCGATAATATGTTAAACAAGAGTCTGGTATTATCAGTGATATATTGACCTTTCACAAAACCAGACTGCTCCTCACCTAAGAGGTCTGGAAGTAAAAGGTCCAATCGTGCTGCCAGCGATTTAGCGAATATTTTGTAGTTGATATTCACCAAGGAAATAGGCCTATAATTCTTACAGTATTTGGCATCCTTTCCTTCTTTGGGCATCAAGCAAATGTGAGCGTCGGAGAAGGAACCTGAGGAACTACCAAGGGTAGCAAATGTATCTATGAGAGAGTGAAGTTTTGGAATAAGTAGTTTTGAGAAATGAAGGTAGAATTTAACCGTGAAGCCATCAGGGCCGGGAGCTTTGTTCAATTTGAGATGCCGAAGTGCAGTGAGCAATTCTGTCTGGGAAATGTCAGATCCCAGGTGAGAAAGGTCAAGAGGGAAATGTGCAGGTTTTTGAATAGTAGAAAATAAGTGTGCTAGAGATTGAGGGGAAGGCTGAGTTTCAGAGGAGTAGAGGGTTTTGTAAAAAAGGGAGAATTCGGTTAGAATATCAGCGTCCTTGTGCTTAAGATCAGAATTAGTATCATATATAGATTCAATATTCAACTTATTATGCTTGACTTTCAAATAATTAGCTAGAATTTTCCCAGCTTTGTTTCTTCCCCCATAAAACTTAGCACTGGATTTCAACAAATACAATCAGGCATCCTCTGTTGATTTCTCGTTAAATTTTATTTTGGCGGCGACAAGAGCAGTCAGGCTATCTTGCGAATGGGAGGTAAAATAGGCGTGTTCCAATCTCTTAATGTCTCGGAGGAGATCCCCAGTAAATTTACGATCAGCTTTGCGTTTCTTTGCCACATCACCAATAATAAAATCTCTTGCTGCAGCTTTAAAGGCATCCCAGATAGTATGTTTTGGAATGGAAGGGGTATCGTTGAATATAAAAAACTCATCAAAAAAGGTGGTAAATGAGGTAGTGAATTTGGGGTCGGAGAGGAGAGTATTATTGAAACACCATCTTTTGGGTCCAACAGTTTTAGGAAATATGTCAAAATTGATTAGGACAGGGGCGTGATCTGATAATAAAATTGGACCAATTTCGGCATTAGTGAGGGTTTGAGCGATATTGTGAGTAACAAAAATATAATTAATCCGTGATTGAGAATGGTGAGAAGGAGAGTAAAAAGAAAAATTCCTTTAACGTTGGGTTGCAAAGTCTCCAAGCGTCAATGAGCCTGTGTTGGGAGATAGCTTGAGCAAAGGATTTTTGAGTTTTATTAGGAATATATGAGAGATCAGAATTTCTGTCAATGAAAGGATCAAGGGGTTGGTTGCAATCGCCGGCTAGGATGAAATTATTATGAACAAAACGAGTGATGTGGTGAGAAAATTCAGTCCAAAAAAGAGGATTACCTCCAGTGGGAGCATAGACGTTAAGAAGAGAGATTGGAACACCTCTAAGAGATAGTCTGACGTGCGTCCACCTGCCCTCATTATCCGATTCCTGGGAGAGGAGAGAATGAGAGAGGGACTTGCAGCAGAATTGCTACCCCATTACACTTACCATCACCTTGAGAATAATAAACCTCACCAACCCAACCTCTTTTAAGTTTTGCAGATTCTTTGTCAGAAAGGTGAGTTTCCTGTAAAAATGCTAGATCAACATTCAATTAGCAAGGTGAGAAAGAATCCTCTGTCGTTTGATTGGAGAATTAATACCCCTAACATTCCAAGAAATTACTTTCAATGACATACTGTATAAAATAAAGTGTAATAAACACCATGAGCAAAATCAGAGAGGAAACCCATGAGAAGAGATGAAGAAAATATTTATAGCTAAATTGGTTGAATTGAAAAATGGAGAAAGGAAGCATATCATGAGTGAAAAAAAGGAAAGAGAGCACCAGAGTGAGAAATGTGAAAACAAGAAAAAGAACAAGAACTGAGCAAATAAGATCAACACCTATGAACAAATAAAGGGAAAAAACATGGGAAGAGGAGAAGGACCGAACAAAAGAAGGCACAGGAGGAGGAGACGAGAAAATGACATGCCTACAAGAGGAGAAGATGGAACGAGATAAAAATCATACATAGTAAATAGGGAAGGAAAATATACTTACGGGGGGGGGAGATGAGGGAGCACAATGAGGGAGAGGATCGAACGAGAAAGAAGAAGGGTTTGGGAGGTAGAGCCAACAGGAGGAGGCAGGGTGTCCAGGGTCAGCGAACTTCCCAACCGGGATGACGAAACTGAACGCGATGCATGATCTGTGAAAACATGAGGATAACAAAAGAAGACTAAACCAATGAGCACACAATCTAAGATATCAAACAAGGAAAGAACAAACAAGGGGAAATAAGAACCCGTACAAAAGTGTACAAAAGGAAAAAGTACAACTGTTAAACTTGAGAAGCTGAGAAAGAGATTAAACCTGAGGAAACATCAGCAGCTTATAAGAGTCATGGAGGGAAGGAGGAGGAGGGACCAGAGAGATCCATGTCAGCAGCTTGGCAGGAATTCAAGAAGCTCCGAAGACGGGCGGGATCCTCATATGTTGTCGTTTTGTTGTTGTAGGTAACTTTAAAGAGACACGGGTGGAAAAGACCATATCTGGCACCAATAGAACGAAGGTCAGGTCTCATGTCCAGGAAGGCCTTGCGTCGGTTAGCTGTGGACCTGGCGTAGTCTTTCGCAAAAAACAGGGAGGACCCCGACCAAGTTGGACGGGGAGAGGTTCTGGCCGCTGAAAGAACTTTTAGGAGGTCAGTGTATTCTAGGAAATACATAATGACGCCTCTTGGTCTTGAAGAAGTAGAGTTAGGGGAGGAGGCTCGGCCAAGTCTGTGAGCCCGCTGTATGTTGAGCACGGTGTCTTCTGGCATGCATAAGAGTTTAGGTAGGAAGGACTTGAAGAAAGCAATGGGTTCATTCCCCTCACAGCCCTCCACTAGGCCGTAAATGCGTAAATTATTGATCCTATTTCGATTTTCAAGGTCCTCCACCTGCTTCTGGAGGGATGAAATCTGCGTTTGCATGTGAGAGACCTTGGCAGAGGACTCCTGAAGAGAGGAGACATTGCGTTCCACTGACGTGACTCTCGCGTCCATCTGTGACCAATTATCAGTTAAAACCTGTAATTTGGCATTGGTTTCTTCCATAAAGGGGCGAAGGGCTCTTATCTCTTCCAACAACAGTTCCATAGATAAGGTCGAGGCAGAATTAGACGTTGAGGGGGGTCCTTTTTTAACCTTTTGGTGGTGTTTTTCCCTGAGGGCTGCGTAGGGTGCTCCATCTTAGACTGCGTTGTATGGACAGAAGGTGCTTGAGATGCTTCTGAATGAGCTAATGCTGAAAACACCTTGGAGTTCTTAATGAAGACGTGCTTTGAGGCTTTAGTGACGCAGTCCGGCACGAGTTTGCCCATGTGGATCCAACCGCAGCGCACACAGAGGACCTCTACGAATTCTGGAATCGCCAGACAGTGGTAAGAGCTAAGAAGATAGAAAGAAAGTCTCTTGCGTATTGAGGAAGATTGATAAGAGCAGCAACCACAGGAGATAAATCCTGGGGAGAGATATGAGGAGTCACAAGATGGCCGCCTGAACTGAAAAGCTGAAGAGAATGGAAGCAGCACACATGAAAAATGGAGGAGTAACGATTGGCAGGCAGAGAGATTCAATAATGAATAGGTTTTGGCCCATCACATGCAAAAAGGAGAGTTGCAGGCTTCATGAGGGGATCGTCAAATGAGGAGACATGCTGTGCGCTGAGGAGACGACATCCGAGCACAAGATGGCGGCCGTTGGAGAGCCGCGACCGTAGAGTGCTGTGGCGAAAAACGGCAGAGACAGCTGTAAGGGGCAGCAGAAGGGCCTCACGGCATACCTGACGCCTTCCGGTGACTTAATCCTCCGTTATCCGACATGAAGGAGATCGCGAACCGCTTGTTTCTCCCGGTTTAAGCGGAGCGCACACGCCGACACCGCCATCCTCGTCGGGCGCTAAGCCACGCCCCCTTTTCTCTCTCACAGACTCTTCACTCCCCTTATTATGATCTTAGACTGGTCACTTAATGTACATAATGCATAATACCACATACTGATTCTATCACCATTTCACATTTCTTTGATCCATTGTTGGGATTGGCCCATGTAAAGCTTTTCGGTCCTTAAGTTAGTTCCAAGTCTTAATGAAAGCACTTAATATAATTGAGACTCCACCCCACACAGACAGCAGCAGTTTGCCATGTATCTATATATACACAATTGGTTACTCAGCAATGTTTGGGAAGAGTACAAACTGTCTTAATATTCTAAAACAAATCCTTGTCTGCACAGTCTTATATCAGAGGTTCTGCCTTTGTTCCATCCCACTGTAAATGCACAGGAGACTGGCCAGGCTGCCTTTGGGTATTCCATTAAGTTTGTCACAACTTGCTGTACAGATTGTTAACTATTGGTGAAGCCGCCAACTGCACCCCATTTGACGGTCATAAATGGGTTTTCTCTAAATTGAGGAGCATGTGTAAATATGACCTGACTTGAGTTCGCTTTTATCACAGCGAGATTGCCCTCATTCAGATTTCTGATGTTGAGAAAGGTTTACCTCCCATTCCAGTGCTGCCATCTGAAAACTAGAAGGGTCTGCAAACTGTTTCTTCTAGTCTATGTGATGATGATGCAGTTCCATGACAAGAGGGGAGAAATGTTCTCTGATAGACATTCTTAAGAATTACAAGAGCTCTTGATTTGGCCAATTCCTTAGGTAGTCTCCAATAATGCCACCGTTGTTGGGTAGGTCTATTTTCTGTGACTCATGCATGGGTGCAAACATTTCATATGGCAATCTGGCATGATTGTCAATAACATTGTATAGCATCAAAGGGACAAGTGTAGGATCTATATATCGATATAACTATCTATCTATATACACTGGCGCCGGGCTGCTTGCAGCCTTTGGAGGTCGAGGTATCCATTAATCTGGAGATCGCCAGAAACCACAAGCCGGCATGGGCGGACAGAGTTATTTTATCTCGATAGGGCGTATTGTCTCCACTTGACAGCCCCTGCTCAATCTGGGACCTGTGCGATCTGGTAGCAGCGGCATAAGGGGACTCAGGGCGGCGGCTGTGGACTTTGCGTGACCCAAAGGTTCCCTACACCACCCACCTGGAGGTCAGCACAGACCTACTGTCTTTACTCACCCCCTATGCCACCTACCCAGTCTTGCCGCCACAGTGCAGTCTGGGATTTGGAGTTCTTTAACACACCACGAATTTCCTCAGGTGTGCCTACTGCATCAAGGGGTGGAGTCTACGGTGTGAGCCAGTATTTTAGCAGGATGGAGTTCATTGGTGCAGGACTCGTTCGAGGGCAAGGCGCTGAGGAAGGCTCTCATGGCCGAAATGCATTCGCTGCCATTGACATCGATTGAATAAAGCATGCTGTGAGTCCTGTCACCCCCTCTGACCTCTGGTTTTTTCTCCTAAGAACGTTTCTCCATATTTTCTGCGCCGGCCAGAGGCGCAGCACAGCAGCTCCCGCTGCAACAAGTATCACGGATTTACACTGGCGCCCGGCTGCTTGCAGCCTTTGGAGGTCCAGGTATCGATTTAATCCGGAGATCGCCAGAAACCATAAGCCGGCATGGGCGGACTGAGTTATTTTATCTCGATAGGGCGTATTGTCTCCACTTGACAGCCCCTGCTCAATCGCGGACCTGTGCGATCTGGTAGCAGCGGCATGAGGGGACTCAGGGCAGCAGCTATGGACTTTGCGTGATCCAGAGGTTCCCTACACCACCCACCTGGAGGCCAGCACAGACCTACTGTCTTTGCTCACCCCCTACGCCACCTACCCAGTCTTGCCGCCACAGTGCAGTCTGGGATTTGGAGTTCTTTAACACACCACGACTTCCACAGGTGTGCCTACTGCATCAAGGGGTGGAGTCTACGGTGTGAGCCAGTATTTTAGCAGGATGGAATTCATTGGTGCAGGACTCGTTCGAGGGCAAGGCGCTGAGGAAGGCTCTCATGGCCGAAATGCATTCGCTGCCCTTGACATCGAGTGAATAAAGCATGCTGTGAGCCCTGTCACCCCCTCTGACCTCTGATTTCTTCTCCTAAGGAATGTTTCTCCATATATATATATATATATATCTATATCTATATATATATCTATATATCTATATCTATATATATATATATATATATATATATATATATATATATATATATCCAACCCATATTGTTACACATAAAATTTCAACATGCAAGGATCAAGTCTGCAGATTAGTAGGCAACAGGCAACAAGTACGAGCACAGACATTGCATTCAGTGCCTTTTTCAGTCAGTCTGTCTTTCATAGAATATGCTGACATCAGTCATGAACGTCATCCGAATAGCTTTTATTCTGCAGAATTGTTACAACTTCTGTTAGTGTGATGTGATTAATGTTGAGAACATATTTAATACACAGTATCCTGGCCATTCCTGGGTGAATCCAGTGGACAAGTCTAGAGAACGCTCACCCATGAGAGCCAAACATCCTGGTGAATGAAGGGTGAGAAGACAATTTGTTTTAATTATGTCTATCTTAGATATCCAGTGCATAGGGAAATGTAAGGGAAATTGTAGCCCAGTTAGCGTGAGTGCCACAATGAGGTCTTGAATTAATTTTTCTGACTGCATTACTTGAAGCATTAATTAAAATTCTAATAGATTGGACCAATCATTTTTGTGACTCGGCTGCTTGATCGGTTCTCATCAATTTTCACTTTTCAGACGCTTGAGATCATGATTGCGAAGGGTTCTTGGACATGCATTTTGGCCATTTTAGGAATGTGGGCTCATTTAGCGCACTTGATTTAATTCCCATAATTCAGGTAATGGTAGTCCAGAAAAACATGAAGCAATGTGTTAAGATCTGGGCTCTCTCCCTCTTCTCTTGGGTCTGTTTTATAAATATTATTTGGCTTGCGTTGATAATGTCAAATATTAAAATTTAGCAATTTGTTGGGTCTAACTTTAAGATTCATCTGGTACACCAATTCAGTTATTTTACTCTCTAGCACGTTTGCAGTGCTCACTATCTACAATGCAGTTGTCCTATTGTCCGATTTTAACATGGATGCCTTTGATTTGCACATTATGTCCTGGTGTAATTTATTTGACACTTAAACACTTACTCAGATTGTGGATCTCGCTGGCCACTGGTTCACTTGACTCTTCAGGAACATGTTGGGCCTATTTGCGATTTTCCTGGCATCCTGTGTATTCTTTGGGGGACGTGCAGTGGCTGTTGATGCATGGGAGGGCAAGAGCTGCACACCACTAGTATGCACACAAGAACACGCTTTCCAAAGCTTTGAACAGCATAAATTAAAACAAAAATATTTACAGATTCTAAGTACGTTTGTTTTAATTTGTGTGGGATGCAGACTGATTAAACAAAAGTGCACGTCGGTAGCAACACCTAGGGTTAGTAGTTTTGCTGTTTGAGCCTTTAGGATTTGTTTAGCCCAGGTGTCTTCATTTTGATTTTTCTACCCTGTCGTTTTCAGTTAGAAACTCGGTCACAAGATATGACTTCAAATCTACAATGAATGAGCATAATGAAATATTATATTAAGAACGATGCTATGTACTTTTTGAAAAATGGTGGGACATGTAACATTGCATAATCATTTTTACTGTCTTTAGAACAAAGATCTTTCACCAATTTTGTGGGAAATGTGGCTGCAAAATCCACAATGCTGCCACAGTTTTTCAGTGTTCTCTTGAGGATGGTCCGTCTCAATGCCCATGAAAAGAATGAGACTTGCCCACAGCAAAAGTATTGGAATAGTTCATTTAGAACCTGATCATTTAAGCCAGCATACATGTGATTTTGCTGTAAAATGCATCACTTGACCCTGTAAATATAACATTTTGTCACAGGTTTAACTCCTACTAGGTATTATTGAGCTACACTTTAAAAGCTTAGGAGTTCCTAATGCACTGGTGGTGGTAATTGTGTTCAGTTGTTAAATGGAGCTCAACACATCAGTCCCCAATCTAATTTCCCACTATTTCAACATAGTGTCCTGTATTCTGGATGATTTTTTTAATGGAACAAGATGTAGACATCTCAAAGTTATCCTGTTGCCAGAAAACCATAAACCTTACTTGTCAGATGAGCAGTGTGGATATATTGTAATGCGGTGATGTTTTGTTTTGAAAATATAAATAACATTCATATTCTCAGTGGACCGCTATTCGTACACAGTCTTGTCTTGTTCATTTCCAAAGGAGTATTTTGTTTCGTTTGTACTGACTTTTACACAAAGCTAACAGTGTTTTTATATACATTTTACAGGTATTTTTCAAAGAGATCTTCTTGAATATTCTAGAGACTTCAACCAGTTCGTTTGAGCATAAGTGGATGGTTATTCAGACACTAACAAGAATTTGTGCAGGTATATTGTTGTATTGATCACTTTACTTGGTAGTACTTCTATAATGTGTAGAGCTTAATCTAAATTGTGCAAAGACTGCTTTTACAATTAAATTGGGAAATAAAGCACCTTTTTGGAGGCTTGTGGACTCATAGGTATTTAATACTATGTTAGAGTGGATTTGATTTGGTTATTACATTTGACAGAAAAAGATAAATACTTGTTGACAATTGTTTGTCTGCTGCACAAAGCCAGCAATTAGCAAGTATGCAAGTTCCACAAGGGTATTCAGTGCAAAGAGACAAACCTACTTTTTCAGAAGCAAGCCTTCCCTAAAGTAGTCCAGAAACTACTGAAATATTAGCTACAACAAAAGAAAGGACTGACAAAAGAGTACAGATGCATGCTAGATCTGCGAAACACCAACAGTGGCATCTAAATTGAGACGTTCTGCATGCTAATGCTTTATCAAAACTGCCCTCAACTCAAATTGGAAGATTTAATGAGTACATTAGATCTTCAAGATTCATAATTTTTATTCCGTTTCCAAGTAAACAGATTTGATTCCTGTAGTTTATTGTAGGAAAGCCACATTTTGTTTACAGTGTCAAACTGTTGGACCTAAAGTCAGCACCTCCTCTTTCTCTGAGTAAATGTTGATGGTGGTTCAACAGAAGTTCTTTATTTACTATAGTTAGACTGGTTATTCAAGGCCAGCAATCTGCAATGCATTCACAGGTTTTACAGACCTCAATAAAACTTTTCAAGTGCCTGGGACTTCATTTCCTAACACATCCACTCCATTTAAGTTTTAGGCCTACCTTGGGTCACTTCTGAATACATGCCAAGGCAAAGTGTTTCCTTCAGATTAGAAACGAATATCACATTGCAAAAAATATTAGCTTTCTGTAACGGTGCTTAGGGAATCATTGGTGCCAAAGAGACAATAGTTGGGAAGACAAGCAAAAGACGACCCAGGTACTGCATCATTTTCTTTGTCCTGCAGTGCTGCATTCAGAGTATTCTTCTCCAGGGGGCCCCTTTTTCTCAAGACCTTCTCACCCAGAGGGTCACAGCTGCATCCCAGCTGGGATAACAAGGCCTTTGAATTAGGATGGTTTATAGTCTCTGGTTCATGAGAGAGAAACTCCATAACATGTATATCTGCCAGAGCTCAGGGAATGTACATCTAGCCGTCAATTCAATGCCTCTGTTTCCGAATGCGAACAGTATTCTAATCCAAACTAACAATACTATTATTATGAATTGCATGAAAGCGAGGGAGCAAAAGGCTGAGAGCATTGTTGAAAGCGCAGTCAGTATGGAGGTAGTTTCTCCAGTGAAACCAATTGATACAAGCGGAACATCTCTATAGGATGAAACCCTGATTCAGTCATGCAAACAGACTACATTGAGAAAATGAGGATCAGGTCATAGGCGACTTTCTTTTTGAAGTTTTGCTCAAGTGGAGCTTTCCAACTAGTCTTGTTCGCTAGGCCCAAAATGAAAAAAAACGCTTCGCATCCACATTCCAAAAGCCAAGATAGATGGGCAGTGCTTTTTCGCCAGGGAAGTTTCAGTACATTTTCCACCTCTTCACCTAACACTACCTAATGAGATACTCCATGGTAAACATTATCTTCATTGATCCAGAATGGACTAGACCGTGAAGGTATACAGACTGTCTACATATGTCTGAGAGGCCGCATAGGAGACTTGCATGCTTCCTAAAGTTATTGTTCTGACTACAGGAACAATGTATTTAAACCTGTATGGACATTTTAAGTTAGCAGGGCCCAGCCACTAGAACTTCATACTCGTTTAAGTGGAAACATTTTTACATCTGGTGCCAGCCTCAGAATCATGACCCTCGTTCCTTGCTATTAAAAAGCAGCACTTCACCACGAAAATTAGGGCTACAGTTTGCTTCCGTTAAGGTAGGTACTCCTGGCTGCAGTAACTCCATTCAGAAAAAGTTAGTCTCGAACATCCTGGTCTTCTAAATCCCTTTTAAAGGTTTTGGTGGCGGGTTGAAGAAAGTCTTCCCTTCTTATAGGAAACAGTTTCCCCACAGGGAGTTTATTTTAGCTCTGTGTAAATTGAAGACTCCTCCATTTGAGTCAATAAATATGTTTTTATTACAGTATCATTCGTCTTCAAAGACCGCTTTCTTGATTGCTCTTCCTTTGTCCTTTCTTACTTAATAACAATTGCACAGTATTTAATTTAAACTGTGTATCCAATACTTGACTTCTCTATTGTGGTCTCTAATTTATGTGTGAACCCTTCATTTCTTTTCCTGTGTTCTCTAAGATCTTACCTCATCTGTAGAAATAGCTCTCCATTCCTGATATGTTTAGAGACTACTAATATTTTACTTGGAGATTACAAAAGACAGGAAGTTAGAGCAATACTTTTTTCAGCTATGGACACTTTAAATGGGTTTCACTACTTTAAAACAGACTCGACTAGCGAAGGTCAGTATAGGTCGGTATATTTCCATTAAAAAATGCCACACTTTCACAAATTAGATCTGTATTTTGTTTGTTGTAAACTTAAACCTGTATCTCTGCATGCAGGCTGGATTATTCTAATGTTTATGACGGAAGTGCAGATTCCTGTGATGCAGGACTAGGAATATAAGTAACTTTTCCTTCTAGCATGTTCTCAACTTCGAAATCACTGTAGTAGCCCCTTACTCAGACCAAGCTACTCTCTACAGTTACCAATCTATCTCACTCCTGCCCTACTGGTGCAAATCTCTTGATTTTCAAACACATCACACTAGATCTCCCCAGCCTTCCTCCCTCAATCTACTAGACATACTTTACTCAAGATTCCACTTTTTCCACTCGACTGAGGCAACCTTCACCAAGGTACTCTAGTTTATCACCACTGCCCCAAGGTGCAGATCTGGGTCCACTTTTATTCTCTTGCTACACTAGCTCTTAGGAAAGTCATCTACTCTTTAGGACTGCCCTAATACCTGTTTGCAGATGACACAAATCCTTCCTCAAATCGAACTCAACCAAAACTATAATGATTAATTTTGCTCATCCACAGAACCCACATTACCACTATCTGTACAACTTTTGCTTTAGGTTTCAGAAGCCCTGTAGTCTAAACACCAGACACACAGTTTGACTTCCAAAGGAAACTGGTCCTGGCTGTTACTTCATTTCACTATCCCCCCTTTCTGGCCATCCTTCATCCCTATTCATTTCTGTTGTCCTCAGAGGGTATGAACAGTATGCACCAGGTACGTCACTGCTTCCACCTTGGCATTGATATTATTTATTTATGTTCAAATCTGTCACAATGTTCTCATCCCATGTCTACATCTATCTCCCTCCTTCCTTATTTAACACCATTTGCAGTTTTCTCCTGTACCTTCTTTGCTAACTATTGTACAGCATATGCATTTTCATTTACGCATTCACACCAAGTTATAACAATGTCTTTTCTTACTTTCAGATGCTCAATGTGTTGTGGATATTTATATTAACTACGACTGTGATTTAAATGCTGCTAATATTTTTGAACGCCTTGTAAATGATTTATCTAAAATTGCTCAGGGGCGCAGTGGACATGAACTTGGGATGACGCCCCTTCAGGTAAGCTCTGCATGCATTGTAATATTTCTCTGCTGTTCTGGAAATATATTTAGGTTCTCGAAAATATGTTGGACATGTTACTTCTGATAAGAGGTTCTCTCTGCTGATGCGTCCTGTTCCAGGGTACTTCCTGGAGGTAAACTGGAGATCATGAATCACATATGAAATGTAGGCATGCAGCTTATAGTCAGTCCACCATGTACTTTTAAATTATGTTTTAAACTTTTATTCTAAAGATTACACAATCAAAAAGAGGCAGTGAGGTGCCTCTTAGACTAAAACTCCCATAGGTTTCCCAGAATCTATTTGTTAGCAGAGACGTAGTCCAGATTTCTTTCACGGTTTGCTGTATCTAGTGAGCAGTAAAAGAAGAGTTTAGCAGTAAGCCACACTACTTTCACATTACAGATTGTCATTTCTCTTTATTAATGCTGTATTAAGGTTTCTTGAAATATCATGCATTAAACTTAGTAGTCCTAAAGAGCTAGAGGTGTATTGTTAGGCTACCATTCACTCCATTATCCACTTTACTGGAGTTTTCAAACAAGGCTACACTCCTGATCTGAGCCATCCGCCATCGTCAAGAGTCCATTCCGGTGGTAATAGTTGACCGCTATAATTATACGTAACATGTTGTCTAATAATGCAATACATAGTTTCCAAATTTATAACTTCAAATTGATCCCTTTCGTTCACAAACTATTTCCTTTTCAATTTGAAGGGGAATCTGCTACAATATATTAATTTAGCCATGTCCTATTAATGTGGCAATTTATAAATAGAATTTCCTTCTCATTTCTGGGGAAAAAAAGTATGAAAAAAAGTGGTTACCTGCAAAAGGTATATCTGATTTGTATTTGTGAGGATAAGGCTCCTGAAGCGGGACTGTTGCTGGAGTCTGGGTCACTTCCGGAGCTGCATGATTGATAAATGTCTCTGCATCACTGCTTATCCATATCCTTGTGTGAAAGATCAAAACTGCAACTCCAACAGAGATAATGGCTATCTGCTTCCATAGACTTTTTAAAGTAGGGTCCTGCTTATCGACTGAAACATAGCAGGATAATTATCCAACAGAGATGAATTTCTGAAATCTGCGGCTGGATTACAGCTGTTCTTCCAAGAATTCATCATTTTGTGGAGCCCATCTGGATGCCTGTCCCAGATTTTGTGAAGTAGGTAGATGAACCTTGGAGCTTAATTGGCAGAAATAGTGGTAATGTTTTTCTTTAAGTTCAGTGTTCTTGTGAAGAGATTAAGAACAATATGCTGGTCAGGTGTTAACCTTTTAAGAAGCATTCATTCAATTAAGAATTATGTTGGGAATGTGAAAGGTGATGATAGTTTGATAATGATTTGTTGCGTGCTTATCTAGGTTCCTGATCGATACTGTGACCTTATGCCCCTATTCGGCTATAAATCCATTTATTCCCTATATTGGCATAACCGTTCAAGTGCGATTTTCTGAAAAGTCATCTCTGGCCTCACACGAACAGAGCCACATTCCAGCATGACTCTCTGCTACTTCCTTTGCGACCAATTAGTGCAATGACAGAGCAGCAGTCACTATCTGATATTCCTAGATAACACTCCGAGTTCTTCAACAAGATAAAAACTTAGCAAACCTGGAAATCCCCGCTTGCTATGTTTTGATTAGTAATGGAACTCTAATGAGCAACTGATAACTGTCACTTCCTAGTGACATCTTTAATTGACGTCTTATGTCCAGCAAACTTGCGTCAAACCCGGCACCTGTCAGGTATAAATATTACCAACGTTGCCTTAAGCAATGCGAAGCTGTGAGCTGTTAGCTGTGAGCGAACCTGTTGCTGATGCCAGCTGCCTGCATGACCCTGTGTTGGTAAAAACTAGCACTCTGTCGCTGCAGCCTGCTATCCTGTGGTGGTGAAGCTGCTGATTACCATTATCGCCGCTACAGCGCGAACTATGGTGCAGTACGCTTGAGGAGCCGTGCAGCCGTCCTCTGCGAAGACATCCAGCCCAGCTGCCCGCGGACGCTGTCACCCCTCCTTCCTCGACGCGCTGAGAGAAGCCGCTGCCTTTCTCGTGCAGAGAAATCCAGTCCCGGCGCTTCCAGTTTACCCTCGCGGGTGACTGGGATATCGAGAGAGACCCCTGAAGGAGATACCAATCCTCCATCATTCTATTCAGAGGTATGGTGTTGACTAAACCCTTAGACGAGAATTCTTGAAACAAACCTTGGCAAAACCAACTTAACTTAAGCTACTTACTTACTTCCCCTTCTCACGTGTTAGGCTTAGGTCAGGCACACTGGGGTAGGCTTAGTTAGAAGCACCAGTTGAGTGTGTTAGCCTAATGTATATATGACTGTATATATGTTTTATTACTTTAAACCATTGTATGGCTAAGAAACCATATCAATGCTTTAACAGTTCTATTTCGCAATACTTATCTTACTGTACGTACTTTTTATAATAACAGTTATTGCAATTGTGGCAATACATTTCTCTTGTACGAGAAGAAAGACTGTTCAATAAATGTTAACCCTTTATTGATAAACGCCCGTCTCTCTATTCTCTACATACTGTGAAAGTAAACTGCACTAGACTGACTGAGTGAAATCTATGTCTATTGTTTCACACGACCCTAGAGATCGACTCTTGATCTGAGGAGCAAAGTTGTCATGTTGCACGGTTGTTGGAAAACTGAATCCCTTCTTGTCTGTGCCAAGGAAGCTGATCACTTCCTATGCAGAGAAGAAAGTTTCCAGTGACCTCTGAGCTAGTTGGTAACACAACCCAATTAAGTTTAGCATAGTCAGTGGAGGCCTGGAATATCCGCAGTTCCACGTCGATACTACTGTTTATGTTATTCCAATGCGCAGGGCCTAGTGGGAAACTAGGAACTACACTACAGATTGAGAGCTCAAAGAAGAGTGCAATTGACACAGCTTTTTTTTTTATAAACGATTGATTTGAGTTGGGTATGCATGAAATGTATCTGATTACATATGCTTTATTTAACAGTTAAACTTTTTTGCATCAATATTAATCGTTGGATTTGTGAGGACAAATCTAGTTTGGGCAGGTTGCAGCTCCCTTAGAGGTGTCAGCTACATCATTAAACAGACCAAGAAGCAAAGTCCTTCTTAGTTTCATCACAAATATTATTAATATCTGAGCCTTAATGATAAATAAATGAACTCTCATGAGTGGATTCGCTTATGCTTCAAGATAGTCTGCAGGAGGGCACTTGCTTCTTCAGTGCAGTTGTAATTACTTAGTTTGCACCCTGACTTTTTTTCTGATTGGACTTTTTTGTGAGTCGAATTGTTGGTGAGTCAATTGAGTTGTCTAGATGGGGCTCAATCATTTGAGACAGACCGCTAATCTCAATGTTTAGATTAGCTGCATGATGAAAAGCTCCACTAAAGGTAAGGTAGAGAGTTATTGTAGTAACCTCTGAAGAGTATTAAGGCCTAGGAGGACTTTGGTGTAATGAGAGGCTATTTAATGTGCCCTCTTAGCCAGTATTAATTAATTTATTGTGTACTACTAAATGCGGATTTCTTACTTTCGAATATTCCCCAGGTGCCAGACTGGATCCAGAGACTTTAGTAGAGCTGCTTCCATGTTCCTCTGGGTGGTATTGTGTGAATCCAAGCTGGCTCCACAATGCCCCAGAAGTGATGGTGCGGAGCCACTTTTTAAGTGCCACCACTGTGCCCTGATGTTAGTTCCTTTCGTTCTGCTTCTTCAAACACTGATCCAGAACTTCGCTCTTAAATTTGTTGGTGTGCAGACAACTTCCAGACTGTTTTACTTTGTGCTAGGGAACGATGTTCACGCTGAAAATGAAAGGATACAAGCTGTATTGCAATAGCAGAAAGCAGATATCAGTCACAGAGCCACACAAACTATGTGTTTGGTGCCTGCGCTCAGGACACAACTCTAAATCATGAGATAAGTGTGCCCTCTCACACCAGAAGGCTTTTCAAACCAGAGATGTAAAACTGTTTGTTACTGAACACAAGAAGTTGTGGCTTTCTCGTAGATCTGTCTCCACTTCACAGGCCTGGACTCGATACTACGGCTGCTCCTGTGATCGTTCTGCTTCCTTTTTTTAGTTCGCTAGTAAAGCGAAGTTCAAAGTCCAGAGGTAAGCATAAAAAAGTAAAGCAGGACTCGACCCATCCCACCACTCTTGACTGCAAGGAGAAAGCACAAGGGCATCAGGATGTAAGTCTCAGTCCATTGTGATCACGACCACTGAAACAATTCCTCAGTTATTCCCCACACACCCCCCATTCCCTTGGCCATTATTGAACCTGCAGTAGATTGAAGCCTTCAAAAAGGACATGCTGCAAGTTTACTGTGCACTTCCAGGATCCTCTGGAGTCCTTTTGAGCCCCACGGACCCACTGGGATCTCCAGTTGGTTTACAAGCAGCAGATCCTGTACTGATGCCTTTGGTTCACTTTGGACCTTTACCATGCGCGTACTGATTTTGGTACACAGATCCATTACTGCCATACACTCTACACTGGTTCATGTCACCAGGATTCTTGTTGCGACACCCATATCCTGATCAGCTCGAGCTCAAACAGTGTTGCTCTATGAGATTAAAAAGATGCAACAAGTTGTCATGCACCCTGACTCTAATCCTGTGCCTCTGCTGGGTTGCAGTTAGCAACCGAGGCTTCACTATTCTCTTTTTGGCTCCGATTGTCATCCTGTGACAGAGCAGGGTGCAACTCGGAACATTGATGATAATGGTGAAAAGGATGGCTCACTCTTTCCTTGTTATACTGATGAAGTCTTATAGTTTGACTTACAGAACTTGACTTGCACATTTGGCCATCAATGAAAAAGAGTGCCTCATTTGCAGTGGTGAGTTCTCTTGCGATGTACAGGCTTCACTAATGGGCATGCTCTTTTATGGGTTTCTCCTCTTTGGTCATAGGATGCAGTCTCCATTTTAGAACGCTTTAAAGAGAGCAGAGCGAAAGCATGTTCCTTGGTTCCTTTGCCCCACTAAACAATTTCTGCACTAGTTCTGGAAGTTTAAGGGGCAATTCCAGAACTAATACTTCTGTAGACAGTCCAGTCTTTTCACAGCTGACATACGAATCTGGCAGGCAATATGCAGGCCAGCAGGGGCACAATTCTTCCAGTTCATCTGCCCCTCCTGCAGCAGCTAACAAACCACTTTAATTTGCCTTATAGGGGCACATGCCCAGTCTGTGGGAGACAGGATCCAGCACCTCTTCCTGGTTGCTGATCCATCGCGTCTGACAGAAGAATCTTGCAAATTGTTCTAAATGACTGTCCTGCCTTTTCTCTCCTTACTGCCCCATATCTTTCAGACAGTAGTAAATATTTTGCAATCGCATATTTCTGTCCTGCCACAAGAGGTGTGCCTGTTGCTCTCCTCTCATAGAGAGGGTAACTGACTTTGGAAAAAGAGGATGTTGATATTCTTACTATTTCCTCATCCAGAAAAAGGACAGGAACCTCAGGCTCACTTTGTACCTCTATTAATGTAGGTTACCACCTTTCTGCAGAAGGAAAAAATGTAAATGCTCATATCCTCAGATCCTATTTATGGTGGACAGGAACAACTAAATGGTGTCTTCGGACTTGGGCAGGATGCGTATATTCATACAGCCATCCTGTTGTTTCACAGATGGGTGTGGGGCATTTTCAGTTTCCCTTTCGACTTCATCTTTGCCCCTCGGGTGTTCACAAAAGTGAGGTGTGGTCTCTACCCATCTTGAGAGGTCAGAAGTTGCTCTATTCCCCTACCGCAACAACCAGCTGGTGAAGGTGGACTTACCAATCAGTCCGGGATGATGATTAACCTTTTGACATAGTTTGTTTTCACCATAAATGAGTCGAAGTCCCAACTGATTCTTTCTCAGATGCTTCTGTTTATTTGGATGATCCTAGACATTGTGGTGTTAAAGATTTTGCTTCCTCAGCAATAGGTACAGGACATTTGGGCTATGATCTTGATGTCTCAGACTCATTCCTGAATCCCAGTGAGGGTTACTCTGAGGCCTTTGAACTTGTGCACCCTTTCTTGTTAACCACGCCTGGTGCTAGCTAGCGGTAGAATAGGACCGGAGGTCCCAGTGGGCCAGCATCGAGGCTGCCTTCCTGACACCATTCCTATCTCAGAGGAGGCATTTCAAGATCTGCAGTGTTCACTGACCAACTGTAGCTTGCCCTGCAAGAGCCCCTTCTCCCTTTTCCTATACCGAACTAACTGTGGTGATGGACACATCACAGCTGGGTTGAGGGATTCGCTTGGGAGGTGAAGATCAGAGGCCAGCTCCACATCAGTCTACTAAAGCTGCAAGCAATTTTTCTGTCCCTGAAGTGTTCACAGCTGTCCATAACAAGGAGGCTGGTGCAGATTGTTACTGACGCCACCACTGCAATGTGGTACTACAAACAAGCAGGGTGAAGTAGGGCCTTGGGTCCTACGGCATAAGACTTTAGATCTCTGATGGTGGCTGGAGCTCTAAGGTATCTGTCTGGACACCAACTACTTGGAAGAGCTGATGAACTGAGCAGAGGTAAATTGAGTGGCATCTACATCCTAAAGTAGCACAGGACATTTTCAATCATTGGGAGGATACCTGGTTAAATCTTTTCAACATCATTGAGAATTCAAAACCTCAACAATTTTGATTGTCTGAGTTTCCGCAATAAAAGTAGTTCAGAGAGCTTTCCAGCTGGGAACAATAGACACCTGTACGCCTTCCTAGTGCTTCCTCTGCTACCCAGAGTTCATAAAAAGATCAAGACCGACCAGGCCCAAGTCATCTTGGTGACCCTGGATTGCACCAAAAGAGTGTGCTACCCAGATCACCTTAGCATGTGTATCTGTTATCTGATCAAGCTATTGCCTAGCGGATGATCTTCTGTCACAGCAACAGAACAACTTACACCTTCACACATAGAGATTGAGTGGCAGCAGTGGACTGCATTCAATTTGCTGCCTGACATGTTGGATTCTTACTGCTAGATGCCCCTCCTTAAAATCCATATATATCAGATGCTGGTACAAATTTGTGACTTGGTACAGTGTCTGGGACAGAGATCCCTTTACAGGCAAAGCTGTTCAACGTCCTTTCGTTTGTTTTCGCTCTAGATTATCAGCAAGGCCTTGCAGTTATTGGTTATTTTTCAGCCCATTTGACCTTTCTGTGAGTACCGGACCATCTTTCCTTTTTAATTTCAACTTTTATGTTGAGATTTAGTATAGGCTCATTACACATGTTCTCTTCAAGCCATTTCCGATTTCACAGTGACACCCTAACTTGATCTTGACATACCTTATGTGTATAACCTTCAAGCCTATGCATGGCCTCTGACTCCGTGCCTAATTTGTGCAGGTGCTTTCAGGTGCTGAGCACCAGTACCTATTTCTCAGGACTGGGTCTATTGAATTTTTCTCCCATGCACAGACAGCACTGTGCACAGGCCATTAAAAAGCTGCAGCCTTGAGCGATGCTTGTGCAGCTGTACGTTCAGATTTGGTGCATGCTGCTAGTTTGATTGCTTTGGCATGCACCAGTGCCTGGTCTTCAGAGTGGGGTAAGGGCAGGAGTGTTGTGTTATGTGCAGTATAAACTGCACGAACGATGAACTGGGAGCATAATTTCAGCTGCGCTAGTAGCAGTCTGCGCTTTCCAGTGTATCCAAAGCTGCAAGGTTAGGTGAGTTGTGTGTGCGTTATTTTACACACAACTGTTATCCTACAGGTGACAGAATAGTGCTTAGCCGTGGGACACCATCGATAAATTCCAGCACAGTGGCACCCGCAGGAAACTGCCCAGTAGCTGCCTGCCTCATGAGCCCAGACAAGACCTTGCAGCGTAATAACAAAATACGGGAAGCAGCTGAGGGTGGTCCGAAAGTGAAAACATTTCTTCCTGCCAGTCAGTGTATTAGTACCACGCTCCGACCTGTCCCAGTACCATCTTGTCTCTATCACACCGTTCCTCTCTCTTCTGCAATGGGCACCGTTGCAGCCACAAGCACCTTAAAGAAAATCTTCTATCCCTGCCACTGTGACTGTCCCCTACCGCAACCTCTGACCGTGCCCCTCTCTCCACAGTGGCCTTCTCCCACTATCCCAGTGCCCCTTTCTCCACAGTGCCTTTTTTCACCTGTATCTCGGTGCCCCTCTGCTTGCAGTCCCCTTCTGTACCACAATGCCCCTCCCTGCAACAACACTCTCTCACTACTGATACAGTACCCCTTGGCTCCCTCCCTCACCCTCAGAGCACCCCTCCCCACCATTGCTTCGTAATAAAGCATGCACTGGGCCCTGAGTATCCATACTTTGAGTTTGCACGTGAGACCGCAAAGCCCTTCTCAGTCTTGGCCACTCGAACCAGGAGGCTTTCCCAATTACCCCCTAACCAGAGAGAGGATACACAGGAAATTTCTCAATTTTGACCTGGGGAAAAAAAGCATTGATTCAAAATGTGCTATCAGAGGGGCTAGGCTGTGTTGGGCGCTCTGTACATTCCCCCCCCCAACCCTACCCCCCACAAGCCTGATGAGATCTATCACCCCTCACCTCCAAAGACCCACTTCCCGTAAACCTGTGCTGCATACTTACAGCCTTATGTCCCTGTTGGAGATAGATCAGAGTTTTGTCTAGATGTAGTTTTGACTGTAGCACAGAGGGGTAATGTAGAACATGTACCATGCAGATGACAGAACTATATTTATGTGGATAGCTCAGTGGGTTTCAGTTTTTTGTCACAGACGTCCTTTTGTTACTCGCTGATAATAAATTACAATCCTCATATAGCACAGGCCGCAGTCTCAGTTGAATTTTGTGCTTAATAAGTTAAAAAGTATGTGTGGAAGCCTGTCTGAATGGAGTTGAATGTCTGACTTCATTTAAAAATTGGTGGCAGTGGGATTTTGCGATTTATAGTCTGATCATGTAATAGAACTATTTGTTTGAAGATTGTGAATGTGGTTCTCCATCAAGGCGTAATCCCAATGGTATAACTGACACTTTATTATGTTTTATCAGGAATTACCATTGTGACATAACAAAACATCTTTTTATGGCATAAAACTTAACACTGCTGTACATTGATGAGACAGGCCAAGAATGATACACTCCTGTCACCTCTCAACTTTACATAATTAATGACTGTATATTTAATAAAGCAGAGGTGTACTCTATGCTTGCTCTATCTCAGTATCTGCTTTTCTTCCTTCCCTTCACACCTCACTCCTTCACTTCTCTCCAATCTTACTTCACTTTTTGCCCTACATCTGTGTTTTCTCTTAATCGTCACTTCCCCTCATTAAATGCTTTGCATTGTTCACCTTTCCCTTCCACTCTACTCTCACACTCCCCACTGTCCGCGTTTCTTCCCTTGCCTTTCTCCTTTCTCCACTTTTCACTTTTCCTTCTCATCTTTTCACTTTTCCTTCTCATCATGTTCCACTCCAATCTTGCAGTCCCAATCTCTGCATTCCACATTTCTCTTCACATTGTCTACTGCATCTACTTTGCCTTTAGACCTCTCCTCCTCCCTCACTCTTTAATTTTTTCTTCTTGCACATATGTTTATATCTACTCCAGGAATGTGTGTTCTATCTCAGGGTCATAAGTTGAAATCTTGGTGTGGCCACTCAGTCTTTCATCTTTAGATAAAATTAGTGCAATTGAGCTGGATAACAACATTTTTAATTTGGTGTCAAGGCCTCCTCTAGTGAATATGTGCTTTACAAACTTACATGGTGTGTTTCTCCCTCTATCCCTTCATTTCTTCCTTTCACATTCTTTTCTTATTTCCTCCTTCTTTCATCCATTACTCATTTATTTCCTTACTCCAGTCCTCCTCTTCCTGCCTGCATTTGTTGCTGCCTTCTTTAATGTATTCCTTCCTTAATTCTTTTCTTTCTTTTAAACAGCGCAGTGCAAGCACATTTTCTTTTGTTTGCAAAGCTGCCTCAAGTCCTCAAATGACCTTTCTCTAATTTGAGTTCACTTTTAAGTTTTTCATAGGCTTCCAATATGTTATGTTATGTTATATTGATGTGTATAGTGCACTAATCACCCAGGAGGGTATCCAGGGATTTGGGCAGGTGTATATGTGTGAGGTGCCTGAGTTGCTTTTGTGACAAACGAGCCCTTCATCTTTTTGGGGAACTCAATAAGGGAGGAGGTGACTTTGATGTGTTGAGACTTGTGGATGTTGGTGGAGCCAATAAAGGGAAGTGGGTGGGGCCACTGGAGGGAGTGGGCAGAGCTGGGTAAGTGGGTGTGGCCTCGTTAAAGACTGTGAGCACCTGCACCTCATATTTTACAATTTAAGCACTGCTCTGACTGCAACTCCGAACCTTGAAGGCTGTCTTTCTTATTGTGATGGCGACAGCTCATCACATGAGTGAACTGCAGGCATTGTTGGTTCAACAACCTTACGCCATGTTTTTGTTCTGGACAAATTGGTGCTAGAAACTCAGGATGTCTTTTTACCAAACGTTGTAACTCCTTTCCATGTTGGGCATTCGATTATTCTGCCAGCATTCTTTTTTCCTCCTCACCCCTCGTGAGAGGCGGAGAGGCTCCATCAGTTGGACCCTAAAATGGCTTTCAGCTTTTACATGCCTTGTACCAAGGATCATCAACTGGACATTTTGGTGAGGTTTTCTGGAGCAAAGAAAGGAAAAGATGTGCAGACGAGAATGACTCTTGTGAAGAAGAAAATTTTCTGCATTGAGATCTGCTCTGAAATACCCAAAAAGCAGCTCCAGAAGATCTGAGAGCCCATTCCACCAGGACAGAGGCAACTACAACTGCATTGGTGTGAGTGATGCCTATTGTAGATATTGCCAGGCTGCAACGTGGGCATAGTCGCAAAGGTTCAATAAGCCAGGTCTGGCGTGAAGGACAACTTGCTCACTTTGCTGTGCCGAGCTTTTTGGTTTGAGTCCATTCCACAGACCCTTCCCTTGGGGAGACACTGCTTTGGTATGTATTGTAAGGTGTTTTAACCTTCAATTAGCAGTATCCATCAGAAGAGCTTGTTCGTTATCTTATGTAACATTCTTTCTTGTATGAACTCTATCTAACTCCATTCTGTGTAGTGAGCTTGTTATTACATCTAAAAAGGGCCCATGTTTTTTTTTCTGCACACTGTAGCAGCAATATTTTACTTTACACATCTGAGGGCAAGGAATAGAAGCAGACATCCGTGTGCAAGAGGGCTGCTAATATCCAAGTCTGCTCCATCACTTCTAGGGTGGTCTGGAGCAAGCTTGAAACTACACAATACCACCTAGCGACTAGCACTGCTACAAAAATCTCCTGATCAAGTCTGGAGTTCCGGGTGTATTCTAAGGGGAGGAATCTATGGTTAGATAGAGTATTGACTGGAAAGAGCTCTGCTGCAGGTAAGTAACTTTTTCATTTTGACGAGGCTTCCAGTTGGAGGACAAAAGTGTATAAAAAATCTAAGACAGTAGCCAGAGTGTTTGACACCTGGTATTAGTTTGTCTTGTCATATTTTTGAATGAACACACAACTATTGTGTACAATGTGTAAATTGGTCATAACCAGCCAATTAAAAACTCTTGAGTTCATAGAAGCTGTCAAGTATTAGATCTTTATTTGTGCGTTCTTTTTTCTTTAGGAATTAAGTCTGCGAAAGAAAGGCCTGGAATGTTTAGTCTCAATTTTAAAGTGCATGGTGGAGTGGAGCAAGGACTTGTATGTGAACCCCAACCATCAAACCAGTCTTGGTAAGAATCTATTATTTTTGTTCCTTTTACATCTAGTATGACAGTGTATGAAGTATGTTCGCAGGCCAATGACAAAGTGACACGTCATTCTCGTTTATCATTCATATCGGCCACATGTACTAATGACCATGACCAGTCTATTGCCATCTATATTTAAAAGATTACCCTTCTTCCATATGTCCTTTCTACTTTTCTTTGTCCTTCACAATCTCTCCCTCAAACCGAGGGGATACAAATACATGATGGTTTGCTCTTGAGAATCTATCTGTTCTCTCGCTATACCAGTACATTTATCAACTTGGTCCACATAACCAGATTTGCTTTTTTGTATGCTCTTATCTCCCTCATATGCCATTCTTGGGCTATGACCCTTTCTGATGTATCTTTAATCCAGGTTGGTACAGTTGGTGCTTTGGTGGAAAATCATTGTATTGCTAGCCTTCTTTTTGCCAATAATAGCAATAGCACTGTAAACTTGCATTTAAACAGTTTTTTACTTGGTCTTGAGGATTATACCCACTTTACACCTTTTGATCATATCATCTATATTCATGCACATCATAGGTTGTAGCACCCAAATAATCTGCCACAAAACTACACCTCCAGCTTGTATGCAAAACCTTTGGCAGGTGTATGATCTGCTTGGAAATCTCCCATTCATTCACAGAAGGGTGCAATTGGTGCGATGCAGAAAATACAAATGAGTTAGCTTAAACCTAGCATTGCTATCGATTTCCTGCACCTGTGCACACACATTATTCTGTTTGTTATCTTTCAGATGCTCCTGTAGGTCCTCTTCCCACCTATGTCTTGCCCTCAAGGAGGTCTTTTTTTCCCCCTGTCCTTCTCTATGGCTACGTGGTCGCATGACCAGTCTCTCAAGTGACCGTGTCTCCAATAACAGATCTAGTGAGTGGGAGGTCGTTGGTCACTGGGAGAGTCCAGCCATATCTCCTTAACCATCTTTGTCAGTTTAGTGAATTGTAGAAACTTTGCCGAATCTATCCAAAAAGCTCCTTTCTCTTTAGACATATCAGCACCTTCCCAGGGACTAAGTCACCAGAGACTTAAAATATCATTCTCACCACCGGGATATGGACATTATCTGTCAGAATGGTAGTAGCCAAACAAAGGACCTCAAAATGGTGTGGGTTCTCATGACTCTATTGATTGTTACACCTCATTTGGCAACCACCTGCAACACCAAGTGTGGATAGCTCTTAGGCTGATATCTTCTTATCATTCACACCAGAAGTTGTTCTCCTTCCGGCACAGCCGCAAGAAGCCATTTCTCATAGTTTTTCCCTCTTGGTACATAGTATTTAGGCAACAGGGAAAAAGCACTTTTTAGCAATAGCTATGCTGCCCATACCAGATATTCGGGAGTGTATTCCATAATTGAATTGATGATCTTGAATTATTCAATACTTTTCCCGTATTGTAAGAGTGGTTTTCGATGGTATGCGTTATTTGAATCCTCAAGAACCCCATCTAGTTTCTGCTGCTGGTCTACTCTCGGAAGCTCATCCAGGTTATTTCCAACGAGGCGTACCTGGAGGAATAGAACGGTCATGTTTTGGTAACTATAACCTGATGCACCCGCAAGAATCTGCAAGTCAGACAACAATTCAGGAATAGAGATCTGTGGCTGTTGCAGATGCAGTAATGTATCCTCAGCGCACATTTACACAGTGTGTATTACATCTCCTATTTTAATCCCCCAATCTTACAGTTTAACACCCAGAGTGAAAAGAAGAGGGTGGAAGGGACAACCCTGCCCGGTCCCTCTCTCTAAACCCTTCGTAACTGCTCACCTGAGCGGATCAATATCATGGGTTCACAGTATTACAGTTTTATCCAAAGGTTGGACCGAAACCAATGGAAAGCGTATGCATGATAGGCAGCATATATTCATAGTCTAGCATGTCAAATGCTTCCTCAATATGAATCCCCAACAGAACTCGCTCCATCTCAATATAGAAATATTAATTTTCAGCTTATGAATCAAGTATTGAGAATGTATTGAACTTGTAGCCTTTGTAGCAAACTACCCAGCTATTGTCAAATACACCTGCTGGCCATTGTTCGTTGCCCGGTTTGGTTCTTAATAAATGTCCTTGTATTTGTATGAAAAGTAAGATAATTAAAATATTGTTGTACATCACTTTACTTGATATTGCCTCATCTTGCAGTTTAGTAACTGTGCACTGTAATCTAGTTTGTAACACAAAAAGTGGAGGGGGCTGCATGCACGCAGCTGCACAGCCCACAACATCATCATCCACTGTCATATGCTGTGAAATAGAGGGCTAGATCCTCAAGGTGATTGTTGCCCCTATGGTTGAACCCAAGTGTCACAAGTAATGAATCCCAGTGCTAAAAAATATATTGTGCTTCCAGAGTTGATTTTGAACGCCCAACATATGTTGAAGGATGGAGAGTCTCCACCTGAGATACTGCATTTGCTTAACAATGATCAAACAATACTCTTACAAATGTAAAAAGGAGTTTAGTTGACATGCACCCTGTTTATCTTCAGCTTGCATGCCCAAGATCAGTTGCAGAGCTAATACCAGAGGTGTTTAGGTCTTTGGATCCTTGAGTCAACAACAAAAATGTAATGTAGTATCTCTTGAGACCTGGGCACTAAGAAAGGAAGTATGTCCAATTGTACTTTGTTTTGACAGTTCAAATCGGTTTTCACAGAAATGAGAATGGTACACACAGAATGCTTTATAGTCAGAGACCCCTTCCCCGTGCAAAGTTCTTATGAGAAGAAACAATAAAAACAATTTAACATATTCCCAACCTCCAGCCCTCCCCTTACGCCCCCCTTACTCACTCTTTGTAAGTGTGCTCTGGGTAATCCAAACCTTTAAATCTCTAGCCCCGGCCTAAAGGCCCCTGCCACTTTGAGAATGTCATCTTCGCTGGCAGTCAGGTGCAACAGTCGTATTTGGGTCAAGTTAGTTCAATAATCTCTTTGGAGAGTAACGTGATGTATGGGACCCACAAATCCTGGTAGGTCTCTCGATTGTGGGACGTTGCCGAGGTCAATTTCTCCATGCCCAAAAGGCGCCATATTCTATGTACCCAGGTTGTATGAGTGGGGACTTTGGTTGTGTCTCATTGGTAGAGTATCGCTTGGAGCGCTGCACTTAATGCTAGAACAATTTGTCAACCCATGCAACATTTCAAGGGAAAGATCAGAGGCTTTGGGAGTCCTAGGATAATGTACGACCAGAAGCGCATATCAAAATGGGTGCCAATTGATGCAAAATTTGTGTAAAAAGAAAATTGCCAGGTATGTCATCAGGAGACCACTGCAGCTTGCACCACCCATTGCTCCAGCCAGCGCCGCCAGTGACAGAATCAACACAACCACTAACCATCACACTCTACAAGAGTGACAATACAGACTATTCCAGACCCCCAACGCTACGAGGATGGCTTCGACATCATGTATTAGTCATTTTTAATGTCTACTGAATTAATAAACAGTTGTTGTGTTAATCTCTCATTGACATGAAGAAAGCTGTGGGGTCAGGGAATAGGTCCAGGATGACCAATATGGTTGTCCGCGGTGAAGGGAAGGATGTCTGGCCTTTTCAAGTGGCCACTTTTATCCCAGGCCGAGCCTGAGGCCCAGGTGACAACTGAGGAGTATAGGCCCCAGGCTTTTTGTTTCTGGTGTAACCACAGTATTTTCCAGAGATGGTCCCTAGCTGTTGCATGGTCCAAAAAGCACCAGTGCTTCTTGGTTTCCTGATGATTCCACTCCACTAGGAAGCGGAGCTCTGCCACCTGATAGTTGTGGGCAAGGTTGAGAATCCTCAAGACCCCCTTTACCGCAGATCGGTGGATCTGGTTGCGGTGCATGCATGGGCGCTTCTTTCCCAGACAACTCGGCCTGGAGCGATTTGATTACTCTTGTGGGAGGGGTAAATGGGAAGACCTTGAACATAAATAGGACCCTGGGAAGAGTAGTGTTTTTTAGAGCCATTATTCTCCCCAGCCAGGAAAGACACTAGTGTCTCAATTGGGCAAGGTCTGCCTTAATATGGCTGAGTAAGGTACAATAGTTGATTATTACCATGTTGATGATTGTGGAAGCAATCTGTACACCGAGGTATGTGATGCAAGAGTCCGCTCTTGTCAGAGGGAAACAGGGCGCTAACTGCTCCTTTTGAGGGGGTACAACAGAAAGATGTAGGACCTATGACTTTTGGAGATTGATGGGAAAGCCCAACACTTTTCAAAATTGCTTCATCTCTTCTAAGAAAGCCAGTAGTAAATGCAAATGGTCATCAAGTGCTACGAGGACATAATCTGCGTATGACCTTATGGTGTGTACACACTCTGTTAACATGCTCCATTAACATGGAAGCCCTGGCTTCCTGTGCCAGGGGTTCCATGTATAGGGCTAACAGAGGAGCAGCAGGCATTTCCATTGCATCCCTCTTCGCATGGAAAAGGGGGCCAAGAGCATTTTGTTGACCCACACTCCAACTCTAGAGTCACTGTAGCTTCTCAGTATCCAATCGCTGAATCTACTTCTGAAGCCAAAATGGCCCCAGCTCGCGTCCATATATGGCCAGGACTCTGTCAAATGCTTTTTTCTGTATCAATGGCAAAGAGCATTACCTCACACCATGATTGCTTGGCTTAATCAATGAGGTGGAGAATTATTTTAGCATTATCATTGCGCTGTTGGTGGGGGGTAAACATGCACTGGTCATGGCCCTCCAACACCGGCATGAGGGAGTCAAGATGGACTGCTAATATGCCAGTGAAGAGTTTGGCCTCCAGATTTATAAGTGAAATGGGGAGGGAAGAACTACTGAGAAACATGTCTTTCCCGGGTTTGAGAATCATCTAAATCATAGGCATTCAACAATCAGCAGGGTAGTGTACCATTTTCTGCAAGCGAATTAAAGGGTCTGGTGAGGATTGGGATAATGACCTGGCAGAAGGTTTTATAAAACGGGATGGATAAACCGCTAGGGCTGGCAGACTTAAGCAGTTTCAATAATGCCATTGCTGACATGACTTCCTCAATTTGGATGGGTTTGTCTAGGGAGTCAGCCTGTTGTGAGGTTACTCAGGGAGCGTGCGTGCCATGAAGGTATTATGTGGGAGTCTGCATCTTGTAGGTCATCTGCCGCTTGTAGTTCAACTACCTCATATAGAAAGAAGTAAAAGTCTTTGTATGTTGACGCTATACAGGCGTCATGTATGACCTCAGAACTGTCACGAGAGCACTGATTCTATCAGCGCAATACTTGTTGCGAAGTCTGTTGGAAAGAAGCCTGCCACATTTATCACCCCTACGTAAAACTTGTGTTGTAGGCGAAGAAGCGTAGATTTTCCTGTCTAAATCTAGGCTGCGTAACTGAGTCCATGCTTATCGGCGCCAAATCCTTGTTACCCAGTTTGCTTGTGGAAGTTCTCTAATTCTGGCACTAGGTTCTCTAGTCCCCGCTCTTGTCTTTTCACATTTTGGTTTCGGCGGTGGAGGAAGCAATAAGCTCCCCTCTCACAACAGCCTTCAGCGTCTCACGTAGAGTGGCTATGGACGTGTCCTCTGTTTCACTGATTGTCATGAAATCGGAAATGGTTTGTGTGAGTTTGTGAACCGTGTCCGCCCAGTGAAGCAATCGGTCTCCTAATCTCCATGGGTTGTTCACCCGCTTTGAGGCCTCGACTTGCAGGGTGAGGGCAAGGAGGTTGGGGAGGAGGGATGATCGGACAGGGCTCCAAGTTCAGTATCAATCTCTGTGATTCTAGACTGTATAGTTGGTGCGCCCAGGAAGGAGTCAATATAGGCATAGGTTTTGTGTGTAGGAGAGTAGTATGTGTAATGTCTAGTGTGTGAATGGGTCATCTTCCACCCGTCTCCCAGCTCCACCTCTTGAATACACTACCTCGCCATAGCATCCCTCAACCACCGGTGAGAGCCCCGGCTTGTACATAGCGAAGTTGTGATCTATCGAGGTCCTTATTCATCATGAGGGTGGGGTACCACCCCTTCCCCCCCACCAGTATAGCTTGGTCGGGGGATTTTAAGGTCTCCAATACCGCCTGCTTCTCCACTGTTTCAGTGGAGAAGTGTGGCTCAATGGTTAGAGTGGCAGACCCTGATGCAGAGGTCTAGCCCGGGACCAGGGTTCAGTTCCCCGCCTCGGCGGGTCTTGGTCTCAAAAATTCCACGGACCTGATAATTCTCGCCTCAGTGCCTTTTCCAATCATGGAGTCCCACTGTGCAACTCTGGGCAATAGCTTGCTTAATCTCCACAATGCCCCCCACAACGCTAAGGATGCCTGGCCTCCACCTTGACGCCTCACAGGGAAAGCCAAGAAGGGTTCCACAGCGGTATTCGTACAAGCGCCTTGCGAACCTTGCGGGTGAGTAGTGCGCTTACAAGTATCAATTTACATTTTACAAATTACTCCTGATTGTCATTTGAGATGTAGTAGTAAGCGGAAGCCCCCCTATTTGGATGCGGTACGCTAGCAGTCTGCCTCTTACTTTGGTTACTTGCTACCCAGTAGGCCCCCTGAAAGAGCGAGAGAAAAGGATGGCCACTCCCCCTGTCTACGTTGGGTTAGAGGAGAAATATTGATGTTGGTAACAGCAGGTTTTTAACCTGCAGATGTGTTTCCTGATGGAGGCAGATGCCCCCACTGTCTCTCCCCTCCCCTTGTTTATATTCTAAGAAGGACAATATGGCCCTCCACTTTATGGCAGAGTATCTTCAAGTCAGCTTGGGTGAGGATGGGTGTATTCTGCGGACATCCCCACGGTATGGGCTCGAGTGATGATGCAGCGCATATAAAAGGGGGGGGAGCCTGAGCCCACCAGTGTGTCTTCCAATGGTAGACTGAGTACTGTCCCATGCCGACCCTCAACAAAAATGTCAACAATTAGATAACAGTAGTTCAGCAAACACCGTTGACTGCCAAGGTGGTCCCCTGGTTAACATTCAATGATGTATCGCCGTATCTCCAACATCGTGCCCCGCTTTAGCGCAAGAAGCAAGACCCCAGCCGAAGCATCAAGGCCCTCGGAAACAGTGTCAGAGCGAAACCCAGACTTAGCATGTGTCTTGACTATCCGGGCCCCCTGTTAGCTATTAAGTACTGCCTGCCTTTCAAGAGCCATGGTATAAGGATCTGTGCGCAGGACCTAAGGCAATTTTGTGACCCAAAGCCATTGGCGCTGTCGCCAACTAATTGGTCTTGTGGGCCCACTGTGGGGAACCCACCCCCAATCCCCTGCTCCGTCTGGGGTGTTCAGGAGTAGGTGCAAATCTGCCAGTGTTTTTATTTGATGCAGTGTGTGGTCCCAGTGGAATATGAGGCAGAACAGGTGGTCACAGTTGTACAAGTCCTCTTTATTTCTGAGCTGCTCCGTGACGGGTCGAAAGTCTCTGCGTTTTTGGAGTGTCAGGCCAGAAAGGTATTGGAATAATGCAGTTTTGTGGCCCCCAAATGGGATAAGGTGAGCATCTCTCGCTTTGTGCGGAATATTTTCTTTGAGTTCAAAGTCGTTGACACAGGCAATGATGTCTGGCAGATGCCCCCCCTCCATTACCTGCCCAGCCCACCCTGTTGAACCTTTCCAACTGTATGCTGGTCTCACCACTGTGTCTAGGATCTGGCTGAAGAGGGCCAGAAAATAGTCCATTATGTGTACGCCCTTTGTTCCAGTGCCAAGTGCAGATCTCTGGATTCTTTGTGTGGGCCTGTCGGTTCACTTCCTGTTCTTGTATGTGCTCAAGCTCCTTCCCTGATGGTGCTTTGTTATCCTCAAATATGGAAACTCTGTTCCCTACCTCTGTTAGGTCATGTTTGACATCCCTCAGGTTCTGCAAGACCTGTTTTTTCACTGACTAAATGTTGTTGCATAATGAAGCAAAGAGAGCTTCCGTGAATGTCCTCATCAGTGGAGCCTCCTCGTCACACCTTTCTGGGATGCCAGAAGAACTTGTGAGCATGCCCTTAAGAGTGCAGTCTTTCTTGCCCTGTGCCACTGCCATGTTGGGCTGTCACTTTCACCACCAACCAGACTCAGCCCACTACGGCCTTCTTTGTAGAGGCAGTCCTTTGAGTTCGGGACACCCGTAACCCGGGTGATACACCTGCTCGAGTCTCCGCAAGCTCAGCACTCGCTTTGTGGGACCTACCAAGGGGGTCCTGAGCCAGCTTTGTGACTTGTGCCATTGTGTGCTTTGCCAATGTGGGCCTTATCAGCTCAGAGGAGCGGAAGAAGTGGGGGCGTGCTAGGCCCTCCATCCGTGCCCTCTGCAGCGTGGGTCTAGTCCGATGACATCATGCGATCAAGCTGCCAGGCCACAACACAGAACGCTCCCACTCCAAAAAGGCAGTTCCCATGGGCCTGGCAGTTCCTGCTGATTCGGCAGCCCCATGGGAAATGCTGCATGAGACAGGCCGGATCCTGCACTGGCAGGAGGTTGCTGTGTCCGGATGCTAGGCCCAGTGTATTGCCCACAACCGGACAGCAGCACAGTGTTCAGGCTGAGTACAAAAAAATGTAAATTGATACTCACCTGCTAGGGTCTCAAGGCGCTTGTACGAATACCGCTGTGGAACCCATCCTGGCTTTCCCTGTGAGGCGTCCACTCCTGGGCACCCCCAAGGTGGAGGCCAGGCACCCTTAGCGTTGTGGGGGCCGTTGTGGAGACTAAGCAAGCTATTGCCCAGAGTTACAGAGTGGGACTCCATGATTGGAATAGGCACTGAGGCGAGAATTATCAGGTCAGTGGAATTTTGAGCCCAAGACCCGCCGAGGCGGGGAATTGAACCCTGGTCCCGGGCTAGACCTCTGCATCAGGGACTGCCGCTGTAATCATTGAGCCACACCGCAGGTCGTTCACTGTGCTGCAATACCGACCTCCATCGTCAGGAAGGTTTACGTCTGCCGTGCTGCCAAAGCTCCTGGTGGATGGGCCCTTCTGTTCACCTCGGGAGGGACAACCCACTTCTCTAGCTAGCGATGGTGTCTCCAAGTCTAGATGCGGTCCGAGGGGAAGCTGATAGGTAACACGGCGCGGGTTGCTGATTAGGAACATTGTTTTCCACCGAGGCAATACCGCCCCCCTAAGAGACCATGATGTGCTATTAAGCGCCAACAAAAGTTCACCATTGAACTATACATTCGCCTTAAAAGTCAAGCGTATGTATGTAGAACCACGTGTGTACCGAATAGGGACAACGTTAATCACTGTAAATATATGTTGCACTAATAAATTCCTAACTTTAGGTTTTTTAGGAGTGGTACAATACAGGGCTGGTCCCTGTATGGTCCTGAAGAAACGCTGGGGGTAGCGTGAAACATGTTGACCAAATACTGAACCCAACTACATTATTGGTTGGTACACAGTATAACCCCATTTTTAACATACTGGTCTAGGAGCAGAATAAAACATTGAGGCCCACTAGCACAGTATTTTTAAACACACACACACCCATCCACTCCACTTCACATTCCTTACACCACACATAGTCCTTCACTACTCAGTGCTCCTACGTAGCTCGCAAGTCGTAGCACGCCCCTTTTCGTAGAGAACTGGGAGGACCCCGATGATGAAGCATGTCACCGTGAGGAAACTCCGGTGAGTGAGGGGACTATAAGAAAGACATTTTTTCTTTCTTGTTGGGCTACACTTAAGATAGTATCTGGAAGTTAGCCACCACACAAGACAGGTCCCTGAACCCAGATATTGGGCTCTTTTTTGCTACATTATTTAGGAGGATGACCTGTTCTTAAGTACCTCCTTCTCCCCCTTTCTTTGTACATGTCTCCAAGTCTGGCCCAGGCACACCATGCTGCATTCACAATCTTGGACTGTGCGTTTGGAAGTGTCTTGTCCTCCAGAATGGCTTCCTGGGGTTTTGGGTCCGGCAGCGTATACTGTAAGATGGGGCAGGATACGAGTGGAGCGGAGTAGAGCATCCCTCATGGCCGCCATCTTGACCACGCCACCCTTGTTTTTATTTATGAAGTATTAATCCATTGAGCCACAAAAATTGGAAATAAATACATATATTTTGTTATAGAGGATTTATTCCTCAGGTGAACATCCAAAATGAAATGCTGTAAACCTTCATTGTGGCGGTGTTTATTTTTGTGAATTTAGTAACTTCCAAATACATGTAGTTTTGGATGGCTGGAGGCCATACTCAGATGAGCGGTTGTACAAAGTTAATATCATATACTCCTTAACCTAAACAACGTATTCTAGTAAAATACATGTGGGTCTCCACCACTTACTCCCACTGCTCACATCATCTGGACAGTGTCCTACATTTCAGCTAGACATTGCAGAAGGCGAAAGGGGGACTAAAAATAACATTGTCCCCTGTAAGAAGAAAATAAAACACAGTAATTAAATACTTCTTTTGAGAAGATCCTGATGCTGTAACATATATAGACAGTATCGGGGCCTAAGGATGGAAGACCCAAACCGTTTAGGCTGAGACTGCCTTTCAGGAACTCCTACCAGAATTGATGCTTCTCAATAATAAACAAGACTGTTTCATTCAGTGAGTAGCAGACCGTTGCATTCAGGAAGCAGACTTTTCCATTAATCCCAGCAAGGTGGAACACTCCTTCCCACTGTCAAAGCAAATGATTGATAGCATTATCCATTGTTAATGTCAACAAAATCTTCTTGAAGTACCTTGTGAGAACATGGAGGCTTGTTCCCTAAGAATAACCTTGAAGATCATATCTTTAATTTATCCAGGACATTTTATATCTAAATTATCTAATATATCTATCAGCTAACAAAATTCTGGAAAAACTAGAATTCTGCTGAAGCTTCATAGCAACCTGCTATATTCATATCCTTCCACATTCTAAAATGAGTTTCACAAACCATACCATGCATAGCAGGAGAGTCCCAAAGCAGCTGGGGTACTGGGCCATAATAAATCCTCTCCTCTCATGGTTGATCAAAATAAGAGAAAAAATTCTGATTTAGAAACTTTTGGGGGTCAGAGATAAAAAAATATATATATCAGATGGAGGAGGACTGGATGCTCCTCACTATAATTTCAGAAATTTGGAAGCAGGATAATCCCATTTGCCCTCTAGTAGTGCCATAAACTTTCCCTAGAAGGTTCCATCAGCTTCTTTTAGTAATTGTGCATTATTCTTTACTTGGGTAGGTTAATCAATTCTAAAACTGTGTATATATTGTTTTTTCAATGTCTCTTAGCTTACCTTCTAACAAATTTATCAGAAGCCTTGACGCACCAGTATTTTCTTTTACATTATCCCCACCTTTATTGTTTTTTGTTGGATATAATAGGATTTGAAATGGTTTGTGTTCTTTGTAATGTCAAAGAAAAAGTTTGGGTCATGCGCTGTTTACAAGCACGCATAAATAAATAGTGAATATTGTGGCTTTTGTGACTATGTTGACATATTGTATATATGTAGATCCAGCTTCCAGGAAGATATAGTAATGGTGCACCTTCTTGTCAGCTTGAGTGTAAAAGGCAAATCACTGCGGTAGCAGTTTCGAGAAGCTAGCCATGTGCAAATTTCATGCACTTGAAGCCTGACCAGTCTTCATTACCCAGCAGAGGGTATTGTACAGCTAATTATATTTCTGACCTGCAGCCAGGTTCAGAAAGAGATGGAAGCTGCTCATTCCCGCCTGGGAAAGTTATGCATGTTGCTTCCTTGTAACACATGTTTTGGATACCTGGCAGACATTACCTAGTCAACCAGTGCCGGCCTTTTTCCATAGTAACAGGGACCAGATGCTGGACATGCCATCCCATGTTGCCACTCCCACTTAAATTGAATCCAGAAGCATAATAAACTGATCAAGAACCAGGATATTGTAGGAAAGTGCCCCTTTTTGACTTGGTTTCCTCCACTTTTGGAAAGGGGCGACCACTCGGTCCCCCCGAACGTATGGCAGAGTGCCTCGATCCCCCCGGGAAGCCATTTTGGGCGGGAGGCGCGTCTCGGCTGGTATGCCCGAAGCGGCGTAGCCGGGGCGCGCTTTTTCCCGCCCTAGAGTGGGCTGGCCTAGACACTGACGCGGCTGGCCACGCCCTCGGGGCAGGCAGGGGCGGGTTTACGCCCGCCCTGAAGATGGATAAAAAGGGACGCAAGACCAGAAGACATCCTCTTGTTCCTGTGCTCTGAAGCTGCACCTCCTCGCTGCACGTGAGCTCGAGACGGAATGAAGAGCCAATTTTGAGCGTTTTAATCGTTCTTGTTTGTTTTACAGTTACTTTGTTGGAGAATGCCGAAGAAGGTGGGAAAGCGCATGACTACTGACCAGATGCTGCGCGTTCTCATGAAGGAGATGTCCGAGCTAAAGAAGCGGGTGGACAAGAATGAGGAAGGGGGTCCAAAACGTCTTTTGGTGGGAGCAGCCCCGGGAGGGAAAAACAAGAGGCCCAGGAGGGGGGCAGCGGGTGAAGACATCCCGGGTCCCAGTGCCCCGCTCGAGGCTCCAACTCCCGTGCCGAAGGAGGGGAATCCAATTCCCGTTGTGGTCACCCCCGTGTCCGAGGATGATATGCCGCCCGAGCTGGCGGCACAATTGGCAGCGTGGTTGGGTAAAGGTAACGAGGGCGCCACGGCCGAGAAACGGGAAGCAGCCAAGGTGCCCGTGCCGGCTGCAGTAGGGGACAAGACACCAGGGACGATTGCGACCACAGAGGCAGCGTCAGGTGCAGGTAAGCGGCCATTGCCGATCGCGAGGGATGAGTCAACACCCTCTCGGAGAGAAAAGTTGGGGCAACATGTTCCTTTGGCAATTAAGGAAAAGATTTGGGCGGGGGAGTATGTGAACATTTTCTCACTGCTTGTTGATCATTATGAGGTAGAGCATGTGAAGAGTCAGAAGGATCTCATGCATCCGAGTGTTTGGCGCGCAAAAATGGCCGCCTTTAAAGTGAATGAGAATATCGGCAATTGGGGCAATGCTTGGGGAATCTTTACATCAATCTTGGGGGAACGTAGACCTGAGTTGCTTTCCGAGTTCCCAATCTATCAATCACGAATCATGGGGTACTCGACATCGCACCAGGGTAATCATTGGTTCTGTTACGATAATCTGTTCAGAAAGGAAAAGGAGCATATAAAAGTTTAACCTGGGATTGTTATGATTCCTTGACTTGGGATAAAATGAAGGAGTCAGGAATGTTGAAAATGCCGTTGGTGGGAAGTAATGTTGGCGAATCCTCCCGGCAATATGCGGGGACGCCCTTTCGATCAGGTACGGGTGCCGACGATTACTCGAAACCTGCCGGCAATACCGGAAAAAGGGGTTTCTGCTTTAATTACAACAGAGGTAAATGTACTAGACCCCAGGGATCGTGTAAATTCAAACATGAATGTAGTGGTTGTGGGTCGTCCCATCCTGAGTCCTCGTGCAGAGCCAAAACGGGTGATAACGGGGGGAGAGGAGGTGCCAAACAGGTCTAATATAGTCCGAGGGGCGCCTTTACCTACCCCAATTGATACCCTGGCGATGATTCCCTGGCTCAGTGAATACCCGGATCGTACTTCTGCTGGGGTGCTGCGGAACGGTTTTTCGTATGGTTTCCGCATCCCGGTAGGGGACTTTCAGGGTGTGGAAAAGTGTAAAAATCAACTTTCCGTCCTGCAGCATACGACCGTAGTACAGGATAAGATCCGGAAAGAGGTGACTCGAGGTCGGGTCGCCGGCCCGTTTAGTTTACCCCCGGTCCAGAATTTTGTTTGTTCTCCCTTAGGGGTAGTCCCCAAGAAAGACCCCGGTGAGTTCCGACTGATTCATAATTTATCAGCTCCACAAGGTCTTTCCGTAAATGATGCAATCGATCCAGAAGTGTGTTCGGTGCGGTACGCATCCTTCGATGAGGCCGTAGCCATTTTAAATCGCCCGGGGCGCTGATGGCGAAGTCAGATATCGAGTCAGCGTTCCGATTGCTCCCGGTACACCCAGACGACCAGCGTCTCCTAGGATTCATGTTTCAGGGTTGTTATTACATGGATAGGTGTATGCCAATGGGGTGCTCTATATCCTGTGCTTATTTCGAGAAATTCAGTAGTTTTCTACAATGGGTCTTCACAAAGAAAACAGGTTTCCAAGATGTAATGCACTACCTTGATGATTTTCTGTTTCTTGGGGCAGCCGGGGATCTTGAATGTGCCCGGGCCTTGGCCGAATTTTGTGTGTTAATGAAACAGTTTGGTGTGCCATTGGCGCCGGGTAAAACAGTGGGTCCTACGACTTGCCTCGAGTTTCTGGGGATCGAGTTGGACTCCATTGAGGGGTGTTTCCGTTTGCCAGCTGAGAAGGTGTTGAAGTTCAGGGCTGCGCTGCAAGTGTGTATGAATGCATCAAAAGTTACGCTGCAACAATTACAGCAGTTGGTGGGACAGTTGAATTTTGCCCTGAGGGTAATACCAATGGCCCGCCCCTTTTCCCGTTCAATTGCCCAAGCGATGGTCGGCCTTAAAGAGTGCCACCATCGCACGAGACTATCGGCCGAGATCCGCCAGGACATGCGTATTTGGTTAGCATTTCTGGCGGACTTCAATGGTAGAATCGTCTGGAATGAACCAGCCGTGTCTTCTGAAGAGCTGGGGCTGTGGACAGATTCAGCAGGAAGCATAGGTTTTGGCGCCATTTTCGGCACGAAATGGTCGGCACAAAGATGGCCGACATGGTGGCATGAGAATGGTCTGACGAGTAATATTGCTTTCCTGGAACTGTTTCCCATCTTGGTGGCCTTGAGAACATGGCCCGATGGGTTCAAAGATCACTCTGTCATATTTTGGTCTGACAATATGACCGTGGTCGAGTGCATCAATAGTCAGGCAGCACGTTGTAAACTGATTTTGAGACTGCTTAAGGAAATTGTTTTACTATGTATGCAATTGAACGTGCTATTCAGAGCAAAACATGTCCCGGGGGTGATGAATCAGGCGGCTGACGCACTGTCTCGTTTTCAAATGCAGGCTTTTTCGGGTTTCCTCCCCTCAGCGGACCCAGAGCCGGCACCCTTTCCCGAAGCTCTCTGGTCTCTCGGTGCCCCGAACTTCGTCACCTCGTGGGAGAGAGTCTAGCACCAAGGACGAGGAAGGCATACGAAGGGGCGTTTCGGGCCTATTTAGCCTTTTTGGGGAGTGATAGAGAGCGACTTTGGGGTCACGAGGAATGGGTAGTGAATTTCCTGATGTCCTTACGTAGGGCTGGGAAATCGGTGGCTACGGCCCAGAGGCATCGTGCTGCCATTTCCTTTGTTGCCAGAGCACACGCTATCCAGGACCCAACAGCGTCTTTCGTTGTACAGAAAGCGCTACGTGGGTGGCAACGCCTTGAGGGTCGCAGAGTAGATGAAAGGCGCCCGATAGGTTTGGATAGATTGTCCCAGTTGTTGGCCACACTCCCGGCCACATGTTCATCTCAGTTTGAGGCGTTGCTGTTCCGAGCCGCTTTTACGCTAGCATTTCACGGAGCAATGCGGGTAAGCGAACTAGTTGCAAGGAACAAACTGGATGTGGCAGGGGGTTTGTGCCAGGAACACGTTCAGATCAGGGGAGAAACAATGACTGTCTCCTTTGTAAAATCCAAGACTGATCAAGATAGGATGGGTGACTGCGTCATCATACGCAGGATTCCTGGGTCCTCCATGTGTCCGGTACAGTGTTTAGAGGATTACCTAGCACGAAGGGTGGCATCATGGGGGGGGACTTTGTTAAGACACGCTGACGCCACCCCACTGACGAAATTTCAGTTTCAGCGGGTGCTTGCGATGTCGATTGCCGCTGCGGGCTTGAACCCGGGCGAATTTGGGACCCATTCCTTTCGGATAGGGGCTGCTACGGAAGCTACAGCCAGGGGTCTTAATGTTGAGCAAGTGAAACGAGTGGGGCGTTGGTCCTCCAATTGTTACAAAAGATACGTGCGGTTGCACATGTTGTGAAGCTGTAATAATGTACTCACGCTTCTTGTTTTTGTTTGGTTTTCAGTTACGCAAGCCTACGAGGCGGGGCGGACTATGCAGTCGACCCTACACCGGGCCAGCGGTCAGACATCACCGGCTGTGAAAAAGGAGGTGTGGGTCGTGGGCCACTCATACGTGAGGCGTGCCGCAGACGTATTCAAAGCAGGTGACATGATTCACGTAGCTGGGGAATACGGGTACAGGATGTCCTTCTACGGAAGGGGCGGTCTCTGTATTGACCAGTTTAAAACATTTTTCGAGGGTTTGTTAGGGCGGACAAGGTCACCGCCGTCTATAGTTATAGTGCATGTTGGGGGTAATGATTTGGTCACCATCGGTAGACGACTACTCCTGGAGGCAATGCTTTCCACCGTAAGTTGGTTGGCGAGGAGAGTTCCGGGGTGCACGATTGCATGGTCCCATTTGATTCCACGAAAGGTGTGGCGGGGGGCTATCTCTATTCCTGCTTTGAACCATTCTGTTAGAAAGCTTAACAATAAAGTGAGTAGGTTGTTCCGTTCCAGGGCATTGCATTCTATTTCTCATAGCTGTATTAATGATGACAGTATGTATTCGGGGGATGGTGTGCATTTGTCTTGGGTGGGGAATGAGTTACTCTTAGGAGACTTCTTAGCATGGTTAAAATCGTTGAAACATGACCTTTAGGTAGGAGTTGTGTGGGGGGTCCGGATAGCCGGTCAACTATCCGGCCTGTGGCGGTAAGGTCATGATCGGTGAGCACTAATTGGAAGATCCCTATGAGTGGGCGTCACCCAACACGGATGGGAGCGCTCGGGGGAGGTGGCCTTTGGCCCCTCAACGGGGAGGCGGTCCCTTCTAAGGATGGGTCGCCGAAAGAAGAGGAAAGGCGGTCAAGGCCCCTTCCTGTGTAGGAGGGGTTACAGCCCCCTCCTGGGGAATTTCCCGGGGCCAGTGACATCTGCGACGGCAGATGCGGTAAGTTGTGTGGGGTTGGGGGGAGGTCTACGATACCTTCTAGATACCTCACACGAGTCTTCGAACGACCTTTAACTGGCGTCGAGTTGATAAGTGCCCCCGTCAAGTCAAGGGAAATTGGTAGTAGTTGCACTTGAGTACGCCTCAGTGCTGTCGCCCCTCCAAGTGGGGGGGGTATGTCTGGTTAGGGATCTTGACACCGGTTACGACCTTGCCGTTGGCCCTTAAACGTTAGGATGTACAATTTCAATATTTCAAGTAAATGTTTTGTAGGATGATAGTTCGGCTAGGAGAACCTCTGTATTAGAGAATCTGTTAAGGTTAGCCAAACATCGCAATGTGGTATGAAATTGTACATTAATGTTTAAATGTTTATAATTTTTGTTTTAATAAATACGGCCGGGAGGGTCACTCCCTCCCACTTCCAAAAACTTCAAGAACTGTTTCCGGTTTCCCTCCTTTGGGGATTGTGTTGAGAGGGGGTGGCGGGTATCTCAGCCATATGGAAAGGGGCGACCACTCGGTCCCCCCGAACGTATGGCAGAGTGCCTCGATCCCCCCGGGAAGCCATTTTGGGCGGGAGGCGCGTCTCGGCTGGTATGCCCGAAGCGGCGTAGCCGGGGCGCGCTTTTTCCCGCCCTAGAGTGGGCTGGCCTAGACACTGACGCGGCTGGCCACGCCCTCGGGGCAGGCAGGGGCGGGTTTACGCCCGCCCTGAAGATGGATAAAAAGGGACGCAAGACCAGAAGACATCCTCTTGTTCCTGTGCTCTGAAGCTGCACCTCCTCGCTGCACGTGAGCTCGAGACGGAACGAAGAGCCAATTTTGACCCACCCACCAGCCCCTGAGGACAGCCAGTGGTTTTAATAAATTTGATCAATTATTCTATTTCATTTACAGGTTATTGTAGTGTTGTGTTGATGTTGAAATGCGTAATAAAGATTGGTCTAATTTTACAAGTTTGCGATTAAAGAACTTCGGATGTAAGGTCCATTTATAAACAGGTTTTTTCGGTCATACTGGCCAATGTAGTTTCGTTTAGTTAGCATTTGTCGTATTTATTTTGGTCGGGCGGTAAGGTCATGATCGGTGAGCACTAATTGGAAGATCCCTATGAGTGGGCGTCACCCAACACGGATGGGAGCGCTCGGGGGAGGTGGCCTTTGGCCCCTCAACGGGGAGGCGGTCCCTTCTAAGGATGGGTCGCCGAAAGAAGAGGAAAGGCGGTCAAGGCCCCTTCCTGTGTAGGAGGGGTTACAGCCCCCTCCTGGGGAATTTCCCGGGGCCAGTGACATCTGCGACGGCAGATGCGGTAAGTTGTGTGGGGTTGGGGGGAGGTCTACGATACCTTCTAGATACCTCACACGAGTCTTCGAACGACCTTTAACTGGCGTCGAGTTGATAAGTGCCCCCGTCAAGTCAAGGGAAATTGGTAGTAGTTGCACTTGAGTACGCCTCAGTGCTGTCGCCCCTCCAAGTGGGGGGGGTATGTCTGGTTAGGGATCTTGACACCGGTTACGACCTTGCCGTTGGCCCTTAAACGTTAGGATGTACAATTTCAATATTTCAAGTAAATGTTTTGTAGGATGATAGTTCGGCTAGGAGAACCTCTGTATTAGAGAATCTGTTAAGGTTAGCCAAACATCGCAATGTGGTATGAAATTGTACATTAATGTTTAAATGTTTATAATTTTTGTTTTAATAAATACGGCCGGGAGGGTCACTCCCTCCCACTTCCAAAAACTTCAAGAACTGTTTCCGGTTTCCCTCCTTTGGGGATTGTGTTGAGAGGGGGTGGCGGGTATCTCAGCCATATTGCCTGGTACATGTGATTTCGACTGAAAGTGCACTGGGTTCCTGCTGACCAGGTACCCAGTTCCAGAGCTCTTTCCCAAAACTGTGCAATTGTTCCCCCAAATGGGCAGAAAATTTAACAACCTATGTAAGTCCCTAGTAAATGGTACCCTGGTACCAAGGGCCTGAGGTACTAAAGAGGGTCCCTAAACACTTCAGCGCAAACTTTGCCCCCACAAGGGACTCCTCACCAAGCACGTGCATGACTGCCATTGCAGGCTGCGTGTCTTGTTGCAGACAAAAGTGAAAATACAACATATTACACATCCCTGTGTGCCATGTCCCCTACCATTGCTTATGATATTTGTAAGTCACCCCTACAGCAGGCCGACAGCCCTAAGGCATTGTACTTAATGTTATATGTGAGAACATATCTGCATGAGCAGATATGCCCCGGTGCTGGTCAGTCCTTCTGATGCCAGTATAAGTGGTCATCTTAAGCCATGTACTGGACACTGGTAAAAACGAGTTCCCCAGCTACGTGATTGCTTCACTGAAAATAGGGATATTTAGTACCAAACATCTTGTCGTGGTAATCCCACACTAATGCCAGTGTTGGAATTATCAAAGCATGCGCACAGAGGGCACCCTAGAGGCTCCCCCTAAAAACCTATCAGCCTCTTGTGTGCTTGCTGACTGGGTTCTGCTAGCCTGCCACCCGAGACAAGTTTCTGACCTCCTAGGGTGAGAGCCTTTGTCTCTCAGGAGGTAAGGAACAAAAGCCTGTCCGGGAAGAAGGTGTAACTCCCCCTCCCATAGGATGACCTGCTGATTAGCCTCCCTGGGCTGGCAAGCATCAGAGGAGCCGCCACCTGTGGAATGCGAATCTGGCTCTCCTCACAGGAGAGGAAGCCATCCCAATGTTCAGATCCCACTTGGCACCTGGACAGGCAAGAACATGTGATGACAGGTAGGCATGCCACCACCAGGCTACTACCACCCCTAAGGTGGGCTAACTACGAGGTGGGCACACATTTTCAGAGGTAGCCCTCTTTGTGATGCTTTCCTTGGAATTCTGGGACAGTTATGCCCACTACCCACTGCGAGTGGTCATATAGGGGACATAGTGACCCCAAGGGTCAGTAGCTCATCGTCTATTACTCTACAACACCCCTAAATTCAGTATTTTGGGGAGTCCCTGGCACCAGAGAAGCAGACCTTGATGACCTAAGAAGAGAAAGGACACTGAAGAGCCGCAAAAGCAGAGAAGACTGAAGAGAGCACCTGACGTGACCCCATTCACGCCGGCCTGTCTGCAGCCCTCTTCGAAAACTGCACCAAAGATGACTCGGCCTGCAGCTGTGACTCCAGAAACTTGGGAGGACTGCCCGTCTTCGAAAAAGACTCAGGACCTCTTGTGAACAGCAGACCTGTTTAGCAGAAACTCCAAAAAGAAGACACTGAGACCTTCTAGAACCAAGCAGAGAAGACTGAAGAGAGCACCTGACGTGACCCCATTCACGCCGGCCTGTCTGCAGCCCTCTTCGAAAACTGCACCAAAGATGACTCGGCCTGCAGCTGTGACTCCAGAAACTTGGGAGGACTGCCCGTCTTCGAAAAAGACTCAGGACCTCTTGTGAACAGCAGACCTGTTTAGCAGAAACTCCAAAAAGAAGACTCTGAGACCTTCTAGAACCGCCAAATCCGACACCTTAAGCAGTCACTGCACCCTTTGCCTCTGACCGAGTTGAAGTGGGCCAATGGTGCCAACAAGTTTCACAGACCTCCAGAGCTCGAGTCCATCGTGGTTTCACGACTCCTGTACTTCGCCTGCAGCCTCTGCACGCAGACCCCCTCTACCACAACTGTTCTGACCAGGAAAAAACAGACGCCTAAAGATACCTCTGCACCCGTTGCCCCTGGCCCTTGGAGAAGAGGAGCAAAGGTGTTTAACCCCCCCCCCCCCCCCACCCTCCACCCCCCTCCATCTCCCCCTGTCCCCAAGCATTGCAAGGCCTGAGCTGACTTGCTGGTAAAGTCTGACTAACTTCCTAGCCTCTTTTTACAGAGATGGATCCCCATCTACATTGAAATGCGTTGGGCTCCCAATGCTGATTTGCACCCTGCACCTGGCCCACCACTCACCTTAACTCCTGGAGGTTGGTTCTACAAGTCCATGTACTGTACCTGTTTGCAGAACTTGTTCTTCCGTCCATAGGATAACATTGCAGAACACATATATAAAGGTACTTTCTATTTTTAGAAATTGGTGTGGATCTCCTCCTTGCGTTGTGTTGTCATTTTTTTTTTATCATTGTGTGTATTTGCAAATGTCTTACACTCATCTGTGTTAAGCCTACGGCTGCTCGGCCACACCACCCCCTAATACAGCAATTTGGGATTACATAGCACACCCTGTCCACTAGTAAGGGAACCCTTGGACTCTATACACAGTATATCAGATTCTTGATATATCACACAAAGAGTCAGTTTCCTACAGATAGCATGTTCAAAACTGACACTTCCATTTGAAAGCACAGGGAAATAAAAGCAGATGGACTAGACACAGCCATTCAAGTCTGTTACGAACTCCCCGAGTCTGCATACCCACCAACAATAACAAAGAAGGGAGCTGAGGTCCCTGGGATATCCAGCCAGCAAAATGTCATCTTCAACCTTCTTCATGTTCACTACATATCACTGTCAATAAACTCTGCTACATTTAGAATAACCAGAGAAAATGAAAAATTAACAAATGGGTATGGCATGATAAATGAAGGAACACAAATGTGATCAGTGGATTCCATATCTAGTTACAGGAATTAAAGAATCTACCCCCAAATCCATCCTGTATCTAGTTTGAAGACAGACCACTTTACACCAGCCTCCTGTAATACAGAAAAAAAATAAAAAAATACATGCTGGTATACCTGCATAGAAAAGTAGGGAGTCACCCATTTTGGCATGTTAAGCTGACTTTCAGATTTTCATTCTTCCCTCCACAGTTCATACAATGGAGCAGTGGTTTAGCATAATTCAGCCACTGGCTCTTTTGCACTTTTGAGTGATTGGATTTTTACATGATCACTTGTGCACACCACCTCAAAAGATGGGCACTCTAGTGCCTTAGCTTGTTAGACAATAATTAATTTTGCCAATGTTATTTTCTTTAACATTTTTAACTGTTACTTATTTATTTAGTCATTCTAGTTCTTTTAAACTGTATTCAAGTTACAAGAATCCAAAGCCAACAGTAACTTTTCTGTGTGCCAATAAGAATATTATTTTCCTGTGATGTGCTTTAAAACTATAAAGGGCTCCTATATCTGTTCTGAGTAAACCTTCCTGCTAGGAAGCATACAGTGTTCTGTCAAAGTTGTAAGTGATAGTTATTTTCTCAGTTGTAAAATTTGTATTGCAAGCATTTGACCACCATATTTAGGCTGTGCCTTGTTTTTGTCGCATTTGCTTGCTAAATAAATCAATAAATAAATAAACATCAAGCCAGATGGCTACAGTCTGATCTGTTGGCTTTGTCACTGTTTGTTTTTCACATGTAATTTTCAGCACTAGGAGAGCTATTTGTACAGAGCACATGCTCATCAACAAGATGTGCTGTAAAATAGTTTAAAATACAGTGTCATTCTGTAATATCATGAACATTTGATTTGTCTGAGACATCTCAGTATCATATTTTAAGTCAGTCTGATTTATTTGCATTAAGAAATGAGCATTGGCAAATCCTATAGGTCTCGCCTTTACAACCTACAGCTTAGCTAAAGTGTAAAAAAAAAAAAAAAGTATTGCGTGTACATTCACTTTCTTTGTAGTTACCGATTCAAGTTGGATAAGTAACTAAAAATAAAGTAAAATGTGCAAATATTTTTTTTCCGTTAAAGGTTATGCAGGGAAAGGAAGCAATGGAGGGGGCCCAGGAGCAACATTGGGAGCGTTGGGTATGGGAATTACCTGAAAGCAGCACGTAGGAGGACAGGAGGGACATAGAAACAAAACGGGGAGCAGGCAGGATGGGTATGCAACATAGTAAGGCGTGGGTGGGGGGGGCACACTGGCAAAAAAACAAGCTGTCAAAGCAAAGGTGCCTTTGAAGCACAGAGATTGTAAAGAGGCAATGCTCCAAGGGAACAACACAACGTTGACAAGCTGGGGCACAAATCAGAAGCAGGCAACTGAGTGACCAGGAAATCCAACCAATGGTAAGTAATGGGCAGGCTTCAAGCCCATCCTTGTTGTTGGTAAGCCGCAGTAAGCCCCTCAACAGGCAAAGCTTGCGCTATGTAGTAGGCTTGACCTAAAACAGCTGAATTTAGGAAAAATGCACATTGCTTGTCTCATTTGAGGGAAAATGTATAGCTGTTTGATAAAGATTTCCTCTCACTTCAGTTATTTTCTTGTGAGTTGTTCAGACCTCTACAGAACCTTACTCTGTGATCTTTAAGAATCAAGATGATCTGAGAAGTTAAATTAAGTACTTTAGGTTTATGTATGTAATATAATTCTCATTCATTAATTGCAGGTCTTGAGAAACCAGCTGATATAGAAATGAATGAAGTGAAACCTCATGAACTTTTAAGAAGACGTAGTAGTGCAAGTTCCTTAGATTCAACAGTGTCATCGGGAATTGGAAGTATCAGCACCCAGACATCTATGCCAGATGATTTTGAGCAGTTTGAAGTTATAAAACAGCAAAAAGAAATCATTGAACATGGAATAGAATTGTGAGTGTGCTTCTAATTGTCTTATCATGTGCATTAGTATTTTGTAATTCTTAAACGTTCATGTACATAGTGGTAAGTTTCTGTTCAATAACCTCGCTTCCTATTGATACTTAGTCTAACAATTTTCTCAAATAAAGCTTTTTCCTCTGGTACATCACTGGAAAATGTTGCACCAATGCTTAGTCACTAGAGGCACCGACTGACACCCTGAAATGTATCTTGCAACTCCACCGTAAGCAACAGACAGGGTGTGCCTATGGGTGCTTGAGAGCCAATACCCTCCTTTCCTTCATTCAAGGCATCCATGGGCTCAAGATCCAGAGCTGCCAGGGGCTTTCCTTTGTATTTGTTTTTTTAGCAATGTTTCTCCACGCCTGATGCTGAAGACCCATATTATGAGTGCCTGTGATGCCTTGTTTCATCTCCATATCCATTTACATTTAACCTTTGTGCCTAGATGCGCCCCAAGACAGTCTGTGATAGGGAGGCCAAATTAATGATCTTGTATATGAAGGGGGCTCTCCATCCATCAGTGGCTCTCTGTCACAAAGCACAAAAAGCATAAGCAGCCATAAGTTGCTCTCTCATTACACCATGGCAAGAAGACCGAAAGGTCACAGAAATGTTATTTTGATCATATGGCTGTTTTGGAGGCTTTCTTTGCAGTGAAGTTTCATATGGTACGTTCTGCTTGCCAAGAGGTGCAAGCTTTGAAGGAAGTCAAGCTAGCCTCCATGGCAAAGGCTTCCTCTGAAACACTACTCTGGTGTTCATGGAGCCTAGGGCATCAGCTTGGGCTCGGCGCCAGTGGCTCTTTGCCCAGCATTGGCTGAACATACCACTCACATTTTTCAGCCTGCGCATCTGGCCACAGCAATGCTTTTTAAGGCCTTTCACTGCGCCAGACAGCATACCCCTCCCCCTCATTTTCCCCTCCCCCACTATGCAGTGAGCCCAGCATGGATGATAAAGTCTGGTGTAACCTAAAATAATCTAGAGACAGTCAGGACAAAGACAGTCTATTATTCAATAAGAAAGAGTTTTCTGATGTGATGATACCCAGTGGTCCATTCATACGTACTTATTAGTTGTTTGGATCAGATTCCGATCCTATCCAGAAGCCTCCACAAATATGTTGCACAGATGATATGTAGATCTTCCTGCCTCCTCAAGACACCAGTTCCCATTTGTTGGCTGACCTTGAGTATCATTTAACCTGGACATATCCCATGTGACAGAATTTACTACACTTGAGGGCTTATCTTCTGCTGAGCAGGTTTACTTAATTTTAGCAGAAGAACTGTCCGTTCATATTGATTGTGCCAGTGACACAATCTGCTCAAGGATTTTTGCAGTTAAGTGAAGCTTTGATTAATAAGGGGCAGCCCTAGTCACCTTTGGTTGTTATTCACCGACTTATGTTGCCAATGTAACAGTGCCTTTTGGGAGGCAGCCTTAAAGACTGGATCACTTGGTCAAAAAGAGTTTTTCTCTCACTAGCCAAGTCTTTAAATGTATTGTTACTACTTGCTAAATATTCAAATGCTGTTTGGGAAATGGCGATCTTCGCTACACCCAACCTGTCTAAGTTGGTACGAAAATAATTTTCAGAGATTTTCTACGATGGTATGGACAATGCATTCAATCTACAGCATGACGCTGTAGATGGTGTGTTTATTTATTCTTGCCAAGTATTGGGATAGTGTCTGGCATCCACCCTGGTATTATGTCATGATATGCTGTTGTAACCCCAAGATGCATCCTGAGGCTACTGGCCTATTTGCATTTTGTATCTTTATAATGGATACGTTTCCCTGCAGATTTCTAATGGATACGTTCCCTGCAGATTTCACACAGTAGGAATATCTTTCAGGTGCCATACGAATCTAGTAATTTATTTCCCCGCCTCCGCTCTCCTGAGCTGCCACATGGCACGATTGAGCCTTGACCACTACTCTGGCCACCCTGGATGAGATCAAATTACATATGGAGTCAAATGGAGGCAGGTCCTGTTTTCCATACCTTCGTTGACCAGGAGCTCTTCTCAAAGCTTTGCCAGTAAAATGTTGTCCAACACCATGCCTCCACAGGCTTTGGCCTTCAGATGTAAATGTAGTGTAAATTGATACTTGTATAGCGCACTACTCACCCACAAGGGTCTCAAGGCGCTTGTACGAATACCGCTGTGGAACCCATCCTGGCTTTCCCTGTGAGGCGTCCACTCCTGGGCACCCCCAAGGTGGAGGCCAGGCATCCTTAGCGTTGTGAGGGCCGTTGTGGAGATTAAGCAAGCTATTGCCCAGAGTTGCAGAGTGGGACTCCATGATTGGAATAGGCACCGAGGCGAGAATTATCAGGTCTGTGGAATTTTGAGCCCAAGACCCACCGAGGCGGGGAATTGAACCCTGGTCCCGGGCTAGACCTCTGCATCAGGGTCTGCCGCTCTAACCATTGAGCCACACTTCTCCAGATGAGGCCAATGCCTGATAAGGCGCTGACCCCTGTACCCTACACTCCGTCTACAATGTTGCTGCTGATGCCGCAGTTTTAACCAGTTTTGGGCACCACCGTCGAATCCTTTGAAGCCGAATGACATCATCCGAATAACAAAAGAAAAAATTCAGATCTGCTTTGGTGATGTACTCTTAACACAGCCAACTCCCTTGAGTCTAGAGATTTGCCATTATGAAGGATATTTTCAGATCTGATTCCACTGATCTAGCAATTCATGTTTAAGATTTTGGCTGTACAAAGTTTTATGATTTGGAGGATAACCTCCCCTCTCACAACACAGATGCTGCCTATACCTGGTCTTTAAAAATGCATATGGTCTGAATAAATCCACATAAGGATGCATTCCTTACACATCTGCGCTTCCTTTTATTGAAATGGTATGAAAAGCCCGAGAAGTGCTACAATAATTTTGCCTGCAACTAAGCCAATTCTAACATTTCAACAGAAATTATAAAGCCTTTCTCTGCAGTTTCAGTGCCTGAGACGGGCTCTTCTCTGGCCATCAGTCTGTAGACAAATATAGCCTGATGACACAGTACTGCACCTTCTGACCCAAATTGTTGGTCACGTCCTTCTCCAGAGAGCCTCATGAGCCAAGCTAAGTTGAACCCAAGTGCCTTTGTTGTGCCCACTCTGTACCAAAGTGCTAAGAGGCTTGACTTTGTTTGTCAAAATATTTATGCCCCTGGCGTTATAAGGTATTATGTGCTGCAATCTGCATTCCTTGTTGCACTTGGCGAAATTGACTGTCATCCGCTTACCTGACTACATGATAAAGCCTTTCTCTGATCTCTTCAACAGTGGTTTGTACGCTCCCCAACAGATCCTGAAGTTTTACGAGGATTCCACGAACACCATGGCTTAAGCCAAGGGCACAGCCGTCACTTTACATCATCATTAGCATCTTCACATCTTGACAAACTAGCAAGCTCATATTCTATCATGGAATTGGTAGATAGAAGCAGGCAGCTCAATCACTGGGCTGTAGGCACAGGAATTGGCTTTCAACAGATCATTTGGCGGGGAAAAAGATTCAGATAGCTTGCTTTCAGAAGAGAATGTTCTCTGTGATCCATCAGTGGGAGCTAGCTCAGGAAGTAGTGGATCAGGGGTTGGCCATGGTGGACTCCTCTCTGATTGACCATTTAGCTATTACTGTGAACAGAAAGGCACTCCTGTTTTTTCCCAGACAATGTGCATCTAATAGTTGCTCATGGTTTCACTCATAATTCCCTGAACACATAATCTGTATTAAGCCTTCTACCATTCCCCTTGATTTGGAGACTACTTAAAAGAATCAGGCTACACAATAGTAGAGCGATCTGGTTAGCTCTTGTTAGGATAAGGCTTTTTATTCTAGCAGATGGTCTACTCTCACTTTTTGGTGATGAGCTAAGACTCGGTCTCTTGCAGTCAGCTCAGTCACATTTTTCTGTTGATCTCTTTAGCAGAGAAGGGGCTGAAGCTTGGGGCTGTTATGGGTTCCTTGCTGTAATTTCACTGTGTTTTCTTTTTTTTTTTGCCTCACCAGGATTCACTTTTGAAGCGCCTTGTGTTTTTTCTGTTGAAGGAGGTTGTGCTATTGCCAGAATGTACTGTAGTAATGGATTCCAGAATATAGAAATATGAAAACACTTCTGTTACTATTATTTTCTAGGGCTGTAAAATTGCTCTCAAATTGCTCTATAAATGCACATTTCTCAACCAAGGTGCTTAAGCAGGCATAGAAGACCGACTATATTGGAAGAAGCATACAACGTTTTTTGTGTTTTGTTTAGGAGGTAAGATGCATTATCAATACAAGATGATATCATGTAACCTCTTGTTAATTTTTAAATGTATGGAAGTTATCCCGCTCTAGACAGTTGGAGCATAAAATTCACCTCCTTCTAAAAACGCCAGGAAGTAAAGAATAAAATTTGTTTGCCATTGTGACTTCTGGAAAAAATATTTATGTAGTCTCAGTGGCATGGCAAATCATTGAAGGTGAAGTGTCCTACTAACCTGTCTGTCATGGCCTACTAGTCATCACCTTTACATTCGTATGCCTCTCCATGGCAGGATCAGGCAGGTACTGTCGGTTTTGGTTGGAACCAAGGTCAACCAAGATACATGAAGTAAGAGGCATCATAGGATGGCAAACCAGCTAGTGAAAGTAGACAGAACTTAGAAGATGGGTGAATCAGGAGGAGGTAGGAGTGCTGTAATTGAACAATGGAGGCACAAGAAACGCCACCTGATCT